>NC_137679.1:12521977-12929477 GCF_963989245.1 Nansenia antarctica | reverse complement strand
AGTGCTTGAATTCCCCTCTCTCTCTCCTTCTCTCTCTTTTTAATTGTTGTCTGTCAGCGGATAGTTCCTATTATATAAATTCTCATCTCGATCTGTCTCAAACTATGCCGTGTTGGGTCCTTGAATTTGAGGGAGTTGAGTCTTGAAAGTCCTTGAAAGGTGCTTGAAAGGTGCTTGAAAGGTGCTTGAATTTGATGTTTCAGAAGGTGTGGGAACCCTGATTACATTATTATTATTAACACTAGGAGAGCCGTGGGTGGGGTCATTTGACCATGTGAGTGAAACAAAATGTGATATCTTTTGCACTCGATCAAATTTCAGGACCCTCCTTTCATGACTTTTCCTAGATATGTGCGTTCTACCACCCAGTATCCGTACATTTTCAAAATCCCATCAGGATAAGCTAGTATGAAGCTATTTTTGAAGTTTTTCTGTGTAGGAGGCAGGCTAATTTACGAGGCGCGCCAACTAGTGGTTTCCCATTGTAAAGAGGTGGCTCTTATAGTAGGTCAAATAGGCACAGCTGTTCTAGTGTTAACCACCTCAACTGTACCATGTACCATGACCTCAATTGTACCATACATTTCTCCATGGCTCCGATATAACATCGCTATACATTTGCGTGTGTGTATTAGGGGTGTAACGGATCACCTAACTCACGGATCGGATCGTGTCACGGTTTTTGAGTCACGGATCGGATCATTTTTCGGATCAACACAAAACATAAAAATAAAAATAAAAAGCTTTTTCCTCGAATTCTGTAAAAACACCACTTTTACTGTGTAAAACCCAACAACATTCAAGATGTCAAAACTGGTATATATATATGTGTGTGTATATATATATATATATATATATATATATATATATATATATATATATACATACATAACATATTCTACACTCAAATATTAGGCTACATATTAAACAGAAACACACATTCAACTTAAATGATGCAGTAGGAGAGAGGGAGGAGGCACCTGGTTGCAGCAGTGAATCACTGGGCTCTTTAAAGCAGACAAATTAATTTAAATTATTATGTTTTCTGCCACTTTTAACTAAATAATAAAGTGAAACCTAATTTAAACATGGTATGAAAAAATTGGCTACATTATCAGAAGTTGTCGAGCTACCTTTTTCGTGCCTCCCGTCAACACTCCCGTCAAATGTGTGGCCATGCTCGTACGACTTTCTCGTTGCACAACGCTTAAACACCGTAACTTTTTTATCAACCACACTTCCAATGACACTGTCCGTCATTGTTATAATTGACAGAGAAGCCAAAGTGCTCCCATACATGGGATTTAAATGACGAGGGAGGCATTTCGAGTTCTTCTCTGTCGCCAACATTAGCAGCACTCGCCATGATACACTTGGGCTGCATTCTTAAATTTGCTCTGAGAGCGCCGGAGAGCACACTGGGTCCGACGTCATAAAGGGACCAAGTAATTTGATTGGACGAGGCGTTCCATGAATGCTGATCAGATTCCAGAGCGAATTTACGAACGCAGCCTTGTTGTTCTGGATTTTTTCCCCCCATTATCAACCTATCATTGCGCTTTAGAGTAAAAGAAAGCACGCAACTGTCGCGTCTATCTTTTCATGGCAACTCTACATTGTTATTTACAAGGGATATTAACTAATATTAAGTAATATTATTACTTGGTTACATTTTGCAATTGATCCGCGGTACACAAATGCGTGCCGAACCGTGGGGGGCGATCCGTTACACCCCTAGTGTGTATCCATTTTATTGGAACTATGCATTACTGAATATGTCATGTCTAGAATCCTGCTCATGGTCTGTCCTCCCCTGGTTTCAGGAGCCGTCTCTGTTTGCGGTGGCCAAGCTGCTGGAGACGGGTCTGGTGAACATGGACCGCATAGAGATCCTGTGGAGGCCTCTTACTGGACACCTTCTAGAGGTAGGGTCTCTCACTGGACACCTTCTAGAGGTAGGGCCTCTCACTGGACATCTTCTAGAGGTAGGGCCTCTCACTGGACACCTTCTAGAGGTAGGGTCTCTCACTGGACACCTTCTAGAGGTAGGGTCTCTCACTGGACATCTTCTAGAGGTAGGGTCTCTCACTGGACACCTGCTAGAGGTAGGGTCTCTCACTGGACACCTTCTAGAGGTAGGGCCCCTCACTGGACACCTTCTAGAGGTAGGGCCTCTCACTGGACACCTTCTAGAGGTAGGGTCTCTCACTGGACACCTGCTAGAGGTAGGGCCCCTCACTGGACACCTTCTAGAGGTGGGGTCTCTCACTGGACATCTTCTAGAGGTAGGGCCTCTCACTGGACATCTTCTAGAGGTAGGGCCTCTCACTGGACACCTTCTAGAGGTAGGGTCTCTCACTGGACACCTTCTAGAGGTAGGGTCTCTCACTGGACACCTGCTAGAGGTAGGGTCTCTCACTGGACACCTTCTAGAGGTAGGGCCTCTCACTGGACATCTTCTAGAGGTAGGGCCTCTCACTGGACACCTGCTAGAGGTAGGGCCTCTCACTGGACGTCTTCTAGAGGTAGGGTCTCTCACTGGACACCTGCTAGAGGTAGGGTCTCTCACTGGACGTCTTCTAGAGGTAGGGCCTCTCACTGGACACCTGCTAGAGGTAGGGTCTCTCACTGGACGTCTTCTAGAGGTAGGGCCTCTCACTGGACACCTGCTAGAGGTAGGGTCTCTCACTGGACGTCTTCTAGAGGTAGGGTCTCTCACTGGACACCTTCTAGAGGTAGGGCCTCTCACTGGACGTCTTCTAGAGGTAGGGTCTCTCACTGGACACCTTCTAGAGGTAGGGCCTCTCACTGGACGTCTTCTAGAGGTAGGGCCTCTCACTGGACACCTGCTAGAGGTAGGGCCTCTCACTGGACACCTTCTAGAGGTAGGGTCTCTCACTGGACACCTTCTAGAGGTAGGGCCTCTCACTGGACATCTTCTAGAGGTAGGGTCTCTCACTGGACATCTTCTAGAGGTAGGGTCTCTCACTGGACACCTTCTAGAGGTAGGGCCTCTCACTGGACATCTTCTAGAGGTAGGGCCTCTCACTGGACATCTTCTAGAGGTAGGGTCTCTCACTGGACATCTTCTAGAGGTAGGGCCTCTCACTGGACGTCTTCTAGAGGTAGGGCCTCTCACTGGACACCTGCTAGAGGTAGGGCCTCTCACTGGACACCTTCTAGAGGTAGGGTCTCTCACTGGTCACCTGCTAGAGGTAGGACCCCAGAGGCAGGGTGGGACCCCAGAGGCAGGGTCACACAGAGGCAGGGTCAGACCTCACAGAGGCAGGGATTTCGGTTAAATAGAAAAACCGTCCAAGCCTAGTATGTATGGCTATATATACTGTCTTCTATCATGATGAAGTTCTGTTCTCATGCTTGCAGGGCATCTGTCTGCTTTGTAGTACTAGTATAATCCCTTTGTATTGTATCTGTCAAGGTTCTGTCTGTCTGTCTGTCTGTCTGTCTGCCTGTGTGTGTGTGTGTGTGTGTGTGTGTGTGTGTGTGTAAGAAACGGTTCTCTTCATGTTGTCTTTCTCTCTATCTCCCTCTCTTTTGCACCCCTGTCTGTTTTGCAGAAGGTAAGCTCAGAAATTCTCCTTCAAATCATTTGCTCTTTCTCTTTATTTGGCTTTCTCGTTCTCTCTCTCTCGCAGCCTGGCCTCTCGGTGCTCGTGCTGGGAGAATGCATCAATGCATCAATGCAGTTTGCAGTTCCTACAGATTATATTTGGCTTTGCGCTTATGTGTAGTCTACATTTCCACACACAAATTGTTTTTAGTTATAACCATAATAGCTGTATACATTGCATTTTCACTATCATCTTAAAATATATGCTTGCCCTTCTTGCCAACTTAGTACACCTTCACGTCAGCGACCAAATAGGCGATACAGACAGTGAATGAGATGTTTGCTGATGACGGTGTTGCACTTGTAGTGGTGTTAAGAGATCAAGGGAATTCTAAAATTATGCATCAATGCAAAGCTATGAAAGCCAACTGATCACATCACAGCTTTCATGATTTATTCGTCTGAAATGGAATGACCTTCTGGGTTATCGTCCTCACTGGGGGTCCGAATCACACACACACCCTTTGTTTTGATTCTTTAACCACATGCTGTGAACACTGGAAACTACTGTTGTTTTTTGTACTCTCTCCTATCTCTCACCCCCCCCCTCCTCCTTATCTCCCTCTTTTCTCTCTCATCCCTCTCTCGTCTCTGTGTTCTATTCCTGTGTCTGATCTCTCTCTCTCTCTCTCCATGCACTCCTGTGTGTGCGTGTGTGTGTGTGTGTGTGTGCGTGTGCGTGTGTGCACGTGCGCCCCTGTGATGCGCCCTGCAGGTGTGTCAGCACCCCAACGCCAGGATGAGAGAGTGGGGCGCCGAGGCGGTGACTGCCCTCATCAAAGCTGGCCTGGCCTACAAGCACGACCCCCCCCTCGCCCAGAACCAGGTACCGTCTCCCTACCCCAGTCTCCCACACATACAGTATATTCAGACTGAACCCACTCACCCAGGTGGAGCCTACACAGACTTAACCCAGTCCAGATCTATACAGTCTAGACCCAGTCACGCAGAAAACCGGGATTTTTCCTTTAGTGACATTGACGGACTACCGCTCAGGTAGAAAAATGTGAAATGCAGGCGTTTTTTACTCCCGCATATCCACACAGCACCGCACTGGAAGAGTGCTCGCTTTCCTGTTTGAATCATATGGATGATAAAGTCGGTGAAGTGACTGAAGCCTTTTTTTCTTTTTCCTTTTTCCTCCTCACAATAATAAAACAGACGATTAGTCGTGCAGGGCACACCTTTTCCCCCCCCCCCCATCTTGTCTGTGTGTGTGACTCTCTCTCTCTCTCTCTCCCTTCCCAGAGGCTGCAGCTGCTGCTGTTGAACCCTCTGAAGGAGCTGTCCAACGTGCTCCACGCAGACATCCGTCAGAAGCAGCTGGAGAGCGTGCTGCAGATCCTGCAGAGCCAAGGGGACAGCCTGGGGCCCGGGTGGCCCCTGGTACTGTGTGTCATAGGGGCCATCCGCAACGACCAGGGGTGAGGGACGGAGAAGGAAAGGGGCCGGATCGGAGGAGAGGGAGGGAGTGGTAGATGCATGAATAGAGGGATGGCAAGACCAGGGCGGGGAGGGAGGGAGGGGGGGAGAGGGAGGGAGAGGGGGGGGAGGGAGAGGGGGAAGGAGAGAGAGAGGGAGGGCGGGAGAGAGAGAGACACAGAGGGAGACAGAGAGAGGGAGACAGAGGGACAGAGACAGAGAGAGAGAGAGGAAGAGAGAGATGAAGAGACAGGAAAGAATGCAGAAAAGAAAAAGACACGTGCAATTTTTCTGTCCACTGTTTTTTTTTTATTCCTGTATTGAACTTGAACACACTGTGAAGCTTTGAGAACAGTTGCTAGCTATCCATGTTGTTATCTGTGACTATCTCCACCATGTTCTTCCACTATGTGATCATCAGTTGTCCCGTCTTTGTGAGAGTCTGATTATGGGTCATTATGTTCTTTTACCTACAGAGAGTCGTTGATCCGAACAGCCTTCCAATGCCTGCAGTTGGTGGTGACGGACTTCCTTCCCACCATGCCTTGCACGTGCCTCCAGATCGTAGTGGATGTAGCTGGCAGCTTCGGTCTCCAGAACCAGGAGCTCAACATTAGCCTGACCTCCATAGGGCTCCTGGTAAGAGATTATTGACCGAAAGAGACGGTAATTTTGCCATTTAGCAGACGCTTTTAATCCAAAGCGACTTACAATTACGAATTACAGGGACATTCCCCCTGGAGTAACTGAGGGCTAAGTGCCTTACTCAAGGGCACACTAGTAGTGGTGTGGTTTCCATTCAAAGGGTTTTGGATTCCTTGTTTTGTGGGGAACACTAGGATATTTGGTTTTTAATTATATTCCCCCAGGAACCGTGTGTTTTTCTGCCGCCCTGCCACACAGCGTATCAGCAGAAAACCGCTGATGGTTTCCTGATCCGTGTGTATCCGCATGTCTCTTTCGGACGCACGGTCTGATCCGGGGTTCCCTCGGGTCCTTGAAATCCTTGAAAGTTTGTGAATTGGAGAAAAATAAATCAAGGTCTTGAAAGTAGACATGGGTCATTGAAAGTGCTTGAATTCCCCTCTCTCTCTCTCTCTCTTTAATTGTTGTCTGTGAGCGGATAGTTCCTATTATATAAATTCTCATCTAGATCTGTCTCAAACTATGCCGTGTTGGGTCCTTCAATTTGAGGGAATTGTGTCTTGAAAGTCCTTGAAATGTGCTTGAATTTGATGTTTCAGAAGGTGTGGGAACCCTGTCTGATCGTTTCCATTCAAAAGGTTTTGGTTTTAATTGGTTTTTAATTCTATTCCCCTGGGAACCGTGTGTTTTTTCACAGCGCTGCCACACAGTGAATCCGCAGAAAACCGCTGATGATTTCCCGACCCTTGAAACAGCCCGTTGAGAAAAGGACTGAAACAGAGGCATGCTAGAATGCCTTTAGAGTAATGCCTTTCCATTAATGCTTTTAGATTCAAATCTGTGGCATTTTCAGTAAAAAAAAAAAAAAAAAACTTAAACGAGCTGTTTTGAGGACCCCAGAGACCAAAATAAACTTGTGGAAAAAGAACATAATCGGTTTCCTTTAAGTTCAATGCTTACTGGTTGTTTAGCAGCCGACAGCGTCTCTTATGTTTGTTAGATGGAGGGGTACTTGGGTACTTGGTCAATGGCGTATTGAAATCAGATCCCCTGCTAACGTTGTGTAGAGGACCAGACTATTCCCATGCACAATGAGCTGTAATTCCAGGAACACTTTTGAAACTGCTGTATACTCAGGGACGACAGTCATCTTCTTTTCACAATTCCACATTCCTCATAGGGTGCAAATACCATATCAAACACTTGAAAATCAGTGTTTAGACTACATGGCCCCTTTAACACTACAACAGCTGTGCCTTTTTTACCTACTAGCAGAGCTGCCTTAGGGGTCAAATAGACCCCCTTTTTAGAATGGAAATCTGCTATTTACACACAGAGATCACTAGAGGGCGCTTCTTTTTTTAATCCTGCCTCCTACACAGAAAAACTGCAAAACAGCTTTATACTGTCTTATCCTGAAGTGATTTTGAAAATGTAAGGATACTGGGTGGTAGAATGCGGTAGAATTCTGAAATGTTATCGAGTGCAAAGATAGATTTTTTTTTTTTACTTACAGGGGTCACCGTGTACAGACCCTCACGGCTCTTCTAGTGTTAATAGAAATGTGGGGGGCGCTTAGGTGGCGTAGCGGGTTAAGCGTCGACCATGTAACCGCAGGGTCCCCGGTTTGAATCCGGCCGGGGACATATCCTGCATGTCATCCCTCCTCTCTCTCTCACCCATCCTTCCTGTCTAATTCTCCACTTTATCTATCAATAAAAATGAAAAATATGAGTGGGACTGCCCCACTCAGAAAAAATAACTTAAAAAAAGAAAAGAAATGTGGAACTGAAATAGAGAGAGACTATCAACCATCAACCTCTTTTTCCACCCCCTTTTCTTTTCTCCACAGTGGAACATCTCTGACTACTTCTTCCAGAGGGGCGAGGCCATCACCCAGGAGCTGGAGAGGGAGGAGGCGGCCCTGCAGAAGCAGGCCCAGGAGAAGGGGGAGCCCCTCAACAGGCCCTTCCACCCGGCCCCGCCTTTCGACTGCCTGTGGTTGTGCCTGTACGCCAAGCTGGGCGAGCTGTGTGTCGACCCGCGGCCCGCAGTCCGCAAGAGTGCTGGCCAGACCATGTTCTCCACCATCGCCGCCCACGGCACCCTCCTGCAGCAGCCCACCTGGCACATCGTGGTCTGGAAGGTAAGGGTGCCCACTCTGACTGGAGGGCTGGAGGGTAGTGTGTCCCACTCTGACTGGAGGGCTGGAGGGTAGTGTGTCCCACTCTGCCAGGAGGGCTGGAGGGTAGTGTGTCCCACTCTGACTGGAGGGCTGGAGGGTAGTGTGTCCCACTCTGCTAGCCTGTAGGGAGGGTAGTGTGTCCAGTCTGCCATGCTGATTGGAGGGTAGTGTGTCCCACTCTGCTAGCCTGTCTGGAGGGTAGTGTGTCCACTCCGCCAGGAGGGCTGGAGGGTAGTGTGTCCCACTCTGCCTGGGGGGTAGCCCACTCTGCCATGCTGGTTGGACGGTAGCCCACTCTGCCATGCTGGTTGGACGGTAGCCCACTCTGCCATGCTGGTTGGAGGGTAGCCCACTCTGCCATGCTGGTTGGAGGGTAGCCCACTCTGCCATGCTGGTTGGAGGGTAGCCCACTCTGCCATGCTGGTTGGAGGGTAGCCCACTCTGCCATGCTGGTTGGAGGGTAGCCCACTCTGCCATGCTGGTTGGAGGGTAGCCCACTCTGCCATGCTGGTTGGAGGTTAGCCCACTCTGCCATGCTGGTTGGAGGGTAGCCCACTCTGCCATGCTGGTTGGAGGGTAGTCCACTCTGCCATGCTGGTTGGAGGGTAGCCCACTCTGCCATGCTGGTTGGAGGGTAGTCCACATTGCCATGCTGGTTGGACGGTAGCCCCCTCTGCCATGCTGGTTGGAGGGTAGTCCACTCTGCCATGCTGACCGGTGGGTAGTGTGTCCAGTCTGCCATGCTGATTGGAGGGTAGTGTGTCCCACTCTGACTGGAGGGCTCAGTATTAGTCAAGGTTATGTTAGGTTGGCACTCAATATTTCCCAATAGGCATTCATTCGATCTTTGTTGACACGATGGTTATTGAGTGAAGGTTTCTGAACCTATGATGTCTACTGAAATAATAATGTCATATCAGTTGCTTCCTTTCTATAAAAAGACACAACGATCACATACATCATTCATGTCGTCCTCTTACCCTTCTTTTTCGTTTTGGTATGTAAGAGGTAGATAAGGTCCATTTTACTATAACTCTATTCTACTGTACTACCATCTCTCTTTTTACACCAGGTGCTGTTCCACCTCCTGGACTGTGTGAGGAAGTCCTCCACCACGGCAGACAAGGAGAAGATCGAGTCTGGGGGCGGGAACATCCTCATCCACCACTCACGGGACACGGCCGAGAAGCAGTGGGCGGAGACCTGGGTGCTGACTCTGGCCGGAGTGGCGCGCATCTTCAACACCAGGAGATACCCTCTGCAGCAGCTAGGTGGGTCTGAGAGAGAGAGACACAGAGAGAGAGAGAGAGAGAGAGAGACACAGAGTCAGAGACACAGAGAGAGACAGACACAGAGAGAGACAGACACAGAGAGAGACAGACACAGAGAGAGGCAGACACAGAGAGAGGCAGACAGAGAGAGACAGACACAGAGAGAGGCAGACACAGAGAGAGGCAGACAGAGAGAGACAGACACAGAGAGAGGCAGACACAGAGAGAGGCAGACAGAGAGAGACATACACAGAGAGAGCGAGAGAGAGAGACACAGAGAGAGACAGACACAGAGAGACACAGAGAGAGACCAAGAGAGAGAGAGAGATTTATTCCTGTAAACACCACTATGACTGTGTCTTATACTTATACCGTCTTAAACTGCTACTGTAGGTAGATATCTGATATCTCTCTCAGAGGATTCATATCCAGAAACTAACAGTTAAGACATCTCCAAAAAGCTAAAAAAATCCAAACCTGTACTTTGACGCATAAGACCTGATTCTTTTGTCCACCCTATGTGGTCCTCTCTCCCACAGGGGACTTCTTCAAGGCCTGGGAGCTGCTGCTGGACCACATCCAGTCGGCCGCCCTCAGCAAGAACAACGAGGTCTCCCTGGCCGCCCTCAAGAGCTTCCAGGAGATCCTCCAGATCGTCACGCCCGTCAAGGACCTCCTGGAGAAACCCGCCGACGCCCTGGCCATGGCCGCCATGGGCATGCCCCCCCCCGTGCTCATCGACCCCCTCAGCGCCTCCGGGCCCGGCAGACCCCTGATCCGTTCGGACTCGCTGGTGGAGCGCCTGACCCGCTACAACGGCGCCAGCGAGCCGCAGGCCCCGGCCCCGGGCGAGGAGTCGTCGGCCCTGGAGGACTCGGCTCTGTGGTGGTCGGCGTGGAACACGTGGTACCGCACGGGCACGGACAGCACGCGGCCCCCCCCTAGCGGCGGAGGGACCGAGAAACTGTCCTTCATCCCTAGCCAGCCCTTCCTGACGGCTCTGGTCCAGATCTTCCCCGCCCTGTACCAGCACATCAAGGCCGGGTTCAGCATGGAGGACCTGAAGAAGCTGGGGGTGATCCTCCACGGGGCGGTGTCGGTGCCCATCAGCAGCGACGCCTCTCCCTTCATCCTCCCCTCCTACACCGAGGCCGTCCTCACCAGCCTGCAGGAGGCCGTGCTCACCTCCCTGGACGTCCTGCAGAAGGTGGGTCTCGGGGGACAGGGGACGTTAACTAGTCACTAGTCTAGTCACTGCTCTGTGCACGACATAGAAATTGATTTCCAAGAACAGACATAATATCCTCTCCGACCACGACTATTTGCCTGGTACACTTAGGTGCCTGGTACACTTAGGTGCCTGGTACACTTAGGAGCTATTATTTCTATGGTGTTGTCCAAAATATGATTACAGGCATCTCAGATACTTGACAGAAAATGTCTATTATATCGTAATACTCAACGATACTCAACTAGGCTTTAACACTGCAGGCACTTTTCGAGTGTAGGCGCTCTCCAGTTGTTTGCCTTTTTCCCCCCTGTTTATTTTTTTGAGGCTTTCGATAGTTCCTGCTCCTCCTGGACTTATGTGCTTTTGTTTTGCTATTGAGGTCGATGAAACAACGTCTCATTGTGCTCTATTGTGCAACAGCCCCCTATTAGACGAGGCCCCCTGGTGGATGTGAGTTGCGTGAGTAAGTGTCTCCTCCTGTCTCTCCCGCTGCAGGCCATCTGTGTGGGCCCGGAGAACCTGCAGGTCATGTACCCCGCCATCTTTGAACAGCTGCTGCTCTTTGTCGAGTTCTCCTGTAAACCCCCCCAGTACGGCAAAATGGAGACCAAACACGTGGCCAACGCTAAATACAACCAGGTAAGAGTCTGTTTGTTTGTTTTCGATTTGATATTGCGTGTGTGTGTAGTGTGTGTAGTGTGTGTACACAGTCTGTCTCGACTTTCCTTCTTTGTCTCAGCGGTATTTTTCATCAATGGAATGTCAGTGAGATGTCTCCTATAGCCGCTGTCTTTCTCTCTAGAACTTTCTGAACATGATACTTTTATCCTCTCTGATGTTCAAGAAGTGCTCCTTCCTCCCTCTCCTCGTCCTCATGTGGCCCCTATACGTCCTAGTCACATGACAGATAGGCTCTTCTCTTTTCTTTTCAACCCCATCAGTAGCCCCCAACCACCCCCCCCCCCTCTCTCTCTTTCTCATCCATGCCAGCTTCTCTTCTTCTCCAGCTGGTAGAGTGTGTCATTGCTCCTTTTCTTCTGCAGGTCTGACCACGGTCATTTTTACAGAATGCAATGTCCAATGAAGTACATTTTTCGATTCACTTTTGAACTCCCCTTACACCCTTTTGAATGTAATTTCAGTCTACCGCATTCACTTATATCATTTTGTATTATATTTCTTATATTATTATTATATTTCTTATTATATTTCTCTCCAAGTATTATATTTCTCTCCAAGTACATTTTCGAAACAATGTTTTCCAAAACACACTCACCTGAAAGGCTGTCAAAATGGCTTTTTAACTACTATGAGTGTTTTTAATTCGATATTGGCTAAGGCAGCTATCAACACTATAATTAATCTATCAGATATGAAGTAATGGTTATTGTCAGACAATTAGCCAGCGGCAACGTTGATATTTAACCCTGGCACTAGCAAACACAAGTCAATCAACGTTGATATATAACCCTGGCACTAGCAAACACAAGTTAATTCGAGTCTTCTCTGGTCTTCTTCTGTCTCTTTGTATTATTCACTGGATCACCTTTAGATCCAACTGTTTGCACCGGTGAGTTCCACCACCACCACTACTTCCTCCAGTCCCCTTTAGTGTACTCAGCTGTACCTCTACAGCACATGAGGCATTTCACAGCATGGTAGGCTCTCATGTCTCATCGCCATCTCCCACTCACTCCATGTCTCCCCCCTCCCCGCCCCCGCCTGCCACTAATCAGTGGTTATGCCTCTCTGTGCACTGTACCTGTGAGTTCCCATCCTATCTTCCGTTGTGTTTTTCGGTGTCGTCCATCTTCACGTGTTTTTTTTGTTTTTTTGTTTATCTGTGCTTGATGGCGCTTTGGTCTCCTTTTTTAGTATTGATTGTGTCATTTTTTCCAGCTTTAGTTAATGAACATCTCTCGCTCTGTGGCTCTCTCTGGTCTCGCAGGCAGAATGGGTTGCCTTAAACTATGTCCCCTTCGCTGAGCGCTCCCTGGAGGTGCTGGTGGACCTGTACCACAAAACGGCCTGCCACAAAGCTGTCATCGGTGAGAAGGTCCTGCAGAACATTATAAAGGTACTGTCTCCACAGTGAGAAACATCATCATCTTACCATATGTACACGTGTTAACATAACACCAGTCCAGGACTGTCCGAAGCTCATTGGAGTCCAGAGTACCCCACCGGTACACACCATTTATTTTGTAACAATCGAAACCTCAAAAACACACCATTAAACATTTCCCTCCCGTCCCACGGTCGAGTGTTTCTCTATTGTTTCCTGTGAGTCAATGACATAACCAGTTGTTTCTCAACAAACCCAGCTGTGTAACGTATGTAATCATTGAAAAGACATTATCCTGTTGTCATTTAAAAGCAATCCCATAATCCTGAGAAGAAATACTCTGCCAAAGAGGCATTAGGGAGCTTCCCTATGGATCGGTCTAAACATGCCCCCCCACCCTTCTCTCTCTCCAGAGAAAGGTCATAGTCATAAAGTCTCAACCTTAGGGAGGCCAGCTGTGGTTGTGCTTTGGACAGAGTAGTTTGTCACAAAGACTGTTTCTGTTCCCCTGCTTTTTTGTTTTTTTTCTTCCCTAGCTTTGAGAAGAAAAAGCTTTGACCATCAGTGGTACCAGTTGTTTATTCAACATGTTGCCTTTGATGGATGTTACACCTGTAGGTATTTGGACCGTTACTTAGTCACATTGATTAAAAGACCGTCACAAGTACTTTTTCCTCAGGGCAGCCAGCCAGTCTGTCAATGTCATTGTTTTTCCAACGGGTTTTGTGGCCCGGAGAGGGCCCAGGTGGAGCTAGCCTCCATGAAATGGTGTGCTGCTGTGTTTCAAAAAGAGAAGTTGTTTCTTTCTTACTTTTGAAAACCCATCAGAAAAAAAACGAGAGAAAAAAACCTAGAGGTAAAAAGAGAGCGTGTTCGGCGGTACCTTAAAGACTCCACCGTGTTCCAATCCCCTTGCCTCCCTGTCTCCCTCTCTCTCTTTCTCTCTCTCTCTGCCTCTCTCTGTCTCTCTGCCTCTCTCTGTCTCTCTGCCTCTCTCTGTCTCTCTCTCTCTGTCTCTCTCTCTCTGCCTCTCTCTGTCTCTCTCTCTCTGTCTCTCTCTCTCTCTCTCTCTCTCTGTCTCTCTCTCTCTGCCCCTCTGTCTCTCTCTCTCTCTCTCTCTCTCTCTCTCTCTCTGCCTCTCTCTGTCTCTCTGTCTCTCTCTCTCTCTCTCTCTCTCTCTCTCTCTCTCTCTCTCTCTCTCTCTCTCTCTACGTAGACTATGAGGATGCCTCTGGGTCTGAAGTACGCCTGTCCGTCAGAAAGCACCTGGAAGCTGGCGGTGTCGTCTCTGCTGAAGGTGCTGTCCATAGGGCTGCCAGTGGCCCGCCAGCACGCCGCCTCCGGGAGGTTTGACACCATGTGGCCAGAGCTGGCCCACGCCTTCGAAGACTTCCTGTTTACCAAAAGGTACGTTGTGGATCTCAGCATTACCTCTTGTTCACCCAGGCCTTTGGCCTCTACTCTAGTTTTGTCGCTGTCGCTGTATTTTGTTTTTCTTTCTTTTTTTTTCCTGTTCAGTCTGTCTGACTTTCTGTCTGTAGAACCTGTAAAACGTCCTTGGGTTTGAGAAAGGCGCTATCTAAAACCAAGTTATTATTCATATCTCATTTCCTGTTTCGACAGCACACCTCCAGACAATGTGTCTATCCAGGAATTCCAGAAGAATGAAGCCATTGACGTCGAGGTAAAGAAGCTTGTTTGACCTCACCTTAACCAGTCTCTGGATTGTCCCTCTTGTGCCAGCCAGTCACAGATGTTTGTGTCCGTGTGGTATAGGTGGTCCAGCTGATCAGCACAGAGATCTTGCCCTTCGCCAACTTCATCCCCAAAGACTTTGTTGGTCAGATCATGACCATGCTCAATAAAGGATCAATTCACTCACAGTCCTCGTCCTTCACAGGTAAGGACGGACGATCGTGTCATAACCTCCCCCTCTTAACTTCCACGACCTTGTTGAACATAGTTTATTTGCGAGCTTTCCATCATAGAAGAAGGTCTATGACCGAAAGCTCGCAATAAACTAAAAAAATGTCCCATAGTGTTTGAGTGTGCGGATGCTATTATTTTGCACTCTAGTATCCCTGCTGCTCTAAAACCAAACGGGATTCCCTCCGTAGAGGCTGAGATCGACGTGCGGATGCGAGAGGAGTTCTCCAAGGTGTGCTTCGAGACGCTGCTGCAGTTCTCCTTCAGCAACAAGGTCTCCACGCCCCAGGAGGGCTACATCTCCCGCATGGCGCTCTCCGTGCTGCTCAAGAGGTCCCAGGACGTGCTCCGGCGCTACGTGGAGGACGAGAGGCTGAGTGGACGCTGCCCCCTGCCCAGGTAAGACCACCACCCCTATTAAAACTAGAACAGCCCTGTGACTTTTTTACCGAGCCGCCTCAGGGGTCAAGCGACCCTCAATGACCCCCTTCACAACGCTCAAGCTGCTATTTACACACAACGACCACTAGTTGGCCGCTTGTAAATTAGCCTTCTTCCTACACAGAAAAACGGCAAAATAGCGTTGTATTAGCTTATCCTGATGTGATTTTGAAAATGTAAGGATACTGGGTGGTAGAACTCACAGATCTAGGAAAAGTCATGAAAGGAGGGTCCTGAAATTTGATCGAGTGCAAAGATATAAAGATGTTCTCAACTCACTTAACTCGCTTGGGAATCGACGTCATGCCGCTGCATTGTGGGATACGGCTGCCATGTTCTTTGCTCTCCAAACCGTTTACATTATAGCGCCTCCAACTGTTTACATGTTCAATGTAACGTCATGCTTCGAGATGATGATAACGGAATGATATACCAAATAACATAAAATAACGAAACGATGTACCGAAGAATATGGCGGCAGTGGGCGGACATAGCAATTCGACATCGTGTTCCCGAGAACAATTCCTGACAAGACTGTCCAGAACCTGTGGTGTCATCATCCCTCCGCTGTGTCCTACATACCATAGTGACACCACAATCCTCTTACTGGGTTTGGCAAAGCTCGGTTTAAAGCTTTTAACTCATGTTGGCAGCAAAAGTTTTGTATACTAAGAAGAATGCAAATTAGATTTCTATTTACACACTGCCAAAGCCTAGGATGTACACAGGTAGGTAGGTACTTAGGCCTGAGCACTTGAATCAGTTGATTCACATTCCTCTGGTTTTCTCTCTTCCACTCTCCCCCCCCCCCCCCCCCTTTCTTTGTCTCCCTTTTTTCTTATGAGTTAGCTTCTCAGGTTCCTTGTAGTTGCATAATGTGGTGTGGTGTATGTCCCAGACGTAGTGTAACAGCCTTTTCACTGTCTTCCGTAGTGGACAGAGGATGCAGCTGCATAATATTGCTGTTTTCCAATCTGCGTTAATTTCTGTTGTTTCTTCATCCCTTTTTGCTAGCAAATGATTGATATAAGCCTCCTGGTGCAGGTTGATATAGGCCTCCTGGTGCAGGTTGATATAGGCCTCCTGGTGCAGGTTGATATAGGCCTCCTGGTGCAGGTTGATATAGGCCTCCTGGTGTAGGTTGATATATGCCTCCTGCTGCAGGTTGATATAGGCCTCCTGCTGCAGGTTGATATAGGCCTCCTGCTGCAGGTTGATATATGCCTCCTGCTGCAGGTTGATATAGGCCTCCTGGTGCAGGTTGATATAGGCCTCCTGGTGCAGGTTGATATAGGCCTCCTGGTGCAGGTTGATATAGGCCTCCTGGTGCAGGTTGATATAGGCCTCCTGGTGCAGGTTGATATAGGCCTCCTGGTGCAGGTTGATATAGGCCTCCTGGTGCAGGTTGATATAGGCCTCCTGGTGCAGGTTGATATAGGCCTCCTGCTGCAGGTTGATATAGGCCTCCTGCTGCAGGTTGATATAGGCCTCCTGCTGCAGGTTGATATAGGCCTCCTGGTGCAGGTTGATATAGGCCTCCTGGTGCAGGTTGATATAGGCCTCCTGGTGCAGGTTAGGTGTTGTGAGTTATTCATATGATTTGTAGAAGTAAAGAGTGACACATTCTTTTGAGAAGTCAAGATGAATTTTGGTGCTCAGCGTGTGGCTCCTCTCCTTTTTTGTTCTAAATATAAGTCAGAGTTGCACTAAATGAATATGAAAGGATAACTAATGGACCCTTTATTTCCTTTTCAGGCAACAAGTGACCGAAATCATCTTTGTCTTAAAAGCTATTAGCACTTTGATGGACTCACTCAAAAAGACCCAGCCAGAGAATGGTGAGTTTAGACAGTGTCAAAGACTATAGAAGTCTGAAAGATAAAATATAACTCCATTACTATGATACTTATCTATTAATTTTTGATTAATGTGCCATAGTACAATGGGGAATGTTACACAAATTGAATTTATTTTTAGGAGAGATATTATGTACCGTGTTAGGTCAATTACAATACATTATTATTATTTTTTTTAATTTTAACTAAAATATTGTGTTGCCCTTGAATTTGTTTATATCATCATTTATTCAGACAAAAGTAATTTATATTTGCCTCTGGCATTCTTTTAAGAAAGACAATTTCTTTAATTGCTTTCTCTAACAATTATACTGTCTCTTACCTACCATCTTTTCTTATCCTCTCCTCTCTTACTCCTCTCCTCTTCTCTATTTTACTCTCTCCTCTCCTCTCCTCTTCTCTCTTTTACTCTCTCCTCCTCTTCTCTCTTTTACTCTCTCCTCTCCTCTTCTCTCTTTTACTCTCTCCTCTCCTCTTCTCTCTTTTACTCTCTCCTCTCCTGTTCTCACTTTTACTCTCTCCTCTCCTCTTCTCACTTTTACTCTCTCCTCTCCTGTTCTCACTTTCTACTCTCCTCTCCTTTTCTCACTTTTACTCTCTCCTCTTCTGTTCTCACTTTTCTCTCGTCTCACATTCCCCTGTCTCTTCTCCCCTCCGTCCGTCCGTCCCGCGGTGTGGTGTGGTCTACAGTGGATGGGAACACGTGGGCCCAGGTGATCGCCCTCTACCCCACCCTGGTGGAGTGCATCACATGCTCCTCCCCCGAGGTCAGCTCTGCGCTGAAGGAAGCCCTGGGGCCCTTCAAAGACTTTATGCAGCCTCCTGTCTCCAGAGTCCAGAATGGAGAGTCCTGACCAGCCCTGACCCCTTTTTATAATGAAGGAATACTAATAATGAATGTGTCCTGACCAAAACACACGCTTTCATGAGTGGACGGACTCTGATTTCTCCTTGTGAGCCCATCTAACACAGTAACTCGTGGGAACTGAGTGAGAGGCGACCAGCTCTGACCACCACAATGACGATTCTGACCTACATACACATCAATGTATGCTTCTAACACAAGTTGATACCCTTCCATTCTCATTCTGACTGGCTGGACTTGTGTATTAACTGCTACAGTAAAAAAAATTGCAGTGTTTTCTTTGGGTTTTGTTTGTATTTTTTTTTCCTGAGAGGAGAGTTGATGTACAGTGTGTGGTGGTGATAGTGTTGATGATGTAATTAAGAATAATAATGAAAAAAGTTATTGGGCTTTATTGATCTTTAAAAAAAAAAAAGAGGAAAAAATATTAGATTACCTTTTGTGACATTTTCAACAGCAAGGATTTAATGCAAACTCTTACTGTAACATTCCATGTCATCTTTAGCAAGCTTGCAAGGGGATGTACTTGTCTGTATAAAATAAATGGGACAGTTCTACAAACGACTATCTAATTGCTGTGTGTGCCTCAGTGATGTCTCGACACCTACTGTCTTGATTATTGTTTTATCATTCCATATCATAAGCGTCTGAGTGTCTAGAAAAGCGCTATATACAGTATATCTCAAAAGTGAGTACACCCTTTAGATTGTTGCAAATATTCTGTTATATCCTTTCAGGGGATAACATTATCCTACTGAAACTTTGATATAACTTAAAGTAGTCAGTGTGCTGCTTGAATAACAGTATAGATGTATTGTCCTTTGAAAATTACTCAGTACACAGCTGTTAATGTCCAAACAGCTGGCAACAAAAGTGAGTACACCCCATAGTGAACATGTCCTAATTGTGCCCAATGATGTTGTTTTCCCGCCCTGGTGTCATGTGACTCGTTAGTGTTACAAGGATTCAGGTGTAAATGATAAGCAGTGCTGTTAAATTTGGTGTTTTGGTCACAATTCTCTCTGAATGCTGGACAACATGGCACCTAATGGCAAGGAACTCTCTGAGCGGCTGAAAAAAAGGATTATTGCGCTTCACAAAGATGGCCTTGGCTATAAGAAGATTGTCAACACCCTGAAAATGAGTTGCAGCACAGTGGCTAAGATCATACAGCGGTTTTCCAGGACAGGTTCCACTCGGAACAGGCCTCGCCAGGGTCCACCAAAGAAGTTGAGTCCACGAGGTTGGTTTCCAAAAATAGACGTGTGAGTGCTTCCAGCATTGCTGCAGAGGTTGCAGAAGTGGGATGTCAGCCTGTCAGTGCACAGACCATACGCCGCACACTGCATCAAATCGGTTTGTATGGCCGTCGCCCCAGACAGAAGCCTCTTCTGAAACCGATGCATAAGAAAGCCCGCAAACAGTTTGCTGAAGACAATGAATCCAAGAACATGAGTTACTGGAACCATGTCCTGTGGTCTGATGAGACCAAAATAAACCTGTTTGGGTCAGATGGTGTCCGGCGTGTGTGGCGGCACCCTGGTGGGGAGTACCAAGACAAATGTGTTTTGCCTACAGTCAAGCATGGTGGTGGCAGCATCATGGTCTGGGGCTGCATGAGTGCTGCCGGCACTGGGGAGCTGCATTTCATTGAGGGACACATGAATTCCAATATATACTGTGACATCCTGCAGCAGAGCATGATCCCCTCTCTTCGGAAACTGGGCCGTAGGGCAGTTTTCCAACATGATAATGACCCTAAACACACCTCCAAGATGACAACGGCCTTGCTGAAGAAGCTGAAGGTTAAGGTGATGGACTGGCCAAGTATGTCTCCAGACCTAAACCCAATTGAGCACATGTGGGGCATCCTCAAGAGGAAGGTGGAGGAGTGCAAGGTGTCCAACATCCGTGGGCTCTGTGATGTCGTCTGGTGAATTCCATGCCCAGGAGGGTTAAAGCAGTGCTAGATAACAATGGTGGTCACACAAAATATTGACACTTTGGGCACAATTTAGACATGTTCACTATGGGGTGTACTCACTTTTGTTGCCAGCTGTTTAGACATTAACAGCTGTGTACTGAGTAATTTTCAAAGGACAATACATCTATACTGTTATTCAAGCAGCACACTGACTACTTTAAGTTATATCAAAGTTTCAGTAGGATAATGTTATCCCCTGAAAGGATATAACAGAATATTTGCAAAAATCTAAAGGGTGTACTCACTTTTGAGATATATTGTCTAATGTATTATTATTATTATTATTATCATTATCATTTGCATATGTGCGCTACAACTGTATTGCTACTCTGATGCATAAGAAATAGTTTTGTCTGCACTGAATGTTATTCTGATTGAATGAACTAGAAATATTTTGTTCAGACAGAGCAATGCATTTGACTGTGTTTGATCCAGAACACTAACAACAACAACAACCTCTAACCAGTTACATTTGCTAGTCACTTTGTGTGTTACGTTGTTGTAACGAACCGGAGCTTTGCTACGTTCGGGTCATATGAGGGAAAGGACCGCGGGTTGTCTGGTGCACCGAAGGAAGGGGAGGAGGAGGGGGGGACCGGGGGTGGTCTGCCAGGGCAGGGGAGGAGGAGACCGGGGGACCGGGGGTGGTCTGCCAGGGCAGGGGAGGAGGAGACCGGGGGACCGGGGGTGGTCTGGGAGGAGGAGACCGGGGGACCGGGGGTGGTCTGCCAGGGCGGGGTTTCCCCTCATACTCCAACTCCGCTGCTCAGGAGAAGACCGCCTGCTCCAGACATCGGGATGAAACCTGTCCGGACGCGTGGAATGCAGGTATCATACCGGAATAATAGGAGGCTAGATGTTGTATTAGCTATCATTTCAAGCATTTTGTTGGTTTATTATACTATTAGACATCTGGTGCTATCGTATGTGACCATGTACTGGCTGAGGTAGTAGTTTGTGCTGTTGGTTGGGTTGTGACATTGCCCGCTATGGAGATGACTGCGCAAGCTACTGCCTTGCTAGTGCTGGTGATCCACTTCAAACCGAGGATTCTCCACTTAATTCGCTTTCTAAGGTAAAAACAAATGATTGTCGTTAGTGTTAAAGTCAGCTATAGTGTTTCAGATTATCTTTCGAAATGTGCCTGCGCTGCTACATTGTTTCATTTGACCATACTGTACATTTCTTCTAACAGTTACAGAGCTGGTAGCAGTGTCATGATGTTTTCAATCAAATAAAATAGAATACTGAAGGAAAAACAAGATTGTGTACAATTGTGAGAATGTGACATGAAATCTCTGACTGACCTTTACAGATTTGTGTTTAAAATTATTCTTTGCATTCTTTTTTTATATTAGACTATTAGACTTCAGTTGGATGTTGTCTTACTGCAACTACTATGCATTTTCTTGCTAAAAAATAAATAAAATGAATTTATAAAAACGAATCTCATTCCAATTCGATACGTTTCAGATGCATAACCAGGTTGATTGTACACCAGGGAGGGAAGCGTGAAGCAAAGTCATTAATTTGTATAGATATTTGATTTCACCCTGAGGCAGTAGTGTTGCCTCTCCAATCTGAAAGCATGTAGGTCATAGTACTGTTGCTATGAAGAGAGCTGTGACGTGGCTCCTACTGCCCACTGAGGTACATCTGCCCTCATATAGGCTGAGTTTATGGCACACCATGACGTCCTTTGTTGATGTTTTGCATACCTGCATACCATCAGACACTGAAGAGATTACATTGCTGCAAATGACACCTTGATGTAAGTAAACCAGGTGGGGGGGGGTTCTAATTCACAGAAGGGCAAGTTGAAAGAAAATGTGTACAGTGAGTTTTGTTCCATATGGCACCACTGCCTGGGCCTCGTCATCTTATGACTGTTAATTCACCTCACTACAGTGTTTTCTATAGAGTCTATTTCATACACCAACCACATGACCTACACAGTTTTTTTTTTTAGCCTACTGAGTTTTGACTGTGGTTCACTGATATGGGTCATGCATTGTGAGTTACCCTTTTAAACCCTGCTGCTGCTGCTGCTGCTGTTGGCCAACCGCAGCTGCTTGTGTGGAGCAGTGAATCAGTATGGCAGGGGTCTCGTGACGGGGTGGGGACTAGAATGGGTAATGTATTTCAATAGCAAATGCAGTGGCAGCCGGGTCTACGAAACTGCAGGCTGCAGTCATGAGTTCAGAGCCGCGTCAGCCCAGAGACAGACTGGAAGATTGGATAAGACCGCACATGACCTTCCAACGCTGACGTGCAATATTTATGAGTTCACCATTTATCATACGTTATGATGTGGGCAGATTTATGCTCACATCTTGGGGCACAATTTTGCACACCAGCACCTTTAGTAACAGGGCTTAAAGTGTAGTAGAGTGTGTTGGGGAAAATAGTATTCTGCATGGTGTGAACACAGACTTCCTTTACTACCTTAGGATCAGGGACAAATACATGTTCTCCCTACAGAGAGAGAGAGAGACTATACTGAAACAGTACGCTACGTCCTTTAGTCCATTCCCGAAACTATCTCTGTTTTACATGCACTCATTGAGCTACACTATGACAAGCAACACTTCACTCTTCACTACTGCCCCCGGTGTTATGGGTTAAGTGACGAACGCCAACCCATAATGAAAGGACACTTTCTCTCTCTCACGTCCCGAGTGTCCCACTGACGTTCCAGTGGGACGGGGGGAGCAGGACGGGGGGGAGCGGGACGAGGCAGCGTGGGTAGTAGGAGTTATGGAGGACAGCAGCTCTTGGCCTGCCCAGCCCCAGTCATCCATCTTGTGTCCACGTTCCCCATCCCGAGCTGGGCTGGAGATAAATCAGCTTCAGGCCGTAGAAGCCCAAAGGCAGTAAATTAGAGCCCCCTGTGGAAAAATCTGCCTGCTCAGATGATTATCACAGCTGCACTGTGGAGCCGGCCGCACCTACCTTCCAACAGGCTGGACGACCTGGTGTGTAAACTACACATTCCCCAAATGCCTTGACTGTTCATTGCCTAACAGTGAAACACTAGTATTTTTGGCTCAGAGAGAGGTAGCATTTACATACAGTGTGTGAGAGGAGGGGAGGGAGCTGGTTTCTCCAGCTGTTATGCCTCTCGTGCATCATGGTCACGTGTAAGCATTGTTCTGGAGTTCTCCAGTATCGTGGACCTAATGATATCCATTGAAATGTGAAACCTGCGATTGTTTTTTCAATAACGTTTTTTAACAACTACTCATAGTCGATGGCCGAAACGCAAAACCGATCTGCAAAATTCACTTTTTTTCTTGCAGACAGACCTATCATGTGCAGCCTTCCTTGTTGTTGTTATTTAAAGTGAAAACCGCAAATCAGAAAATGTGCAGATAGGAGGTTTTGCATTTCGGCCATCGACCTGTGAACCAGGTTCCCTCGTTTCTCTAGCAGCTAGCATGGGGACTCACAATTATCTGCCCAGTTACTACTGGTGGTCCTACTGTGGCTCAGTTGCTAGAGCGTGGCGCTAACGACACTTAGGTTGTGGGTTCGATTCTCGCTGGGACCATATATACTGCAAAATGTCGGAAAAGCGTCAGCTAAATGGCATATATTATACTGGTGTAATGCCTTAGTGTGCTCCACCCCCCTAAGCTAGCTGCTATCTTGGTTCTATCCTCTGGTGGCAGGGGGGGAGCGGAGCATGTGACGACCTTGGAAAAACAAGCCACCCACAGGAGTGACTGTGTCATCTCTGTCATCCAATCTGGACCACACGCGCGTGTGGAGAGTAGGAGTGGAGTGCCAGATCAACGCTGTCCTGACGGGATGGGAATGGGTGGCGTTAGGTTCTAGGGAGCAGATGGCTCTCAAGACTCCTGCAGAGGGCCTGGGAGTGTGAGACTCCCACCACAGCACTTTGAGATCCAATGTGAGGTGTACTCTCAACTCTAATGCCAGGTGTACACTTTGTGTGTGTGTGTGTGTGTGTGTGTGTGTGTGTGTGTGTTTTAATCGTCACTCAAGAGAAGAGTGATACGGCCAGATAAGACCTCTCATCGGTAGATCAGAATAATGTCCGTTGGCCCTTCATGAACCCTCACTCACAGCTCTTTGGTGGGACAGTGTGTCTGGTACTTACATGCTTATGTACCTCCTTACACCACATCCTAATTGCCCGCAAGCGCGCACGAACGTCAAGTTATCTCCCACTATAATCGGTTTGTGTGTCCTAATTAGCCGCGTCTGTGAAAAAAGGCTGTGCGCGCGTCTAGCCTGTCAAATGCATTAACGGACATTGTCTCTATTTCAGAGGCGCGCCGGCACCGTACAGTTCCATGGACGGTGGTGTTGTGCTGTACCATCAGACGGATCATATCAGGACAGCCTCTGCGTCTCGCAGCAATTTGGCGCACGGATCCATTTTAATCAAGTGATTAATCAAGAGTGATTTTCAATAGTGTTTGGCAAC
This sequence comes from Nansenia antarctica, assembly GCF_963989245.1. NCBI lineage: Eukaryota > Metazoa > Chordata > Actinopteri > Argentiniformes > Microstomatidae > Nansenia > Nansenia antarctica. The sequence goes on along the minus strand of NC_137679.1, from coordinate 12,905,502 downwards.
AAGATCTCAGACATTCACAGGCCTATAATGCTATGTCTGATAAAACAAAATGTAGAGAGCAATATTCTAGATTTACTAGAATACTTAAGTTGTAGTACTGAATACTGGGCGGGAAAACGAAAATGTTTAGACGTTTTCCTGCCCAATATTCAGTAGCCTACTGATTGAGAGGAAGGGTTATTGTGTTGTAAAATTGTTATGGTTGACGATTGTTATGGTTGACGCTGTACACATATTCTAAATCCTTCTCTCACACACAGATCCAGCAGGATATTAAACTTTCAGTTCAGCATGGCTGTTTTACTAATTAAGCCTAGGTTAGGTGTAGCCTACCTTTTTCTCATTGCCACACACAGTCTGATCAACAGCAAAACTTCTTAATATTGATTACAACTTGGCATGTTCACTTGGAATACAGAGTGGAATCTTTGGAATCGGTGGAATCCCTCTGAATGGAAAATTAGACGTCATCCCTAATCCCACTGCACTCTGGTAAAGCGTAAGCATGGCTCCTATTTGTAGATTCTGAAACACAGAGCGGTTATACATTCATTAGGCGGCATAATATAAACCCCTCGGTGGTGTATACACATTGAAATAAGGGTGTGTAAAGCCCAATTAGGACGAGGTTGGATTTCAGCACCGAATGCTATATCTAGCCAGCAACTCCACATGCATTTATTATACTGCGTATGCCTGAAGTAGACTAAGGAGGGGTTTGGGGGGGGTTATGTCTGACTCTGTTTCAACATGACAAACAGTCTGATGGGGCACATACTCAGTTATTTCAATCACACATTCAAAGATCAATGTGTAGCTCAGTCTAACACTGCTCTGACTGGGACTCGTCTAGTCACAGTGACTGGTGGTATTACTACATGGTGTGTGATTGGTGCTATAACTACATGGTGTGACTGGTGGTATTACTACATGGTGTGTGATTGGTGCTATAACTACATGGTGTGTGACTGGTGGTATTACTACATGGTGTGTGACTGGTGGTATTACTACATGGTGTGTGACTGGTGGTATTACTACATGGTGTGTGACTGGTGGTATTACTACATGGTGTGACTGGTGGTATTACTACATGGTGTGTGACTGGTGGTATTACTACATGGTGTGTGACTGGTGGTATTACTACATGGTGTATGACGGCAAAGTGTTCGTACCCCGGGTGTGTGACTGATGGTATTACTACATGGTGTGACTGGTGGTTTTACTACATGGTGTGTGACTGGTGGTATTACTACATGGTGTGACTGGTGGTATTACTACATGGTGTGTGACTGGTGGTATTACTACATGGTGTGTGATTGGTGCTATAACTACATGGTGTGACTGGTGGTATTACTACATGGTGTGTGATTGGTGCTATAACTACATGGTGTGTGACTGGTGGTATTACTACATGGTGTGACTGGTGGTATTACTACATGGTGTGACTGATGGTATTATGAATGAATGAATGAATGAATGAATAGTAAAGACCATTCATTCATTACTACATGGTGTGACTGATGGTATTACTACATGGTGTGATTGGTGCTATAACTACATGGTGTGACTGGTGGTATTACTACATGGGGTGTGACTGGTGGTATTACTACATGGTGTGACTGGTGGTATTACTACATGGTGTGACTGGTGGTATTACTACATGGTGTGACTGGTGGTATTACTACATGGTGTGACTGGTGGTATTACTACATGGTGTGACTGGTGGTATTACTACATGGTGTGTGACTGGTGGTATTACTACATGGTGTATGACTGGTGGTATTACTACATGGTGTGACTGGTGGTATTACTACATGGTGTGACTGGTGGTATTACTACATGGTGTGTGACTGGTGGTATTACTACATGGTGTGTGACTGGTGGTATTACTACATGGTGTGAGCACTGAAGTTCATCGACACCCCAGGTTGACACTGCTAAGCTAGGGCCCCTGTGTTGAGAGTGGTGTGGTGAGTGCTGGCATCAGAGCAGCAGACCTCCTACAGACAGGGCAAGCTTCCAGCTGTCTGGTTCCCTGCTACCCCCAGGGGGCCCTTCACAGCCCTCACAGGAGCACAGCTCTATGCAGGAATCAATCACCGCCTCTTATGGCGTTTTCCATCTGGCTATAGTCAAAGTCCCTGAGCTTTGCAGACGAGCGCACTAAAGGCTCCCTTGAGACGCTACAAGACTTCTGTATAGTATGTTTATGCACAGTAGCCATCCATCCCGTGTATGTGTCTGTATCTGAATGTCATGTGTGTACTGTAGGTCTCTAAAGAGGTAGATGATTTAATACAATAAGGCCATTGTTTAAATAACTCTCTATACCAGAAAGACACGTCTCAGATTTAGTTGAATCATACAGTATTTTTTAAATCAATTTGAAAAGCATCTCTTCAAACCTTTTTGTTTTATTCTACATTGCACTTACGATTCCAAAACATTACAAATGCCCATTGATTTCAGTGTGTGTGTGTGTGTGTGTGTGTGTGTGAGAGGAGGGGGTGGTTACAAAATATTGTACACACAATATTAAAAAACAGGAGAATTGTTCCTGAATTATCCTTTGCAACGATGTATTTACAAAATGTTACATTATGCATCCTTGAACCTCATCTGTGCCATGCTTAAGTATCCTTCATCTCCTCCCACATTGCTTTAATAGCCGGCCTGTCATAAAGCAGTTAAGATGATGATTACCTTTATGGGAGGATGATCACTTTGAAACACCTTTAACAGAAACATGCAAGTACAGTAAAAAGGTGTGGATGCTGTCTCTGCCCCAAGGCCCGAAGAGGATTAAGTCAAAGTGACTAAAAGGGACAGAAATGTTTGTTGAGATAATATAATCGAGACTGGTTTGATTAGAAACATTGTGGTCTAGGACTCGCATGTAATCAAGAGCACCCGCCAACCGCCAACACTGTCAAGGAAACAAACCAAGGGACACCTAAGTCACTTAACCTGAGTCACTTAACTGCCTCTCGACAGTCCTGACACCATTAGTGACCGAGGTTGTTAGAGCAGCGGCACCAGTGGAGGTACGCAGTGAGGAATCTGTAGAATGGCCATTAGTGTCGATACTGGCCATCAAGGATAGAGCACTGTAGGCCCACACTCCTATTGCAGCAAGAAAGTGCCTCTAGTATTACAGGGGAGTCCATCTGTACAGGTTATTACAGGGGAGTCCATCTGTATCTGTACAGGTTAATAGTTTTGTAAAGATTTGTGTAAAACAACAACAAAAATAATAGCAAGAAAAACAAAAAGATAAAGGAATACATTTTACCACCATACAGAGACCCAACAACATTCTACACAACATGCTGCATGACAATCGGTCACATAGCTTCCTGAGTTTTGTGACTTACGTTTAGTACGCTACGAGCAAAAAAAAAGAAAGAGAAAAAAAAAAGGCTAATGTCAGATTAGCCTTAAAAACAATCCCATATCTGAAGTTAGGGTAAAGACCATTCATTACATTGTCCCAATTTCAGGTCATACTCGTGTTGAAATGATAGAAGATTTAAGGGGGAATTTCCTCACCTATTTCCGAACAGAACCAGATTAAGCAATATAATTTATAGGAAAACTAGTAATGAATGTACAGGATGAATGTAAGAATGGCACATGTACCAGTAAATGCTGTTTAAACATATTTCAAATGTAAACAAGCACGCAAACAGGAAAATGCATACGTACATACGTATGTCACATAAAATATAAAAAATAAAAGGTTAAACAAGGACCTTCATTTTTGTGTCACAAACGAGGACAAATCATGAGGTAGATGGTTTGATTGTGTTATGAATTAACTATATTCTGCAAAAAGACTTAAGGTTAAGACTGGTACATTTCTTCGACTTTGATTGTGGTTGAATTAGATTAGCTAACATCCCAAATGTAACACTTCACTCTTAGGGCTATTTTGAGTTCTTTCATTCTGCACATATCAGAAACTGATTGTTAAAATCCCATTATTGATTATGTTCGTTGCATTAAACACATATACATCTTCACATCTGCAGTCAAACAATCTGAACCTTGTGTGTATTTGTGTACAATGATGTGTATTATACTGTAGTGGTGTTCAGATCCATCAAGTAAGCACATTTGAAATGGGAATGTTTACAGATAAAATCTGTATTTTAGTTACCTTACACTATGAGGAACATCCATGCTACGGCTCAAAGTGCAAAGCTACAATATGTCCAGGGTTTAGGTCAGTGATTTGTGGAGGCAATGGACAGTTGACGTTGATCAGTAAGGATACACATTTTACAGCAAAAGGAACAGAAGAGGTTTGATCACGACATATATATACACAAAAAACTGGGTATATACACTGTACAGTCATTGAACAAAACCATAGATATCCAAAATATTAAGGATTCATATGTAAGCATATTTACATGTTCACATTCAGTAATATATTAAGAATATCTCATCTAAAAATTATAAAATCAACACCTAACCCTTGAAATGACTCCCTTCCACTTTCTCTTCCATGACAAAGGGATGTTACCTTTTCAGAAAAGCTTTCGAGAAGATTAAGCTATGCAAAAACCATACTTAACACAAAGGATTGGTTATGAATCGTTCAAATATGTCTCTAATGGCCACATGATCCAGATTGATCACTGGTCTCTTTGCAGCACAGAATGAGAAAGAAGAAGAAGGAACACCGGAGAAATCCTGAGATCTTCCTATTAGAAGAGAAGCACGACGCTACCCTGTGCACGTTTGGGTCCTCAGTATTGGAAAATCATTCGTATTGAAGTACTGTAAGAGCAGAAGGGCACTGGTTTAGGCTTCGGGGGGGAGTTAGAGGTTTTAAGGATTGATGGGCTAGGGGGGGTAGACAGTCTTGTTTTGTGTCCCAAAGGATTCAGCTTAGACTAGGTCAGCCGGTTACCATACATCAGAGGGATGATGTAGACTGAGATGTCATCGCCTGATCCCAGTCTGTCGTTTGATATCCTCCAGCCTCGGTCCTTCAGCACCCCTCGCGCTCTCATCACAAGGTCCTGAGCTGCCATACTGTACCTGAGGCAACAAGGTGATACACAGCCATTAAGACACAGGAATAAAGAAACAACGGTACAATGGTGAGTTAGAGAACAGTAACATCTGGTTCTTAACACTAGAACAGCCGAGCCGTGCTATGTTACCTACTATATAAGAGCCGCCTCGGGGGTCAAATGAGTCTTTACAATGGGAAGCTGCTACTTACACACAACGACCACTAGTTGGCGCGTCTTGTAAATTACCCTGCCTCCTACACAGAAAAACTGCAAAATAGCTTTATACTAGCTTATCCTGATGTGATTATGAAAATGTAAGGATACTGGGTGGTAGAACGCACATATCTAGGAAAAGTCATGAAAGGAGGGTCCTGAAATTTGATCGAGTGTAAACGTATAAAAAACAAATCTACTCACACGGTCAAATGACCCCACCCATGGCTGTTCTAGTATTAATGACCCCACCCATGGCTGTTCTAGTATTAATGACCCCACCCATAGCTGTTCTAGTGTTAAGATCTACCATACACCAATGAACCAACCACCAAGGCCTCCTCAAGAGATTAACACCAGAGTTTTCCATGACTAGTCCCACTCCCACAAGCTTTCCATTGGCTTCATAAAGGCCCTATCCGAATGCTTAGGAATTAGCGTAATTATGATGAAATAACAGCGTTCGTCTTCTCCAAATAAGTGTGGGGTGAGCGGAAGTTCAACCCTGTCTGAGGGCAGCAGCTGTGCTGTGAGTAGAAACTTGCCTGTGCTGGTTGTCAGGGTCACAGTTGGCCAGGAAACAAGTAACTGCCCCCGCAACCTCCTGGTTGGAGAGTACATCCCACAGCCCGTCGGTCCCCAACACCAGGACATCATCTGCCCCGTGCTCACACTGTGTCAGCGGGTAAACTTTGACCTGGGAGAGGTGATGCGGAAAAGATTAGTGAGGGATGATCAAAACTTTATTTGGATACTACTAACATCCCCTTTTGTAGCCTGTCTGCTTCCACTTTGTAGAGTATACAGATGTATCGCTACGTATATCTTCTGTGTGTTCTTGGTGAACAAGCTACAGAATGTGACTCTTCTGTGAATCACCCCCCTTACGCTCACTGTGGTGATCTTCTACTTTATCTGTCTTTTGTCATGACAGGAAGCCTAAGCCCAGAGCTTAAGAGATGTACAGATGAGTGCTATTGTGGAACCTCTACCTCTGGTATGCCACGTTATTTCTACTCGGTCGGTTTAACAAAAGACATCCTATGACACAGTCACCACCTATGGCAACTAATTTCCTGTTGCTTTGGTCTCGACACAGTGTCATAGTTTGGGTCCATTGTACTCTTACTGTGCTGGCAGAGTGAATAATGGCAAAAATGTCACTCGTTTCTCGAAAGGAGGCATGTCAAATCATACAAACTGCAAGTGCTGCCACTAAACAAACACAGCGTGACCACTATGGCAATAAAAACGCTTGTGAAAGAATCACAATAACTTGCTAATGGGTTATGAACGAGAAATTTGTTGTGGATTGTGGTATGATCAAAAGTCGAGGCAAAAATGCCTTACTTATCGACCTCTGCAATAAAAAGCCTAGAAAAGATGGCGTAAGATTCCAAGAATCTACAGTGTTGCTTGAAAGTTTGTGAACCCTACTTATAAAATCTTTATTTAAACCCCAATTCGTAATAGACATTCCAAATAAAGGACACAAACAAAAACATCTGATGATATATTTTCATTGTTTATTTAACAAAAGTGGTTTATTTAACAAAAACTCAGATTTCATGTGTGCAAAAAAAATAAAAAAAATATGTGAACCTCTTCAGTCAATAGCTTGTGGCTATTACTTGGAGTAAACGCCTCATTTGGCCACTAATCAGTCTTTGACATCTGTTTTGAGGGATTCTCCTTAGAGAACACTCCAATTGAGTGAGCTTTGAGCAATGTCATGACATGACATGAACTTCAGGTCCTGCCACAGCATCTTGATTGGATTTAGATCAGAACTTTGACTTGGCCAATCCAGAACACAAATCTTCTTTCTCCTGAGCCATTCTTTGGTAGATTTGCTTGAATGCTCTGGGTCGTTGGGTCTTATTGAAAGACCCATTTTCAGCCCAGCTTTAGCTCATTGACTGATGGCTTGAAGTTCTGTTCAAGAATCTCCTGGTATACCACAGAATTCATGGTTCCCTTAATGATGTGGAGGTCGTCTAGGTCCAGAGGAGGAAAAGCAGCCCCAGATCTTGACATTTCCAACACCATGTTTGACTGTTGGGATGAGGTTCTTTTGGTGGTAGGCAGTGATGTTTTTTTTATTGTGGTTTTGATTGTGACCAAAAAGGTCAATTGTGCACTCATCTCTCCAGAGCAGACATCCAGAAACCTTCAGGCATGTCCAGATGGTCTCTGGCAACATTAAGAAGGGCAGTTTGGTTCTTTTTTGACAGCAGAGGCTTCTTCCTAGCAACCCTCCCACGAATGCCATTCAGTGTTCGATTCGATTCAGTTTTCCTGTTATTGCTGAAGCATACACAGGACTTGAAAAGCAGAAAGGGAGGTCTGCAAATCTCTAGATATTATGTTTGGGTTGGCTTTTACCTGATTTATTATTTTTCTTGTGGCTTATGGGGATATTTTGGAAGGGCGTCCACTTGATGGCTGAGTTGCTGTCATGTTAAATGCTCTCCATTTGAACCCTACCTAAGTGAACCCTACCTAAGTGAACCCTACCTAAGTGAACACTACCTAAGAGAACACTACCTAAGTGAACTCTACCTAAGTGAACACTACCTAAGCGAACCCTACCTAAGTGAACACTACCTAAGTGAACCCTACCTAGGTGAACACTACCTAAGCGAACCCTACCTAAGTGAACACTACCTAAGTGAACACTACCTAAGTGAACACTACCTAAGTGAACACTACCTAAGTGAACACTACCTAAGTGAACACTACCTAAGTGAACACTACCTAAGTGAACCCTACCTAAGTGAACACTACCTAAGTGAACACTACCTAAGTGAACCCTACCTAGGTGAACACTACCTAAGTGAACCCTACCTAAGTGAACACTACCTAAGTGAACACTACCTAAGTGAACCCTACCTAAGTGAACCCTACCTAGGTGAACACTACCTAAGTGAACACTACCTAAGTGAACACTACCTAAGTGAACACTACCTAAGTGAACACTACCTAAGTGAACCCTACCTAAGTGAACACTACCTAAGTGAACACTACCTAAGTGAACACTACCTAAGTGAACTCTACCTAAGTGAACACTACCTAAGTGAACCCTACCTAAGTGAACCCTACCTAAGTGAACACTACCTAAGTGAACACTACCTAAGCGAACACTACCTAAGTGAACACTACCTAAGTGAACCCTACCTAAGTGAACACTACCTAAGTGAACACTACCTAAGTGAACACTACCTAAGTGAACACTACCTAAGTGAACACTCCCTTAACGAACCCTACCTAAGTGAACACTACCTAAGCGAAAGGGAGCATTCAGTGGTCGCTGTTTCATACCTGACAGCAACCACTAACGCTGTTGTGCTGGGGTGAATTTTTTTACTTGGTGAATGATTTATATATTTGGAGGGGATAGAATTCCCATTTCCCTTGCTTACAACGGAATGGAAACTCCCAGATGTTCACCACCGCCATGCTACATCTGGGCAAAACAGGGATTCCCCTTTGAGTGACGGGCAAGGGAGCAAACATTTATTTTCGGGAATGGAAAGGAGCCCAAGATGCCTTAAAAGTGAACATCAGTGACACACTCCCACTTTTTTTTTTTTCTTCCAGATTTTATCCCTTTTTCACCCAATTTGGTAGCCAATTGAACCCAACCTAGCATCCAATTATCCCCTGCCTATTGCGAAGGATCCGCCGCACGACCCGTGGCCGGCAGTCCCAGAGGAGGCCGCCAGGCAGACTAGCTGACTGGCTCCTCGAGCCCAGCACCTGTTATTCCGGCACCCCGGGGGCGCTGTTGCGCGACGGATCCTTGTCCGGAAATACTCCTATACCGCCCTCGGGAGCGGCCGCCCAATATGCCGCTTCCCGTGTGTGCCCCAGCCATATCCGGATCTGCCCGGTGGGCAGCTTGCACTAGTGGCCAGTGCTTAGACCGCTACACCACCGCGGGGCACACTCCCACCTTTGACCTAACCACCGATGTTTGAACATGTGATCAACAGGAAGTGCCGTGACCTTGAGTTTGAGTTCACTCAGTGGGAAATCACTCGAGTGCAGAGTGATCTTCTATAGTAATTGACATCTTGTATTCATGCAGTACATGCAAGACAGTCTCAGAGCGACTGCAAAGGCAGACGGCTCCGCATCAGAGGTTAAAAAGAAGACTACACACCACTGAACCATGACTGAACTAACTCAAAGGCCAATGAATTAAAGATCAAGAGAATGTGGGAGCGTGGGGCAATTACCAGAGTCACGAGATATGTGTGCAGTGAGGTTAGGAGGTGAGAACACGTTTTTAAGACTAGTACAGTATATGAGTATATGACTAATGACTTCAATAAAGACCATAATGGTTGGGAGGAATTTTCCCTGGTTTCCTTGCATTCCTTCATGGCTCTGAGGTAAGCAAGGAATGACATAGCACTGGAATTCTGTTGTTATACCGACCAAAGCTAGACGCCTCTCCTGTAACATTATGTATTATGGCATTATGGCAGCACTCAAGGGAGTGACTCGGGGACTGATTCTGAAAAATAGGATCAACAATTGCAAAGACGTCTATGCAGCCAAGATGCATATTCTTTTCCTGGTTATATATAGATAATAAAAGAAAAATAGGCAGTGTTACGATACCTCAGGGCAGCAGGAGAGGAAGGGCTTGATCCAAATGTTGGAGTCATGCACTTTGAGCTCGTGGTCTCCGAGGCCTCTGGTGACCCCGATGGTAGCTAACACACGAGCCTATGAGGGGGCAAGACCATCAAAGAACTGTATTATAAACAGAAGCGCTCTCTGTGAACAGTTCTGTTTTGACAACAATCGCTGATTATTTGGGAATTTGGGTTCATCCGCCCCTGTGAAGTGCTTTGATGTCTGTATACTTCACCCAAGGGTTGGGGGGTCAATGCTAGTTTACCAATTTATTTAGCGAATCGATTGAAATTCAAGCCATGCAAATTCCCATTGAAAATAATCTTTCACAAATACGTGAACTGAATTTCAATTTCCTGCACTGAAGTTGAAATTAAATTTAGCTTGGTCCTGATATACTTCACTTCCCTCTGTGTACCTTACTCTCTTCCTCATTTAAGGCCAAACTGCCTCCACTCCCTAACCTATTATGAGCCCCATGAATATTTCCCCCAAGGACCTTTCCCTGCAACAAGATACTGGAGATATTGTCCAGCATTTAGGGCAAATAAACACAATAATAATCTCCTCTAAATAATTTGAATGTTGTGGTCTCTAATGAAACAGGAGTCATTGGTCATAGTACCATGAAGCAGGTCAAAACATCTCTGCGTCTTCTGGTTCCATTGATCCTCAACAATCTCTTCTCCAGTCTGAGACGGTGTCTCATGTGTCTCGCTGTGTGAAATTCCTTTTGATTCCTACTGTCTGCACATATCCCAGCTGCCTCTAAAAACAGCTATCGGCACACAGGGCTGGAGAGTGGGGCTAATTGAATATATCAAATAGGAGCCATGTGAGGAGAGGGGGGGGGGGAGAAGAGGAGGGAGAAGAGGGGGGAGAAGAGGAGGGAGAAGAGGGGGGAGAAGAGGAGGGAGAAGAGGAGCAGTGGAGCTAGCAGTGGGCTGAGCTGGAGGATCAGTATGCTGTGCAGATGCCGAATGGAGAAAGAGAGAGAGAGAGAGAGAGAGAGAGAGAGAGAGAGAGAGAGAGAGAGAGAGAGAGAGAGAGAGAGAGAGAGAGAGAGAGAGAGAGAGAGAGAGAGAGAGAGAGAGAGGGGGGGGGAGCGTTTTCAAAGTGGCAGCGGAGCTCCTCAGGCATAGAAGGAGAAACATCCTGGGATTAATTGTTGAGCGTTAGGCCCCGGCAGCCTGTGTACAGGGCTTTGAAGTGCTCTGGCGTTCCTCTCCAGCACAAAGCCCCCCCCCCCCCCCCCCCTCACTACTATCTTCCCATCCATCTCTCCGCCTCACTTCAAAGGAGAGACTTCGACGTGGGCACAGCCAACTGTGTAGGTCAGGCCATCCGCAGCCTGTATGTTGATGAAGGCTTAGTGTGGTCAGAGACAGCACTTTAGGGTGACGTCTGCCCCGGTCCACACACAAAGGCGCGTCTGATGAGGGGCAGAGAGGGGCTGTTGCAGGGTGAGATTAGATACACCCATTATTCTGGGGAATGCTACAATAGCCTTTTTACACTGCTAGCCTTTAAAGCGTGCCACAATATGCACCTTGTTAATCATCATCATCGTACTACAGTAAAGGTCACAAGTATATCACAGCTTTTTATCTTGACCTCTCCTACATGTAGCCAATTCCATGAGGACATAGGCAGTGGTTAATGGGTCTGAAACCAATTCAGTTTCTAGACACCCTTGGGTCTCAATATCTCAATACCCCCCTCTCCTCCTCACATGGCTCCCATTTGATATATTCAATTAGGCCCGCTCTCCAGCCCTGTGCGCCGATAGCCGTTTTCAGAGGCAGCTGGGGATATGTGCAGACAGTAGGAGGAGGAATCAAAAGGAATTTCACACAGCGAGACGTTATGAGACACATGAGACACACGAGACACCGTCTCAGACTGGAGAAGAGATTGTTGAGGAGGATCAATGCAAACCAGAAGATGCAGAGATGTTTTGACTTTGGCTTCATTTAAAAATAAAACAAATAAAAAGCTGCAATATTCCATTCCGTTCCATAGGCAGATCCTTAAGGTAGAGTTGAGCCCTAAACCGTTTCTGCAGGCTGAAAAACTGCAGTCTTCTTCACAGAGTGAGTCAGGGGGGCTGACTAATGGTGCCCTGGCGAGCTTTGATTACAGGCGAGAGCACAAGGCCGTGGGGGTGGGGGGTGGGGGTAGGTCTGCCAGCAACCAGGCCAACGCTGTCTTACCTTCTTCCCTTCGCCGTAGATTAGTGGAAACTTCAGGTCGTCGTCCTCAATGGTTTTATACGCCCTGCACAGAGGAGAGGACGCTTTAATGGGGTTTTGTTTTATGGCAGGCAGCGTACGCGTGCCCTGGAGATACAACGCCCCCCCCCCCTGCCGCCGCCCCCCCAGACTCCCTGAGGGACAAAGACGGAGAGTTGGGGGAAGAAAGAGAAGCTGAAAAAATCCACCTAGACAAGACAGACACAGAGACAGAGCCTTGGCATTTATTTTTTTGTCCTAAGTGATCTTGTGAAATGTTTGTGAATGAAATGTCAATAAATGTATAAGATGTTCAGACTGTGTGTGTGTGTGGGGGGGGGGGGGGGATGCAGGTTGGACCCATATTCCCTGTGTTTAAACTACCCCCACTAATGAATAATTCAGCATCATCTGACTAGGAGTAGATGGAGATGCAGAACAAGAGAGCAGACTTGAGAATCTAAGAATGCTACAGTACTGAGAATCTAAGAATGCTACAGTACTGAGAATCTAAAGGCCAATGCACACGGCGTGCGATTTTGTCGCACGACAACATTTGATTCTCAATTCACACCACCGACAATATCGCATCGCACGCCGTGTGCATTGGGCTTAAGAATGCTACAGTACTGAGAATCTAAGAATGCTACAGTACTGAGAATGTAAGAATGCTACAGTACTGAGAATGTAAGAATGCTACAGTACTGAGAATCTAAGAATGCTACAGTACTGAGAATCTAAGAATGCTACAGTATATGCAGCAGGTCCCAAATGCCCATTCCATTTGAATGGGGCTATCTGGTAAATGGACTGACTTATATATAGCGCCTTATTCCAAAGCGCAATAGCCACTCCTTCACACACACATTCACACACCAATGGCGGCAAGCTATCATGCAAGGCGCCGGCCCGCTCATTGGGAGCAATTTGGGGTTCAGTGTCTTGCCCAAGGACACTTCGACATGGGGCCAGCCAGGGCTCGAACCGCCGATCTGCCAACCTTGCGATCATTAGACGCCGGCTCTACCTCCTGTGCCCCAACCGCCCCATCGATAGTATACTCAATGCTCAATCCAGACTTTCTCCCTTTAGCAAGAAAGCCAGCATGATCTCACTCACACAAAGATGATTGGCTATTTTATTTTTTTCTAAATCAAAACATTCCTTGCTAAGCAACAATTACAGCACAACTGTATCTAAAAACAACAGCCCTACTGGCCGTAAATCGAAGACCAATTTTATAGGGGAGCAGGCTTCTTCTGCCTTTCTCTGCTCGAAATGCACACCTGGTCTGGTGAATGTTAAAAACACAGGCTTTGTACTGAGGCTGTTCATACCTTGTCAAATGTACTTCAGCTGTGCTAGTGTAAAGAGGATAAGAAGGGACTGGAATGGTTTTTAGATTACTGGTTCCACTCGGGGAGACCATATGTTTCCACCCTGGGCAGTAACAGTTACTGCTGCACTCAGCATTTTTTGCCGTGTGGCTATCGCTGTGAACGCTGCCTGTCTCAGAGGACGGACAGACACACAGCCCAGCACTGTGAGACTCTAGTGAGCTGAAACTCTTACAGGCAATAACACTTCAGAATAGAACATAGATTTGTAATAACTGTCCAAATTACTAAAAACAAACGAAGTACTTATGTACTTTCTTTCCATCTCCCCTCTCTCTCTCTCTCTCACCTAAAATACTTGGAGGTGGAGGGGTTGGCTGGGCAAAAGAAAAATGTGTTACACTTCGAATTATAATTATGAATTTACTTTCATGTCCTCCAATTAGGTTTGGGGCAGGGGGACTAGGGACTTGTGCAAGCAATGCTATCGCATGGAACTTAAATTCTATTTCCTAATTTCAAAGTTGATCTACCCCCCAAAACAACAAAAACAACAACAATAATAATCTTTATAGCCTCCCTATGGGGACAGATTCCCACTTAAGATGTGTGTTTTTGGGGACAAGCTTTCTGTCCAACTTGAGATCAACTGTGTGTGACAGCATGACGATGACAGACTAATGCTGTTATAATAATCCTGCTCCCACTCACACCTTTGAGACACAGCCTGGTTTTCGTTGTAAAGCAGGGTGCATTCAAAGGCCACGGTGTTAAGAACCGCAACATGAAATACTGAGAGGAGGTGGTGGGGAGGGGAGAGGAGGAGGTGGGGAGGGGAGAGGAGGAGGTGGGGAGGGGAGAGGAGGAGGTGGAGAGGAGGAGGTGGGGAGGGGAGAGGAGGAGGTGGGGAGGGGAGAGGAGGAGGTGGGAAGGAGGAGGTGGGGAGGGGAGAGGAGGAGGTGGGGAGGGGCGAGGAGGAGGTGGGGAGGGGAGAGGAGGAGGTGGGGAGGGGAGAGGAGGAGGTGGGGAGGGGAGAGGAGGAGGTGGGAAGGGGAGAGGAGGAGGTGGGAGAGGGAGGGGAGGGGAGGGGAGGGGAGAGGAGGAGGTGGGGAGGGGAGAGGAGGAGGTGGGGAGGGGAGAGGAGGAGGTGGGGAGGGGAGAGGAGGAGGTGGGAAGGAGGAGGTGGGGAGGGGAGAGGAGGAGGTGGGGAGGGGAGAGGAGGAGGTGGGAAGGGGAGAGGAGGAGGTGGGGAGGGGAGGGGAGGAGGTGGGGAGGGGAGGGGAGGGGAGAGGAGGAGGTGGGGAGGGGAGGGGAGGGGAGAGGAGGAGGTGGGGAGGGGAGGGGAGGGGAGAGGAGGAGGTGGGGAGGGGAGGGGAGGAGGTGGGGAGGGGAGGGGAGGAGGTGGGGAGAGGAGGAGGTGGGGAGGGGAGAGGAGGAGGTGGGGAGGGGAGAGGAGGAGGTGGGAAGGAGGAGGTGGGGAGGGGAGAGGAGGAGGTGGGGAGGGGAGAGGAGGAGGTGGGAAGGAGGAGGTGGGGAGGGGAGAGGAGGAGGTGGGGAGGGGCGAGGAGGAGGTGGGGAGGGGAGAGGAGGAGGTGGGGAGGGGAGAGGAGGAGGTGGGAAGGGGAGAGGAGGAGGTGGGGAGGGGAGGGGAGGGGAGAGGAGGAGGTGGGGAGGGGAGAGGAGGAGGTGGGGAGGGGAGAGGAGGAGGTGGGAAGGAGGAGGTGGGGAGGGGAGAGGAGGAGGTGGGGAGGGGAGAGGAGGAGGTGGGGAGGGGCGAGGAGGAGGTGGGGAGGGGAGAGGAAGAGGTGGGAAGGGGAGAGGAGGAGGTGGGGAGGGGAGGGGAGGGGAGGGGAGGGGGAGGGGAGGGGAGGGGAGAGGATGAGGTGGGAAGGGGAGAGGAGGAGGTGGGAAGGAGGTGGGGAGGGGAGAGGAGGAGGAGGTGGGAAGGAGGTGGGGAGGGGAGAGGAGGAGGTGGGGAGGGGAGAGGAGGAGGTGGGAAGGGGAGAGGAGGAGGTGGGAAGGAGGAGGTGGGAAGGAGGTGGGAAGGAGGTGGGGAGGGGAGAGGAGGAGGTGGGGAGGGGAGGGGAGGAGGTGGGGAGGGGAGGGGAGGGGAGAGGAGGAGGTGGGAAGGAGGTGGGGAGGGGAGAGGAGGAGGTGGGGAGGAGGTGGGGAGGGGAGAGGAGGAGGTGGGGAGGGGAGGGGAGGGGAGAGGATGAGGTGGGAGGGGAGAGGAGGAGGTGGGAAGGGGAGAGGAGGAGGTGGGAAGGAGGAGGTGGGAAGGAGGTGGGAAGGAGGTGGGGAGGGGAGAGGAGGAGGTGGGGAGAGGAGGAGGTGGGGAGGGGAGGGGAGAGGAGGAGGTGGGGAGGGGAGAGGAGGAGGTGGGAAGGAGGTGGGGAGGGGAGAGGAGGAGGTGGGGAGAGGAGGAGGTGGGGAGGGGAGAGGAGGAGGTGGGGAGAGGAGGAGGTGGGGGAGGAGGAGGTGGGGAGGGGAGAGGAGGAGGTGGGGAGGGGAGAGGAGGAGGTGGGGAGGGGAGAGGAGGAGGGGAGGGGAGAGGAGGAGGTGGGGAGGGGAGGGGAGGGGAGAGGAGGAGGTGGGAAGGAGGTGGGAAGGAGGTGGGGAGGGGAGAGGAGGAGGTGAGGAGAGGAGGAGGTGGGGAGGGGAGGAGGTGGGAAGGTGGGAGTAGCGACTTGTCTGTATCAGCCGCTCTGTGGGCGATGAGAGATGGCCGGGAGTGAAGTGATCTCATCTCTTTAGAGCGGGGAGGGCTAGTGCTAGGTGCAGAGGAGGGACAGAGACACATTAGCTATACGTGCTCAGCATCCCGATGCCACACGCACACGCACACGCACACACACACACGCACGCACGCACGCACAAATAAACTCTGGGGTGACATTGAGGGGGTCGGTGGCGGTGGTGGTTGACTGATTCAGGAATAATAAAATCGGAAATAACAGGACTGTAGAAGGCAAATGGCTAAAATAAACGTTTGCCCAACCTTGACTATTAATCGGTTGTGTGTTCAGAATTAAGGTCGAGACAGCGAAAGTGGACGAGGGACCGTGACCTCTCCAAACACTGTCTACATCATACCGCCTCTGTGAGGGGAAGGTGAAGGAAGAAGAGGAACGGGGGGGGGGGGGGGGAAGAGGGGAGGGAAGGAGAGAGACAGAAAGGGAGGGAGGGAGGGAGTCAATCTGTCTGACAGTGATGAAGGTGCTCAGACTCACCCCTCTCTCTCCTCCTTTGTCTCCGGGACCTGAGGAGGACAGAAGCCCAGTGGGCGGCTGTAGAGAGACAGCTTGAGTGTCCTGATCTGCCATCTATCCTTGCCCATACACACTCCAGCCACCATACACTCGCCTCCCTCCCTCCCTCCCTCCCTCCCTCCCTCCCTCCCTCCCTCCCTCCGCCCTTCCCTTCTCTTCTCTGCTGCTCACTGGCTGCCGGGGCGTTTGAACATGTAGAACATGCACACAGGCTAAACATCCATCAACTGAACACAGCCCTAAAACCACAGACGCCCACCTGCCATCCTTAACAACTCCCCCCCCCCCTCCCCCTCCCCATACGCAGTGCCAACTTCAGCTCACGGCCAACTGGGCAAGGGAGGGAGCCATGGGGGAGGAGGAGGGAGGAGGGTTGGGGGAAGGAGGGAGGAAGAACGGTCGAGAGAGCGAGCGGAGATATGGAAAGAGAGGTAGGGGTGCAAGCCCTGTATTCTTGCATTAGAGCATGACCTTGATCACACATCACCCCCCCCCCCCTGAAGGAACTGGGAGGGTGCTCGCTTGCATGCACGGACGCACGCACACGCTCTCGACCAAATGAACCAACCCCGGGTTAGCAGGAGGGATACCTTATCAAAAATACATCACACGTGTCTCAGTCAGCGAGACGGCGTCGGCGAGGCAGTTCTGAGGTTCTGGACTCAATAAGGGAGCGGCGCTCGCTGACCTACATCTGCACTTCTTAACAGCACACGGCATCGCGTGGAGAACGTGCCAGCACTCATCCATCTCTCCTCAATCACCTCTCTCCAGGCTGAACTCGGGTTTCTCTCAGAACTGACTGGAGAGGCGACGTGGAGCCGCCTGCGATAGGGCTACAGTACAGCTCTGCCCAGCCAGAGACCACCGAGGAGGAGCAGTCCCTCCCTGCCATTCACAGACATACAGAGTGTCTGGGTTTATCAGAACCAGGTCCTGGTCTCCAGTATCAAACGTGTCATATTTTTTTACACCGCGATCTCTCGCGCCGTATCAGGCGAGATATGGGTTGAATACAGTTGCAGTAATAATACTTTTATCTACAGTGGGGGGAAATAAGTATTGAACACATCAGCATTTTGTCCAGTAAATGTATTTCCAATGAGCCTATTCAAGTAAAATGTTGGTATTAACCAAGACTTTGGTATTAACTCAAACAATCCAGACAACAAATCGAAACATTAAAGTCCATATGTAAATAAAGTGATGTGTAATAAAGTGTAATGAAACAAGAAAAAAGTATTCTTGTCATTTTTCTTTTTCTTACTATCCTCCTCTTGCTGTATGTTTTAACGCTGTATGTAAAGCACTTTGAATTGCCCCTGTTGTAGGAAATGTGCTATACAAATAAACTTGCCTTGCCTTAGGTAAATGTTGGGGAGTTCAGCAAGATAGAGCTGATAAAGGCTGTTATATTTCAATAGTGAAGCGCAGCTAGTTGTGAAATTATTAAATGTGACGATACTATGTGAAATCAAGCTCTTTTATGACTTACCCGATGCTCATAAATGAGTAAAAGTCAATGAGACTCAAAGGGAGGATAGATACCCACCAGCCAGACATTGTGAAGTCTCGGTACAGCATTCGTTTGCCAACCTCCTTCCTCTGTACCCTTCTGGGGAACTCCAGATGTGTAAACTCATTCCCTAACAAGTGGGGCTGCATGTAGGCCTTTGAGAGAGAAGAGAGAGAGAGAGAGAGAGAGAGAGAGAGAGAGAGAGAGAGAGAGAGAGAGAGAGAGAGAGAGAGAGAGAGAGAGAGAGAAGAGAGAGAGAGAAAAAAAAAGAGGGAGAGAAGAAGAGATTGACAAGCCCATGGGATAGGAAAAACAATTGCCTAGTCTATTAAGCCAGCGAAAGAGATGGGGCAAAGAGAGCTAAGCATAGTAACTGTCTCAACAGGAGAGGAGGTCATGTACTATCTGACAGCTGTACTCAATAGTACGGAAGAAACTTCAGTGAGAGGAGATTAAAGTTTCCCCCCTCCTACCAGAAACTGCAGGCGCTGCCTCTCCGACTCGGGCGTGAACTCTGTTGACATGGGGATGACCTCTCCACCCCGGATAATGATAGCTCTGGGAGGACAAGGAACAACAAAACAATGGATGCTTATTTTGACTGTTACTCGACTCTTTATTTGATGGTAGGCTATGTGCAGTCAGAGAGGGCAAGCAGAGAACTGAATCATGTGTGCAGGCCTGTGTGCATGTGGCATATGGCACGTGTGTCTCACCTGCTATCCCCGGCGTTTCCCACGTAGAGCTTCCCAAGTAAGAAGCACACGGCTAGAGCAGTGCAGCCCCCTGAGATGTTGTAAACAAGCTTGTCTCTCTCGAGCTGTGCATCCTGAATACATAGAAACACACACACACACACACACACACACACACACACACACACACACACACATCATAAAAACACAAACCTGTGCATATGCATCTACAGGGGGCGGCTGTGGCTCAGCCGGTAGAGCTGGCATCTAATGATCGCAAGGTTAGCAGCTTGGTGGTTCGAACCCCGGCTGGCCCCCGTGTCGAAGTGTCCTTGATCGAGGCACTGAAGCCCTAATTGCTCCAGGGTCGCCTTCTATGGCTCTGACCCCCTTGCCTAGAGCATGAAATACATTTTGTTGTGCAATGACAAAGGAAACTTCTTCTCCTAAAAAGGCTTCCTCTAAAACCTTAAAAACCTCTAAAACCTTTGCAGCATAACAAAGCAGTGAGGGTGTGGAGTCAAATGAGTAAAATACCATATATATGATTAATTATGATAACAGCACCATAAGTCAAAGAGCAATACAATGCGATGACAACCAAAAGATGAGGTAAAGTATGAGGGGCCTACTCGTTATTACACTGGTTAATTAGATAGATTAAATTTGTGCTAATAAAACCCAAGACATGATTAAAAGATGTATGCTATTAATTCATTAATTAGATGAATAATTATTCTGTCATTGAATTAATCAAAAAGCTAACAAAGTTGAGTAAAAAAAAAAACGTTTTTCTTTTTCTAAAAAAACATTGTACTCTGACTATTCCACTATTTATTTATTTGTTACATTCTTTTTTTTAAACATTAACCATTTAGCAGACGCTTTTATACAAAGCGACTTACAATTAGAGATTACAGGGACAGTCTCCCTGGAGTAACTTAGGGCTAAGTGCTTTACTCAATGGCCCACTAGTGGTGGTGTTCCCAGGAGGGATTTGAACTATTTAAGCTTTTCCATCTTTGAAACGGACGACACTACCATTGAGAAGTCTAGGGCTTTGAGACACACACCAGATTACAACGTTGTAAAGACATTAATCAGCATGTTAGGAGTGATCAAATATTGTTGGATTATACATTTACTGCCTCTAACGTTATCTCCTTTGGAACACACACTCATGCTAAAGCACTCTCTCAGTCTGATCAACTGCTGATTATCAAACATCTGATTAAACCTGTGTCTGTGTCTGTCTGTGTGTGTGTGTGTGTGTGTGTGTGTGTGTGTGTGTGTGTGTGTGTGTGTGTGTGTGTGTGTGTGTGCGTCTGACTCTCTATACTAGGTTACCCTCCAGTAACAAGGTCCTAGTGCCAGGCCCAGCCACCTCCTCCCTATCCCCACCCCTGCTGTCGCCTTGGAGGGGGGGGGGGGGGGGGGGGGGGGATGTTGTGAACAAATGTGTCCTTCTCCCCAGGATGAACTGAAATCCTAGCAATGCATACACATTTATCCTGCCATCAAACTCCTGTGGCTGTAGGGAAGCCTTTAATAATGGAAATGTCTGCATAAACAGCTACATCTTCCATATGACCTCAGGAAGGCAGCGGAAAAGCTGTCAACCAATGACGTCAAAACCAACCAACCAACCAACCAACCGACCTTAAGGCAAGACAACAGTTTGTGTCAAAGGTTGTGAGTCTCTTCCTTATTTAATCATCTTAAAAGCTGTATTTTTAAATAAATGTATGTAAAGCACTTGGAATTGGCCCTGTTGTATGAAATGTGCTATACAAATAAACGTTGCCTTGCCTTGCCAATATCTAGCAAGTTCTAGAGGGATGCATACTGTGTATGAACGTCTCATCCCCTCTTATCCCCGGCCTGTTTAAACAGTGTTGCTGATAAGCCTCGATATGAGCCACGTTTCTTTTTGATGTTTACACATCCCTGTGTGTTTATCAGGCTCTGGCAGCCTCTCGAGAAACAGCCCGTTTCCATAGGAATGCAGTTATTCATGTCAGGGGAGAATTAGTGGCGGATCCCCGGATAAGATAAAGCCAATGGTGAACTCTTGGATAGAGTGACTGGAATATGTACCACCCCAAATCATTTTGACAGACTCAATTTAAGAATGAGGTTAATTTAAAGTAGGATTAACAAAGAGATGAAGAGAAGATGGACGGCAAAGTGGATCAGGTCCAGACTAGAGCCAGAGAAAGAGGGGGAAGAATGGAGGATTGGAGAAAGGGAATGAGAAGGGGGAAAAAAGAGAAGGGTGAGGAGAGGGAGAGATATACATTATTGCCCCGTGCCTCTGTAATAGTGACAAATTGTAGAGAAATATTTTTGAGAAAGAGAGAGAGAGAGAGAGAGAGAGAGAGAGAGAGTGCGTGTGTGAGAGAGAGAGTATGTAAGAGAGAGAGAGAGAGAAAGAGAGAGAGAGAGAGAGAGAGAGAGCTTTATCGTGTTATGAAATCATGGATGGGAATGAGCAGAATATATTGTGAAATAGCCATTAAGATCTAAATCTTTCCAAACAGACCGTTGGATCTTAGCCAAGTACTGTAGCATGACCCTCGCCTCTCAAAGGCAACGGTGTGATCACACACATTGTTGATTTACCGTGGGAAGCCATTTCTCCAAATAATCCTAAAACTCCTCGAGTATCACTACAGTAACCAACGATTACAATCATTCACAAGCATTAAGCTTCAACACAGCCTGAAATGTGCCCATGCGCAAGACGAATGGTAGATCCATCAGTGAGAATAGCTTGTAGTGGCGAAAGTCACACACACGTACAGACGGAATGGGTGACTGCACACTGCCATCTAGTGATCATGAACCAGAAACACAGGAGACCACGGCGGTGAACGTTCATACTGCAACCTATTTTAGCAGGGACTGCGATTTTCAGTATACGAGGTTGGAACGTTTTGCAGTATGTGAAATATACCATGTATTTAGAAAAAATGCCCAGATGTCATACAAGATTAACCTTTCAATGTAGTATGAATATAGTAATATAGTATTACTATGAACAACATAGCAGCGACAGATGACAATTTCTGAATGACACGAAAAAAGGTCACTTACTGCATATACTTTTACTAGGTATGGCCTTACTATTATATAGTAAGGCAAGTATGTAGTACATACTTTTAGTAATCAGTAGCAGGTAGTATCTACGTTCATGGCCAAGGGCTTGTCTGTTAGCTATGGTGCAGATTCACCTCAGATACGTCACGCAGGTTTCATATCAGAGATGGGTAGTTTGCAGCATTGTGCTGCCTGTAAGGAGCATAGGCTGTGTGAAAACAGGTTAGAAACAAACACTCAGGGATAGAGATCAGATCTAATAATCCACTAGGCTCTCTGAATGACTATGAGAGCGAGAGTATTTGAGTATTTCAGCCAGTGACTTGCCAGTGGATACCAGGAACAACTCAGTGGCCTTGCGGTGAGAGTGTCCGCCCTGAGATTGGGAGGTCGTGAGTTCAATCCCCGGCCGAGTCGATACCAAAGACTATAAAAATGGTACCTGATGCCTCCCTGGCACTCAGCTTTAAGGGTTGGCACCCAGCGTCATGTCCAGGGGGTGTACTTCTTGTACATCAAGCCGCCTCACGCTACGGAAACAGGAGATAGGCTCCTGCCCCCTAAGGGCCGTTAGGCTCGACAACCATCGGTTCTCAAGGCTACTCACTTCTTTACCAGGACAAGACCTGGTATCAGATGACCTGTAGATGAGCAATACAACAGCAGAGGCTTGTAACTGACAAAGTCCTCTATTCAAGATCCATTAGGCCTTTGACCAATAAAGAGCAATGACCCCCCCACCTCCCTGGCCAGAGCCAAGGCTGCACTGTTTTGATTGGATCTGAGTCTGACCACTTGGCCTCTGTATGAGCTAAGTCCACACATCCATTTATAGCAGAACCAGATGGTGAGCTTTTTTTTTTTTTGCCCTGCGGACAGAAGGGAAAGAAAGTACATCAATCCTGGTGGTGCTGCAGACTGACTGGCACCATATGCTACTGATGTGAAGGGAAGAGTCACAGATAATGGATTAGAGGCAGAGGGAGGAGGAGGCACATATGCCGACGCTACACGTCTTATCTCCCGTGCCCAGCTGTTCAGACGCCCACTCCTCTCTCAGAGCTGAGGAGGTGAACACGCAGGCTTGCTCATGATCCTCAATCACAACTAGATTGTTTCTGCGGTACACTCAACCGTTTTCCAGTCACGGCACCCTTTAAAAGTATGCAAAATCTCGAGTCTCTAGTTTTTTTTTTTACGTACACTCTGAATCCCTCTGACAGCCAGCGCGCACATGCACACTCAGACACATACGCAGGTGCATTTCTTTTGCTGCTTGTCGGCCTAACATTTTGTTGATAATTGCTTTGCGTGCTGGCGATATGACCGTCTGGGCTATCGTGTGTGGCTTCTTAGCCTTAGCTACTACCTCGGCGACTGGATAGCTAGCCTCCAGTGCTTTCTCTGACACTTTTGCACACTTCATTGTCACTTGCTCTTGTCGGTTGTGTTGACGTTTCAAACAAATAAAATACTCTGCACCCTGGCTGGATAGTGACGGATGATTGGTTGTCAGGTGTCTTTTAGGTTTGCTTGGAATCATCACTAGGTTTGACAATTTCATACCACATACCAGGCACATAAGGAGAGGGCATGATGGATCATACCACATAGTAGGCACATAGAGAGAGGGCATGATGGATCCCCTGTAAAGATGAAACCATGTGACAAGTAGCTGTCATCGTCTTTTTTTGTCTTCCTGCTGGCCTCTATTACCCTCGCTGCTGAGCCACTGGATGATGAAGTTGATGCCTCAGATCCAGAGTTATCTGATTCTGGAGCCTTTCTTTCCAAAAACCGTTCTATGCTAGTTCCATGTGCTTCACGCAACATTCTCGTAATGTATCGGTAGCGAGGTAATCCCAAAAAAAACAGTAGGCTATTTCCGTCATACGCTGACCCCGGTGTTGACGTTGTGACATGGGGGAAGGGGCATGTGAGACAATTACTGATGATGTATGAGGTGGCGAATGATCTGCATTTTCATGATTGAAGTTGCGTAAATATAGTTTTGGGGAATTTGAATCTGTTTTATTATGTCAGCAACATCAGAATATTTTTGGGGACGGCACCCCTGACGAAGCCAGATGGCACCCCGGTGGAGAACGGCTGCTGTACACAACTGGATATACTTCATTTAAATGGTAAATGGACTGACTTACATAGAGCCTTATTCCAAAGCGCTTTACAATGGCCTCTCATTCACCCATTCACACACATTCACACACCAATGGTGGCAAGCTACCATGCCAGGCGCCGGCCCGCTCATTGGGAACAATTTGGGGTTCAGTGTCTTGCCCAAGGACACTTCGACATGTGGCCAGCCGGGGTTTGAACCACACACCCACCCCAATTTTGGGAATAAACACAATTTGAATGGCCAGTGTAGATCAATAAAAATATTGTTATTGTCAAATTACAACTAATCAATCAATCTATTCAACACATAATTACTTGATAATGAATGGTTAGTATGTACAGTGTGGTGCCTTAGTATGCCCCTTATCGCTGCTGTAATCAATGGATAATAAAACAGTATAATAATAATAATAATAATAATAATAATAATAATAATAATAACAACAACAACACATTTTATTTGTACTTTTCCTGCAAACGTTGCAGCTCAAGACATAATGTGTTATGGTGTCTCTTCTAGAGTCTTTTATCTCTTACCATATCTTTGAAGGCGTTCTCGATGGCTCCTATCACCAGGCTCTCGTGCTGGACCTTCTTCTCTATGAAGAAGCGGGTAGGTGGGGGGCTAGGGGAGCCAGGGGCCCCCGCCGCCCCGCGCAGTGAGGCGGCCCTGCTGAGGGCACGGTGGGAGGTGGGGGTGAGATGGTGGTTGGTAGGCTCCTCTCCCTGGCAGGTAGGGGGCAGTGCCGGGTTACGCAGGATGTCCAGAATGTCCTGGAGATGCTTTACGATGTGGTGCTGGAGGAGGCGGGACGCCACCACTGCTGCCCCCGAGCCTGCGTGTCCATCAAACAAACCCCAGTAGTGGAAGGACAGCGCCTCGGAATCCTGGATACACACACACACACACACACACACACACACACACACACACACACACTTTTGAGTACCATATTTGGATATACAATGAAATACTGTGTAAAAAGGACTCCAAGAAGATTGGAAGGGAAAGCACTGTGTTTCTTTTTCAAGTGTGCTCTGATTACAGAAAATATATTTTTAAATCATTTTTTTTCACCACCATCCATAAAGTCACAGATGCAGTAACAAGGTTTTCCAGCACACAGCTTTGCTAACTGCTATAGTGCTGTATGTTGGTCTACTGTACATCAAGCAGTATGTACTCATCACTGGGCAGGTTGCTAAGGATTCAAAGCTTCTCCCAAACAGCCATAGCCAAAAAGTCATACTTTTCAGAGTGATAATACAAACTCATTGAGGTCAGGCTGCACACAGAACAATATGAAGGTCAGTGTTCCATTGAATAGGTTTGTTGTGCCTAAAGAAACCTCTTAATTTTAATGCTTATTATTACAGGTACCTGGTAAACTAAAAATGGCTGAACTGATTGTCACACTATTCAGGGGATGTGTAGACATACGAAATGGCATAAAAATTGTTAACGCCGATCGCCCAACATATCTCTATATACTCTAAATAGCCTATTATACACTATACAGCCTATTTTTCTGTAATCAGGGCACACTTGAAAAAGGGAAAAGTGAAAAGAAATTCTGAATAATTTTCTTACAATCACAGGTACAAAAACACCCCACTGTCTCCCCATTTCAGACATTCTGCCGATAAAAGCTGAAAATCTAAGCTTCAGTTTGCTGACTGTTTTACTATTTGCCTTCGATAAGTGACCTGACTTCTGATGGCCAAGCACTGTCAGCTAGTGTGCAATTCATATTTGATAATCATACATATACCAAAAGATGGGACAGACACACAAAGCTGCTGTTTGGGAGAAAAGTCCACAAGTCAATACAACATGACCTTGTGGAGCAGTAAGCCAATCAGTGGCCTAGAACAGAAGCACTGTAGGCTTTCATGCCCATGGCCTCCGGGCCGCCGTTCTAGTATAGCTGTACAGCAGTACAGAGTACTGAACCGTCAATGTCCCATGTGACAGAATGAGGGAACAGTGGGGGGGACTCACTGCGCTCTCTCCGAGTCCCAGGCCCTCTCCGTTGGGCAGGGAGGACCTCCTCCTGGAGGTGGGGGTTCGGTTGGGGGTGGAGGTGACCCCCCCCGGCCTACTGTTGACCACCAACACCTCACAGCATGCCTGGTCCTCATTCAGAGTGCTCTTCCCCGCATTGATTACCCTGAGAAGAAGGAGAGAGAGAGCACCACGTCCTGAGGATCCATTGAGAGACAGGCACACTGGTGGAGGGGGGCATGGCAGGTTTTAATGACACAGAATCAGTATGTTGTGTGTAGCTTTGTGTGTTAAATGCAACCATTCGTGTGTCCATTCATTTGTATAACCTGTACGAGATCTGTGGAAAAGAATATCCTCCTGTAAGACAATAATTAAGCAATATCACACGAGAGGGAGTGTGTGAATATCAGCACGGCTGTGATTCGGTCGTAGGTACGAGGTCGTAGGTATAGTTTGAGACAGATCTAGATGAGAATGTATATATGGTAAATGGTAAATGGACTGCACTTATATAGCGCCTTTATCCAAAGCGCTTTTACAATGACCTCTCATTCACCCATTCACACACCCATTCACACACCAATGGCTGCAAGCTACCATGCAAGGCGCCGGCCCGCTCACTGGGAGCAATTTGGGGTTCAGTGTCTTGCCCAAGGACACTTCGACATGTGGCCAGCCGGGGCTCGAACCGCTGATCTGCCAACCTTGCGATCATTAGAGGGTGGCTCTACCTCCTGCGCCACAGCCGCCCCATATATAATAGGAACTATCCGCTCACAGACAACAATTAAAAAGAGAGGCTTTTGAATGTAGAGGCTTGAACACTAGATGGTCTCTTGCCTTCTCTACCACAGCACAGCAAAACAATATATTGTGAAATATGTGTAACGTTTTTTTTCTTTTTGAGAAAAAGGGAATTCAAGCACTTTCAATATGACCATGTGTATTTAAAAAAAAAAAATCTCTAATTCACAAACTTTCAAGGGTTTCAAGGACCCGTGGGATAGGGTTGGGCATAATTGTAACTCAGTGTTAGGCAAGTCCTGCACAGATGGGAGTGACCGACCGCTAGATTGGCCCACACTGTGAATCACACTAATCAGCCTGACTGGACATGGGTCATGCATCTGGTTATTGTACAGGATTTTGCGACCTCATAATTCAATGCAAACTCATCCATTCCTCGCGGAAGGGCTTACAATTTTAACTTGATTACAATTTTGACCAATGGTTCTGCATTTTGTCTGGAGTTCAGTGGGTTTATTTGGTGTTTTTGGATTAAAATACAGAAAGCCGAGCATCCTTTTTAGGACACAAATATATTAATGGTTAGTAGACATACACTATGTGGACAAAAGTATTGGGACACCCGAACATCACACCCATTATGTGCTTGTTGAACTTCTCATTCCAAAACCATGGGCATTAATATGGAGTTGGTCCCACCTTTGCTGCTATAACCGCTTCAACTTTCTACTAGAATTTAGAATATGGTTGTGGGGATTTGCTTCCATTCAGCCACAAGAGCATTAATGAGGTCGGGCACTGATGTTGGGCGAGAAGGACTGGCTCACAGTCGGCGTTCCAATTCATCCCAAAGGTGTTTGATGGGGTTGAGGTCAGAGGTCTGTGTGCAGGCCAGTCAAGTTCTCCCAGACCAAACTTGGCAAACCATGTCATTATGGACCTCACTTTGTGTATGGGGGCATTGTCATGCTGAAACTGGAAAGGGCCTTCCCCAAACTGTTGCCACACTTGGAAGCATACAATTCTCTAGAATCGCATTGTATGCTGTAGCATTAACATTTCGCTTCACTGGAACTAAGGGGCCTAGCCCAAACGATAATTGTGTCCACATACTTTTGTCCATATAGTGTATGTAAGTTTCTGATACCAAAAAATAATATCGTTGAGTGGTCTCTTGAGTAATAGCGGATTTTTTTTTTTTTTTTAAATGCATCTTTTTTTCTTTTCTTTTTTTTTACAATTGCCCCCGGTCTCCCTTACACTCTAGACTTCCATTGTGAAATTCTAAGAAAATGTCAAGTAGTTAGTAGAACAAACAGCTTTCTTCAGGTTTTGTGATAATAAACAGTGACATTTTGGTCATTCGTGATTCATTCCATGTGGAGCTACCTACATCATCCTAAAGCAGGAGTCCTCTCTCTCCAGCTAAGAAAGCACAGTGGGGTTTGGAGAGCAGGATATTGACAGGAAATTGGCAGGAAGAGAAGCTGAAGTTCACAGTCAGATCTTATATAATTGGGCCCTTCCTTACACTATATGTGATCTCATCGGAGTGTCCCATACTGAAGGTTTGTTAAAGATGTACATCTAACAGAGGCATCAGACCAGCAGTAAAGATATACCCCTAACAGAGGCATCAGACCAGCAGTAAAGATATACCCCTAACAGAGGCTTCAGACCAGCAGTAAAGATATACCCCTAACAGAGGCTTCAGACCAGTAGTAAAGATATACCTCTAACAGAGACATCAGACCAGCAGTAAAGATATACCCCTAACAGAGGCATCAGACCAGCAGTAAAAATACCCCTAACAGAGGCATCAGACCAGTAGTAAAGATACCCCTAACAGAGGCATCAGACCAGCAGTAAAGATATACCCCTAACAGAGGCATCAGACCAGTAGTAAAGATACCCCTAACAGGCATCAGACCAGTAGTAAAGATATACCCCTAACAGAGGCTTCAGACCAGCAGTAAAGATACCCCTAACAGAGGCTTCAGACCAGTAGTAAAGATATACCCCTAACAGAGGCTTCAGACCAGTAGTAAAGATACCCCTAACAGAGACTTCAGACCAGTAGTTAAGGGACACTGGTTATTCTGTGGTTTTGATGGTTCAGTTGGTTGGAGCACAGTGCTTGTAACAGTGTGGATTTGACCGTATACTGATAATACCATATGTATGTGTTGGTATTGTATGTGCGAAATTACTATTTTATTACAGCTGTTTTACACTGGGCTGGGACTAGTAGCAAAAACATTTTTTTCCGCAATTCATCATTAATTTTCATGTCATCCTTTATGAAGTCTCAAAGTCTTGCTGAACTGAAAGCCAAATTGACATCTTTGATACTGCACTACTGGCTGCATGCAGGGGCTGGTATGTTGTGAAGAGATAGAGAGTAGTGAAGTGACACTAAATGACCTCGGTCACTGCGAGTTGAGATGAATGACCCCTTTGTGTTTTGAGTGCAGAAGGAAACCGAAGGAGACCCAGCCGCAGACCACTAGTTGTAGCCTTGACAACGCAAGTGGTTCATCTCTGGTCTGAGGACACAGCAGTCAGGACCTGAGGGTGATGAATAGTGTCTAAGACTTTGATTGTCATCTTTAGTTATCTTGATCCACTTCACAAACAATAACATGTATTTGTACATGCCTCTTGGCCAGATCATCATTGTAAATGACCATTTGTTCTCAATTGATTTTATCTGGTAAAATAAAGGTAACATATATATATATAAACAATAAATACAACACCAAACCATAGTCACCCTCAAAAGTAAGCCACAGGAAAAAGCTCCACAGAGGGGAGAGAAAAATCTAGGGAACAGTGGCAAGGAAAAACTCCCCGGGAGTCACTCACCCTTCTGTGGCTGATCAGGTGCTGAACAGTAAACTAATGTGGAAGGTGGTGTGGTGCAAGAGTTCAGTGCTCCATTGATCTGGGCCCCTGAATATCTGGGCCTTCCTCTGACCTCAACAGGCCAATCAGCATTTGACCCCACATATCGAGCCCTCTTACTAGGTCTTGCGTAAGTCAAGGAATGAAGCTCAATGCCAGTAGCAGTTCCGTAGCAGTTAAACGCTACAATAAATGTGTATGCCAAGGGGGTAATTATTGGGTGATTATTATTGTCATTATCTGCAATCACCCAGCGCAGAGAAGACCAAATTGAAGTCTCTCATTCTGAACAGGACATCAGAGTGGTATGGTGTTCTTCCTAGTGATCTTATCTCATAGACAAACCTGACCATTTATCAGATCAGACATCTCTATGTAATCCAGTTCCCTTTTTAATACCTCCTAATTCCTTTGTCAGGGTTTCGTATTTTTATTTATAGAAAGCTCGACATATTCCATCTCTCTGGCCCAATGAAAGTGAGTCACGTCTGCCGCTAAACGCACGTTAAGGGGTTAGGAGGAAATACACAATAAATGATGACATTGCTCCAATTCCTGCCGACTATTAGTGTACATAGTTCCTCATGGGGATCTGCTACGAATGGTCATAACTGGGCCTCGTTTTAGAAACAAAGAGAAACCACCCAGGACCATGTGTTAGGCCTACATCATGTGATAGCTCATCAGACGTGTCATTATCTCGATGTGAAGATGACTGTGACATTCCTCTAGTAGACATGCATGTTTACTGTCCTCCAGCCATCAATCAATCAATGGCAGTGAAGGCTAAACACACAGACACATATCGACTGACATTATTGATTCTTCTTCCGTTGAGTTCATGAGGGCTATATAAGTGCAGGACAGGAAGAGAGGGAATATATCATGAGTGGTGGTGAGGCTTCATGTAGAGAAGGGGAGCTTGCGAAAGAGGGGAGAGAGGAAGAGAACTATAGCGAGAGAGAGAAAGACCACAGTATTCTCTGGCCCCCAAACGTTAATGCTCACAGAATCTGACAGCACACACCAAGTGAGTGTGCAAACAGGCAGGGTCAGGGGCAGGATGCATTACACGGGAAATATCAGTTCTAGGGCCGGTTTCACAGACAAGGCTTAAGCCTAGTCCTGGACTAAATCACACTTTCAATGTAAAATCTCCATTGAAGATGCTTTTTAGTCTAGGATTAGTCCTAAGCCTTGTCTGTGAAACCAGCAGTGAGTCCAATCTGTCTCGTCGAAAACAACCAAGCCCCAACTCTAATGCAGCATTTTTCAGTCATATCGCAGAGGGTGGTGATTCCTTGGCATCTGATACAGTTTATTATTCTCCTAAGTGGATTCTGTACAGATCCCATCATCTCAATATGGGCCTGCCTGCACTCAGGCAGGCAGACAGGGGAGAGGTTTCACAACAACACAGCCTGCTGGGTCTACCAGCTGCTGACTAATCCACAGCCAGTGCCTGCTGCCACAGAAAGCTTTTCCCAGCACTTGCCACCCCAAAGCTGGGCCTGTGATGTGTGATGCATCCAGAGTGGGCGCCGGTGAACACGGATTCCAAACATAGCCTCTTCCTTTTTCATTTTTGTGAATAAAATCTCTCCATAGAGGCTAAGTCTGGGGGAGGAATTACACCGCTATCATTACTATTATCCACTGGAATGACGCAACTGGGATGTGTTATGGTGTAATTTAAAAGAACACCCACACGCCCATATAGTATGTAAAAGTAGTACATAATTGCATTGCATGCACACCAGATGTCCTAACCATGCCACTTGTAAGCTTCACCACCATGTAGCCTTATGTTGATATACTTTGATGTTCTGTTGGTCAGTCGTGTGACAACCTCCCATGACAGATGAGAAGCATTCTATATTGGGTTCATCGTCAGGCCCGCTGAAGTTGAACTTGTAAGTAACATTAGATGCAGATGGACAGTTCCTGCACTCAGTGTGCTGGCAAAAATGTATTAGACAACAGACAACAGTGAAATAAAAGTTCAGCCTATCAGAGCTGAGAAATGACTAAGAAATTGAAAACTGAGGGGGAGTGATTTAACATCTAAGCTTGAGGAAAATAGTCAATCTATCCCATAAAACAGGGGACAGACAGGCTTTTAACAGCCTGAAATTTAAAAAAAAAAGTACCTTAAGATATAACTCAGATTGAGGTGAGGTGAAGTGAATATCAAAACCCACTCAAGTCTGAGAGTGTCAATGGAAATGAGCATGTAGCCAGCTCTCAATCTCATCCATGATGATGATGATGACTCATACAAATATCTCTTCCCATCCGGTGGATTGTGGTACAATCTTCTTACCTGTCTATTCATGCATGTATGTATGTATGCACAGACTTCAATGGATCACATATTTGTCTTATCTCATGTGGGTAGGGAATGAAATTGAATGAATGAATGGTCTTTATTGTCATTGATATAGTACAGGTACCAAACAACGAAATTTGGGAGGGGGGGCTCCCCTGGTGCTAGGAAAGAAGAAAAAAACCCTAAAAAAAACAAGAAGGTAAAGGAGCTGGTTTACATAAATAAAGGCTATGTACACTATCCACTATACTATACTGTACAAATAAAACACTGTGCTGTACTCTATGCTATGCTATACCTATTCTAACAGTTCCTATTCTCTGCAACCTTATGTACCCTAGGGTTGTCATATTACACATAGTTTTATTGCACAAACAACTGCACTGACAGGCATATTGGTAAGTATAAGTCAATCTGCAGCAGTGCTTTTAACGATAATGGTGGTTTTGCAGCATGTGCAAGGAAAATCCATCCCAGGAGTGTAGTTAGACAACAACATCATTTGTCCTTTGACCTGCCCTATTGGAAACATAGATGAACCGGTTTTAATCCATTTGCATTTTAGACATCAAGGGACAACCTTTGTATAGGCTACTGTGAGACACCTGCTGCTACCCGGGTCGGTCCAGGTTCCCTTAGCACGATCATGTAGTAGTACGCACAATGGAATGATGCTGCTGATGGCGCTCTGGTCCAGGAAAGCGCACTGGGGGGGGGCTGATGTGAAATATGTGATAAAAATGCACAGATACTCACTCCGCATAACCAGTGGCCCATTGCAGTTTTTTGGTCTCTTTCAGTATGATTATCGGTCGCGCAATATGATCCGCTGAACATTCTATTTCATCTAGTGACAGTCCAAGGAACTCCGGTCTGGTATACGGGTATTTCAGCGGCAGATCGGAGCCACCGCTGTGATGTTCATCATTCGCACCCCCGGTCATCATTCCTCCCATAAAATTGGCCACCGCTGATTTCACCCGGGTGAGCATGTTCTTGTCGCAGCGGATCGGTGTGTCCGAGGGTTGCGATGCGCTGGTCCCCACCGAATGTCGCCCTTTCTCGGCGACGCGCTTTTGCAGTATGCACCTTTCTTATTCATTCAGTTCAGAACGAACGCGGAAATCAACTCACGATGCGCAAAGTCATGTGACAAAGCGGGTGCTTTCGACGCGACTCGCGCAGCCCGCTGAGCGCAGCTTATTATAAGGTCAAAGGTGCAGGACTGTCAGTAAGGATCCAACGATGCAGCCCACCTTGAGCAAAGGTACAGTTAAGTAGTAGCCTACATTCAACCTTGAATGTGCATGCCCTCTGAAATGCTCAACAGGGTGAGCGTAGACTGCAGACAGACCTTCTCTCTTTGGAATAGTCCACATGTTCTGAGTCTGAGAGAGAATATTCTGTTCATTCTATGGCAGACTCCCAATCACTGTGATGCTGCTGCTGGTCATATATTAAATAAGATTAAGATATTATTATATTAAGAAGATATTCAATAAGCAGAGCTCTAGACCATTAGCCCAAACATATCAGATATGCAAACATTTTCCTTTTTCATTCTTTCTTTAGATCATGGTTTTAGTTCAGGGGAATGTTTCTGACACAGTAGATTGATAAAGGACATGGAGCTGGACATGGTCATGGTGGCGACTTTTTAAATGAAAGTGAATTGGTTTGACTTGTGAAGTCAAGTTGATGGTTGTCTTATGTGGCAATTATTGTGGCGAGCAGCATCTGCCTCATAGATTATGTATTATTATCAAAATGAGTATGCCATCAACAAATGATTTATTATACCCTGGTTTCAAAAGAATGCCTGAATGAATTGATCCTTTAGAGCTGCCAGATATTTGATCAGACATACATTGAGGAAAATATTATACGTCTATATTGTATAATCATAGCAATGCAAACTGGATAATGAATGTATGATAATGAATGCCTATTTTGTTAAGGAGTTAGTTGAACCCAAATCAATCAGTCTCAAGCCATCTCATATCGGATCTAGGAGATATTCTTCAGTTTGCATCACAACCAATTTTACATTCGTATTTATTTTCTGCCTTGTCCAGCTGTGACTAGGAATGGGCTTGAGTACGACAGGCATACTATGGTCATGAGCAGAGCTTGGTAAGGTTATGGTAAGATGAAATCCTTTCCCTCTAATCAACTTGGTTTGTTTTTAGCCATCGTGTGTAACAGGCGAGGCATAATAGAACTGCATAAGGGTTCACACATCCTGGTATTATTGGTTTGCGTCATCCCAGAAAGGCGACGTGGGGTTTGGCAGCCAGAGGTATCATTGGAGAGCAGCTGGTGTGGTGTTGTGAGATGTCTCTCGCCTGGCGGTGATGCCACCACCTCAATACAGCTTTATTTGGATCAAGCAGAAGGGTCTCTCTCTCTCTCTCTCTCTCTCTCTCTCTCTCTCTGTCTCTCTCTCTCTCTTTCTCTCTCTCTTTCCCTCTCTCTTTTTCTCTTTCTCTCTCTGTCTCTCTCTCTCTCTATCTCTCTCCCCGAGGTCATCATTCGTCATCAGTCAACAACAGAGAAATAATATTTATTTTAACCCTAAAAAATAATTGCTTGACATCATCTACATTGAGTACCATCCTTTATTCAGCCAGTTTGAGCTCATGAGCTCTGGGAGGCGCTATAGGGTTCCCCTGGCAACTAGAAATATATTCAAGAAGTCCTTCATTCCAAGTGCCATTAGCATCCGTAATTCTGCAAAGTGACCAAC
This sequence comes from Nansenia antarctica, assembly GCF_963989245.1. Lineage (NCBI taxonomy): Eukaryota > Metazoa > Chordata > Actinopteri > Argentiniformes > Microstomatidae > Nansenia > Nansenia antarctica. Next base: position 12,870,595 of record NC_137679.1, on the reverse strand, counting down.
AAGACGGAAGCCACAGACATGACTGTTTTCATGTGTTTCTAATGTGCATCTCTGTCTATGCCTGTTTGTTTTATGTCGTGCTGGTTGCCTTCTGGCTTCTTGTGTTGATTTTTCTGTTATATTCAATTCAATTCAATTCAATTCAATTCAATTCAATTCAATTCAATTCAATTCAATTCAATTCAATTCAATTCAATTGTGTCTGGGTGTTTCTTGCGCCACAAGAACTTATTATCAATTTGTTGAGAGTTTAATCTTACCCTAAGTAACTTAACTGACCCTTTTGTGTGTGTAATTGGTCATTATCGTGCAGATCTTCCAGTGACATCAATGTATGATTTGTGTGAATGTATGTCCGCTGGGGGGAGGTTGTAATCAGCCTGCAGATGACTGGCTCACACAGATGGACACCCACTCACATCCAAAGGCCTTCACCACACTAACGGATTATCCACAGGCTCAGAAGGTGGTGAGTGTGTGTGTGTGTGTGTGTGTGTGTGTGTGTGTGTGCCCCCCCGGCCCCCCTCGTCGACGCCCTTGGTCCCCTGAGTTCTAACCTCTCCACCTCAGTTAGGAACCTTGGAGTAATTTTTGATAGTGCTTTTAAATTTGAAAAGCAAGTCAGCTCCGTTGTAAAAAATAGTTTTTATCATCTTAGACTCCTGGCCAAGACAAAGGCCTACCTCTCCCAGAAGTACCTGGAGAGTGTGATACATGCCTTTGTCACTACTCGCCTGGACTACTGTAACGCACTCTACGTGGGGATCGACCAGTCCCTGCTCCACTGCCTACAACTCGTCCAAAACGCGGGCGCGCGCCTCCTTACGAGAACTAAAAAGTGGGAACACATTAGTCCAATTCTGTGCTCACTCCACTGGCTGCCTGTGCGTTACCGCATTGATTTTAAATTATCCCTGACCGTTTTTAAAGCACTAAATGGACTGGCCCCCCTTTACCTTTCTGAGCTCTTGCACCGCCACACCCACTCCAGATCCCTCAGATCAGCAGACCAGCTGCTGCTGGTGGTGCCCAGAACTAGGCTGAAAACCAGGGGGAACAGAGCCTTTTCGGCTGCTGCACCTAAACTCTGGAACAGCCTCCCCCTCCACGTACGGGCCGCTCAGACCCTGGAGATTTTTAAATCTCTCCTTAAAACACACCTGTTTTCCCTAGCCTTCCCTCCCACCTAGCTATTGGTCCCTGGCTTTTATTATTTGTGGTTTTTGTTGTAGGTCCCTGGCTCTTATTGTCTTATTGTTTTATTGTTTTGGTCCTTTTTGTCTTCTCTTTTGATTTTGCCATGTTTTGTGTTGCATTGTGTTGTGTGCATTGTGCTTGCTTGTTTCCTGCATTTGATCTATTTTTACTGTGAAGCACTTTGGCTCAGCATTGCTGTACGTAAAGTGCTATACAAATAAAGTTGACTTGACTTGACTTATACGATAGAGGGGAGGGTCATATAATTTGCAATGTATAAAATCTGACCTTTATTTCAATGCTTCAGAATTCGCTATGCTCCTTTTGCTCTCTATGTATGCCCCAAAGCCCAGTTCATGGGATGGCTTGAACTCATTGGTGTGTCTTCTCAGGGGGAGCAAGTGGATGAGTTCGCAACATTGTTGCATAAATTATTTCTCTGATTTGCGTTCTCACAGCCCTTCATGTAAACAAAGTAACATACGCAATCGAAGCAACAGACGTGGTAATAGAAAATTGCCCGTTCGTCCCTCTTATCCAGATCAACACGCCTGCACTGTTGTTTTACTATGGACTGCCTCGGGCAGCGTTCTCACCAAAAGCGAAGCGAAGCAAAGTGATGGATGCGTCGTTTCTAACCGGAGCGAAACCACCCTTTTCAAGCGAAGCATCCGACGGGTATTTGCTCCGGGAGTTACTTCCAATGCGAGTTCTCACCGCTCCAAATGACGCAGAGCAAAACGCTGTGCAATAAGTAGGACCGCTGCGCAGTGTAGTATCTTCATTTCGACAATCGGCTCTTCGGGGCTCTTTATGTCTGCGTACACGCGCCCAAATCGAGTATTTCCAAACCGGTGTGATGACACAAGCCTGATTCTTGTTCGAGGAATCACTTGAGGCTTGAATCCCAATGACGAGTTGCCTGAACGAGGCTTTTATTTTATTTTTATTTATTTTTAAATTAGTTTTTTCAGATTTTATCCCTTTTTCACCCAATTTGGTATCCAATTGAACCCAACCTAGCATCCAATTATCCCCTGCCTATTGCGTAGGATCCGCCGCACGACCCCGTGGCCGGCAGCCCCAGAGGAGATCGCCAGGCAGACTAGCTGACTGGCTCCTCGAGCCCAGCACCGTTATTCCGGCACCCGGGGGCGCTGTTGCGCGACGGATCCTTGTCCGGAAATAGTCCTATACCGCCCTCTGGAGCGGCCGCTCAATATGCCGCTCCCTGTGTGCCTCGGCCATATCCGGATCTGGCGAGACCGGGATTCGATCCCAGTCCCCGGTGGGCAGCTTGCACTAGTGGCTAGTGCTTAGACCGCTACGCCACCGCGGGGCTAACGAGGCTTTTATTTTAATCGCTGATAATACTAATCCAACGTACGTGGAATAGCCTCCAGGTAGGCTTACATACACACAGACAGACAGACAGACACACAGACAGACAGACAGACAGACAGACAGACAGACAGACATGCATATGTTACCCGCACCAGGCGATGATGCGTGATAGCAGTATAAAAGTGTCCGTGCTCTTCAATCCCCTGGAAAACACAGGATATTAGCACAGGAATGAAGACACAGGACTAGCTTCTCTCTTCCCAAATTTGCTCTCAATTTATTTACAATATCCAATAAAACAGTCATTTTCCAAATATATCCCTAATGCTAGTGTGAAATATCCTTGTCTTTCAAGACTCAATTAAATGTCCATTCGTTGCAGCATTTATGCTGGTGTGTATACTATTACCTTGCATAATACACTCATAATATAATTGAATGACATTGTAATAAAATAATAAATCCACATTCTCCTCCAATCTATAAACACACACTTTTCAATAAACATATAATAGACCTACTTATTCTGGTACCAAGTCATACAGTAGCCTACTATTCTGTGTCTCACTCAAAAACATTCTCAATTGGCTATTCCAAATTATCATCACGACACACTGGGATATACAGGGTATATACAGGAATCTTGAGGTTAATTTCAATACCTTTCTAAGACTTTTTAAAGACCTTGTCAATATTTTTCCAGACCTCACCGCCACTTCGAGCTGTAACCGTTTACATCAGTGACACCTTTAACTTAACAGTTTGAGTTCGCAATAGACTAGACCACTATCATACAACAGAATTTCCGGTCCATCTTTGTTTTTTAATAAAACTAATACATTCATGAACTTTTACTAAAGGTTTTTAGGACTCAAACTCTTTGGACAGAGTCTAATTCAGAAAAATACCTACAAAATTCAAGACCTCATAAAATCGTGATAAGACTTTTTAATACTTAAGTGTCTTGATTTTCCCAAAATTGATTTATCAACTTTTACTACTTTTCAAGACACCGCGGATACCCTGGATATAGTAATATAATACAATTTAAACTGTAGTCTTACTTTAAGACTAAAACATTCACAAAATGTAATATTAGCCTATATTGGCATCAAATATAAACAACAAACTTTCGAAATATTAATCAAAATGAGAAATGACTGTCAAGTGTATTCAGGAAAATCACTTCATCTTACGGTTTTGACCGCGTTATAACGTGCCGTTTGGATGCCTGGCTAGCAGCTAGCTAGCAATGGAAATACAGAAAGGCAAAGGGCACAATTCTCACGTTACTCAAAAGTCGGATTCTAAACACTCAAGTCTACTCAAAACATATCTCTGATGTATTCTACATTAATATAATAACAGTTAAAAGTTAATTTGTGTGCTTTTCACGTTGTAACAAACCTGGAAAACACAGGATATTAGCACAGGAATAGCTTCTCTCTTCCCAAGTTTGCTCTGAAGGCAGCGCGGGAGCGGCCTCTAGATGAAACTGGGCAGACTACCACCTGACCTACTAAACACAACGCCATTGGCTCCCCTCTTCAGTCCTGATCTAAATTTAACCCCTTACAGTTGGCTGTAGAAATATTTATTAGTTGGCAACTTTGCATTGAAATAAATGTTATAATTAATAGTTATAGTCAGGGGCGGATTTAGGATCGTAGGAGATCCGGGGCTTAGCCCAGAGGGAGATTCTAATGCGCGCGCGGAGCGCGCCGGAAAATTTTGCCTTCAACCTTCAACTTACCACCACCTTAAACAATGTCTCCGTCTCTTGTCTGTTCTCTATAGTGTGGTTTCTCATGGTGGGACAGTGAGAAAACCAGGCTTTGGGGAACATGACTCCAGCCATCACCGTCAGTTCCCATGTATCTGTTTTCCAGCTTTGCCATTCTTGTAAATAAAGAAGAGAACTTAGGGCTGCCAAGTTTCACCAAAAGTTTGGAGTGAGATTTTTTAGCGGTGGAGCGACCCAAAACTGTGCACGTTTTGGCAGCGGCGGCCCCTCTCTCCCACCCAATTATTTGTACTAGTTTCCTGCAATTTTACATGTTGTTCATAATAAACCAGCACAATAAATTAAAATAATTTACATTTTATAAAAGACGACAAAAATTCAGACAATATCATATTTATGAATGTTAATAAACAAATACAGTAGCCTACAGACTCTAAAAGAAAATTGGGCTCCATCAACAGGACTCATGGTCAGCAGCAGAAAGACCCTTGGTCATCATCTTATATACAGTGCATTGCTCATACCGGTAGATGGCTATCATGTTATACAGTACACATTTTTTTTAGGGACCCCCAATTGTTGTATTTGTATTGTAAATTGTAATTATTATTATTATTATTATTATTAATGGATTTAAGGTTTTTACTTTTGCCTGCTTGCGGCTCTGTCAGTATTGATTGATTGATTGATTGATTGACTGAGAATGTTCATTATGTGAAGCGCATTGAGTTGCATCTTGTAATGAATGAATGAATGGACTTTATTGTCATTGCTACAGTACAGGTACCAAACAACGAAATTTAGGAGGGGTGGCTCCCCTGGTGTTAGGAAAGGGAAAAAAATAACTTTTAGAAAAAGAAAAAAATCACAAGAATGTATGTAATGTAACATTCATCAGACAATTATAGTAATGAGTTAGGATGGGGGAGCAAATGGGATAAGTTTTGTAGCCTAGAATCTACTTTAAAATGGAAGTCAAACAAACATGCTTTACAAATGTTTTCCAAAAGTTATATTCGCTATTCAGGGGACCACATCTCCCAGCTTTGCAGGCTGAAGGTTTCTTTTAGGTACATATATATATACACATATATATATGATGAATGAATGGTCTTTATTGTCATTGCTACAGTACAGGTACCAAACAACGAAATTTAGGAGGGGTGGCTCCCCTGGTGTTAGGAAAGAAAAAAAAAAAAAAACTTTTAGAAAAAAGGTAAGGTAAGGAGCTGGTTTACATAAATAAAGGCTATGTACACAATCCACTGTAAGAAATGCGCTATACAAATAACATTTGATTTGAATTTTTTATTTTTTTATTTTTTTTCTCCTCTCTTTTCTGAGTCTTTTTCTTTCTTTTTTCAAACACGGTGTAAATGTGCTAACCCAAACCCTAAACACTTAAAGTAGGGAACTTTGGATTTCTTCTTCTCCTCTCTTTTCTGAGTCTTTTTCCATTTTTTTCAAGCACGGATTAAACCCAAACCCAAGCCTAACCCAAACCCTAACCCCAAACCTAACCCTAACCACTTAAAGTAGGGAACTAGGGATTTCTTCTTCTCCTCTTCCTTTTCTGACTTTTCCCTCATGACCTCCAACTGCAGCTTCAGCTCCGTGCTCTGGACCTCCTCCTGCTGCAGCTTGGTCTGGGAGAGGGAGAGCTGCTGACGACAGGTGACCAGGTCGATGGTGACCATCTTCTGCGCCTCCACCTCCGCCCTGCTCCTCTCCTCAGCCTCAGCGGTGCGCTGCTCCATCTGCACCTGATGGGAGTTTAAAGCTCTCTCCTTCTCCTCCAGCTTCTTGGCGTCAGCTAGGGCCTGCAGATGGGTGGCTGTGAGGGAGGCCTTCTCCTTCCCCCACTGGTCTTTGTCCTCCTGGAGCTTGGTGCGGGCCTCCTCCAGGACCCTGATCTTGTCCTTTGCCTCCTTCACCTTCTCCAGGTCGGAGTTGTTGTTGCGGAGGAGGCTCTTCTTCTCCTTCTCCATATTGTGGAGCTTTTTTTGGAGGGCGCTCTCCCTAAGTTGGCTCTCCATCACCTCCTCCCTGCAAAGCCCCAGAGCCTCCTCAGCTGCTGCCTTGGCCAACAGGGCCTCACTCTCCAGGACTCTGTTGTTGTACCACCACCACCACCACGACCTGTCCTCTGTATATATATTATATAAAAAAATATATCAAATTATTTATCAAAATAACCCGTTTATATATCTGATCTGACGTTTTTTTCCCCACTTCTGTGGGAAACTTCGCTAGCAACACGAGTAGAGCTTACTGTCGTTACCTCAGCGGAGATAAAGTAAGGTATCTTAGCAACGTAATGTTGCTTGCGAAGTTTCCCACAGAATTGGGGGAAAAAACGTCAGATCAGATATATAAACGGGTTATTTTGATAAACCGGATACATTTTGTGAATATATATGGTTACTTTCTCGCCTGAAAACATATTAAAACTTCATAAAATGACATATTAACACTTGTAGAGCCAAATTACAGCTTTTAGCCAATGGCGGCCAAAATTGAGGATTTAAAAACGGAGGGTTTTGCTTTGCTCGCTGATTGGCTAAGGTCTTCTTAGTAACAGCTAAGTTATAACTTACACCACTAGGGGTATGTATACATATTTAGTAGTTACTAAGCTCTACGTCATAACTAGTGTGCTTGGTGCAACCCATTCAAGTTTAGTAGTGACTAAATCTTGATTTAGTAAATACGCTATAACTAGGGTTATTTTGTACTTAGTAAGAGGTGGTGCAACCCTAGCCAGGCTTTGAGCATTGCACTTTCACAGCTCATTACCCCTGCCACTGACCTGGAAAAGGTGATTCAATGATGGAAATTCTCCCGATTGACAAACATTTCACCATGTCTGTAATTACCTTATAAATATCTCCTCTACATTCACAGAATACTTAAGATACATCAACATCCTTGAAAAAACACTGTTTTAACCAGAGTGTGTGAGGCAGTCAAGCATTTCCAGAGCACCATTTCTCTGCATTAATAAAATGATGAGGTGAGCCTCCTCTGTGTTCACTTAGAAAAAGAGCAGGGAGAGAGACTTCGACAGTACACCTGGAGTTACTTACCAAGCTGCACATAGTTGTAGGGCACATAGCCCGTGATGTTGGCGGCATTGCGCACCTTCCACCAGGCCATGTGGGAGTCGTCCAGGAGAACGAGACGCTCGTCTTTCCGGATGTCAAGTTCATCGTCCTTCTGTGCTGTGTAATCCCACTGGGCTATAACAATCACCTCCTCTGTCATTTTTCATGGAGTCCCCCTTGGTGGTTCCTTCAGTTAAATCTGATAAAGGAAAATAAAATGCTAATGTTCTACTCTTCAATATCTAGTTTCGTAGACAGCTCGAACCTAAATGTTTTTTCGCAGGCCTTGTGGCGTCATTCTAGTGACGTCACAGTCGCCACCTGGTCCTGAACGTTCGAACGATTAGCAAGAGCGTTCTAAACGATTAGGCCTGCCAGGTTTGGGCATGACAGCTCCGCTTTTCTCGCCATTAGGGGTTGTAGGATGGTAGGGCAATACCGCTACCTGATTGGTTGGCGAAGCACTCGTGAAGAGCCCCCTCATTGGCTGGCGAGTCTACCGTCTATAAACAGAAGAGTCACGTGGGTCTGAGGGAGATGTATGTAAAAAGACGGTGAAAAGTTAAATAAAATCAATACACTTTTTAAAAAGCGTGAGAAAAGCGCAGCTGCCGCCGCCTTTTTCAATTGATTTTATTTAACTTTTCACCGTCTTTTTACATACATCTCCCTCAGACCCACGTGACTCTTCTGTTTATAGACGGTAGACTCACCAGCCAATGAGGGGGCTCTTCACGAGTGCTTCGCCAACCAATCAATCAATTTTTCCTTTTCCCATAGGGTTGTATGTAAAAAGTCGCTTCCCCCCCCCCCCCCCCAAAAAAAAAAGACGTCAAGTGTGAACACCCCCTTAATCACCATTAAAAAAATACATTTTTGGAAGATTTTGTCTTACATGTGTCAACATACATGTCCCATATGTATTATAGTAAATGTTTGTGTTGCTGCGCTCTGTGTAGAGCGGGTTATAGGTGATACAACCATCCAACCTATATTGTAGGCTAGTCTGCAAAGTTTTGTTACGTTTCTGTGCGTACTATGAAATCTAATCCTGCCGGCGCCACCACACACAATGGTAACTAGCTAACTTCGGCTAACTCAAGTAGCGAACACAGGCGCTTACCTTGCTTGTGTCCCGTGTTGCTACTTCTGATGCAGCAGGTCAACTGGCCTGAGAAACTGCCGCGGGGGTTTTTATAGACGACATTTGATTGTGACGTCAAATGTCCTCTCTTTATGACGTCATCCTGCATGTTTTCTGAACATTCTGATCTCAGGAGCTCATGAGTTTTTTTTTACATTCCTTTTTTTTTTTTTAAACAATGATAATAATACAAATAATAATATTAAAAAGCCCCATATCTATTCATCTCTCATTCTGATCATTAAAGCATTAAAGCCCTCGAAAATAATCATCAAAATATCATCATGATCAAAATGCAGGGTTCCCACGGGTCCTTGAAAGTTTGTGAATTTGAGAAAAAATAAATATATGTTTTTTGTTTTAGAGAGGGAGAGAGAGAGGGGAATACAATCTAAACTTGTTAACGTAATGTTAGTAAATATGCTCCGTTGCGCTGTCTGCATGTCTCTCCCGCTATCTGAGTCGCACCACGCACGCGCCTCAAGGACATCCCGGTGCAGGTTAAGCGGCAGCAAGCAGCTGTAGCTCTGCCTGGCAAATGTACATGTCAGGATGTGTGGCTCACTAAAGACATTTACAAGCAATGGATTTTCGGGTGCGCCGTCACCGTAATGTAGGCGTGTCCAGTGAAGTATTAAAGAGCCATGAGAGTAGATGAGAAGAGGCAAGGCAAGGCAAGGCAAGTTTATTTGTATAGCACATTTCATACAACAGGGGCAATTCAAAGTGCTTTACATGCATTATTAAAAAATACAGCAAGAGGAGCATAGGAAAATAAAAATTACAATGAATAAAAGCAAATATAAGAAGTAAATAGATAAAACATTTAAAAAGACAATAGTTAATGGAAAAAAGACATTGATAGAAGTGTTTGTGTTTAATCATAACTGGTGCAAAACATGAAGGGTTTTAGCTTAGATTTAAATATTTTAAGGGTTTGGTATAGTTATAATAACCATATTATTGGTTATTATTTTCGAGGGTACTACACATACATACATACATACATACATACACACACACACACACACACACACACACACACACACACACACACACACACACACACACACGCACACACACACACACACACACACACACACACACACACACACACACACACACACACACACACACACATACAAACATACATACATACATACATACATACATACATACATACAGACATACATACATACATACATACATACATACATACATACATACATACAAACATACATACTTATGTGTCAAGAAAACATTCATGATTAGTCATGAAAAGTGACTCCCACATTGAAGGTGGTTGCTGCCTCCTGCAGGCTGTCAGAAGTAACTGCGGTCTGAACCGTGCCTCGCTCTAAAATCTGCGTTTTGATTGATTGATTGATTGAAAACTTTATTAGAAGATTTGTAGAAGTAGGTACATGAAAGTACATATTACATACAAGGTCAACTAACAGGATAAAAACCCAAGAAAGCCACTGGCTTATTTCAATTGGGGTCCTTGTTCCTTGCGTCACGGGACATAATAGTCCATTTTCTAAATATTAGTCCATTTTCATATTATAACATGACCAGGACATGTTATGGAAATTGTTTATTTCTTCTGCAGCTATTGTAGCATCTTTTAGGCAATAGAAAACATAAAGATGATTAGATATGTCATGAAACTTAATTATAATAGTTTTCTATTAGTTTCAAACACCACAAAACAAATGTTGGTAATTTTACCAAAATTAGACTGACTGAAAACTCTGTCAAAATGCTTTAGCCTGCCCTAAACATTATTTTAATGGAAAATATGATTGGCTCATCTGGCTGGATAACTGAACTGTACAGTTTTCCTGAACATTTCCAAACCAAATAAATGCCTCACATTCAATCACCCAACTCCATGCTAGATTCAAAGTCATGTTACTAAGAAATTCGCTATCAGTGGCTCAGACAGACATTTCAGTAGATTGTTGCAGTTGAAGAATCCTAAATCTGTTGGGTTTCTTGTTGTATTTTGGAAGAGTTTGTTTATTACTTTAGAGGGTATCCTATAGTAGCTTAAAGAAACCACTAAAAATGGTAAAGTTATTGTTTACATACATTTGATGTATAAGGTAATGAATGATATTACAACATGGCTGTTTAATTGTTAGGCCTATATATCGGTTTGACCACTAGATGTCACTAGTTAATTAAGATGCTTGCAAGGTGGAACAACTTTACTCACACACCAAATACTTGTTTTCTGTATGTTGAATCACTTCACCCTTTGAGATTTTCTTCTTTTTAAAAAAATCTTTGTTTAACTGGTGTGTGTGTGTGTGTGTGTGTGTGTGTGTGTGTGTGTGTGTGTTTCAAGTTTCACGTTTTAAGTTGATTGTTACGTCCCATTACACAGGAGCCTTCATTGCAGCACAAGACAATAAGGCAATAAACATAATTCAAGATAAAAAAGTGACATTAGTACAGGACATAAGTGACAAATAAGACAGGATACAATTAGCAGTATCCAGACAATTTGCAGAAGATAAGGCAATAGGCATAATTCAAGATAAAAAGTGACAATAGTAGAAGAACATAAGTGGGGCAGCAGTGGCTCAGGAGGTAGAGTGTCTAATGATCACAAGTTCGGGGGTTCGAACCCCGACTGGCCACATGTCGAGGTGTCCTTCAGCAAGGCACTGAACCCCTAATTGCTCCAGGATCGCCGTCTATGGCCACCCCTTGCCTAGAGCATAAAATACCAAGTTCCAACAATTGACTGACAAGTCGATTGCATGGCAGTAAAACATTTTTTTTTTTTATTAAGTGACAAATAAGACAGGGTACAATTAGCAGTACAACTAGTAATAAAAAAGATAGTTCAAGTAGTAAAGTGGCTGTGAGCTTACGGTTAAGGTAGTCCATATGCAAGGGGTGTGCTTGGGCATGATAGTCAATTGTCTACAGTGGGCTTGTTCATGAGCCTGATCACCTGGGGGAAGTAGCTGTTGGTTAGTCTCTGAGTTTTGGCCCTGAGGCTCCGGAAGAGGCTTCATCTTCTGGACGGCATCGGTTTTGCTGACACACCATTTGTATATATCCTGTATGGAGGGAAGCTCACATCCAGTGATGCGCTCGGCTGTCCGCACCACCCTCTGTAGCGCTCTGCGGTTGAGGGCAGTCCAGTTGCTATGCCAGGCAGTGATGCACTCAGTCAGGATGCTCTCGGTTGTGCCTCTGTAGAAAGCCCACAGGGTCTTCGTCCCCATGCCAAACTTCCTCAGCCGCCTGAGGTGAAAGAGGTGCTGTGTGCTGTGTGTGTGTGTGTGTGTGTGTGTGTGTGTGTGTGTGTGTGTGTGTGTGCGTGTGTGTGTGTGTGTGTGTGTGTGTGTGTGTGTGTTGATGGAGAGAATGATATGAGCGCAAACAGGCCAGATTCCATTCCCATCTGTGGAGTTTCAGGGGTAAGCTTGGGATTTTCGGAGACTCTCCATGGGGCTCCAGCATGGCCAATTGTTGTTTTCATTACCTTTAGGCTCTCTTTCTCTTTCTCACTTCAAACTTTTCACACAAGGTTAAATATTGCAATGGTGTACTGCAGGGAAAAAAACGATTGATTCCTGGATGACATTAAGAAAGCTGGAGAGATAAGTGGTATCATCACAGTGTTGAATGAAGTACAAAGGGGTACAAAAGAGAGTGTAATCCCTGACTGTATTGGACAAAGTGGCAAAGTAGGCGTAAGTAAAGAGATGAGGTGGACAGCACAGAAAATAGTATTGATTTAAATGGTAAATGGACTGACTTGTATAGCGCCTTATTCCAAAGCGCTTTACAATGGCCTCTCATTCACCCATTCACACACACATTCACACACCAGTGGCGGCAAGCTACCATGCAAGGCGCCGGCCTGCTCATTGGGAGCATTGGGACCAACAAAAATCGTCTCGACCTGCCGATCTGCCAACCTTGCCAACACTACCAGGAAGTGCTCAGCCAATCCCAAAGGAGAAAAGCCGTAATCCAACAAGGGTAGCCGCGTAACTATACACCAACAGCCAGTGTATATCCCCGCTTGCCCCAATATACAAATCTCAACATTCAATAGCGAATAAAGCTGTCTCCACCCAAGCACCTCTCAAGCCCAAAAGAGAATACAAAATCAAAACCAAAAACTGTAGGGACTCAGGATAACCTACAAAAATCTTAAGGTGTGTGTCCCCAAAACGCTTAACAAACGCCAATCAAATGTACAAGCCACACACAGTGGACAGAGATTCACAGAACAAAATGTCCTCCTTGTCAATGAAACACACAGGAGACATATCAATCAAGTAGAGTAGACTAAGCTACAGGTGTGCCCGTTGCCAATTAAGGCAACCTCATGGGAACCACACAAACAATGAACCACTCAAGACAAAACCGGACTATGTAAGCTTAAAGAAAACAAATGCTTACCAAAAGTTGATGGACGAGCCCCCATGACAAACTTCAGAGCCAACAGGCTCACAGCCGCTGAGGACGACCCCCTGCTGGCGGAAGAGCTGAACTCCTTCTACGCCCGGTTCGACGAGGGGCGAACGGAGGTAACCACAACACAAACACCACTCTCTCCAGCTCTCAGCAGCCTCACCCTCACAGAGCATGAAGTGAGACGCGTGCTGAAGGCGGTGGACCCCAGAAAAGCCTCAGGGCCGGATGGCGTCCTGGGACGGGTGCTGAGGGACTGTGTTTTCACCAACATCTTCAACCAGTCCCTGTCCCAGGCCACCATCCCACCCTGCCTGAAAACCTCAACAATCATCCCAGTCCCGAAGAAAAACACGGTGAGCTGCCTAAACGACTACCGCAGGGTGGCACTCACACCAATCATCATGAAGTGCTTCGAGAAACTGGTCCGGGCCCACATAGTCACACGCCTCCCGCCCAACCTGGATCCATACCAGTTCGCCTACAGAGCCCACAGGTCCACAGAGGACGCCATCGCGACGACCCTCCACTCCACTCTATCCCACCTGGAGAGGGGGAACAAGTACGCGAGACTGCTCTTTGTGGACTTCAGCTCTGCCTTCAACACTATCCTTCCAGACAGGCTAGTGACCAAACTACTAGACCTGGGACTATCACACTCCATCTGTGCATGGATCAAGGACTTCCTGTCTGACCGCCCCCAGAGGGTGCGGGTGGGCTCCCACACCTCCACAGCCCTCAGACTCAGCACTGGGTCCCCCCAGGGCTGCGTGCTAAGCCCCATCCTCTACAACCTCTACACCTACGACTTCACCCCCGTCCACCCCAGCAACTCCATCATAAAGTTTGCAGACGACACCACCGTGGTGGGCTGCATCTCGGGGGGGGGGGGAGGCGGCGTACAGGGATGAGGTGGAGCAGCTGGGCAAGCTGTGCAAGGTTAACAACCTGCTGCTGAACCAGTCAAAGACCCAGGAAATCATCGTGGACTTCAGGAGGAAAAAATCTGAGGTCCAGCCCTTGCTCGTCGATGGAGGGGAGTGCACATACAGGATGACCTGTCCTGGAAGACCAACACAGCAGCCATCATCAAGAAGGCACAACAGCGGCTCTACTTCCTGAGAGTCCTCAGGAAATACTACCTCAGACAGGAGCTGCTTGTGACCTTCTACCGCTGCACAGTGGAGAGCATCCTCACCTACTGCATCTGCGTGTGGTTCTCCAGCTGCACAGCCGCAGAGAGGAAAGCGCTACAGAGAGTCGTGAGATCGGCCCAGAAGATCATCGGCGCCCCCCCTCCCCTCTCTGGAAGAGCTGTACAACACACGCTGCCTCAGGAAGGCCTCCAAGATCTCCAGAGACCCATCCCACCCTGGGAACGAACACTTTGTTCGGCTGCCCTCAGGCAGGCGGTTCAGGACCATGTCCGCAAGGACAAATAGACTGAAGCTCAGCTTCTACCCTAGGGCCATTCAGGCCCTGAACACAGCAAAGACCTAGGTTCTAGGCCCTGGACAATCTAGACAATTTGATGGCAGCTACTAGATTGTAATCAAGTGCAATACTGAAATACAACTGTGAACATTTCAAACCTGCGAACTGCGACACTTTAAATGAATGTGCAATAATACTATGTGCAATATGACAACCCTCGTGTACATAAGGTTCAGAGATAGGAAATGTTAGGATATTTATAGCATAGCATAGAGTACAGCACAGTGTTTTATTTGTATAGTATAGTAGTATAGTATAGTGGATAGTGTATAGCCTTTATTTATGCAAACCAGCTCTTTTCCCTTCTTGTTTTTTGTATTTTTTTCCTAGCACCAGGGGAGCCCCCCCTCCTAAATGTTGTTGTATGGTACCTGTACTGTATTAATGACAATAAAGACCATTCATTCATTCATTCATTCATTCATTTGTTACGACCTGGCTCTGGGCCATAACAAAAATGGAGACACACACCATATGAACAGGATATAATTAAGAATTTAATAGAAATAACTTAGGTAACTTAAGACAATAATCCAATGAGGTATGATAATCAGTATGTCAATAGTGTAAGTGAGTAGATACAGTGGAAAGTATGGTGAGGAGGGTGTTGTATGAAAGCAACATAACAAAAGGAACAAATGGTGCTGGTGGAGAAAGAGAGAGAGAGCTGGAAGACTGGAGCCTCTTTTAAGCAATCACCAGGAGGCAGCGCCAGCTGCCCCTAATCTGCCTGATTGGGCTCCAGCCCCGCCCACCAGGTAGCCTACCTGGACAAAACAAAGGTTAGTAGGCCAGAGGGCCGTCACAATAGGCTAGGTGCACGATCTCCCTACTTCCTGAAAGGCACCTGGCATGAACATATCCTGTCTCACTCTATTGGTTTAATTGATTAATCAGCTGTGCGGTAAACTGTTGGAACACACAGTGCACAGCTGATTAATCAATATAAAAATAAATAAAAATGAATTCCACTGTATTCCCTGCATCTTCTCCCAGACTCTGAACTGCAGGTTGCCCAGGTGCTTTGCCACGTCTATCAGCGCTCCTGAAACCTTCTCTGGATCCGGCAGTGTGTCAGGGCTCTGTCCATGGAGGCCTTGTTCAGCAGGAATGACCTCCATCTCTTCTGATGTGATGTCATCAGCTTTTAGCTCCTCCTCCATGGCTCTGATTGTGTCTGAAAGTAATGATATCTCTCCGCTCAGCCCCTCAATCTTCCCCTTCATCACCTGACTCTTCTGCTCCTCTTCCTCCCTCAGTGCAACGATCCTGACTCTCTCATCATCTCGTAGAAACTGGTGAAGCTTCTCAAACTGCTCCTTCATCTGCCTCTCTGTGCGCTGGGCCTGGCTCCCAATATGTTTAGCTGTTTCATCACAAGTCAGTTTAACCTCTTGAAAGGTCTTCAGCTTGTTCTTTAAGGGTTCCAGTGCAGTCTGGAGTTCACTCTTATGATCCAGTACAGCTTCATCTACTGGGCAACAGGCATGTTTTCTATGCTGTTTTGAACTCGGACATATCACACAGATGGGCTGTTTATCCTCCAGACAGAAGAGCTTGAGTTTCTCACTGTGCAGACTGCAGAGCACCTCAGACCCTGCTGCAGCTCTCTGACTTCTCTCCTGTAAGTCCTCACACAGGTTCTTTAACACCAGGTTACAAGAAGGATCCATGGATGATTTTCTCCTGCACATTGGACATTCCTGAGTGTCTTTCTGTTTCCAGAATTCCTGCAGACAGCATTTACAGAAGCTGTGGCTACAACGGAGGACGACAGGATCCTTGAAGATGTCACAGCACACAGGACAGGAGAGATTCTCCTCAGAGAGAGAGGGTTTAGACGCCATTTTCTCACCACCTCCGTCTCCCCTGTAATGGCTTCTGAGGTGAAAGTTCACTTCTGAAAACTCACCGCGTTGAAGTCAATAGGAAGTCAAATCCAGATTGTGACGGTTTTGCTTCTTCCTTTGTGGTTGTTTTGAATGTTGATGGTAAATAAGTGTAAAGTCCTTCAGAGAGTCATACATATGTAATGTTGTGGATCATGCTAGTGAACGGCAGCACCAGAGAGCTGAATGTTAGCCTTCTGTGTGGTTCACTTCTGCTCTCCACTTATTACCTCAACAGGTTAGAGGGTGGAGCTTAAGATAGGGTATGAGTCACTGTGTTCATACCAGATAAGGTATGATGAGGCACTGTATGTAAATGACTATGTGAGGAGGGGTCACTATGGGAAGGTGTAAAGGTGGTGGGTTTTGAGTAGGTCTGGAGTTGCTTTGCAAACTAACTCTTTGTTCTCAATAAAGGGTCTGTCTTGTGGTCAATCATCAGCTCTGGTTTCTGTGATTATTTACATTGGTATTATTGATTAATTAATGGGTTAAGTTAGTGAATCATCTGAAGTCATCTATGCTCAGGCCTGGGGCCATTGGCAGTCGTCATGCTGGAAGATTTTAATTATTTTATTAAGACACTGGAGAAACTGTACAGGGGGGTAGAGGAGGTTAAGTAGATGTCTCAGGAGGGACAGTTGAGCTGTAGCCTGAAGAGATGGAGGTCTTTAGGAGGCACAGTTAAGGTGTAGCCTGAAGAGATGGAGGTCTTTAGGAGGGACAGTTAAGGTCTAGCCTGAATAGATGAAGGTCTTTAGGAGGGACAGTTAAGGGGTAGCCTGAAGAGATGGAGGTCTTCAGGAGGGACAGTTAAGGTGTAGCCTGAAGAGATGGAGGTCTTCAGGAGGGACAGTTAAGGTGTAGCCTGAAGAGATGGAGGTCTTCAGGAGGGACAGTTAAAGTGTAGCCTGAAGAGATGGAGGTCTTTAGGAGGGACAGTTAAGGTGTAGCCTGAAGAGATGGAGGTCTTCAGGAGGGACAGTTAAGGTGTAGCCTGAAGAGATGGAGGTCTTCAGGAGGGACAGTTAAGGTGTAGCCTGAACAGATGGAGGTCTTCAGGAGGGACAGTTAAGGTGTAGCCTGAAGAGATGGAGGTCTTTAGGAGGGACAGTTAAGGTGTAGCCTGAAGAGATGGAGGTCTTCAGTCTACGGCGGAAGATGGGGAGTGATTCTGCAGTTCTGACAGCCGTGGGAAGCTCATTCCACCAGCGGGGAGCCAGTGACGTGAAGAGACGTGATCGGGCAGCGTGACTGCCGTATTGGCGTAGAGGTGGTGGGGCCAGTCGTCCAGCAGAGGTGGAGGAGCTGAGGGAACGGGCTGAAGTTTGGGGGGTGACCATTGCCTGCAGGTAGGGAGGGGCTGTCCCTTTAGCTGCCTGGTAGGCAAGCACCAGGGTCTTGAATCTGATGTGAGCTGCTACTGGGAGCCAGTGAACAGTGCGAAGGAAGGGGGTAACATGAGACAATTTGGGGAGGTTGAACACAGAAACTGTACCCAGACCAGTTGTTAATACAGTGTGTTGTGTTTAGAGTCAGAGAAGCTGAACCCAGACCAGTTGTTAATACAGTGTTATGTTTAGAGTCAGAGAAGCTGAACCCAGACCACACCCACCCCTACCAGACCACACCCACCCCTACCCCAGACGTACTGCAGGTTTGATTGAACCAGGTGGTCTGTAGGACTAAGAGTGTCAGCTGTAGAACAAAGATGTTGTTTATTGATATGAACGTTATTGCAGATACAACACATACTATGCAAGCTGAACACAAGAAGATGTCACCATGGATCTCTGTTGTCACGTCTGAGCCAATAAAAACAAAGGCTGGTACAGACAGACAGAGGGGAGGGGAGGAGAGGAGAGGAAAGGAGAGGAGGAGGGTTAGGGTTAGACAGTCTCCCTGGAGTAACTGAGGGTTAGACAGTCTCCCTGGAGTAACTGAGGGTTAGACAGTCTCCCTGGAGTAACTGAGGGTTAGACAGTATCCCTGGAGTAACTGAGGGTTAGACAGTATCCCTGGAGTAACTGAGGGTTAGACAGTCTCCCTGGAGTAACTGAGGGTTAGACAGTCTCCCTGGAGTAACTGAGGGTTAGACAGTCTCCCTGGAGTAACTGAGGGTTAGACAGTCTCCCTGGAGTAACTGAGGGTTAGACAGTCTCCCTGGAGTAACTGAGGGTTAGACAGTCTCTCTGGAGTAACTGACAGTCTCCCTGGAGTAACTTAAGGCTAAGTGCTGTACTCAAGGACACACTAGTGGTGGTGTTCCCAGGTCTTACTCAAGGTCACACTGGTGGTGGTGTTCCCAGGTCTTACTCAAGGAAACACTGGTGGTGTTCCTATGTCCTTCTCAAGGACACACTAGTGGTGGTGTTCCCAGGTCTTACTCAAGGACACACTAGTGGTGGTGTTCCCAGGTCTTACTCAAGGACACACTAGTGGTGGTGTTCCCAGGTCTTACTCAAGGACAACACTGGGTGGTGTTCCCAGGTGGGATTAGAACTCATGACCTTCTGATCACCAGTCCAACTCACTGTCCACTTGGCCACCACTACCCCCTATATAAGAATATATTTTAGTCTCATACTTTCAACTATAAATCATTAATTAATCAATAATACCAATGTAAATAATCACAGAAACCAGAGCTGATGATTGACCACAAGACAGACCCTTTATTGAGAACAAAGAGTTAGTTTGCAAAGCAACTCCTGACCTAGTCAAAACCCACCACCTTTAAACCTTCCCATAGTGACCCTTCCTCACATGGGCATTTACATACAGTGCCCCCCCCCCCCCACACACACACACACCACTCCCAGCTAAACCTCCTGGGCCTGTTGTTATAAAAGCCTTTGATCAGTCTAGACCACCTGTCTCTCTAACCTCTAGACTACCTGTCTCTCTAACCTCTAGACTACCTGCCTCTCTAAACTCTAGACTACCTGCCTCTCTAAACTCTAGTCTACCTGCCTCTCTAACCTCTAGACTACCTGGGCCCTATTATGCACTTCATAAGTCTTAAGCAATAAGACGAGGCGGTAGATCTAAACTTAAGACGTGGAGGCGTGGTCAAGGCCACTTTGCTATTATGCGTGCGGTAGTGGGCGCCTAAAACCCGGCACTAAGCAAAGAAATTAGTCATGGGTGTGTTTTGGGCGTCTTCTCAATCAACCCAATCAGCGTGCCAGGTGCCATTCCCTTTAAGAACCGGCTGCGTTGAGTCATTAGCGCTATGCTATTATGGAAGTCCTAAGAAGGAGGTCAGCGCGCTTCTCTGCAGAAGAAAATAACAAGCTCGTGCATGATTATTTTCTGAATAAACACGGCAATACCTCCGCTTGTGAGTTGAGAAGTATTACAGAGGGGTCGCTGGAAGACTGCAGGAATGACAGATGTTGATGTCATTATATACGCACGGCATGCTCGTACTGTATGTGCACAGTATGCGGAGGCAACATACTGTACAGCGCTGGCCTCTCCCTTCTGAAATAAAGCATTTATATCAATCAAGTAGAGTAGACTAAGCTACAGGTGTGCCCCTTGCCAATTAAGGCAACCTCATGGGAACCACACAAACAATGAACCACTCAAGACAAAACCGGACTATGTAAGCTTAAAGAAAACAAATGCTTACCAAAAGTTGATGGACGAGCCCCCATGACAAACTTCAGAGCCAACAGGCTCACAGCCGCTGAGGACGACCCCCTGCTGGCGGAAGAGCTGAACTCCTTCTACGCCCGGTTCGACGAGGGGCGAACGGAGGTAACCACAACACAAACACCACTCTCTCCAGCTCTCAGCAGCCTCACCCTCACAGAGCATGAAGTGAGACGCGTGCTGAAGGCGGTGGACCCCAGAAAAGCCTCAGGGCCGGATGGCGTCCTGGGACGGGTGCTGAGGGACTGTGTTTTCACCAACATCTTCAACCAGTCCCTGTCCCAGGCCACCATCCCACCCTGCCTGAAAACCTCAACAATCATCCCAGTCCCGAAGAAAAACACGGTGAGCTGCCTAAACGACTACCGCAGGGTGGCACTCACACCAATCATCATGAAGTGCTTCGAGAAACTGGTCCGGGCCCACATAGTCACACGCCTCCCGCCCAACCTGGATCCATACCAGTTCGCCTACAGAGCCCACAGGTCCACAGAGGACGCCATCGCGACGACCCTCCACTCCACTCTATCCCACCTGGAGAGGGGGAACAAGTACGCGAGACTGCTCTTTGTGGACTTCAGCTCTGCCTTCAACACTATCCTTCCAGACAGGCTAGTGACCAAACTACTAGACCTGGGACTATCACACTCCATCTGTGCATGGATCAAGGACTTCCTGTCTGACCGCCCCCAGAGGGTGCGGGTGGGCTCCCACACCTCCACAGCCCTCAGACTCAGCACTGGGTCCCCCCAGGGCTGCGTGCTAAGCCCCATCCTCTACAACCTCTACACCTACGACTTCACCCCCGTCCACCCCAGCAACTCCATCATAAAGTTTGCAGACGACACCACCGTGGTGGGCTGCATCTCGGGGGGGGGGGGAGGCGGCGTACAGGGATGAGGTGGAGCAGCTGGGCAAGCTGTGCAAGGTTGACAACCTGCTGCTGAACCAGTCAAAGACCCAGGAAATCATCGTGGACTTCAGGAGGAAAAAATCTGAGGTCCAGCCCTTGCTCGTCGATGGAGGGGGGTGCACATACAGGATGACCTGTCCTGGAAGACCAACACAGCAGCCATCATCAAGAAGGCACAACAGCGGCTCTACTTCCTGAGAGTCCTCAGGAAATACTACCTCAGACAGGAGCTGCTTGTGACCTTCTACCGCTGCACAGTGGAGAGCATCCTCACCTACTGCATCTGCGTGTGGTTCTCCAGCTGCACAGCCGCAGAGAGGAAAGCGCTACAGAGAGTCGTGAGATCGGCCCAGAAGATCATCGGCGCCCCCCCTCCCCTCTCTGGAAGAGCTGTACAACACACGCTGCCTCAGGAAGGCCTCCAAGATCTCCAGAGACCCATCCCACCCTGGGAACGAACACTTTGTTCGGCTGCCCTCAGGCAGGCGGTTCAGGACCATGTCCGCAAGGACAAATAGACTGAAGCTCAGCTTCTACCCTAGGGCCATTCAGGCCCTGAACACAGCAAAGACCTAGGTTCTAGGCCCTGGACAATCTAGACAATTTGATGGCAGCTACTAGATTGTAATCAAGTGCAATACTGAAATACAACTGTGAACATTTCAAACCTGCGAACTGCGACACTTTAAATGAATGTGCAATAATACTATGTGCAATATGACAACCCTCGTGTACATAAGGTTCAGAGATAGGAAATGTTAGGATATTTATAGCATAGCATAGAGTACAGCACAGTGTTTTATTTGTATAGTATAGTAGTATAGTATAGTGGATAGTGTATAGCCTTTATTTATGCAAACCAGCTCTTTTCCCTTCTTGTTTTTTGTATTTTTTTCCTAGCACCAGGGGAGCCCCCCCTCCTAAATGTTGTTGTATGGTACCTGTACTGTATTAATGACAATAAAGACCATTCATTCATTCATTCATTCATTCATTTGTTACGACCTGGCTCTGGGCCATAACAAAAATGGAGACACACACCATATGAACAGGATATAATTAAGAATTTAATAGAAATAACTTAGGTAACTTAAGACAATAATCCAATGAGGTATGATAATCAGTATGTCAATAGTGTAAGTGAGTAGATACAGTGGAAAGTATGGTGAGGAGGGTGTTGTATGAAAGCAACATAACAAAAGGAACAAATGGTGCTGGTGGAGAAAGAGAGAGAGAGCTGGAAGACTGGAGCCTCTTTTAAGCAATCACCAGGAGGCAGCGCCAGCTGCCCCTAATCTGCCTGATTGGGCTCCAGCCCCGCCCACCAGGTAGCCTACCTGGACAAAACAAAGGTTAGTAGGCCAGAGGGCCGTCACAATAGGCTAGGTGCACGATCTCCCTACTTCCTGAAAGGCACCTGGCATGAACATATCCTGTCTCACTCTATTGGTTTAATTGATTAATCAGCTGTGCGGTAAACTGTTGGAACACACAGTGCACAGCTGATTAATCAATATAAAAATAAATAAAAATGAATTCCACTGTATTCCCTGCATCTTCTCCCAGACTCTGAACTGCAGGTTGCCCAGGTGCTTTGCCACGTCTATCAGCGCTCCTGAAACCTTCTCTGGATCCGGCAGTGTGCTCAGGGCTCTGTCCATGGAGGCCTTGTTCAGCAGGAATGACCTCCATCTCTTCTGATGTGATGTCATCAGCTTTTAGCTCCTCCTCCATGGCTCTGATTGTGTCTGAAAGTAATGATATCTCTCCGCTCAGCCCCTCAATCTTCCCCTTCATCACCTGACTCTTCTGCTCCTCTTCCTCCCTCAGTGCAACGATCCTGACTCTCTCATCATCTCGTAGAAACTGGTGAAGCTTCTCAAACTGCTCCTTCATCTGCCTCTCTGTGCGCTGGGCCTGGCTCCCAATATGTTTAGCTGTTTCATCACAAGTCAGTTTAACCTCTTGAAAGGTCTTCAGCTTGTTCTTTAAGGGTTCCAGTGCAGTCTGGAGTTCACTCTTATGATCCAGTACAGCTTCATCTACTGGGCAACAGGCATGTTTTCTATGCTGTTTTGAACTCGGACATATCACACAGATGGGCTGTTTATCCTCCAGACAGAAGAGCTTGAGTTTCTCACTGTGCAGACTGCAGAGCACCTCAGACCCTGCTGCAGCTCTCTGACTTCTCTCCTGTAAGTCCTCACACAGGTTCTTTAACACCAGGTTACAAGAAGGATCCATGGATGATTTTCTCCTGCACATTGGACATTCCTGAGTGTCTTTCTGTTTCCAGAATTCCTGCAGACAGCATTTACAGAAGCTGTGGCTACAACGGAGGACGACAGGATCCTTGAAGATGTCACAGCACACAGGACAGGAGAGATTCTCCTCAGAGAGAGAGGGTTTAGACGCCATTTTCTCACCACCTCCGTCTCCCCTGTAATGGCTTCTGAGGTGAAAGTTCACTTCTGAAAACTCACCGCGTTGAAGTCAATAGGAAGTCAAATCCAGATTGTGACGGTTTTGCTTCTTCCTTTGTGGTTGTTTTGAATGTTGATGGTAAATAAGTGTAAAGTCCTTCAGAGAGTCATACATATGTAATGTTGTGGATCATGCTAGTGAACGGCAGCACCAGAGAGCTGAATGTTAGCCTTCTGTGTGGTTCACTTCTGCTCTCCACTTATTACCTCAACAGGTTAGAGGGTGGAGCTTAAGATAGGGTATGAGTCACTGTGTTCATACCAGATAAGGTATGATGAGGCACTGTATGTAAATGACTATGTGAGGAGGGGTCACTATGGGAAGGTGTAAAGGTGGTGGGTTTTGAGTAGGTCTGGAGTTGCTTTGCAAACTAACTCTTTGTTCTCAATAAAGGGTCTGTCTTGTGGTCAATCATCAGCTCTGGTTTCTGTGATTATTTACATTGGTATTATTGATTAATTAATGGGTTAAGTTAGTGAATCATCTGAAGTCATCTATGCTCAGGCCTGGGGCCATTGGCAGTCGTCATGCTGGAAGATTTTAATTATTTTATTAAGACACTGGAGAAACTGTACAGGGGGGTAGAGGAGGTTAAGTAGATGTCTCAGGAGGGACAGTTGAGCTGTAGCCTGAAGAGATGGAGGTCTTTAGGAGGCACAGTTAAGGTGTAGCCTGAAGAGATGGAGGTCTTTAGGAGGGACAGTTAAGGTCTAGCCTGAATAGATGAAGGTCTTTAGGAGGGACAGTTAAGGGGTAGCCTGAAGAGATGGAGGTCTTCAGGAGGGACAGTTAAGGTGTAGCCTGAAGAGATGGAGGTCTTCAGGAGGGACAGTTAAGGTGTAGCCTGAAGAGATGGAGGTCTTCAGGAGGGACAGTTAAAGTGTAGCCTGAAGAGATGGAGGTCTTTAGGAGGGACAGTTAAGGTGTAGCCTGAAGAGATGGAGGTCTTCAGGAGGGACAGTTAAGGTGTAGCCTGAAGAGATGGAGGTCTTCAGGAGGGACAGTTAAGGTGTAGCCTGAACAGATGGAGGTCTTCAGGAGGGACAGTTAAGGTGTAGCCTGAAGAGATGGAGGTCTTTAGGAGGGACAGTTAAGGTGTAGCCTGAAGAGATGGAGGTCTTCAGTCTACGGCGGAAGATGGGGAGTGATTCTGCAGTTCTGACAGCCGTGGGAAGCTCATTCCACCAGCGGGGAGCCAGTGACGTGAAGAGACGTGATCGGGCAGCGTGACTGCCGTATTGGCGTAGAGGTGGTGGGGCCAGTCGTCCAGCAGAGGTGGAGGAGCTGAGGGAACGGGCTGAAGTTTGGGGGGTGACCATTGCCTGCAGGTAGGGAGGGGCTGTCCCTTTAGCTGCCTGGTAGGCAAGCACCAGGGTCTTGAATCTGATGTGAGCTGCTACTGGGAGCCAGTGAACAGTGCGAAGGAAGGGGGTAACATGAGACAATTTGGGGAGGTTGAACACAGAAACTGTACCCAGACCAGTTGTTAATACAGTGTGTTGTGTTTAGAGTCAGAGAAGCTGAACCCAGACCAGTTGTTAATACAGTGTTATGTTTAGAGTCAGAGAAGCTGAACCCAGACCACACCCACCCCTACCAGACCACACCCACCCCTACCCCAGACGTACTGCAGGTTTGATTGAACCAGGTGGTCTGTAGGACTAAGAGTGTCAGCTGTAGAACAAAGATGTTTTTTATTGATATGAACGTTATTGCAGATACAACACATACTATGCAAGCTGAACACAAGAAGATGTCACCATGGATCTCTGTTGTCACGTCTGAGCCAATAAAAACAAAGGCTGGTACAGACAGACAGAGGGGAGGGGAGGAGAGGAGAGGAAAGGAGAGGAGGAGGGTTAGGGTTAGACAGTCTCCCTGGAGTAACTGAGGGTTAGACAGTCTCCCTGGAGTAACTGAGGGTTAGACAGTCTCCCTGGAGTAACTGAGGGTTAGACAGTATCCCTGGAGTAACTGAGGGTTAGACAGTATCCCTGGAGTAACTGAGGGTTAGACAGTCTCCCTGGAGTAACTGAGGGTTAGACAGTCTCCCTGGAGTAACTGAGGGTTAGACAGTCTCCCTGGAGTAACTGAGGGTTAGACAGTCTCCCTGGAGTAACTGAGGGTTAGACAGTCTCCCTGGAGTAACTGAGGGTTAGACAGTCTCTCTGGAGTAACTGACAGTCTCCCTGGAGTAACTTAAGGCTAAGTGCTGTACTCAAGGACACACTAGTGGTGGTGTTCCCAGGTCTTACTCAAGGTCACACTGGTGGTGGTGTTCCCAGGTCTTACTCAAGGAAACACTGGTGGTGTTCCTATGTCCTTCTCAAGGACACACTAGTGGTGGTGTTCCCAGGTCTTACTCAAGGACACACTAGTGGTGGTGTTCCCAGGTCTTACTCAAGGACACACTAGTGGTGGTGTTCCCAGGTCTTACTCAAGGACAACACTGGGTGGTGTTCCCAGGTGGGATTAGAACTCATGACCTTCTGATCACCAGTCCAACTCACTGTCCACTTGGCCACCACTACCCCCTATATAAGAATATATTTTAGTCTCATACTTTCAACTATAAATCATTAATTAATCAATAATACCAATGTAAATAATCACAGAAACCAGAGCTGATGATTGACCACAAGACAGACCCTTTATTGAGAACAAAGAGTTAGTTTGCAAAGCAACTCCTGACCTAGTCAAAACCCACCACCTTTAAACCTTCCCATAGTGACCCTTCCTCACATGGTCATTTACATACAGTGCCCCCCCCCCCCCCCCCACACACACACACACACCACTCCCAGCTAAACCTCCTGGGCCTGTTGTTATAAAAGCCTTTGATCAGTCTAGACCACCTGTCTCTCTAACCTCTAGACTACCTGTCTCTCTAACCTCTAGACTACCTGCCTCTCTAAACTCTAGACTACCTGCCTCTCTAAACTCTAGTCTACCTGCCTCTCTAACCTCTAGACTACCTGGGCCCTATTATGCACTTCATAAGTCTTAAGCAATAAGACGAGGCGGTAGATCTAAACTTAAGACGTGGAGGCGTGGTCAAGGCCACTTTGCTATTATGCGTGCGGTAGTGGGCGCCTAAAACCCGGCACTAAGCAAAGAAATTAGTCATGGGTGTGTTTTGGGCGTCTTCTCAATCAACCCAATCAGCGTGCCAGGTGCCATTCCCTTTAAGAACCGGCTGCGTTGAGTCATTAGCGCTATGCTATTATGGAAGTCCTAAGAAGGAGGTCAGCGCGCTTCTCTGCAGAAGAAAATAACAAGCTCGTGCATGATTATTTTCTGAATAAACACGGCAATACCTCCGCTTGTGAGTTGAGAAGTATTACAGAGGGGTCGCTGGAAGACTGCAGGAATGACAGATGTTGATGTCATTATATACGCACGGCATGCTCGTACTGTATGTGCACAGTATGCGGAGGCAACATACTGTACAGCGCTGGCCTCTCCCTTCTGAAATAAAGCATTTATACTGTGACCGTAATTGACGTCTTGCCGTGGAGCCACGTGCGTGTTCATGTGTGCCCACATGCATGCGCAAACCGCGGAGGCGCGCTCGTGTTTCAAAACGTGCATGAAGTCTAAACTTAAGAACTTTTCAAACCACTTCTTAGCGCTAGGAGCAAAGTCAGATCGCATAATAGCAGCGGCGCCTAGTGCACTTCATTAACATATGAACACTCCCACAATGAGTAATATATGCACTGGAGTATTACGTCTTATGTGTGGGCGCCTATCGACACCTGCATAATAGCAGTAGCGCGTATGAAGCGCATAATAAGGGTGGCGGTAGGTCTTAACCTGGCGGTGCGTCTTAATTAAGACTTAAGACGGCAAGTTAAGAAGTGCATAATAGGGCCCCCTGTCTCTCTAAACTCTAGACTACCTGCCTCTCTAGACTCTAGACTACCTGCCTCTCTAACCTCTAGTCTACCTGCCTCTCTAACCTCTAGACTACCTGCCTCTCTAACCTCTAGACTACCTGCCTCTCTAACCTCTAGACTACCTGCCTCTCTAACCTCTACACTACCTCTCTCTAAACTCTAGACTACCTGCCTCTCTGACCTCTAGACTACCTGCCTCTCTAACCTCTAGACTACCTGCCTCTCTAACCTCTAGACTACCTCTCTCTAAACTCTAGACTACCTGCCTCTCTAAACTCTAGACTACCTGCCTCTCTAACCTCTAGACTACCTGCCTCTCTAACCTCTAGACCACCTGTCTCTCTAACCTCTAGACTACCTGTCTCTCTAACCTCTAGACTACCTGCCTCTCTAACCTCTAGACTACCTCTCTCTAAACTCTAGACTACCTGCCTCTCTAAACTCTAGACTACCTGCCTCTCTAACCTCTAGACCACCTGTCTCTCTAACCTCTAGACCACCTGTCTCTCTAACCTCTAGACTACCTGCCTCTCTAACCTCTAGACTACCTCTCTCTAAACTCTAGACTACCTGTCTCACTAAACTCTAGACTACCTGCCTCTCTAACCTCTAGACTACCTGTCTCACTAAACTCTAGACTACCTGCCTCTCTAGACTCTAGACTACCTGTCTCTCTAACCTCTAGACCAGAGGTTCCCAAAGTGGGTGCCGCGGCACCTGTCCGGGGGTGCCGCCAAATCTGCTCGTAAAAATAAAAATAAAAAGTATAATATAAAATTATAATAATAATACATGAATAAACGTTTGTTTATTACATGTGCAATGGAGTTCATAAGCAAATAAAATATATATTTCTCAGATTTGAAAGATATTAATTTACTAACTAGGCCTACTAGTTACTAACTAACTACTCCTCACTGAAGTCTTGGACCAAGCGGTGAAAATTGTTAATTATGTAAAATCACGCCCGCTGAAGTCACGGCTGTTCAGCACATTGTGCAATGAGATGGGGTCCGAGCATGAGGGGCTCTTATTACACACAGAGGTCCGCTGGCTGTCGCGGGGCAAGGTGTTATCCCGTGTCTATGAGCTCCAAGATGAACTGATGTCAGTGAGCACGACTTGCCATACAAAGAACAATTGGAAGATGAATCGTGGTGGATTAAGCTTGCTTATCTGGCAGATATTTTCAGCCACCTTAATGACCTCAACATAAAAATGCAAGGGAAGGCTGAGAATATCCTGACAGCGACAGACAAACTGAACGGATTCCGATCCAAATTGAGACGGTGGCAAGACGGGGTGGCCAAGAAAAACACAAATGTTTACGTTGACGGCCAATGACGCAGCACACAAGTCAGCGTCTTTCTTGAATCTGATCGATGCGCACCTACGTATGCTGGAGGAGAGATTTGAGTCCTATTTCCCTCCAATGAACGAAGACTTCGACTGGCTCCGGGATCCGTTCAACCCCCTCTCATCAGCATCAGCCGCTAGTTTGAGCAGCAAAGCTCAAGATGAACTGGCAGAGCTCATTATGGACCGCACACTGAAGCTCAAACATGGTGAGCTAGGTTTGGATAGGTTTTGACTGCTTGTGGGACATGAATATCCATCTCTCTCAGAGAGCGCCATCAAGGTGCTTTTACCCTTCCCAACCTCCTACTTGTGCGAGCTGGCTTTTTCTTCTCTAGCATACGTCAAGAACAAGACACGCACACGTCTGTCAGTGGAACAGGACCTGCGTGTCGCGGTGTCCACTATCTCTCCCCGCATAAAGAGACTCTGCTCCCAAAAGCAGGCGCATGTGTCCCACTAATGCGCACAACATATTTCTTTGTTTTGTATTTCTCTCAATTTTTACAATTCTGTCATGATTATTATTGTTAAATTATTATAGTTGTGAGTTACCCGTTTGGTTCAGATGTGAAATAATAATCTCAGAATGAGCATTGAAATGAGAATCACATTTTAAGGCATTATTTTAAGCCCCCCCAAAAAAGCATTGTTCCATTGATTGATTATATAGGCCTTTGCCTATTTTATTTGTGTGAAGAATTCCCTCTGAGTCTCCTCCCATATTGTACAATCCTTGAGGGCCACAATTGTATTTAATTTAGCGATAGTTTGACTGACCTATGCATTCTTGCCCATCCATTACAGTTCATTTATGACTTTTATTATCTTGTTAAAATTCATTGGGGCAATACTTATGTATTATATACAGTATAAACACACATTTTCAAACCAATTCATCGTGTATTGTTTTTAGTTTAATGGAAAGTAATCGATCTCCTATCCATAATTGTGTTTGCAACAACGAATCCAAATGTTACAGCAAATAAAGTGCCTGGAAATGTGTTGCTGAGGTTCAACTTGATTTCAAAGTGATTTGTTGGAGTGATTTGTTGATAATTTTTGCATTTTAGCTAATTTTAAGAGTGTCATAGAAAACGGTCTGAATAATGTACATGAGGTATTTCTGTATTTCAATTTTAATAAATGTCAAAAAGCTTGTTTTCACTTTGTCATTCTGGGGTATTGTGTTTGGATTGATTGCAAATTAATTTAATTTAATCCATTTAACACAACAAAATGTGGAAAAAGTGAAGTGGTCTGAATATTTCTGAAGGCATTGTATTCAGTATGTATACACTTTTGCCAAGAATGCAGGGAGACCAAACCTCATAAAAATTAATGAATGATGAATGGACTTTATTGTCATTGCTACAGTACAGGTACCAAACAACGACATTTAGGAGGGGTGGCACCCCTGGTGTTAGGAAAGAAAAAAAAGAAAGAAAAAAAAAACTTTGAAAAAAAACATCACAAGAAGGGAAGGAGCTGGTTTACATAAATAAAGGCTATGTACACTATCCACTGTACTATACTGTACAGATAGACGACTAGGGTTAAATATCTATCTTTATCATGGTTAATCCCTATTTGACATACTATGCATTCATCACAGGGAATATTTTTGTATTTTGGCACAGCGACGTCTAATTTCTCAAGGAAGGATGTCACACATTCTCTCTATGGGTGAAGTGCACAACTCAGGAAGTGGTGTTTTGTTCCCAATAACATCCCAACCCATCTTAACATTAGCCAAGGAGTCTTGAAATAGAATAGCCTCACAGCCCCTGTCACTACCAAGGGCCTCCCATGCAATTCACATAGTAGTCATGTGATTGATTCCAGGTCCGCCAAGAGGAGGTGATGCCAGACAACTGACAGTGTGTGAACACTGTGAGAGGGTCAGAGGTCAACATTTTATTTTTTATTTTTTTACAAAAGCCCTCTTGTTGCCTTGAAGATTAAATGGGGTTATTTTATGTATTTAAGTTGACTGGGGAGGTGGACAGACTACATTTATTGGAGTGAATCTGTGCTTTACGAATACATACTGTAACATGCATGAATTGAAACAGTTGGGTCTTGAATGATGGTTTGGAATAATATAATTTGAATGATGTGCATGGTGTACAGTACACCCACCCATTTTGAGAAAAGTTGCAAGAAATTGCAATAATTGTAAGAAATACATTCCAATCGTATTTATTTATTGAACATAATGCCATGAGAACATACACAGTTCAGACTACACATTATATTTTCTCAGCCAGTTTGTGAAGGTTAAATAAAGTCACATAACCACATCCTTGACTTGACAGGGCATTTATATTATATAAGAGAATCAACATGGATGTCATACATGCGTGGGATTCTACACAGGTGATAATATACACATTTTCTGGTAAAATGGACACGTAGGCCTACATATTTCACAAACATATTCACCTAAAAGTGAGGTCACTGTTCCTGTAAATTGTTATGACATGTGACATCAACTGTGAGAACTAGTTTAAAATTCTTGTTCCCTCAAGTCCAATTAATGTTAACAGAATGGAGTACTCCGTAATTACTCAGAACACCATTTCTCCAACCGCTTAAGAAAACAGAAGCCTTGTCAGTTCATTAATCATTAGCGAAGCCGTTACAATTCGGTTTGGTTTCCAGGCAACAGCACAGCTGTGACGGAATGGTGTGGCGGTGTTATTTTTTTGTGGTGGAGTCCTACATATTTTCTTCAGTTAAGTTGGGGTGCTGACTCACATGATAGAATCGGCTTGACCTGCTTCAATACCTGCTGACACAGCGCCGTCCAGCAAAACCTGACCTCCTTCTTAAGTTAGCACTCTGAGATTCTTTTGAATGAAAAGTGCAATACAAATAAAATTCATTATTATTATTATTATTAAGTTTGTCAAGGGTTCAGTCACCACTGCAAAATTAGGCACAGATGTCAGATAAAATCCACACATCCCCAGAATTCTCATCACCTGCCTCCTAATCTGTGGCACCGGCAAATATTATACATAGTCTCCCTATTTCAGGGCACAAAAAGTAATGCCGCTATTGGCTTGTCAAGTGTTTTGGTTAGTCAGGAGTGTTCTGTCACATCGTTTGTGCAGGCATAACAGAGAGCTGACTGAACTATTTCATAATTACTCAGATCACCATTTCTCCAACCTCTTAAGAAAACAGAAGGCTTGTCAGTTAATTAATGATTAGCAAAGCCATTGCAATTTGGTTTGGTTTCCAGGCAACGGCACTGCTGTGACGGAATGGTGTGGTTTTTTTATTTATTTTTTTAATGTTTTCTTCTGATGCTGAATACATGTGAAGACCTCCCACACCATGTATCATTTATGAATAGTGTTGTTTTGGTGTTTAGCTACGGTTTATACAACTAATGAACGTAGCTAAGGTTAGATGAACCAACTAACCAAGCGTCGTCTGTCCCTGCTCTAAGTCATTGTCAGTCGGTTAGTTTTAAGGAACACCAGTTAGTTTTAAGGAACTTCTCTTATTTAGCATCTCATACTGGATACAGAGGTCTTAACACTAGCTGTGTTGCTTTGTAGCTTCTATGCTATCCAGGAGGTCTGACCTACCAAGAATCTGGCCCTAAAGTTCAAGAAACCCAAGACTTCTGGGTATGGAATAGGCTGTCTTAAGAGCATGGTGACAGTTAAGATCACTGGTAATAATGAACGTGCAGCCGCACACTGCCCACGTGTGCAGATGGAGTGGCTATAACACATTTTCATAATTATGATGTTGTTGTTGGGACTGAGCTGAGGTGAACAATAGAACAGGAAGAGGGTAACTGTTGTTGTGGAAGCGGACATGTGGTGGACCCTGGTCTCTAGGAGATCGGGCAGCATGAGACCGGGAGGGGAGACGTTTCCTTTACACGTGAGAGGAGGGGACATGTGACAATTCACTTTCCCAGATGTAAAGTTTGCCAAACAGGCCCATCTTTTTCTGCCTAAGCAGGACACAAGATTAACACTGAGACCAAATAAAACCAATGATACAAATCTGTTGAATTGTTAGAAATTGTGAATAATAAATATTTGGCTGACTTAATGACCGAATTTAAGTTGTTTGATGAGTTGTTTGTTCAGATCAAGATGATCTTCCCATGACCGTTTCTGTGAGGGGTGCTGTGGTGGGAGGCGTTGCCCAGATAGTGAGAGAGAATGGGACACGTTTCCTGTAATGAAAAGACCATTGGAGGTTGTTGACATCATTTGAAGTAAGGAAACTGTCAAATTGGTGAGCTTTTACGGAGGACTGTGCCCAACATAACCAATGATCAAAACGGTGTCTCAATTGAAGGAATGCATTTAGAACACAAGCGATCTCAGAAATATAATATTTTCTCCTCATGGATGATCTCATGTTTATGTTACGCCATGATATTCATACGTTTATTCACTCCTCTTTCTCTTACAAATTGGAACAAATTCCGTCACAACATTTTGTGCAGGCATACGAGAGCTGTCAATGTCTAGTATTGATTCTAGGCTTTGTGTTTACCTTTGGAATCTGCTATTGGTGTCTGTCAGTATTAGGACCAAAGAGGTGTCCATGAAAGTCAAGGAAGCCATTATTAGGCAGAACATTTGGGAAGGAAATCTGAAACAGGAAGTCTGAAACATAGCCAAAACCTAACGCTTACCAAGATCAACAATTTGGAACATCATTAAAAGGAAAACAAAGCTCAGCAATCACAAGCGGTCTGGTAGGCCCTGCAGCCTGCAGAGGTCTGGACAAAGGTCTTGTGGACAGATTAGATGATTATTATCATGCATCAGAGTGATTGCAAGAGGAACGTTTGGAGAAAAAAACTTCTGCCCAGGATTTACAGCATACCATGTGTAACATGGTGGAAGGGGTGTTATGGAAAGTTTTGGACTGGCCAAGACAATCTAAAGATTTAAATCCAGTCGACCATGCATTTCTTTTCCTGATGAAAGGATTTTAAATAAAAATACCTCAAAACAAACAACAACTGAAGAAGGCTGCAGACCTGGCAGAGCATCACTTGAGAGGATACCCAGCATCTGGTGGGGTCGATGGGCCGCAGACGTCAGGCAGTTATTGTATGTAAAGGATTGTCGACCAAATAAACTAAACATGAGAACAACAGTTCTTAATTTGGATATTATATGAATCTGGTCCATTACTTCTGGTGCCCTGAAATATGATATCCTGATCTTCTGCATCAAAACTATCTAAATGAACAACCTTTGAGTTTTGAAACACACAAGAACAACATTCGATCTTGATTAAAGGTCAAATTATACTACCAAATCTGAATTCCTATCCAAAATGATCAGAATCTCATTCACTTTTGAAATACCCTGTTGTACAATTTAATCCAAGTTGATTGCCGAAATCCGATCAGATAAGTTTTGAAATACTGGGCCCTGGGAACTTGCCTGACTTCTCATCTTCCAACTGGGGTTCCATGCCTGTTGACATCAACAGTCACGTCTTCTCACAATGTGCTCTGTATGGACGCTGAGCTGTGACCCAGACTGATGTGTTTTAGCATCGCTAGCCTTTCAAAGGCTTGAGGCCTGCTGATGGGCACTGGCGGACTCAGGTGGGGGGACAGGGGGGGGCGACTGCCACGGTTGAAACATTTATTTTTGAGTGGCAAAAATGCCCTATTGAGTGGCGAAAATGAGAGGACGTGCCCTATTGGTGCCCCTCCAATGGTCTAAACTTGACCATGTGCCCCCACAGTTGAAAAACGTCGCACTAAAGTGCCCTTTTGAGATGCAAAATTAGAGGATGTGCCCTATTGGCTGCCCTTCCAATGGTCTAAACTTGACCATGTGCACTGATGGGGTCCCATGTTGTGCAGTAGGTGCCCTTTTTTTCTTTTCGCCCTTGCCCTTCAAACAGCCTGAGTCCGCCACTGCTGATGGGCATGTCAAACCAGATGCAGAGAGGTTGCCAGGTGGGGGAATCTGAGACACTTCAATTACCTGCAGGGCGATTTGTGGCCTTACACATCACAAGAGTTCCTCATCACAGAAACACAGTGAACTCAAGACTTGGTTTAACTTGCCAGATGTGGATGCTTGTCCCAGAGGTTGACAACACTAATCTGATATGGCCGTTCTGGGCATGGCTTGTTCTGTCTCATTTGACACAATCACAGTAAGTGGAAGATTGTCCCCTGCCCCGCCCACTGGTCTTTAGGATACCAGGCGTATCTGATTGGTTGGTACCACCAGGGGTTTGTCTGGAACTGAAGAGGGGGGAGAGAAGGTGTTCAACATGAGAAGCCTTGAACACAGATCTTCTCAGGCTTTTGAAGCAGATGTCCTGTTTTCAGATGTTTCCCTTCTCTGCTCACATTAACAGTATAGCACTCCTATGCTCAGTCCTTGAATGGAATAAGGGACAGAGATGTTTCAAAGTAAATTCATAATTTGTATATTGGATCCTTTCTTTTATATTTTCTGTGATATTTATTTTCTTTACAATGTGTACAAGCAGAGGCAGATAGATAAAAGTCACAATAAACAGCTTTATATAAATTATTAATATCAACAAATATCTTGAACAAGTACATGTTATCTACAAAATATACACTCAAACACAAATGATGAAAACCTGTAGGCCTATTTTCTGTATCTTTGAGTATTTTCATTGTCCAACATAATCTACCAATAAGCTTTTCAGTCACATCTCACTCTAAAATACATTGCATGAATATACAGCATCTAAAAAAATGAAAAAGCATGGGGTCATGCAGTGTTCAAAACAATGGGCTTCACGAGGCAGGAAGTCAGGAAGTGCTTCTGTGAGTTGTTATGTGGTGTGTGTGGAATAATGTTTTTTGTTTTGTTTTGTTAAACCTTGCTGACGTGGAGTTGATCACTTAACCCCCCCCCCCATCTCCGGTCACCTGTTCACAGACTCTCTTTTGCAGATTGTAATAGAAACCATTGCTTTTATACAAAGGTTGATGATTGTCCTGACACGATGTAAACGATCAAAGAATTAATCCTAACGTAGATCTGGATGAGTGCAGTGCACCATTCACAGGGTGCATGTTCCAAACTAAACCGATATTCATTGATTTATGAGGTACGTGTCTCAATGGAATTTTGGAAAAACAGTCCGACAGAGAATAGAGTTTAGAACATTTCAACACACATGGTTTATCCTGAAACCATTTTCGTTTGGTTCAGACTTTTAAAGCCACAATCTGAGATTTGTTTTCCAGCAAACCAGCAGCCCTGCTTGATTTGGTTCACAGCGGAGCGATGGGGCTGCGAAAAGAGTAACCCCTCTCAAATGCATACATAGACAGTGCTCTATGCAACTGACTGTCCAACATCTACATGATAGTTTTAAACATATTTTGTAAATGTACTGTGCATGTTTGTTAACGTTCTTGTATTTGTAAACAACTGAGTAATAACACTGTTTGATTAAAAAAAGTTGGGTTAAAAAAAATGTATAAAGTGTGCTAAGCTCATAAGGCATTTATAAGTTATATCTTCAAGAATAATTTTGGTATACACTGTATTTTGAATTGAAACAAACAATTAACAACTGGTTTTCAGATCATAGTTTGTGCCTTTAAATGAAGCGGAAGGGAAAAGAGGAAAAAATAAGGTCAGACACTTTGAAGCTCTAATCCTAAGGTTACTAGGAGACAACAACACATCCTGAGGGTTCCTGTAACTGCAGTAGAGCCTCTGATACTTTGTAAACAGTCAAGGCCCATGAGTTTTCACACTGAGTGACTCACCAGGGAAATATGGCCTCCAAGCTGCTTGCAATTACTGTTACTGAAAAAGAGCATGCTCTTATTATCTGTGTCATTATTGAATCAATGGCTTTTCAGCAGGCTCATTGACTACAGAGATCTTTCATTAAGTTTTATTTTTGGACTTTACTTCCAGTGGTCTGGATGTTGCTGTATGAATAGATTGTAAAATATGAGATATCAATGAAGAGTAAATTGCCCATATTTAAATGCCCACAATTATCCCCAAACTTCCAAACCATATTAGATATCTTAGATAATATGATTTTCTTACAACTTTATGAATGTATTTTTTCTGTCTCACAGCCAATATTAAACAATTGCGTAATCACATTTTTTTGTTTGACACTTCAATCACTCAGTGTCAACTGAATCAACAATTTAACTCTAGTGGTGGTACCTTTAAGTCAATAAATACAATATTTGACATGAATTTGT
This sequence comes from Nansenia antarctica, assembly GCF_963989245.1. NCBI lineage: Eukaryota > Metazoa > Chordata > Actinopteri > Argentiniformes > Microstomatidae > Nansenia > Nansenia antarctica. Next base: position 12,833,691 of record NC_137679.1, on the reverse strand, counting down.
GCATTATGATGCCACTTGAATTGATGGAATGGAGGATTTCGGGGAGATGTCAATGTCTTTCCAAGTGCCCGAGCTACACGTTGGACTTCTGTTGGTCATTTTTGTTAATAGCGTAGTTCTTCGTAAACTGCTGTCTGAGTCCTCTTTCTTAAACTTGTCATGTATTTTGACACAGCACGGGAGACAGTGCGTAAAATCGTGTAGGAGATGGCCGCTGAAGATCATGTATATCCACGGGTTACAGCAGCTGTTAAGACTCGCGAGTAGTGCAGAGAGGGTGACCGCAGTGTTCTCGGAATCTGGAGGGAGAAATGAGAATGTTGTTGTTGAGAATGAGTCCAACAGCTGGTTTATGTCATAAATCAATAGTTCAGCAAATCACACAATCGGAGGGGTGTTATCAAGGGACTTTAAGTCATTTGTTTTATGGCACCATCAATCATATGCTGATCTAGACATAACCACACGTTAAATAGGCCTCCAATATGCATTTACCTTATCACTATATATATATATATTTTATATACATAAACATATATATATAAAATAGTTTTATTTTAATGGCATTCATTCTAAGAGGAACGATTAAAATAGGCCTATGTGATTATTAAAGCGGTGCAAAATAATTACGCGCAATGACATTTTCTCTCTATGACAAATCAGTCGCATGCTAAATTATAGTTAATATCACAGCTACGAGTGAACAAGTGCTCCAAGTCAATCCTCATAGATATTCATCGGCGAATTCAGCATCCCAGTCGATGCGTAAAAGCAGGCTTATCGGTTTAGAGTAGATGTCCAAATGAAGAGCCGAAATACTTTGCGCAGCTCCTATACTGTGATTTTTTACAGATTGCGCTTCAGATATTGTAACGTTTAGATATCAAAGAGTAAGAATGACTCATTCGTTAGTTGTTATGACGTGTAACGTCTAATCCACCTTCCAAACACATCCAAATCACTTACCGTCCCATTGGAAGTTAGCGTCCCACACGGACCACATCTGCACGATAAAGAAGGGTGCCCAGCATATGATGTACGCCAATACAATCACAAAAGTCATTTTGACAGTTCTCAACTTCGCTCTGGATATGGCGGTGACACTGCTAACGGAATTCTTCCCAATTAAATCATTCTTAGACGCAGCTCCCGCAGTTGTCCTCCTGGTCTTGTATTTGATGTTCTTCCATATGCTATGGCAGATGAACCCATAGCATATCATTAAAATGACAACGGGAATTAGGAATATGCCGACGGTTATCCAAGTGATGTAGGCCTTTACGCCCCAGGGCTCTATGAAGTGGCCCCAGCAGTCGTAGACGTCCGAGCCATTTTTGATCTCACTCAGGGAGAAGATGAAGTACTGGGGCATGCTAAGGAGCAGGCTGCACATCCAGGTGCTGATGATCATGATATAGGACCGCTGGGTGGGCTGCTGGAGGGTCTTCAGCGGGTGACAGATGGCAATGTAGCGGTCCAAGGTCATCATCACCATCATATAGGTGGAGGCGAACATGCCCATTACCTGCAGGTGCTTCACTATCCTGCAGAGGAAATCTGGCCCGTAGAAGCGAAAGGTGATTTCCCAACAAAGCTGCGGCAGGACCTGGAAGAACGCGACCACCAAGTCAGCGAGACTCAGGTGCTTCATGAAGAGGTGCACCCTTGACATCTTTTTCTTGGTGTTGTACATCGCCAGCAAAACACTGATATTCCCAATCACCGCCACGACAAAGGTGATACTCAGGACCGTTATTTCGATTTTGGCGACCTCTTCATTTCTGCCAAATGGATCACTCTCGTTGGAGTGGACCGTAGCATTATCAAGGATTTCCATCATTGGATCGTTCGTGGGACTGAATAATAGAGATTGGTTGACTCCGTTGAAGAGGAGCGCATGGACGGGGGTGTGCATGGTTCAGCCTCCCTTTGCGCGCTTGGTGTCAGCTACAGTGCCAGAGGGGCGAAGGTGAGTGCGTCCCCGTATATGGTACTCCCTGACTCTGTAGAGAATAGGACTCCAGCGAACTCTTCTTGCTTTGTGAGCTGCTGAGCTTTTTAAACACGAATCAAATTTCAGCCACTACGCGCAAAGCGGTTAGAGCCAAACCCACCCGCGTATCCGACGACAGCCAGTGATGTTACGCAGGACTGGACACGACCCCCACATCACCAAACCGTCTGACCACCCCCTCTTAGTTAAGATAATATTTTGAAGTCTTTGGAAAAAATAATAATAATCTGAGATCCCATGCATTGTAGTATGCTAGACTTTTCTAAAATGTGCATTAATAGATATAGGCTACTGTGTTTAATTAAACAAATGCCGTAGCCATTCTGTGGATCTGGTTGTCATTACAACATTTTTGTAATAATCCATTTGCTCATTTAATGAGCAAATGGAGAGGAACAAAACTGCTCAAGAATGCCATCCTGAGGCCTGGGGAGAAATCTACAAAAGTAGAATGGTGGAGAGGAAAAAGCACATTCAATGGTCTATAACCAAGTGGCCAAAAATAATCCCTTAATGGAAAAATAATCTATCTCATATCCATAATTGTGTTTGCAACAATGAATTCAATTGATACAGCAAAGAAAGTGACTGGAAATGTGTTTATTTGGTTTTACTACAAAGCATTATAAGTTTAGTGCAAATCCAGCACATGCAATGCAGTTTCAGCACCGTCTCTGAAGAATAGTGGTAGCTGCATGAAGTTATGGGTATATTTGTATATTTGTATGCAAAACCCTATAAAAACAAAGATATTCATTCCAAAATGACACAAACTATTGTTCTTGCATTAAGATGGACTCAATTCAACGTATTGTGTCATTTGTTGATGACATTTTTGCATTTTAGCACATTTTAAGACTGTCATAGCAAAGGGTCTGAATACTTACGTACATGGGCTATTTCTTGTATTTCAATTTTAATACATTTACTGAAATTTCAAAAAACATGTTTTCACTTTTTTTTTCACTGTTTTGTCATTCAGGACTGTGTGTGGATGTATGGCAACTTCTTTTAATTTAATCAATTTTAAGTTGAGTCTATAACACAACAAAATGTGGAAAAAGTGAAAGGGGTCTGAATACTTTCTGAATGCACGGTACATCCAACATCAATACATAAATAAGGGTTTTTCATTTAGTTACCTTTTATGTATTATCTAAACATTTTATACTATAAAATACTTTTCTCAGAATACCATATATTTCATTTTTCACAACTTGACACAAGCATTTTCCATTTACTTTAAAACGACATTATAAACTAGCCAATTGTACACAGAACAATGAGCATATTCATGTTTGTTTAGTCAGTTGAATATGCTATTCTATAGGATTTCTTCTCCTGGTAAAATAGCTGTTCATCCAACAGATAGACATCAGTTGAAATGGAAGCAGGAATGTTGGCTTTGAGACTGCTTGAGTTCAGCCCAGTTCACCTCAGCTCCAATCAGCTTTGTGTAATCAAGACAATGATTAAATGTTTAAAGTTGCATGTCAAAATGGCTGGTACTTGAAATAGTGTGACGCTGGCTGCATTCGGGTGAATACGCATTTGTCTGACACATCACAGAGGAATATCAAACTGTATGATGAACCAGAAACATTTATCTCAAAGACCAAATATGATGGATCAGCTGGATCCTACAGTATTATGTCAGTATAGGTAAATATGTCAGTGTATAGGTAATATTTGTCATGTGTGTAACTATAGCTATCAAACTCTTTTTATAGGACTGAACTCCTCATATCAATTGTATAATACAGTAAGTACCGTAAGTGTATACTCTGCTCTGTTGTGAAACCTGCTGTTGAAGAAGGACCACTGGTTCCTTGACTATAGTCAATTACATTTAATCAAACATACAGTAGGCATGTTAATAGAATGGTTTAGAGGAATGTCATTGGCTTTGAAGTATTTTCTGTATTGTTCATCTCTCTCTCTCTCATCTCTTCCTTTCTGTCCTCACAGTTTATTTCTCTTCTGTCCCTCAGCTGCCAACCTTGACCTTTTTTTAGACCGACTCACAACAGTGTCATCTCTCCTTTACTCCCTGTCCAGTGCCCACCCCTCCTCCCTCTTTTCTGGCCATGTTTGGACATCCCACCCTCCTCACAGACCCATTGTTCATTTGTTTGGAACTTGGAACTCATTGTCTGACCATTATGAGTGACGCCAGTGTGCTTTTGAATTGACCTCCTAAAAATATCCTTCACTAACAACTTCCGTTTTCGAAATACAATGATTATGGTTACAATGGTGGATTTTCAAATCCATCTGGTCATGATGATAGTTGCCATGTGCCTCTGTTGGCCTTCCACCAACGTAACATTGACGATTCACTTGTGTTCATTCCACGATCCCTGTGGTCGGCGACGCAACCTGAAGCTCAGTTTCACACAGGAAACTTGTCCTTGTCCTAACTTGCGTCAGTTAAATTGTCTGACTGGAATTATAAAGCGTTCCCTATAAACTCCATTTCACACAGGAAACTTATTTGCGTCAGTTAAATTGTCTGTCTGGAATTATAAAGTGTCCCCTTTAAACCCGCTGTCCGATGTCATGTCACAATATACTTAATCTTCCCATCAGATCAGAACCAATAAGAAAGGGAAATCCCATGATGCCGCAGGGGCTGGTGCAGACCACAGACTCTTATTGGTACTTCTTGGTGTTTTGGCTGCCCTGCTGGAGGGCTGGAGTGTCCTCTCTCACCAGCCTTATCCGTCCTGTCCTCTGTCCTGCCCGGGGCTAGGTAGGCAGATGGGTCTGTTAAGCCACTGCAGCTCGACCTAGCCCAGGCTGGACTGTGTCCTGTTTCTGGGGGTTCAGAGTGGACGTGATGATCTGTTGTTACTGCTCCGGGGCACTTAGTGTTTCATTAGCAACGGAACCTGCTACGTGTGTGTGTCTGCATCCTCCACATAGACAATGTGTCCGGGGAACTAGGAGGAACTAGGAGAATGTGTGTTGTGTCTCTGGTAGCTGGAGTGGTCACTCTAAATCGTTTTCGATGTCGTTTCCCAATGCTGTTCCGCTCAGAGCTCATTTAGTTTAGCTCATACTAGCGAATAGCTCGGGCTTTGATGGCCCCTATGAATAGTATACATTGTATAGAATACTCTTGCATAATACAATATATAAAGTGTATTTTATTTGTGTTTATTTCATAATACAACCTATGTGTTTCAAATTCAATCATAATAAACGTGCATAATGCAAAGAGTTTGAATTTATATTATGTAATTATGTAACATAATTGATGGTCTAACGTCTACAAAGCGTCTTTGAATGAATCAACATCGTTTTGCTTGACTCTGCAAGAAATTCTAATTTTCAATTTATATGCAGACTACCAGGGAATATTCGACAGGATGAAAAATGTTGTATGGATTCTTAATAGGACTAGATGTTAAAATCCCTAAATAATTAGCACAACAATTGACTGAGTGGAGCTGGAGATGTCCTCTTGGGTGGAGTGGAATTTGGCAATGATCACGTGGTGCCACCAGTACGACACATCTTCAGTTGTGGTCCCGGACCTCATTGGGTGTTTCGGCCATTTATCACAAGACACCCTCTGCCGAGGTTGGCCCACCACAGGCTGATCAGGCCTGGGTGTGTGTCGCACGGTGGCACCACGTGGTCATTTGGGAGCCCATGTTGGGTCCCTACGTTTCAGCCACAGCCAGTGACTGCTCCGTTCTGCTGCAGTGGACAGTTCTTTAATTGCCTTCCGTTGGGCCTGTCCTCTGATCCCTACTGCCCTCAGGAGCCTTGTGGTGGAGCTGGCTACAAAGCCTCTGCAGCCCACCTCCACTGGCCACACCTTCACGTTCCAGCCCCGCCCCTCTGCTTCGACTGCTAAGTTGGCATACCGCAGCCTCTTCCGTTCGAATGCCTCATCGATGGCCTCCTCCCATGGGACCGTCAGTTCTACGATGAAGACACGCCGGCAGGACTTGGACCAGAGGACTAGGTCTGGGCGCAGGTTGGTCGCTGCAATTTTGTATTCTATGTCAAGACTCACTTTCAAACCTTTCCTTTTAGGGAAAGTTTGTGAGAGAAATTTGCACAAATAATCATGTTATAACGGTCAGGCTAGTGAACCCACATGCAGAACACAGAGAATAATAATAATAATAACAATAATAATGATTCAAAACAAGAAGAAGAATAAAAAGTTAATACAAAATGTTAATTAAAAAAGGCTAATAAAAGGCTAATTAAAAAGGTAGGTTTTAAGGCCTCGTTTTAAAGCATCCTCAGACTGTGGTGCCTTTACGCTAACGTTAGCTTAGAGGGCCGAACGCTTCATCGCGCTGACCGCACGGAGCTTAGCGGTAAGTCAAGAGGAGGTGGGATCATAATATCGACGAAGGACAGCTGGTGCTTAAACACGAAAACTGTAAGTAGCCACTGCTCACCAGACCTAGAATACTTGACTGTTAAATGCCGACCCACATACCTGCCTAGGGAGTTTAACGCGGTGCTAATTACATGTGTGTATATTGCACCTAGCTCAGACAGCAAAGTAGCATTGGCGCGACTATACGACGTCATTAGTAGCCAACAAAGTACTGATCCACAGGCTATCCACATCATAGCGGGGGACTTTAATCATGTCGACCTGAAGGCAGTACTACCCAAGTTCTACCAGCATGTAAAATGTGCAACGAGGGGAGAAAAAACACTGGATAAGGTATACACCAACATCAAACGTGCTTACAAGGCTAGTCCGCTAGCTCATCTAGGCATGTCTGACCATGTGTCAATCCTCCTGATTCCTGCATACACCACAATGGGGAAAAGTGCTCCCACCACCACTAAGACTGTCAGAACCTGGCCAGAAGGGTCCGCTCCACTGCAGATCTGCCTAAATGACACCCTATGGCAGGAATATGAGCATGAGGACCTGGAACAGTACACGTCGTCGGTTCTGAACCACATAGTGAACTGCACCAACTCAGTCACCGTGGACAAACGGGTCCGGGTCTACCCCAACACGAAGCCATGGATGACTGGGAAGGTCCAAAAACTGTTAAATGAGAGGGACAACGCCTTCTTCGCAGGGAAGCGCACACCGCTGTACAGCTCCACCAGGGCCAACCTAAAGCGCGGCATCAAAGCGGCCAAGGCAGAGCACAGAGAGAAGATTGAGGAATGCCTCCTGAGCAACGACTCCAGGCGGATGTGGCAGGGGGTTCAGCAGATGACAAACTTCAGAGCCAACAGGCTCACAGCCGCAGAGGACGACCCCCTGCTGGCGGGAAAGCTGAACACCTTCTACGCCCGGTTCGACGAGGGGCGAACGGAGGTAACCACAACACAGACACCACTCTCTCCAGCTCTCAGCAGCCTCACCCTCACAGAGCACGAGGTGAGACGCGTACTGAAGGCGGTGGACCCCAGGAAAGCCTCGGGGCCGGATGGCGTCCTGGGACGGGTGCTGAGAGACTGCGCCGACCAGCTGGCCGGGGTCTTCACCAACATCTTTAACCAGTCCCTGTCCCAGGCCACCGTCCCACCCTGCCTGAAAACCTCAACTATCATCCCAGTCCCGAAGAAAAGCACGGTGAGCTGCCTAAACGACTACCGACTACCGTGGCACTCACACCAATCATCATGAAGTGCTTCGAGAAACTAGTCCGGGCCCACATACTCACACGCCTCCCGCCCAACCTGGATCCATACCAGTTCGCCTACAGAGCCCACAGGTCCACAGAGGACGCCATAGCGACGACTCTCCACGCCACTCTATCCCACCTGGAGAGGGGAAACAGCTACGCGAGACTGCTCTTCGTGGACTTCAGCTCCGCCTTTAACACCATCCTTCCAGACAGGCTAGTGACCAAACTACTAGACCTGGGTCTATCACACTCTATATGTGCGTGGATCAAGGACTTCCTGACCAACCGCCCCCAGAGGGTGCGGGTGGGCCCCCACACCTCCACAGCCCTCAGCCTCAGCACTGGGTCACCCCAGGGCTGCGTGCTAAGCCCCATCCTCTACAACCTCTACACCCACGACTTCACCCCCATCCACCCCAGCAACTACATCGTAAAGTTTGCAGACGACACCACCGTGGTGGGATGTATCTCGGGGGGGGACGAGGCGGCGTACAGGGATGAGGTAGAGCAATTGAGCAAGCTGTGCAAGGTAAACAACCTGCTGCTAAACAAGTCAAAGACCCAGGAACTCATCGTAGACTACAGGAGGAAAAAGTCCGAGATCCTGCCCCTGCTCATCGACGGAGAGAGCGTAGAGATGGTCTCAAACCTCCGTTTCCTGGGACACATCATACGGGATGACCTGGCCTGGAAGGACAACACTAAAGGCACCATCAAGAGGGCACAACAGCGGCTATACACCCTGAGATGCCTCAAGAAACAACACAGCAAGCAGGAGATGCTGGTGGCCTTCTACCACGGCGCAGTGGAGAGCATCCTCACCTTCGGCATCTCCAACTGGTACCACAGCTGCACGGCAGCGGAGAGAAACGATCTACAGAGAGTCGTGAGAACAGCACAGGGGATCACCGGCGCCACCCTCCCCTCTCTGGAGAAGCTGTACGAAACACGCTGTCTCAGGAGGGCCTCCAAGATCTCCAAGGACCCGACCCACCCTGGGCACGAACACTTTGTCAAGCTGCCCTCGAACAGGAGGTACAGGACCCCGGCCGCTAAGACAAACAGACTGAAGAACTGCTTCTACCACAGGGCCGTCAAGGCCCTGAACACAGAAAAAGGCCTAAGTTCTGGGCCCAGGACAAGTCCGGACGGATTGTAATGGCAGCTAGTGCTGAGGCACAAACATGTACATTTTCAAGCCTGCAAACTGTGACACTTTAAAAAAAAATGTGAAAAAATACTTTCTTGTGCAATATGACAACCCTAGTTGACTATCTGTAAAGTATAGTACAGTGGATTGTGTACATAGCCTCTATTGATGTAAACCAGCTCTTTATCTTCTTGTGATTTTATGCATCTATGCTTTTTCCAAAATGTGTTTCTTTTTCCTTTCTTAAACACCAGGGGAGCCTCCCCTCCTAAATTTCGTTGTTTGGTACCTGTACTGTAACAATGACAAATAAAGTCTATCTATCTATCTATCTTTAGGTGGTCAGGGAGAGCATTCCACTGCCTGGGAGCAGCCCAGCAGAATGCCCGATGGTGCGGAGCTTGGTCCTGGGGGTCTTGAGGAGGTTGGTGGCAACAGGGTGCATGAGGAGGTCTGAGGGGTATGGAGGAGTTCCTTGAGGTAGGGGGGGGGGCAGTTCCATGAATGCACTGGTGGGTGAGGAGGGAGACCTTGAACTCAATTCTGAGTGAGACGGGGAGCCAGTGAAGGGATTTGAGGATGGGGGGTGATGTGATCGTATTTGCGAGAAGGAGACACATGTCTCAGCAAGAGTGATGTAATATGTTAAAGTAATAAACATTTATTCTCATAAAATAGTCATTAATACAGAGCTTTATCATTTGTCATGTGGACATATTAGTTATTGTGTTAGATGTAACTGTTGCAGTTGTGCATGAAGCTGACTTGCCCCAGTTTATTGTTTTGTTCAAACTAACTTCTGGTTTTATTGGGTTAGGGATTTATCTCAAGTTTCAGGTTTAAGTTTCAAGTTTATTTGTTACGTCACATTACACCCAGAGTAACAGAGTACAATTCTTAGGCTTCGGATCCTGACATTGCATTGCAGCACAAGACATAGGGCATAATAAATCATATGTAATTATCTGTGCCAATCAGTGCAATCAGAGTACTTCAAAATCCCTACTGAGAAATCCACAATTAATTCTCGTGAAGAGGGCAACACGCTGTGCAAAGAGAGATGATTCATAGTGCCTAAATCTGCCACCCAAGTCCTAGAAGTACTTCAAACAACCAAGGAGGAGACCTGCGACCCTAAGGTCAAAAGCCAGCAGCCCGCTTCACTCCTTTTCCAGCAAGTTCCGGATTTTCTCTCTCTCAGTCGTTATATTTTCCCTCAAATAAAATGATTGTTGTACATCAGAGCTACTCTTAAACATCATGTATTATTTCTTCATGCCAATATCTGGCCTGTAAAGTCAAAATCAAAGGAAATGTAATTTACATTTTTATGGTAACTTCATAAACTGAACAGACACACTGGGCTCTGTTAAAGCTACCAATAAATTATGGCTTATGTAAGTGTTATACACATAGGTTTATATTATGTGTTCTAGTTTGCCCACAGGTGCTGTATGGATGTCATAGCAAACAGGGCAGCAGGTTTTATTACTATGTGTGAAGGTACCTGCTGTCATTGTAGGTTAGCAACCTGTACACCAATGACATAATGAACATCTCAGACCAGCCACTTTAATTTGAATTCATTGCCTTTCTCTGTATGTTTAAGACATTTAAAGGCCACATTGACTGTCAAAGCAGATCCACAATGTGTCAACTGCAAACATGTATGTAACTTTAGGTAGACGCAGATGTGCAACATCGAACAAGACCTGACCTCCATTATTACTATAAATACAAGATACATTTCACAATCATAATATAGGCCATTTAGCTGACACTTTTATCCAAAGCGACTTCCATTGCAATGAGTGCATACATTTTTCTGTATATATGGTCCCAGGGGGAATCGAACCTTCAACCTAAGCTGTTGTTAGCACCATGCTCTACGAACTGAGCCACAGAGGACTCCTTCTTCCTTCTTCACAAGGGTCAGGAAAGAGTTGGTCCACGATGATTCATAAATGCTTGTCTAATTTCTATGATAAATGAAACAATAAATAAAGCTTTGAACATTTGTTGACATGCCTAAGGTGAAAGTTCAAGTAGGTTATTATGACAGAAGCTCACCCTTGGACTGGGTATGTCCAGCCTCATGAACGGGCTTCTTAACCTTAAGATGTTCTTGTTGCTCTTCATTCTTTCCATGTAAATCATTTCTTATTATTACGTCCTCTTTTATGGTGCTTTGGGGGATTGTCAAATCAAAGTAATTGACATTGTTATTATAGAATGTTAACAATAACTCATTAATAACTAATTAATTGTGTTCCCAGTCTAATGCATCCATTGAATAATTCACAATGTGTCCATGAACATTGCAATCACATTTTCCACATGAAGCATTATTGGAAATGAAGATATGATATGATATTAGATATGTTTTGATCAATGTGTTATTATGGGAACATTTCAACTGGTCATCACTTTGTAAAGAGAGCTACGGGATATGTGGACCTAGTAATAAATATCCTTTTTTAAAACTGAAAATGACAAACAGGAGAATATACTGCTTTGAAAACAACCCCGCACAGTGCCATAGCTAACTGTGGAAACTAAAAATAGCGAGTCAAAGAAATGGCCCGTCAGTTTTCTTTGGAACTCTTGGAGGCCATCGCCAAGGGTGACCACTGTCTGTCAGATCTACTTGACCTTCATCAGGCTGAGTCAGTCTCTCATGAACATGTGACCCTTTTTTCCCACCCAATGTCAGATCATTCCTCAGTGCTATTCCTCACAGGCCACTTGCAGTAGTACAATATCTCAGATCAGTCTCTTCTACCAACTGCTTTCCACTGATTTCCAAAGACAGTGATGTGATATTTAAGCGTTATGGAACGAGAAGCCGTGGTATATCGTGGTTATTGGCACAGCTAACCGGGTGGTTAGGCACGACACGAAGCAGAGCTTTTATACAACGGTTACCACATTTATCTATCAATATTTCACAAAAGAAAGACAAGACAAACTTTTAATTGATGTATTTTAATGGAACTATGTTTTATTGTAAGTGTATTCATCCCCTGAACAATTGTTGATTGGTTGCTAAGCAACGGTAATAATGTAACTTCGATAATGGTAATACCAAAATTACCATTATCGAAGTTACATTATTACCGTTGCTTGTTGTACATATTAAATATGTACAAACGCGGAGTAATATGAAAAGATGTGTCAACATTCCATTTAGCCGTGCGTATATCATGGATATCGGCAAACTGACCAATAGCGACAATTGACCGGATCTATCCGTTGTATAATGTAATTTACCAGACTGCCTGTATAATACTGGTATACCGTACCAGGCTATACCTCTACCTGCCAGCCAGACAGTGCGCAGTTGCATGTGTTGCATAACACACTGACATATCATAGTGTTTAAAAGGCGATCTACTGTATGAGTCAGTAATTGGTATAGTCGACACATTGCTATTTATGTTCATTTATGATGTTTGTTGTGCATGTGCATATTCAGCCCGCCGTTCTAGCAAAACCACATATGTCTGTAGACTCAGACCAATGAGAAAGTTTCTTCCAAGAAACAACAATGTTAAAAAACCTGCAGCTATCTCATAGCTAAAATAGATGAGCTGAATCATGGAAACTCTTCTCCCAGTGAAGTCTCTCTGTGTGTGTCTCATGTGAACTTGGTATCTAATCAACAAAGACTCATGGGAAACTATAGGCCATGAAGGCAACTGATCATTTATCAGAAGTGAAAAGTCCCTACTGGTGGTCTGGCTTTTTAAACCCCCCTGTCCCCCGTCCCCCCGACCCCCACGTCCCCCCAGACCCCCACGTCCCCATACCACTCTCCTCTCAGGCCTCTGATCCCAGTCACTGAACTGGGACGGGAACTCTGCTGTTTAAGCACTAAGCACCCCCAGTTTGTTTACATTCTTACTGCCACTATATCCAGGATACAGATGCACACTCATTACTGGCAACATAATGGTGAACATACATTGCATTGTAAACATACGTTGTACAGAACAAGGGGAATGGATATCAATACAATATGTAGTTAGGGGTATATGTACAGAGTGCAGAACAGCACGGTTGATGTCCTTGAGTGGTATAGAGGGGTGTGTGTGCAATGTTCCTCCCGTTGGTGGAGGAGGGGGCTGGGTGGGTGGGGGGTGGGGTAGAAGGTATGGGGGGGGGGGCTAGGTGGCAAGGCTACCGCTGGGATTTTGAGTTCAGCAGTGTGACAGCTGCAGGGAAGAAGCTGTTATTTAGCCTGCTGGTGTGGGGGCCTAGACTCCTATACGGCATCTCGTGTGGGAGGAGGGCAAACAATCTGTGACTGGGGTGAGAGGTGTCTTCAATGATGCCTCGCACCCTCCGCAGATACCACACTGTTATGCAGTTAGTCAGGATGGTCTCTGCTCTCTTTCTCTCTCTCTCTCTCTCTCTCTCTCTCTCTCTCTCTCTCTCTCTCTCTCTCTCTCTCTCTCTCTCTCACACACACACACACACACACACACACACACACACACACACACTCCATCATCGGCAATCACCCCCTCGGTAGAGAGTCCGGTTTGTGATCCACAGATTTTATTGCAATGGGGGGTATTTGTGGATGGTTGTCACGGTAGTGGTAGTTGGAGGGGCTGTTTTGGTGGTGGATCTCTCCTTTCTTTGTTGCCTCTTTTCTTCTGTGGCACAGTGGAGGTCCTTTTCTTGCTGTGCTGTGCCATCATAGCCCATGCTGCTCCACCGAGCTCTGTTGAGAGCCGCCTCCTCCCAGCTGTTGAGGTAGAAGCTGCACGTTCTCAGGTGGGCTTTGCTGTTGTCCTTAGAACGCTCCTTCTGTCCCCCTCGTGTGCGTTGCCCTTCCATTAGTCGGCCGCAAAGCATTTGCTTCTGAAGACGAGTATCCTGCATGCGTATGACATGTAATACCTGCACATCGTTAGCCTCATAGCATAATTGCATAAATAAAGTCATGCTTCACTTGTGGTCAGCCGAGCCATCTTGGTATGTAGTGTCAAAAATGCCTATGTCAAAGAGATGACTTGGGCAGATAGTGATTTTGGAGTGTAACAAGCATTCTGATAGGCTGATGGCATAGGCAATAATGCACAGTGAATCAGCAGTGTTAGGAGAGTAGAGTTAGGCAGATATCTCAATTTGGCCAAAACATGACAATTATGCTATGAGGCTACATATTGATGTTCAAACACTTTTCCTATTGGTCATATTATATAAGACGAAATTCTCATATCTATTGATACAAAAGGAATAATCCTACTGAATGGTTGGAGTGGTGGAGAATACATAACCAGGACTTTTTTCGGGTTTGAATCTGCTTTGGGAATTTTGGCAAAGGTGCTTTATTTTGCGATGTGGTGGTTTCATTTGCAAATTATTGTTGCTAATATTTGCTAATACCTTCCCCTGATAAATCACACTTACCCTAGCCATTTCGTAGCTATTCCTAACCCTTACCCTAACCCTATCACTCACAGTTAATGCCTAACCCTAACCCTAACCCTTACCTTAAACACTCAAAGTGAATCCCTAATTCTGCCTAACCACCATGTTAGTCTATCCTAACCCATTTATTTAAAAAACATTCCTTAGACATATTCTATTTTGACTAAATAGGATATTGCCTAGAAATTGTATAAGCATGTTTTGCAATGATACTCTTGCAGCCAAGCTGACTGAAGACACAACTGACCAATTGGGCTGAGGGTTTCCTTTCATGCTGTAGCAGCTCTGAAGTGGAGCGTACAGTATGTACAGTATGACATACCCCAGTCAGATAGATAGCAGTGTGTATCTGGTACAGTATGACATACCCCAGTCAGATAGACAGTAGTGACAGTGTATCTGGTCCCCCCGTTGTCCCTCAACATTCCACACTGATGTCCCCATCAAACAAAAAATGAGCTGTGTGAGTAAATAAACGTTGTTTTATTAAAGGCCTACATCGTTTTTTAACAGGTTACACACCCTCAGTGGGACTGTGGCCGGTTATTGTTCTCAGGGCGAGACTGCGACGCCTCGCTGAGAGGAACAGAAATAGCCCCTGTGGGGGGGGCGTTGAGCCATGTTAGTGATAACAGTAACAAGGGCACTCCAACCTGCCCTTTCAGCAGGCAATTTAAATGTTCTCTTCCGGAACAGTCTCCCCTCACCATTCTCTACCTGCAACAATCTAGTGCCACAGGACCGAGTGCAGTCTGAATGTCAATCGTTATTCTGCATATCCTCTCTGGAGACTCTACTACTGTTTAATTCAGTCATATCTAAATAGCCTACAAAAACAAGACACCATGGGTGTTTTCAGTTAAATTCGGAGGACCATTTTCTTCTTTCAACGACACATTCTGTTCAACATGTGTGCATGTGAAAAAGCAGCCGCAACACTGTGACTTGGCTGACCTTGGCCGTTGGAGATCTCCTAAAGGAGATCCTGCTGATGTTGGAAAGCATATTATCCAACATTTTGAATATTTTACACAGTCTGAAAATTTGGTCCACATGTTGGCAACCAATCAACATTTTCAGACTTTTCTTTTGAAACACGGAACTACGTTTCAACGTTGTTGAGAATCACAACACAAACTCGCTAGTCAAGCCAACATTTTTACGGTCAGATAGGGAACCCAAGCGCAGACACAGACAGAGACAGGTTAAAGTAAAATAAAGTATAATTTATTTTAGGGAGTAGGCAGAGAATGGTCGTAGGGCAAGCGGGGGGTCAGGCAGGGGGCGTAGTCAGCAGGCAGGCAGGGGGTTTAGGCAGGAGGGGTTGTCGGCAGGCAGGCAGGGGGGTTAGGCAGGAGGGGTAGTCAGCAGGCAGGGGGGTTAGGCAGGAGGGGTAGTCGGCAGGCAGGCAGGGGGGTTAGGCAGGAGGGGTAGTCAGCAGGCAGGGGGGTTAGGCAGGAGGGGTAGTCAGCAGGCAGGAGGGCAGGTAGGGCAGGTAGCAGGAGTCCGGTAGGGGTACTGGGGGGGTAAAGGCAAAACAGGGGTAAGTAGGAGGCAGGTACAGGCAGGGTAGTAAATAGGTAGGGGAGCTGGAAGCGTATCTTTACGGTAAGCTGAAGCTACGATCTGAGGGAGGGATCTAGAGGGGGAGAGAGAGAGAGAGAGGCAGGAAGAGTAGTCGTTAGGCAGGCAGGGGTCAGGCCGGTAGGGCAGGCAGGCAAGAGGGCAGGTAGGACAGGCAGGCAGGTAGGGCAGGCAGGCAGGTAGGGCAGGCAGGCAGGCAGGAGGGCAGGTAGCAGGAGTCCGGTAGGGGTACTGGGGGGGTAAAGGCAAAACAGGGGTAAGTAGGAGGCAGGTACAGGCAGGGTAGTAAATAGGTAGGGGCGCTGGAAGCGTATCTTTACAGTAAGCTGAAGCTACGATCTGGCAGAGAAGTGAAGGCTGGAACGGGTCTTTATGCAGGGCTAACGATGAGGTAATTGTGAACAGCCGGACAAAACGCACACCTGAAGCCACTCCTGCCAATTAGAGGGAGAGAGAGAGAGAGAGGGAGAGAGGGAAAGAGAGAGAGAGAGAGAGGCACTGCCCACTACCTAGAGGTAGAGGGCATGACAAAAATACTGCAATGCGATTGATTGGGTGAGTAATCCCCACTGCTACCTAGTTAACTATAACACTACTTTACATTGTTAGCAGGCTCACAAAACAAGCTGTGTTAGTTGACTAGCGATGTGTCATTGATTTTCAACAACGCGGAAATGTATTCACATTTTTCGAAAGAAAAGTCAGATCAATCAGATCATTACATCAGATCCCGACATGAGGACCAAATGATCTCCTAAATTTCGTTGTTTGGTACCTGTACTGTAGTAATGACAATAAAGTCCATTCATTCATTCGAATGATCAGTGTCATATATTTGCATCATTTTGCATCAGTGTCATTTGAATCTTTTGTGAATCTTCTCAATGGAATCGTTTTGCAACGTTGCTTCCTCCTCCACTTCAGTCCTTGCCTGTACCATGGTCATATGCAGACATGGTCTTAAAGTCATACTGTATGGTTTTTTGAAAAGGTGGCGCAGGTTTGTGTTGGCTAGTGTTTCAATTAGGCCTGTACAAAGGTTACCTACATTAAATGGGATGGCTTGAAAGAAAAACAGAGAGTTGTCTAGAGAGTTGTTGCGTGCGAGAGAACAGATTTACATTCCCTCTGTGGGTGAAGTTCTTTATTTATCTTTCCAAAGATGTTTCTGTCCAGTCTCATTCCCCACTGCCAGCTTCTCCGCTGTCTCATGGTGAGGGCGTTTGAAGTTGTGACAGAGGTGTGCTTTCCCAGCTATGGTGGAGCAGTAGGATTAGCCATGGAGTGAGAGAGGAGGGTGCTTCCTCAGTCCCCCATCAAAGGACTGAGGGTTGTCTGTGTTGAGGGGGTGCTTGTTGAGAGGCCCATAGATCTAGAGGGGTCTGAACATTGTCCTTGGCTTTAGAATTGACATGTCACTGCGGTTTCAAAACAGTCTCTTAGCAAAACATACAATAGTACAATGCCTCCATAACGTTACTATAGCGTGAAATCTGCACGAAGCAAAAAACAGCATGTTAGCGATGCAACTATGTAGAACATGGACTTACGAGGCTGTTAGGCAGTAGTGATGTTACGGTTACGGTAATGGTAAGTTATCTGGGGAAAGCCAAAAGAAGCGTAAGGGAAAGGCAACAAAACTAGTATTTTTGTCAAAATTGCCCCAAAACCGACTTAAACCTACAACGGTCAGGTTGCAAGTCTTGGTTATCCACCCTTCCCCACCCCTACCCTACCTAAGAGCAAAACATTCTTGCTTTTGTATCTGTGATGTGTGAATGAACGCACGTTACAGTAAGCTGGCAACTATTATTGTGACATTGAATGAGTGAGTGGTATTTATTTTTTTATCTCAACTTAAGGCCACCTAAACTAACCTAACTAAAAATAACCATTCAATTTGAATAGCTGCCATTAACTCTACATGACAGGTATGAGTGGGATAGTTGGGATTCTTCAGCCTTGACACTGTGAATGATGATGAGTAGATTTGTTTACATGTCACCTCTATGTGAATAGTGTCGTGGATTTAAATGAGACTCAAGATAGCTTTACTTTAAATCTCAGTATAATATTTATTAAAAGAAATGGTCTTTCACAACTCGAGTTGGACCCAGCCTACTGAATGTAGACTGAAGTGCCCACTCACACACAACACATCTCTTGTATAGGGTCAACATAGACACAACAGCGATAGGAGTCCGCATTCCATAAATGTTTATGAAACCGTTCTCCAGTGAGTGTTCAACTCAGGAGAGAGTGTTCATAAACAGGACAGAGATGAACTTTCAACAATCCTATGGGCACAGTTACAGCCACTACAGTTATACTAGTCTACATTCTGTGTGAAATGGACAGACATATTCCCATAGGCATTTTACAGAATTCATACGTTAAATGTCAATGTTAAACGTCATATGTTAAAAATCCTCTACACTAGCCTAGCAGTTTAGACCCACCATATAGAATTCCCAAGAGGCAGCAACTTGATGTAGGAAAAGGTCACTGTTCTTCCTTTTTTTGCACATTTGAGTAAGTCCAGAGGGTCCATCAAATGCTATTGGAATCTTACACCATTCCAACTCTACTTCATTGAGCTTCATTACACCATTCCAACTCTACTTCATTGACGTATAAACCCTGTACAAGAGCTTTGCTGTAAAAAGAACAGCCAATGTTTCCCATATTGTGCTGTTGTACTTTGACATTGAGTGGTGGTCATGTTGAGTGTAATGGAATTCAGATTCTGTTTTTCTTAACCAAAACGCTAATGTTTTCAATAGCTAGGTCTCAGCTTAAGTTCACCGTAACACCTAACTAACCGTTAGATTTAAATAACTGCTGTTAAATCTACTGACAGGAATGAGTAATGAGTAAGATAGTTGGGATTCTTCATGCCTTGACATTGTGAATGATGATGAGGAGATTTGTTTACATGTTAAGTGCATGTCAGAGTTTTAAACGACACAAAATGGTGGGCCTCCTCATCTGAAGGTTGTGATGTATTAACAGTGCTGATCGCTAAATCCCAGCTGTCCCTAAACTCTGGGAGTGGTTAAGTAGATTAAATGCACACATATAGGAGAATTAATTCAATGAAGACAAGCATTGTTATTGGTGGAGAGGCGTTTGAAGCCGTGATTTAATAACGATAATGTCACGCTTAAATCACCTATTATGATGTTCCTGCCCCGTAGTAGGTCTGTGTTCCCTTGACAATGTTTGTAGTTTTGGGAACTATTATTATATACCACCACAATATACAGAATCAAGAACTATATTATATACCACCACAACATACAGTATCAAGAACTATATTATATACCACCACGACATACAGTATCAATAACTATATTATATACCACCACAATATAGCCTACCTACAGTATCAAGAAATATATACTTTTTCCTGATTTCCTGATTTGCTGTATGTTGTATGTACTGTGTTTTCAAAAAAAAAAAAAAAAGAAATACGCCTATGCATATTTATGTGTTAAAAGTCATACACCCAGGTTCCAGTGCCACAAACCTCTCTCCCATTCCATTTCATCTGGGAATGACTTGGCCGCAGCTCATGTTTTTGAACAGGAGGATGGCTGGCTAGTCTGTGTCCTGGCCCGATGAAAGCCACTGTTCATCATGAATAACTCATCATACTGCAGGCCAGAGCATGAAAGGACCGCCAGCACACAGCTAGCGCATGGACCGTGGAGGGAGGGCGTCAGTCTGTCTGTCAGTCTGTCAGTCTGTGTGTCACCACACATGGCGCCTCCTTCCTGTCTTGTCACCCTCTCTCCTCTCCTCTGGGTTTGTTATGTAATTCCGAGCCATGTTGCAGATTTGTTGAGGGTGGCCCTCCTCTGCCAGGGTATACCTCACCCCTCCTCTGCCAGGGTATACCTCACCCCTCCTCTGCCAGGGTATACCTCACCCCTCCTCTGCCAGGGTATACCTCACCCCTCCTCTGCCAGGGTATACCTCACCCCTCCTCTGCCAGGGTATACCTCACCCCACACGGGTGATGTACCGAGGATTCAGAACATTGGTTGTAACCAGTGTGTTTTACTAGTATTCACACACACACACACACACACACACGCACACAGACACACACACACACACACACACACACACACAGACACACACACACACACACACACACACACACGCACACACACACACACACACACACACACCCATCCACACATCCACACACACACACACACACACACACACACACACGCACAGACACACACACACACACACACACACACACACACACACACACGCACACACACACACACACACACACACACACACACACACACACACTCACACAGTAGATCTTAATCTGTGTCAACATGTTCATAGATCAGTGTTATCCTGTGAAAGCTTTGTCTCTACATGGGCGATTATGCAAGTTACAGTGTAGTTGCTGATTGATAATTACATAACAGCCTACAATGTAGATGCAAGCAATGTAGGTTGCTGACGGCCACAACCGCTAGAGGGGGGGTACACTTGTGCAATGTACGTCGATTTAGCTCAAGCTACCTTCCGTCAATCAAAAACTCTGCTACCTGCATAGACGAAATACCCGTTAATGAAAAATTCTAAAGAAAAAAATATGAATAGTATCAAAATGTCCAAGAAAAGAAAAGTTGATGCAGAGGAGAAGGCAATTGAATGAGAGATGGGAAAGTGAATACATAAGTTGTGCTTAATGGAGACAAGCCGGTATGTGTTCTTTGCTACGAGGCAGTGTCAGTGCCCAAGGAATACAATTTACGGCAGGACTTCGACACCAAACACGGAGCCAAGTATGCTAACCTTACCCACCAAGAAAAGCAACAGAAAGTCTAAGAATTAAAAGGCAGCCTGCACTCTCAACAGAATATGTTTGCAAAAGTTACAGCAACAAATGATGCAGCAATGAAAGCCAGCTTTATTGTGGCTGAAGAGATCGCCCGTTCTTCAAAGTGTTTTTCAGAAGGTGCATTTTTAAAGCAGTGTATGCTGAAGGTATGTGAGCAGGTGTGCCCTGACCATAAACAGGTTTTTAACAATGTCAGCTTGTCAAGACACTATCGCAGTATTGCAGTATCACAGTTCACAGTATCACAGTTCACAGTATCACAGTTCACAGTATCACAGTTCACAGTTCACAGTATCACAGAATCACAGCATCACAGTATCACAGAATCACAGTATCACAGTATCACAGTCTCACAGTTCACAGTTCACAGTATCACAGTATCACAGAATCACAGAATCACAGCATCACAGTATCACAGTTCACAGTATCACAGAATCACAGAATCACAGCATCACAGTATCACAGTCTCACAGTTCACAGTTCACAGTATCACACATCACAGAATCACAGAATCACAGTATCACAGTATCACAGTATCACAGTTCACAGTATCACAGTATCACAGTTCACAGAATCACAGTATCACAGTATCACAGTTCACAGTTCACAAAATCACAGTATCACAGAATCACAGAATCACAGAATCACAGAATCACAGTTCACAGTATCACAGTTCACAGAATCACAGTATCACAGAATCACAGTATCACAGAATCACAGAATCACAGAATCACAGTATCACAGTTCACAGTATCACAGTTCACAGTATCACAGTATCACAGTTCACAGTATCACAGTATCACAGTTCACAGAATCACAGTATCACAGTATCACAGTTCACAGTATCACAGTTCACAGAATCACAGTATCACAGTTCACAGAATCACAGTATCACAGTATCACAGTTCACAGTATCACAGTATCACAGAATCACAGAATCACAGTATCACAGAATCACAGTATCACAGTATCACAATATCACAGTTCACAGTATCACAGTATCACAGTATCACAGAATCACTGTATTACAGTATCACAGTTCACAGTTCACAGTATCACAGTATCACAGTATCACAGTCAGGGGCGGCGCTAGGGGGTGGCTACTGGGGCTCAAGCCCCGGATGTTTTCTGAAAAGCCCCGAATGTTTTACTTAAATAAAAAAATAAAAAAAAAATAAAAAAACTATCGTGAGTAACGTGCAGTACCGGAGTCCAACAGAGAGGCAGCAGCTGCGCGACATTAGCCTGCATACTGCGTAGCCTGCCCTGCCCTGAAGAAGAAGTGATCTCATTCAGTGCCTGACTTGCACAATTGTAAGGATGGATATCCCAAAGTTGTTTTCAACAAAACAAGCGCCAAGAACTGTTGCAGCAGCCGTATCAGCAGCTGACAACAATGACTTCACCAGCAGTGATGACATAGATGATGTTTCAGGTTTGTGAATCTTATTAGAAAGGTGACTGACTCACTGACACTACTTTTCCGGTTTGCTAATGCTAGCTGGCTATCATAACATAACGTTATGTTATAATGAAAATGAAACATAGCAAGGTACTGTTATGGTACATGGTAAGAAATCAAACAAAGGATAATACTTATTCAAATAAAGTTGTAACCAGGGAGTAGCTGAAAAGGACTGTATAATTTAGGAAGGGGCTGGTTATCTAACTAATGGAGCTAAATAGGCAGTGTAGGAGGATACAGGCAGGGGGCGCCAGCAAACCGTTAGACTAGCAGTTACTATCGTTAGCATTAGCATGGGAATTAGCATTAGCATTTAGCATTGGAACTAGCATTAGCATTAGCCTTGTAATTAGCATTAGCATTTAGCATTGGAACTAGCATTAGCATTAGCCTTGTACTTAGCATTAGCATACAAACAACTAACACACGGTAACGGTATCACATATGAACAACACATTTATTATACACGACTGATGTATACATCCCCAGATATACATTCCCTCCCCGCCGGCCACACACACACTCAATCACTCACTCATAGTCTCTGGCCTGAACAGGCTTATAGTCCAGGGCTGTGGTGCGCGTTGAGGCCTGGTCGGATGGCATGTGCGTCGAAGAAGTTAGCCGACGAAAGGGGGGGGTGACGTAGCAACGCGGAGGGAAAGGGCCGTCTTCGTGGTCCACAACGAGGTGAAGGGCCCAAGTCCGGTGGTCCGCGTCGAAGCTCCGCTGGTGTCAGTGTTCGGTCGCAGTCCGCTCGTGGAGGCGACGATTATGTCCAGCTGGCGTCTCGCTTGGTCCAACGTTGAACAGCCGGCTGCTGGCAAGGCGGTCCAACGGGAACACAACTAAACGGGCTACAGTGGTACACTCAATAATCGCTTTCCTGGCGTCCTCAGCTTCTGCACGGTGTGCGTCGTACTGAATCCGCCATCTTACATTGACTTCGCGTTACTCTCTCTCTCATTTGGTCTCTCTCGTTCTGATGCTCATCACACACTGACTCGCGGACTACTTCCGTTTCTTATATATACACCACCGAACGTAGCATCCGGGTCACGGACACACCCCGGATATACTACGTCATCAAACATATACATAAACAGTACAATAATAATACATACACCTTCATAAAACGTATAGGAATAGTATAGAAAATAAGAAAGTAAATAACAGGGCAAAAGGGCTGATTTGGGGAAACTAAACTGGCGCTAAACTGTGGGCCTTCACAACAGCCGCCCCATGAAACCCTCGGTTTCAGTTAACTAAAGAAGGCACACTGGCTAGGCTGCTCTAGCAGCGTGAGGTATGAGGGGATAGGACCTTGGTCACTCTGCCTGTCTGCCAGGCGGCGCGTGGAAGGGACTGGTCGATCACCAGTACCACGGCACCTTCGGACAAGTTGTCTCTCTCTCTCAGCAGAGTCTTCTGCTTCTCCTCCTTCTCCAGGGCGCGGATGTGCTCCTCGAAGCAGATCAGAGCGTCTTCCTGGTCCATGTTCTGCAGCTCTTCGTACTCAGCGAAGGTGGGGTCGTCCAGCAGGTACTGCTGGGCCTCGGACCAGGTGGTGCGGTAGGTGACGTTGGCCATGTTGTCCAGAATGCTCTTCAGCGCCTCCCAGTTCCTCTTCCTGAGCTGCTTGGCTTGTTCCTTCTCCTTCTTAGCCTTGTAGGCCTTAAACGCTTGCTTCTTCTCACTCAGCTTGGGCAGGGCGCTGTAGCGTGGGTCGTTGATGATCATTCTCATGGTTTGCTCCCATGACGCGTTGGATGAACCACCATTCTCCTTCAGAAGCTCTTTGAAGGCCTGCTTGGCCTCCTCTTTTGGGTTCCACTTGTACGTTTTCTTCGCCAACTCCGGCCTTTCCTCCTTGGAGGCGTCTACAATACTGGCTGAGACTTCCATGGCTGACGTGTACTCGACGGAGTTGACGGGTGCGTCAATGCTGACCTCGGCCACGTGAGGGTGCATGGCCACCTGCAGGTGTTCCTCGGCAACAGCTGTTGCCGCCATGGCACGGTAGCGCCACCACCGGGACTCCTTAGTCTGGGAGTTGTAGTAGTAAGGCTTCCCATCCAGAGACTTATGCTCTGTCCACAGAGACTTCTTCTTTGGTTGGTCATCCTGTGGTGAACCATTTGTGGTACTAACTGTTCCAGGTGCACTGGCAGCAATAGATTCCACTCCAGGCGGTCCGGTTGGTTGGTTTGCTTCTTCGGTTCGGACATGGAGGGATGACGTAGCTCTCCCGTCTCTATCTCTCCCCTTGGTAGCGCCTTGGAGGGCCCACCCAAGCGCAGTCTTAACAGCCATCGGGCAGCCTCGTGGTCCTCTCAGCGGAGGACGGAGCGACACGATCAGTTCAGCGTTGTCCGAGCCGATGAGAAGGGTTGGCTCCGCTCCTTCTATCGGATGTAGGTCTACTCGCCGTAGGTGGGGATATCTTGCGCGTAACCTCTCCAGGGGGTAGTCGTAGCGGGAGAGCGCTAGCTGGTCGGCGGTGAAGACATTCTGAAGCCGATGTCTATCCGACGGCCGCCCCGCCGGGGAGATAGAGAAGTTGATTCTCGCCCCGGTGACCTCTTTAAGGTCGCGACGTATCGTGCGCAGAGTCAGCTTCTCCGCAGTCCCTTGGAGCCCCAACTGGCGCACTGCCCCCTGGAGAAGGATGGTCCGTTCCGACCCGTCGTCTAGAACGGCGTACGTGTCGTACACAGCGTTGTTGTGGTGAAGTCGGACCTTCACCACCTTCAGTAGAACCTTGGAGCCGCTGCTCTGTGGCGAGTCTAGGTAGTAGACAGGGGTTTCCTCTTCCGGTGCGCGACCGGACCTAGGGCTTCTGTTGCCCTCCGTGGACCTGGCGAGGGAGACCTCGTGTAGGATGTGGAGGTGGACCTCCTCACAGCGGTTGCACTTCCTCCTCAAGGTGCAGTTCTTCGCCAGATGGTCGCGCCCACAGTTCCAGCACCTCTTGTGCTCCTCGAGCCACCTCTGCTTGGCCTCGGTACTCAGGTTGTTGAAGTCACTGCACTCATTGAACCAGTGCTCGCTGGGGCAGTACGGACATGGCGGTGGACCTCTCCGTCCCTTTTGAGGGGGTTGAGAGGAATCCTTTCCCTCAGGTCGGGTGGTCCTCTCTCTCCGAGGCTCCTCCTCCGTGTGCAGCACTCCTACTGGGCGTCCTCTGTTCGAGCTCGGCCCGTCCCAGCGGTCTCCCTTCTCCCTCTCCTTCTTCGGCTCAGCGTAACCCATGGCGTCTACGTTGGTGTCATGCACTTCCTCCAGTAGGAACTCCGCGAAGGCAGCCATGCTCAGACCCAACTTCCCGGGGTTACGAACGCGCTGCTGCCGCCGGAACCTCTCCTGCCGGAAGCGTGGGATCTTGCGGAGCAGCCGCTCTACGTTGGAGGTGCTGTTGATCTCGCTGGCGCCAGCTGGGCCCTGCGTCTTCAGCATTCCAACCAAGGTGTGTACGCGGAGCGCTAAGTCATCCAGCGCCCGGTCATCCTTGATGGGGGCCTGCTGTTCGAGGGCTTGCAGTTCAGCAAGGGCGTGGTTCCAGGGACGACCGTAGCGGGCATCCAAGTCAGCGAGCGCTCTGGTGTAAGGTGTCGGTGCGGAGGCATGGGCCAGTACCATGTTGTGGGCTCTGGGGTTCCTCACATGCTGAAGGAGAATCGCATATTTGTAGGACTCTGAGCAGGAGTCGTCCAAGAGCGTGTCTAGGCAGATGCGTAGCTCCACATACTGGCTCCTGTCCTCGTCCTTGAAGAAGGGGAACTTGGGTCCCTCCACCTGGGGGAACATCCTGTAGTGGATCATCGGGGCTGGAGTGACGGTCTGGGTGTCCGGCCTGCATGCATTTTGGTGCACTGGAGGACCTAGGGGTGTGCTACGCTCTTGGGGGATGGCTCCCCTCCCGGGTAGCGACGCTGGCTCCCTCTGGGCCGCGTAGCGGTCGGGTCCCGGGTCCTCTTCCTTCCAGGTGGTCAGCTGGGCCTGTAGTTGGACAGTCATGGCGGGGGTCATGGAGCCATCGGCGGGGGGTTCCGGAGATGGCACTCGAGAGGGCCGTGCGGATGATGCTCTGGAGCTACGGGCCGACGGAGTTCTGCTGATGCACACGTCGCGCATGGTCTGCATCATTTCCTCCATCTTCTCTGCGTGCAGTTGCTCTCTCGCCATCTGCCTCTCCGCCGCGCGTTCCGCCCCCTCCATCTGTCTCTCCGCCGCGCGTTCCGCCCCCTCCATCCGGAGGCGCTCGCGCTCGAACTGGATGCGTTCCCTCTCTAACGCCTCCTGGCGCTGTCTCTCCGTCTGGAGGCGGTCGCGCTCCATCTGGAAGCGTTCACGTTCTAGCGCCTCCTGGCGCTGGAGGCGTTCACGCTCGAACTGGAGTCGTTCCCGCTCTAACGCCATCTCGGCCTGTTGGCGCTCCCGCTCTAACGCCATCTCGGCCTGTTGGCGCATATATTCGGACAGCGCGGCACTACTCCCTCTGGAGTGCAGGCTATCCGCCCCAGAGGCAGAACTGCCCACGGAAACCCTGGACCGGTGGGAAGCCACTGAGCGGCAGGAGCTAGGTCTCGAGCGCGCCGTACTGGGAGGCAGATCGTTAAGGCTGAGGCCCTCCCTCTTCCGCCCGCAGGCGCTGTCGGACCGGGCCTCTCCTTCCTGTTCTTCCGTTTCCACGGCAAAACCCTGCGGTTCTGCCATCTCATCCTCTGGCTGGTGCTCTTTGTGGGCTGTCTCAGTGCTAGCCACCCGCGCGCCGGCGGACACCTCGGCCTCTCCGACCACTGTATCCCGTGGAGTGCGCTCCTCGCTACCACTCCGTGAGCTTTCGAGCTCAAGCTCATACTCCTGTAACCTCGGAGGCAACCGCGGGACTCTCTGTGGTCGTGGCTCTGGCTCAGGGGGCGGAGAAGGGGGGGTAACTGTCTGGTCTGGTTGGCTGCGCTCAGCCATGCTATCACTACACTACCTGATCCGGCTCGAAGGACCAATTGTAACCAGGGAGTAGCTGAAAAGGACTGTATAATTTAGGAAGGGGCTGGTTATCTAACTAATGGAGCTAAATAGGCAGTGTAGGAGGATACAGGCAGGGGGCGCCAGCAAACCGTTAGACTAGCAGTTACTATCGTTAGCATTAGCATGGGAATTAGCATTAGCATTTAGCATTGGAACTAGCATTAGCATTAGCCTTGTAATTAGCATTAGCATTTAGCATTGGAACTAGCATTAGCATTAGCCTTGTACTTAGCATTAGCATACAAACAACTAACACACGGTAACGGTATCACATATGAACAACACATTTATTATACACGACTGATGTATACATCCCCAGATATACATTCCCTCCCCGCCGGCCACACACACACTCAATCACTCACTCATAGTCTCTGGCCTGAACAGGCTTATAGTCCAGGGCTGTGGTGCGCGTTGAGGCCTGGTCGGATGGCATGTGCGTCGAAGAAGTTAGCCGACGAAAGGGGGGGGTGACGTAGCAACGCGGAGGGAAAGGGCCGTCTTCGTGGTCCACAACGAGGTGAAGGGCCCAAGTCCGGTGGTCCGCGTCGAAGCTCCGCTGGTGTCAGTGTTCGGTCGCAGTCCGCTCGTGGAGGCGACGATTATGTCCAGCTGGCGTCTCGCTTGGTCCAACGTTGAACAGCCGGCTGCTGGCAAGGCGGTCCAACGGGAACACAACTAAACGGGCTACAGTGGTACACTCAATAATCGCTTTCCTGGCGTCCTCAGCTTCTGCACGGTGTGCGTCGTACTGAATCCGCCATCTTACATTGACTTCGCGTTACTCTCTCTCTCATTTGGTCTCTCTCGTTCTGATGCTCATCACACACTGACTCGCGGACTACTTCCGTTTCTTATATATACACCACCGAACGTAGCATCCGGGTCACGGACACACCCCGGATATACTACGTCATCAAACATATACATAAACAGTACAATAATAATACATACACCTTCATAAAACGTATAGGAATAGTATAGAAAATAAGAAAGTAAATAACAGGGCAAAAGGGCTGATTTGGGGAAACTAAACTGGCGCTAAACTGTGGGCCTTCACAACAAAAGTAATATTATACTTATAATACATGTTCTATAATACATGTTCTATACTTATAATACATGTTCTATACTTATAGAACATGACTCAAATCTATCCTAAGATGTAACTCTAACTAACTAAGTTTGTTTAATGTCCCAGGGGGGATTTGATTTCACAGTACTATACACAGGCCAACAATACATGTAATATATCGTCATATAACACAGGACAAGACTCTAAATACAATATAAGTGGTGAGCACAGAGTCTGCCCTGATATACATACTGTAACATAACTAGCCTCAGCCCATCAATTATGTAATTCTATACAAATATAAATGATGGTGACTGACAGGGGGAGCTACGTGTGCTGACCTCCCTCTGTGCCCAGAACCACCACAATTAGTTTGCTTCATTAAAGGGTGTGAATGTATATGTGTTCTCCAGTGCCTTTTGTCCGCTTTAAGGTGGTGGTAAGTTGAAGGTTGAAGGCAAAACATTTCGGCGCGCTCCGCGCGCACATTATATTCTCCCTCTGGGCTAAGCCCCGGATCTCCTACAATCCTAAATCCGCCCCTGATCACAGTATCACAGTATCACAGAATCACAGTATCACAGTATCACAGTTCACAGTATCACAGTATCACAGTTCACAGTATCACAGAATCACAGTATCACAGAATCACAGTTCATAGTATCACAGTATCACAGTATCACAGAATCACAGTATCACAGTATCACAGTTCACAGTATCACAATCAGTGGCGTAGCGCAAAATCCCGGGGCCCCCCCGCAAGTTGGCGGCGGGGGCCCTTTCGCAACGGAGTTAAAAAATAAATTTTAAAAAAGTGCGTTTTTTAGAGGCCGATGCGTTATTGACGTTGCGAAATTTCGCAATATGCACTCTACATTCTAAATGCTTGACTTAGCAAAAGGTACAAACAAGTGAGAGCAATAGCCTATAACTAAAACCAAATGGTAGACTACACTACATCAGTAGAATGTATTATAAGTAGAATAGTACAAGCTTTATTTATTTTAACAAAGTGTGGTGTGCACAGCAGTGTGACGTCGATCGCTGATCGGTAGTGTGGGTAGATCACACGGCATTGGGGGAAAAAAAAAAAAAAAGTGAAATAAAAAAAGTTTTTTTTTTTTTCCCTGTGTGGTCCAGACGGGACGCCTCCCGTCTGGACCACACAGGAGAGGGCATCACTCAGCCCCGCGCCGCCTCACAACACACACACACACACACACACACACACACACACACACACACATACACACACACACACACAGACAAGCACACACACACACACACAGACAGACAGACAGACAGACAGACAGACAGACAGACAGACAGACAGACACAAGCACACACACATGCACACACAGACAGACAGACACACACACACACACACACACACACACACACACACAGACAGACAGACACACACAGACAGACAGACAGACACACACACACACTCCGCCGCCCGGAGACGTCGATGGCACCTGGCTTGGCACTGGCCAGTCTGGTGTAAACCACTCAGAGCTCCTGAGTTAATGTTAATGTTAATGGACTACCAGTGTGAATATTTGTTATATAGTTTAATAAATCTCTTCTTTGATTTTGAAACAGTGTAGCGTGGCCTTAATTTGTTATTATTACAGTACATTTTTGTGTTCGCAGCGATGGCAATATGTTTTATTTGGTTGGTAGATCTTGTTGAGCTGGTAATTTGAAAAGTAGCTCACAAGCCTAAAAAGTGTGAGCACCCCTGCTGTAGACTCTCCGCTAAGGGTTGCCAGGTGGGATTGAGAATTTCCAACCTAATCAATCTAAAAACTTCTAAATCCACCAAAAACCAGCCAATCTGGCAACCCTGTCTCCGCTGCATCAGAGTCTACTTGTTGCGTAAAATTGGCCAGGGTTAGTCAAATCCTTTGTTGGACATCTCGTTTCTTAAGTCCTGGTATATTGTGGCATTTCTTTACTGTTTGCCATCTGGTCTAGGAATACCCAGGGAGACGCAGACAGCAGAAGTAGAATAGAATAGTAGAATAGAAAAAGAAACAGCTATATATAGCCTAACCATGCTGAATTATGTACCTGTATGATGCACTGACAGCCTGTGACTGTGAACCTGGCCGGACCCTGCCTTTCTGCCTGAGTTTGAGTATGATGCTGCCCAAATAAATGTTATTGTTTAGTGCTGTACGCTTTCGTGGTATTATATTGTGTGAATTATCATCTGTATGTTGTTTTTCTTTCACTCGACTAACCGCCGAGATAATACTTGAGACATGTACTTCCGTAAACATACATTTTTTATTGGATTTTTTTTACAATATCGGACCGACAGTCCCACATATAGCGGCTATAATGTCCGAATAGAGAATCTATCACATCTAAATAAAAAATAAAAAAATGTGGATCCAATGTTAGGGGGCCCCCTAGTGGCTGGGGCCCCCCCGCGGTGCGTCGCTTGCGGGCCCGTCCGCTACGCCACTGATCACAATATCACAGTTCACAGTATCACAGTATCACAGTTCATAGTATCACAGTATCACAGTATCACAGTATCACAGTATCACAGTATCACAGTATCACAGTATCACAGTATCACAGAATCACAGTATCACAGTATCACAGTATCACAATATCACAGTATCACAGTATCACAGTATCACAGTATCACAATATCACAGTTCACTGTATCACAGTATCACAGTATCACAGTATCACAATATCACAGTATCACAGTATCACAGTATCACAGTATCACAATATCACAATATCACAGTATCACAACATCACAGTATCACAATATCACAATATCACAGTATCACAGTTTCACAGTATCACAGTATCAC
This sequence comes from Nansenia antarctica, assembly GCF_963989245.1. NCBI lineage: Eukaryota > Metazoa > Chordata > Actinopteri > Argentiniformes > Microstomatidae > Nansenia > Nansenia antarctica. The sequence continues at coordinate 12,802,587 of NC_137679.1, read as the reverse complement.
AATATCACAGTTCACTGTATCACACATCACAGTATCACAGTATCACACTATGGCAGTTCACAGTATCACACTAACACAGTATCACAGTATCACAGTATCACAGTATCACAGTTCACAGTATCACAGTAACACAGTATCACAGCATCACAGTATCACAGCATCACAGTATCACAGTATCACAGTATCACAGTATCACAGTTCACAGTATCACAGTATCACAGTATCGCTGTGTTACGGATTGCTACAGCACAAGACCTAAAGCCAGACATCAACCAGAAAACAAATAGGTAAGCATTTAAATATACCGTATACAATATATACAATATCATGAAACGTATTTCAATCAAGAATAGGTTGTGCGTGTGTGTCTGCGTGTGTGTGTTTGTATGTGTGTGTGTGTGTGTTCATGCAGCCACATGTTTACTATAACCAAAGCCAATCCTCATTGATGGGGCTTATGCACACTGCAAGGCTATCTGCAGCCATTCGTTTTTTGTTAAATGCCACGCGACTGTCATCTATCACACATGATGTCATCTATCACACATGCTGTCAGCTATCACACATGATGTCATCTATCACACATGATGTCATCTATCACACATGATGTCATCTATCACACATGATGTCATCTATCACACATGATGTCATCTATCACACATGCTCTCAGCAAATTAGCTGTTGCAACACACGCTATTTATATGCCACAGTATGTATTTGTTGTACCATAGTTCTGCCCCTTTCAACTGCGACCATAAAGTTAATGTAATAAATAGTACTTGATAATATTTGTGTGATGGTAGAACAAAAAAAGAAGAACTTTATTATTCACTTAAAAATGTGGTCTTTGATGTAATGATGAGGGTTTCTTAATCTCATAAAAGATGTATGTTATTAATAACACAGAAATGTGAGTGTGTGTGCCCAGTATTTTTGTGTCTACGTACGTGGATATATATTGATGCACAAGCATGTGTTTTTTATTACCAAACTCATTTTTAAAATATATTCTACAATAGTTCAAACACTTGGATGTCTGCTTGGCATTCGTTTTTCTAGACTTAAGCTTTCCGAGCTGGTTATTAATTAAGTTATTACTAAAACCAATAATAATCGAATGCAGAAGAAATTATGTAATATGATAAAGAGTAGATACATTTATATAGTCTTACACTTACAACCGGCCCTTTGAGGGCAACCATAATGGTGATGTGGCCCGGGATGAAATTGAGTGTGACACCCCTGGTCTATATAGACCCCAGTGTATTTATGAGTACCGTTTATGTAATGGAGGATAGGTTATGACCGAGGACTCTTAGCTATACATACCTCACTGGCCACCTCAGAGGCGCCTTTGTCTTTCCAAAATGCCCCCTTATCACGGTTGTCATGGTGACAGCTTCCAGACTTAACACTAGAACAGCCGGGCCTATTTGACCTACTATAAGAGCCACCTCGGGGGTCAACGACACTAGTTGGCGCTTCTTGTAAATTAGCCTGCCTATTACACAGAAAAACTGCAAAATAGCTTTATACTAGCTTATCCTGATGTGATTTTTTGAAAATGTAAGGATACCGGGTGGTAGAACGCACATATCTAGGAAAAGTCATGAAAGGAGGGTCCTGAAAATGTTTTTACTCACATGGTCAATCCCATGCCTGTTCTAGTGTTAAACACTGCAGCAGGGTGCCAGGAGTATAAGATGAGGTATGTGCTTTATATTTATTTAGCGGAGTACTCCATCAATATCAAATGATGTACAGTACTCTATACTATCAGCACAATCCACTGATTATTTGGCATTTGAGGGAATAATTCAGATTTTGACTACAGTATGTTGTCAGAAAACTGAATTCCAAGATGGTGTGTTCGTAACATAGTGAGTGTTATACATTTCACAGGTATACAGTGCCATGCTTAAGAAATGGGACAGTGAAGCATTTTTCTTCCTTTCTTCTACACTCCAAACATTTGGATTTGAAATACATTACTGTAAGGTTAAAGTAGAGATGCTCAGCTTTTATTTCATGGTATTTGTGTACATATTGGTTTCACCATTCAGAAATGACTATGTCAGGGTACCCAAAAGAAAGGGGACGATTGGCTTGACAGGTGTTTCTGGCAAGTCTGACAAATCATTTGTGACAACATCTGGTGAAAGCAGGAACAAGTCTGCAACCAATCAAAATGTTTGGATTTTGCCAAAGAGAGCTGCCAATGTCTAGTATTGATTATTTGCAGTCTGCTAATTGGTGTCTGTCAAAAGGAGGACCAAAGTGATGTCAATGAAAGTCAAGAAAGCCTTTATTAGGCTGAAAAATCTGAGAAAAAAAAAAGATTGGAAACATAGCCAAAAATGTAAACTTGCCAAAATCAACAGTTTGGAACATCCTTAAAAAGAAAAAGAAAAGTGGTGACCTCAACGGGCTGGTAGGCCAAAGACGTCTACACAGTGAATGACTGACGAATGAGGCTACATGGTGCTTCATCTTACAGTAAGACAATGACCCAAAACATACTGCCATAGCAACTAGGGAGTTTTCAGTGCCAAAAAGTATAAAGTTCTTGACTGGGCAAGACAATCTTTAGATAAGATTTTAGGCCAAAAATACCTCAAAACAAGTAAAAACTGAAAATAGCTGCAGTTTAAAGGCCTGGCAGAGCATCACCAGACAAGACACCCAGCGTCTGGTGAGGTCAATAGGTCGCTGACTTCAGACAGTTATTGCAAAGGACTGTTGACTAAATACTAAACTTATTTTTGGATACCCTGAAACAGGGAGACTAAACAGTGTTGTAATTCTGAATGACGAAATCAATATGTACACAAATAATGTCATACAAAAGCTGAGAACCTCATAGTAATTCAATTGTTTCAATTGTTTTCAATCCAAACTTTTGGAGCGTGAAGCCAAAAGAAGAAAATAAATCTTCACTGTTTCGTTACTGACGCAGGGCACTGTATATACAGTTGTATACAGTTACTGCAGCAATGATGGTGAAAGTGATAGCATGGCACTATTCTATATCTATTTATATCAGGTATTTACATTATCTGACAGTCAGTATAAAACATACACTGGAGCTCTCAGGGTTGCAATAATAATGTACAGTCTGTAGTCATTATGATGTGATTTTCATGTGAAGTAAGGAGCATTCCTGTTTTCCCGCGTCATAGATTTACCCAAAGGCCAGACAAGTTAATTGAGTAGACACTTGATATCAACCAATTTACAGCAATTGGATAGTTTCACTGCTCACTTGGTTTTCTTTTTCTTTTTCTTTTGAATTTTTTGCAATTTTCCTTGAGTTTTATTAATGAACAATACTCCCATGCCATTGCAGTGATTACATGCTTTCAAGAGCTAAAGACAAATACTATTATCCCCCCATTCATTGTGTATGAGCCACTGTCATTCTTAGAGACACCCGGTTGTTTTCCGTCATTCAAACTGGAGTCATTAGAGTAAAGTTCTTATCAATCATTCTTGTTTCAGCTCTGACTTCCTACTGTTACTTCCCTTGTACTCATTAACACCATTAATATTCATGGCCATGGGTGGGGTCATTTGACCATGTGAGTAATTTTATTTAAATATCTTTCAGGACCCTCCTTTCATGACTTTTCCTAGATATGTGCGTTCTACCATCCAGTATCCTTACATTTTCAAAATCCCATCAGGTTAAGCTAGTATAAAGCTATTTTGCAGTTTTTCTGTGTAGAAGGCGGGCTAATTTACAAGACGCGCCAACTAGTGGTCTTTGTGTGTAAGTAGCAGCTTCCCGTTGTAAAGACTATGGTCATTGACCCCCCGAGGCGGCTCTAATAGTAGACTATTAGGCTCTAATAGTAGGTAAAATAGGCACGGCTGTTCTAGTGTTAATCTCTGAAGAATTACTTCATATTATTTTTGATGGGCGTTGCTGACCATTAATATTCATGGTCATTTCCAGCAGAGGGTCAGGATGATTTTGGATTTCAAGTGAAGTTCACAATAATTGCTGATTATGTGCATGAATACACTATATCCACATGAACTACACGGTAGTATGGTTTAATGGAGACAGGATATTACAGGAACAATGTGTTCATCTCTCCTGTAACCTAAACTACCGACACGTGGATGATTCCAACACAGAGAGAAAGATAGAGAGTGTAGTATATTTTTACTATGAATTGTATAATAATGGGCCTGTTCTACTGAAGATGGGGGTTGTATGACGACCATATGCTCAGGACACTGACTGTCCTTCTATGGTCAGCTGAGGAATGACTTCCTGGAATGACTTTAGGCCATAGTGACATCACAGGTGACTGCCCTCTTTTCACATCTTGACCATCTCTAGGTAATGTGATAGGACCATTGGCTGTGACTGCATTTTGACTTTGTTTATAAGTAAGGGTGTGGGCTCTGAGGGGCTCTCTCTTCTCTCTCACCTCTGGAACACGCAGCTCTCTCTCTCTCTCTGTCTCTCTCTCTCTCTCTCTCTCTCTCTCTCTCTCTCTCAGATTGACCAGGCCGCTCCTCTCTGTCTCTCTCTCTCTCTCTCTCTCTCTCTCTCTCTCTCTCTCTCTCTCTCTCTCTCTCTCTCTCTCTCTCTCTCTCTCTACCAGACCAGACCAGAATCCAGCTTTGATATCTGTATACTTTTGTACTTTGAATAAATGGTCTTAACCTGCTCAAGAACTATTCTTCATTTTAGTAGCCAACAGGTTACTTAATATACTACAAGAGAGAGCAAGAGAGAGAGCTTGAGAAAGAAAGAGAGAGGGAGAAAAAGAGAGACGGTGTTAGTGAACAATGAAGTGCTCCGCCTCTAATTTGAATTCACCTCATGCTAATAGGATTATGGTGTATATGTATGTATATGTCCTACATCTTTTTGATTCCTCTCTACCCATCTGCTTCAGTCTCACACACTGTGCTCCTGCAAAGCATAAAAACGGTGTCAAAAATGACATCTGAGGTCAAACACTGAGATCAAACAATTAAATCTGAGGTCAAAAATTAAATCTGAGGTCAAACACAAAAACGGTGTAAAAAATTTAATCTGAGATCAACATACTGCGTGTGTGTGTGTGTGCGTGTGTGTGTGCGTGTGTGTGTGTGCGTGTGTGTGTGCGCGCGCACACAGTGCACTCATTTCTATACAGTGTGGAAACCCTCCACCAGGGTTCCGAGTGATTGTATAGCCATCATCAGAGACAGACTAATCTTCAGTTAGAGTGTGTATAGCTAACTGCCTGATCCAGACTTCACCCTGGTGACGTACAAACACAGTCTTGACATTATCTTATCCTAGTGTTACTTTGACTGTTTGTCAGGACTGGTTGTTACGGAACCCCTTTGGTGACTACGTACGTGTGTCACATCTCTGCTTCATTTCCTGAATTACTTTACTGAATATTGTAAAAGACAGTCAATATTGATCCTCAGTGTATGGCCCATGACTGAGCTCGGTTCTTAAACAGGGCCCTGTTGCAGATAAAACGACACCAGGGGGGAAAAGTCAACAGCTTTTGTCAAAAGGACGCCAGATAAGGCAATCCTCCACTTCTGGTCGTTCTCGGGCACACAGACTGCCTGTCTTTTATTGAAGTGTTATACAACACGTCGCCTTCACACATGTGATACCAAAGACATTCAGTATGTGAGTCTCAACAAGATAGCATATTGAGAAACACTACTCTGTTAAAGCCCTCCCCCCAGCCCCCCCCCCCCCCCACCCCCGCTTCCCCCAGTGTAAACTGCTTTGTGAATGATATTATTATGTGCACAATGGGATATTGAATAAACACTGTGAAACTGTGCGTCGTTTTAATAGACCAATCACTGTTAGCCCTTGTGTGTTTTTTTTATTTTTATCAACGGAGAGGATAAATACAGTAAAAGTAAATGTGCATCAAGACATCATTCATAGTTCTGAAGTTGTTATCTAGCAAGCTGATTATCCGAACGGAAATTGATTTGGATTTTGATTGTCTGCATGTTCGCTAACATGCGTCGCTGGATAAATAGAGTTGGACTTGTTCAACCCCAGGTTCATACAGTACATGGCTAGACATTTCTGTCTGGCTTTCCACCACTGTGTTAGCTAGCTAGTATAACATCATGTGGGGTTTGTTTCGGTTCTCATGTAGTAGCAGAGGTCCTAAAGAAGCTAATCTTGATAGCATAGGCATGTCACTTTCATTTCAATACAAAGACATTTCAGTGACAGTTTGAATTTGACTGTTATGGATTCTTTGTTTCAGGATAAATTAAGTTCACAGATACAGTATTTAGGCCAACTGTAAGAAACAACAATACAGCATGCAGAAACAATAGCTTCAAAGTATGAAGGCTATAGTATCTCAATTTATTTTGGAATAAGGTACTAAGATAGTATTAGTTATTAGTTATATAATAACTAATATCATTATTAGTAATGGAATCCTATAACTCAACACTTTCACATTGATGCAAAACTGAGATCTGCATTTTAGTCAGTTGGCCTATAGCCTAATGGTCAGAGGTTACCATCTAAAGATTTGATTGATTTTTTATAGATTATGACCTTGATGGATAATGGTGTGACTAACAAGCTTAATTAATTAGACTCTCTCACTACTGTGATCCTGACCCCAGCAGTGGCTAATGATCTCCATTTCCAATAGGAGAGAAATATGAATGAATGAATGGACTTTATTGTCATTGCTACAGTACAGGTACCAAACAACGAAATTTAGGAGGGGTAATAATAAATAATAATAAATAATAAGATCTCAGCCTTTGTCACTGACCTGGGGGCGTTTTAATATCTTTGTGATATTGAACCTACGGGGAATTCCTATTTCTGAGCAAAGTGACATTTGAGAACAATCTAGAAGACACGATATTAGACCACAGTGTGTCTTTTCTCCTCTGCCCTGTGCCCTGCAAATGTATGCTTTTACCATTCTCCAAATGATTCCACCGCCCTAAAGCAGAAAGATGAAAGTACAGGGCATGACCTGAGGAATGGTGCGAGGAATGGTACATACGGTTTTTGTCCAGGTGTACTTTCTCATTCTCTTTTATGACTGCAATATAGTCCCAAACAGGGCTGAACAACACCCTCAAGGTAAAGAGAAAAACAATCTTAACAATTGGATGTAGTTTACAGTTCATTCAATCATTCTTTCAGTCTTTTCCCCCCTTGATGCATCAACCGGTGGGAGAGCAAAAAGAGAATACAATGTTCTCGTTCTCTTCACTCAACTCTAAATGACCATCAGCACAGAGACGGAGCAACATGAGCATGTTGTTTTTGTTTGTGCAGACACCACATAGAAAGGTTTCCTGGTCCTGAAACCTCATTGTGTCGATACCCTGAACATGTTGATACATTGTTGTTTTTCTTAGAGAGGGTAACTGCCATATGAGCTCACAGTGGCAGAGGAGCCAAAGCCTCTAAATATTTTTGATAAATCTATCTCAAGAAGTGTTTTCTTTGGTTACACAATACGTTATTTTAACATGTCTCTGCTCCATGCTGCCCAGGCATATCTCTGTCAACGTGCAGTAACACATTTTTTTTTTTTTTTTTTTTTTTTTTTATTCTTTCTGAGTGGGGCAGTCCCACTCATATTTTTTATTTTTATTGACAGTTACAGTGAAGATTTAGACAGGAAGGATGGGTGAGAGAGAGAGGAGGGATGACATGCAGGATATGTCCCCGGCCGGAATCAGGGACCCTGCGGTTACATGGTCAGCGCTTAACCCGCTACGCCACCTAAGCGCCCCGCAGTAACACATCTTAACCACTACATCTAAACCCTGGGTGACTTTCTCTCCTACCGAGCATGTGTCAAGAGGTAGGTAACCAGGTATGTAGAGTACACTTAATTGACAAAGAAGAGAACGCACACCGCAGAAAACTTGAGCGAGGTGCTGGCGACGGAGCAGAATACTAAAGAATAAAGTAGAAACCCCACACTCTCGTTCCAGATGCAAAAAGTGTATATTTATTGACAGCGGTTTCGGCCGTAGCCTTTGTCAATAAATATACACTTTTTGCATCTGGAACGAGAGTATCTGGAACGAGAGTGTGTGGCTTCTACTTTACACTAACACAACTTGACTCTACAGGTTCCAGGATCCCACAATAAACACAACTAGGAAGATGTGATATCAAGAAAAGGCTCTTTATTTTATTTTATTACAGGAGTCAAATCTGTATATACTAGCAACACAGCTATTACTGAAAAGAGGTGTTCCCAATTATCACTTACCCATTGTCTGTGATGCATATGGACTATCAATCAGTCCTATCAATCACACTATCACTGTCAATCAGCTGTGTGAGGATGTTGCTGCAGGAGGGGGGGGGGGGGGTGGTGTAGAGAAGCTGGCGTTAGCTCTAGCGGGGAACACAAATACACAGGATGAGAGGCTGTAATGTCAATAAGGTGGAATTAATTCACTCACGTACTGGAGTACACTGGGCTGCAGACCTCGGTGTGGCCTCTCCACTACGCCAGATGTGTCCCTTGCGGCTGCAGTCTCAGGGGACAACGAAACAAAGGTAAGAGTATACAGTTAGGTCCATATATATTTGGACTCTGACCGAATCTGTGTTATTTTAGCTGTTTACCAAAACATATTCAAGTTACAGTTATATAATGAATATGGGCTTAAAGTGCAGACTCAGATTTAATTAGGAAGGGTTTAGGAATTACAGGTTATTTTTCAAGGAACCAAAAGTAATTGGACAATTGACTCAAAAGCTGTTTCATGGACCTGTGTGGACTAATCCTTTATTATTTCTTTATCAATTAAGCAGGTAAAAGGTCTGAGTTGATTCCAAGTGTGGCATTTGCATTTGGAAGCTCTTGCTGTGAATGCACAACATGTGGTCAATGCAAGTGAAACAGGTACATTTTAGCCTGCAAAAACAAATCCATCAGAGAGATAGAGGAAACATTAGGAGTGGCCAAATCAACAGTTTGTTATATTCTGAGAAAAAAAGAATGCACCACAAAAAGGTCTGGACGTCCATGGATGACAACAGTGGTGAATGTTTGCAGGATCCTTAACATGGTAAAGAAAAACCCCTTCACAACATCCAGCCAAGTGGAGAACAGTCTCCAGGAGGTAGGCATAATTATTATCCATAAAGTCTACCATAAAGAAGACCTCACACGAACAAATACAGAGGGTTCACCACAAGCCATTCAAGCCTCAAGAATAGAAAGGCCAGATTAGACTTCGGTGAAACACATCTAAAAGAAAACAGCCCAGTTCGGGAACAGCATTCTTTGGACAGATGAAACTAAGATCAACCTGTACAAGAATGATGAGAAGAAAAAAGTACGGAGAAGGCTTGGAACGGCTCATGATCCGCCGCATACCACATCATCTCTAAAACACGGTGGAGGCAGTGTGATGTGTTAATTGATGATGTGACAGAAGACAGAAGCAGACCCAACAACTGAAGACAGCTGCAGTAAAGGCCTGGCAAAGCATCAAAAAGGAGGAAACCCAGCCATTTGGTGATGTCAATGGGTTCCAGACTTCAGGCAGTAATTGCCTGCAAAAGATTATTGAAAAAGTATTAAAAATGAACATTTATGATTTATGTTCATTTGTCCAATTACATTTGAGCCACTGAAAATAGGGGACTGCATATAAAAATGGTTGCAATTCCTAAACGTTTCATACAAATGTTTTGTTCAACCCCTTGAATTAAAGCTGAAAGTCTGCACTTCAATTGCATCTCAATTCATTCATTTCAAATCCATTGTAGTAGTGTAGTGTACAGAGCCAAAACCTGCCTGCCTGCCTGCCTGCCTGCCTGCCTGCCTGCCTGCCTGCCTGCCTGCCTTTCCTACCTGCCCTGTCTATGTGCCTGCCTGCCTGCCTTTCCTACCTGCCTGCCTGCCTTTCCTACCTGCCCTGTCTATGTGCCTGCCTGCCTGCCTTTCCTACCTGCCTGCCTGCCTTTCCTACCTGCCCTGTCTATGTGCCTGCCTGCCCGGCCTACCGAACCTGTCCTACATGCCCCGCCTGCCTGCCTCTCATCCCTGCCTTGCCCCGTCCCCTGCTATTTTCACATTAAATTCACTATCATTGATATCAGGTGTCCTGAGTCTGTGTTCTGCACCTGGGTTCATTAGCTTAACCCTAACTATTACTTTCTAGGGGAGTCTTCTCAACAAGCCCAACCGGGTTTCTTAGCCTCCCCTGCACAATATGCCTTTTCAATTTCTCTTTCATTGGTTATTGTGTGTGTGTGCAAATCCTAAAGTGTAACTTGACTGTATCACTTGACCTGGAGCCATCCCGCAGGTTCTTACATGCCTAAAGCAGATATTCAGTTCGGGATGCCATCCACATCACCCCAAATGGTTTGTGATAGTTTTAGGCCATCTAGGAGGGTAATGGGATGAAGGCCACAGTACATTTTAGTGATTATATTTGAGTGGCAGAGGCTGACCCCAGCTTTGGTCCATTTCTGCCTTCCTGTCCTCTTGGTTAACGTTAATGGGCGATAATGGAAGCAGGTTCTCTCCCTCCCTTGGCATAGCCTGTGCCAGCTTAAGCTCCATTTAAGGAGCTTAAGCACCTTTTCCTCACGCCTGTTCTAACCTTTGTGCCCAGGTGCTGTGGCTGTTGGTTATTAGCGTTTATACAACGGTTGGTTTGGAAATCCCATTGTTAGAGTCTATCCTGCCTATGATATATTAGGCAACATACACATGACCATATTCATTCATAAAAAGTGACATCATTTACGTTGTTAACTAGCAATGCACACTACGACAACTATTACTACTACTACTACTAGCTGCTCTTACTAATACTAGCCATACCACAAAAATATAGGTTAGTTGGCCAGCTATCTAGTAAACCAGCTATAGTACATGAGCTGTACAAATTATGTAAATCTGTCAGGTGCCTCTCACCGCTTTTAATCCAGCCAGCTATCTAGCTGCTGTAGCTGCTAACCAGCCACACGTAATGAATGCAACATTGGGTTGATCACTGCCAACCACAAGCCACTATGTGTGTGGCACAGACTGCAGTCAACTTGTAGAACTCAAACTCGTAGATCACTTTCTACAGCTTATGGAATTCCTTCAGCTGCTGCAGGAAGAACATCCTCTGCTGGGCCTTCTTGATGGTGGAGGTGATGTTCTCTGCCCACCTGAGGTCCTGTGAAATTATTGTCCCCATGAATCTGAATGACTCCACACTGCTAACAGGGGAGTCACACATGATAGGGGGGAGCCCCGGCATGCTAGCCTCTCTGTCTCCGTCCTCGCCTCACTGCCTGGGGGCCAGAGCACCTGTGTGGGGCGACTGTGGAGCAGGAGGTAGAGCCGCCGTCTAATGATCGCAGATCGGTGGTTCGAGCCCCGGCTGGCCACATGTCGAAGTGTCCTTGGGCAAGACACTGAACCCCAAATTGCTCCCAGTGAGCGGGCCGGCGCCTTGCATGGTAACTTGCCGCCATTGGTGTGTGAATGTGCGTTTGAATGGGTGAATGAGAGGCCATTGTAAAGCGCTTTGGAATAAGGCGCTAAATAAGTCAGTCCGTTTACCATTTACCTGTGTCCAGAATAATAAATAATAAATCCACAGATGAGGCGAGAAAATTGGGACAAAAATCAGAAGGAGTTGAGTCTCTGATATTAAACATCTCGTCCCTTGTGAAAGTAATCTGAGTGGAATCGTAATAAACCGAATTAAAAGACAAAAACAGCCAAACAAAGATGCACCAACACACCGAGGCGACCATGATAGGCGCCATCTTGGGTGATACACAACAAGCTTTAGTTGTATATGTAATTACATTCTGTTGGTGATGGTTTGGGAATTAATATTGCTTTTGAATGCTGGTCACCACGTGTATAAAAGCAATAATATAATTTATTATTTTATACTTTATAGGCCTACTGTCCATGTGTTATGTGTTTGTCTTTTTTACGCTTCGCCTCATCACAGCCATGATTTAAAAAGTGGCCTCATGTATTATTGCTTCAATCTCATGTTGTCAGATGAGGTTTGTAGAATAGTGGTGTGTGTGTGTGTATGTGTGTGTATGTGTGTGTGTGTGTGTGTCTGCGTGTGTGCGCGTGCATGCGTGCGTGCGTGCGTGCGCGGGCAGGTATGTGTGTGTGTGTGTGTGTGCGTGTGTGCGTGCGTGTGTGCGTGCGTCTGTGTGCTCGTGTGTGTGTTTGGTGCTTCAGCCTGTCTACTGTTTGATGAATGGAAAATGAATAATGTAGGCACAGGTGGTTGGCACAGGTGGTTTTCATATAAACTTGCCTCTGACTATACAGAGACTATAAACCAGCCTGCATGCCTTGGTTTCTTCTCAGTAAAGAAACAAACATACCATCTGTGACATGGAGATCTCCTCATTTGAATGATATCATAGTTAAGTTATGACACACCATCTCATGTGGCGTGATGATCGACATCATTATAATTCAGTAGAGAGCTTAATTATTTTTGACATTAATTTGTTTAAAGGTTACATCTTATCTTAGCAATACTATTTACAGTGTACTGCACAGCTAGTCCCTGACTAACACGTCTCCTTTCATCCATGGATGAAAGAGGGCCGTACTCTGAGGTGCTGCTTTCATCACAGGCTTTCTTTTTTTGGTGTGACCCTGTGGCCTCCCAGTACCTCTGTTGATGAGGTACAGAACACAGAGAGCATCAGCCAGCCCTCAGGACTGTAGTCGGACACTCTCCATCTGTCTTCTACCATCCAAGTACAAGAGACAACAAAACGCATTCGGCATCTAGCCAGCAATAGTGCATAGTGCAAAAGCCATAAAGATATATGTACAGATATCTGTACAGTGAGATATGTACAGACAAGGGGCGAGATATGTACAGAGCAAGGGGCAATGGTTATCAATACAATATGTACAGTATATTTACAGTGTGCACAAAACAGCAGTGGGCAAAAGCTGAGGTAAATTCCTGAGTGGTACAGGAGTGTGTAACGTTCATCCTGTTGTGGGGTGGAGGGGGCTAGGTGGAGGGGGCTAGGTGGGGGGGGAGAGAATAGGGCAGGGGACTAGGGAGCAAGGCTAGCGGACGGATCTTGAGTTCAGCAGCTTGACAGCTGCAGGGAAGAAGCTGTTCGCAAGCCTGCTGGTGCGGGAGCCTAGAGTCCTGTACAGCCTCCCATGTGGGAGGAGGGCAAACAGTCCGTGACTGGGATGAGAAGTGTCTTCAACCATGCCTTGCGCCCTCCGCAGACACCGCTTCTCATGAAGGTCCGCGATGGCAGGGATTTGGGCACCGGTGATGTACTTGTGAACTTATTAAGAATCATGCATCCAGATAATCAACATCCACATATTATCTAATGTTTATTTGTCACAAACATCATAGATTCTCGTGTTTAATAAAAAAAAATACATATACAGTAGCAGTAAAGACAACATTAATAGAGTTCCAAGAGTTTTGAATTGCTTGTTCATTAAATGGCTTGTTCATTCATTAAAGTCTTTCTTCATAAGAATAATATTGGAGCTCCAATCTGCTTTAAACACAATTCTTTTTTGACTGAAACCCCCATGCAAAGCCGGATCACATTTCTCAAATAGTTGTCGACATCTAATTCCGTTTAAATCTTTGCTAAACCTGAGACAAGTCCAACCACGCAGTTCATAAGTTAGAATATTCGTATAAACCGTAGGGGCTTCTATGAGAGGACATTTTCTGGTATCCATCCTCCTGTAATATTTGTTACAGGAGGATGGATCCTCCCGCAAAAAGAAGATTGATATGTTATTATTTTTGGCAGTCCCGAAATGTCCGTGAAGATCGAAGGCCTTGGCGGCAGTAGGTCTCAGACATCCATCTGATGCAGAGATCCCGACAGAGTGGGAGCCCTTCTTTGTTATAAATTAGCCACTGAGCACAGAAGCCAGAAGAGGCGCTGACACTATAAGGAATTCTCCACTCTGTTTGTCCTCAGAGTAAAGACCAGGGGCCTCATTTATAAAGCTTGCGTACGTCCAAAAACGCGCGTATGCAACTTTGACGCAAATTTGGGGATTTAATTAAAAAAAACAGCTTGGCGTGAAAATGTGCGCTCCTCCATGCACACTGGGACCCATAGCGTACGCACCGAAACTGGAGAAATTAGCAACTGTGACTCCGCTGGCAGAAGGATGAAACTGGAGAAACGCTTTGAAATTGCTACTATTGTGTAAAATAAATCAAAATATTACCTCTCAGGCATTCTATAATGAAGGAGTGCACACAGAGAATATGTGCACTCTACACATTAACTGTACATATATATTCGCCCTTGTCCTGTACGAATCACACTGTACATATATCTTTACTGTATATATCATACTGATATTCATGCAGATATATTGACTTTTTACATTCATATTCAACTTGAGCATTAAGCTCATTTAAAGAGTGTCATAGCAAAGGCTCTGAATACAAATTCAGTGTGGACAAATCGATGCTCCGGGACTGTGGAGTTTTGATTGATTGATTGAAAACTTTATTAGAAGATTTGCAGAATCTTAGTAAGAGTAAGTGTTAGAGTAACAGTCAGTAGCCTAGGTTGGGTACAGAAACATGCTGCTGGAGTATAAGCAAATGCCTCTGAATTCATTGGATGGCACTTCATCATTACAGTAAGAACACTGCCATAGCAACTAGGGTGTTTTTCAGGGCTGAAAAGTGGAATGTTCTTGAGTCAATCTTCAGATTTATTGTAAATCCAATTCATGGATTTAATTTCCTGATAATAATTTAGATTGAGATTGAGATTGAGATAACGTTTATTGCCACTATGCATTACACATATAGGAATTTGCTTCGTCACCACAGCAAGTGCGTTTATACTTTTTTCACATATCAAAAAACAGGACAACACAACAACAACACAGGACAGACAACAGTGCATTGGATAGTGCGGTATAAAGTAAAGTGCAGTGCAGAGTTTTTTTACAGTGAGTCCAGTTCAGTCCTGGGCAGACTTGGGGGGGGGGGGAAGCCAGAGTCATTTAACAGCCTGGCGGCTGAGGGGTAGAAGCTGAGCCTGTGGCGGGCCTTCAGTGCCTTAGGCAGCCGCAACCTTCTTCCAGAGGGAAGCAGGGTGAGGAGGCCGTGGCCGGGGTGGAAGGGGTCTGCCATGATCTTCCTTGCCCTCCTCAGAGCCCTGGTGTCATGCAGGGAGTTGAGGGAGGGCAAGGGACAGCCGATCATTTAGGACCTCAAAGCAAATAACAACTGAAGATGGCTGCAGTACAGGCCTGGCAGAGCATCACCAGAAGATACCCAGAGTCTGGTGGAGTCTATGGGTCACACACTTCAGCCAGTTATTGCGTGCTTAATTTGGACATTATACTAATCTGTCATTATAGTGCCCTGAAATAGGGGGAATATTAGGTATATATAAAGTGTCAGTGGCATTTCTGAATGATGAAACCAGAACAGAAAAACCATCAAATAAAAGCTGAGAATATACTGTATACTTAACTCATAGTAAGTGTTTCATTTGAAATCCAAAAGTGTGGAGTATAGAGCCAAAAGAAGAAAAAACGTTTCACTGTCCCATTACTTATGCAGTAACCATTCACCTTTTGAATTATTATCATCAGGAAATTAAATCCATAAATTGGATTTACAATAAATCAGAAAATTGACTCATTTTCATCATGGAACATTCCGCTTTTCAGCCCTGAAAAACACCCTAGTTGCTATGGCAGTGTTCTTTGTCTTACTGTATGATGAAGTGCCATCCAATGAATTCAGAGGCATTGTCAGACAAGATGTTTCTGTATCCAACCTAGGCTACTAACTGTTACTCCACGGGTCCTGGAGCATCGATTTGTCCACACTGAATATGCAGCCACCTAATGTGATTAGGGTTCCAAAATATACCATAACAAAACATATTATATAATATATTATATTATGATAACCATGAACAAAGTGGGAAATTAGATTGGTCAAGGCTTACAGAAGATGACTTCTGGCTTTACAATTCACTGACTGATAAGAGCCTAAGTAATATTGATATCACTTGATGCTATTCTGTGTGGCAACATTAACTGTAACAACTAAAACCACAATAGTGATTTATGTAAAATGTATGATAAAATTGTGAATTGTCTAAATAATGTAAATCATTCTGCCAAAAAAGGGATAAACAACATCATTTTAGGCCAGGATGGAATGAATGAAATTGTTTGTTAAACTACAAGAGTGAGGGGTCCCCCCATATTTGATAATGATCTTTTGGTATTCACATCGAACCATGCAAGCTAGTTGGGGTAAGAGTATATCTGCACCCTTCCTAGTGACTAATGGGGTTCGACAATATACGACAATATTGTCACCTGTTCTCTTCAATCTGTATATGGATGATCTTTCTAAAAAGTTAAGAGTGTAAGACTGGATGCATGGTGGGGGGATAGTTCTATTAACCATCTGATATACATTGATGACTTAGGCGTCCTGTCTCCTTATAGTGCTGGCTTACAGCAACTGCTTAGAGTCTGCTCAAGTTATGGGGTGCAGTAGGACATTAAATTTAACTCTAAAAAGAGTGTTGTCATGATCGCTAAAACCAAGGAGGACCAGTAGCAAGATTTTCCTTCCTTCTTTATGGCAGACCAAGCGCTAAATGTGGTGAACAAAATAAGATATTTGTTCACATCATCAGGAATGATTTATGTGATGACGACGATGTGCAGCGCCAGTGTTGCACACAGGATGCACAAGCCAATATGCTGGCACGCAAATGTTATATGTGTACAGTTGATGTTAAAACCCACTTGTGGTGCAGCTACAGTAAAGCAACAATGAAACAGCTTCAGGTGGCATTTAACACTAGAAGAGCCACGAGGGGTCACGGTGACCCCTGTGAGTAACCAAAAAATTCTAACTTTGCACTCTATCAAATTTCAGGACACTCCTTTCATGACTTTTCCTAGATTTTCTATGTGCATTCTACCACCCAGTATCCTTACATTTTCAAAATCACTTCAGGATAAGCTAATATAAAGCTGTTTTGCAGTTTTTCTGTGTAGGAGGCAGACTAAAAAAAGAAGCGCCCTCTAGTGATCTCTGTGTGTAAATAGCAGATTTACATTCAAAAAGGGGGTCTATTTACTCTACTAGGTAAAATAGAAACGGCTGTTCTAGTGTTAAGGATGCATTTAGAATCTTGCTCCAGCTCCCAAGATGGACAAGTGCAAGTCATATGTTTGTGACTAGTAATGTTCCCACCTTTCACTCTGTATTACGGAATTTTATGTACAAATGTATGTGTCGATTAATTGATTATATATATTTTTTATCATAATGGCCTTAACTGAGCCCACAGAAAGTGACACAAGGTACTCCTCTTGTTTTTGGAAACACAGGAACAAATGTCTGTATGTATTTTAATCACTGTGAACTGCAATGATTATATTTGTGTTGTCCTCGTATTGTATTTTATTATCTTTTATACTGTATGGACCTATGTGTCAAATAAAGTTACATTGAAATTGAACTATTAGAAAGATGGAGATAAGTTAATGGACCCAAGTAAACATTATGTACTGTAACACTGGTAGACATGTTATTCATAGAAAGAGCAAATGAACACCATAGCTTTTGTACCCTTTTTGTTCATTGGCGCTTCCTGTGCAAATACATTAGGATAATCCATGTTGACAGTGGGAATACATGAAGAGGGACTGATTATTTACCCAGTTTTAAACGGGTCTGTTGCCCTGTATGGCCTTTTGTTTTCTTTCTTTTTTTTACATTTAGGGCATTTAGCAGACGCCTTTGTCTAAAGCGACTTACAAAAAAACAAACTGTAATCAAGTAAAAACTACTACTCGGTCGAGATAAAACAACAGTAATATAATAAAACATAGTTGGAAGCTTCAGGAGGGACAGCTAAGGTGCAGCCAGAAGAGGTGGGTCTTCAGTCTACGACGGAGGACAAGGTGTAACTCTGCAGTCGTGACAGCGGTGGCTCGCTCGTTCCACCAGCGAGATGCCAGGACGGTGTAAAGCCGTGACCGGGCAGCACGACCACTGCATCCCCGCAGAGGCAGTGGAGCCAGTCAGCCAGCAGAGGTGGAGGAACGGAGTGAACGGGCAGGTGTGGGGGGATCATTGCCTGCATGTAGGAAGAGGCAGTTCCCTTAGCCACCCGGTAGATGAGAACAAAGGTCTTAAACCTAATGCAAGCTTACTATCCAGAGCCAGTGAAGGGTGTGGAAGAGAGGGGTGACATGGGAGAATTTGGGGTGGTTGAATACCAGACAGACGGCAGCATTCTGGATGAGCTGCAGAGATCTGAGGGCGGGGAGGCAGGGAGCCTGGCCAGGGGTGCGTTACAGTAGTCGAGGCGGGAGATGCCCAGTGTCTGGACCAGAAGTTGAGCTGCTTCTCTGGTGAGGAATGGGCGTATCCATCTGATGTTGCTGATGTTGAGGACAAATCTGCAGGAGTGATCAATAGAGACACACTCTGAGTGTGAGAGGAAAGGGCAGCATTTTCCTCATCAGTGGAAATGATCATATCATCAGTGACTCAATGATCATCTGCAAAGCTATGTTGTTGCTATAATACAGTCACACAAGCCCTAAGATTTCCTTCAAGGAAAATGTGCATCAGCTTGGTTTGTTCTTTAGGACCCAAAGGCCCTTGGTTATTACCTAATTACATGATGATGATGATGATGATGATGATGATGATGATGATAATATCATCACTAGTGCAATCACAAACAACCAAACATAATTTGATTAAACTGGACACATTATTTCATTTAAAAGAGTTAGAATTAAATATTTTATTAGCATTGTCTTATTTTTTTATACAGTGACATATTCCTAGTTTTGTCGTCTGCAATAAAGTCAATAGTAAGGGTCAATTATGAATATCCTAATAGATATGCTACAGTAGCATATGAATTATACTTTTTTTTGTGTGTGTCTATTTTTTTAGAGTGTGTATTATCAAAAACCTACCAACAGCAAACTGCAGGACCTCATACATTGCATATCCATGTCCCCTGTGCAAAAAACGACATATGTCTGCGTTCCTTTGATGGGTCCATATGAAAATATCATACTGGTCGTTCGGTATGATTCGCCTGTTGCAAGAGATGAAAGGAAAGGTTCTCCTTGCTTGGCCTTCGGCAAATTTTGATAGATGTCAAAGCTTTCAGATGTTATAGCGAAAACACACAGGCACAGCCCATAACAAATCAAGGCAGTTAATTTCATGGCAGTTACCTTTCAGTGGTTGTAGTTCTCACCACCCACACTAAGTCTGGAGGCATGTACTGTAACTGAAGGCACCTGCTAAAAAGTTATTTAGCGAGAGGAGAGAAAATTCAAATGAAAAATGACATCGCATCAACAACTGAAGTATATTTATAAAGTATATAAAGCATACTTGTCAAAAGGTCATATGAATATGTTTTAGTGAAGTCTCAAAGGATTTCTAAACAAAATAACAAAACAAAAGTGTTTGTCTGCCATGATCATTTTCTATCAAGCTTACTCCTTCCTACCTATGCATAAAAATAAACTCTGTGTTTTTTCAAAAGGATAGACATTTTTGGGAAAGGGTCTTTACTGGCTGTATTTGAAATAGATTCCAGCTTGAAGAGAGGTATTATTCTGTGTCCAGGATCCTTATTGTGATTGCACAGTTTTTCTATTCAAACGACCGCTTGAGAGAAACGTACAGTATTAAACCCAAAAGAGTCAACATTATAATAATAATAATAATAATAATAATAATAACTGTCAATTCAGTCAATTGTTGGAATTGTATGCTCTAGGCAAGGGGTCTGCCATAGACAGCGACCCTGGAGCAATTAGGGTTTCAGTGCCTTGCTCAAGGACACCTTGGCACATGTCCAGGCCGGGTTCGAACCACCGAGCTGCCGATCTTGCGATCATTAGACGCCGGCTCTACCTCCTGAGCCACAGCCGCCCCATTATGAATCATTGTCTACCAATAGAGAAAATGTGTTTCCGCACGTTGCTATTTAGTACTGCTGACATAGAATGGTGCTTATGGTAAAGTGTGAAGCTACATCCCTTTGTTGTTTAATATTTTAGATTATGGTTTGTAGTGTTTTTTTATCTCTACCCTATAGAGGTCGAATCACATTTGCTAATATACAGTATACCCAAGGGAGAAACTACATTGCAACACAAGACAAATGTTGTATTTATCTGCACTGCAGAGTCCGAGGAACATGTGTACTGTTACGCTCTGTGATCCGTGTTGAATTGCCATGACTGTTCAACATGTGCAGCAAGAACAATACTTTAGCAGGCTTCCCTTTTATCTAAAAATACTACGTAATTACTGTAATAGAAAGTGTAATAATACCAGATGTTTATGTCTAGTCTTAGACATCTGGAAACATCTAGTATCTGCTCTTCTCCATCAATACATTGTTTGAAGAGAAATGTGGCAAAACATAGTCTAAACTCCAGATACAGTTAGGCTCTTCACAGGACAGATTGACAATTACCCAAACATACTGCGAAAGCAACCCAGTTTTTTTTAAGGCAAAGTAGTGGAATATTCTGCAATGGCCAAGTCAATCACATGATCTCAACCCGATCAAGAATGCATTCCACTTGCTGAAGACAAAACAACAACTGAAGACAGCTGCAGCAAAGGCCTGGCAAAGCATCACAAAGGAGGAAACCCAGCATTTGGTGATAAATCGACAAAGGATTAAAAATGAACATTTGATTTATGAGTATGTCAATTTGTCCAATTACATTTGAGCCCCTGAAAATTGGGGACCGTATAAAAATGGTTGCAATTCCTAAACGTTTCATACAATATTTGTGTTCAACTCCTTGAATTAAAGCTGAAAGTCTGCACTTCAATTGCATCTTGATTGTTTCATTTCAAATCCATTGTGGTACCATACAGAGGCAAAATTATGGAAATTGTGTCACTGTCCAAATATCTCCGGACCTAACTGTATATTAAAGTATTACTTGGACAGTAGCAAGTGAGGTAGGCCTATGGTAGAAGGTTCCAGAACTGTGATGACTGGTCTGGTGGCTGCTACAGTATCCGGTATCACAGAATAAAGTTCAAGTATTAAACCGTTGACAAGCTAGACTGAGTTAGCCATATGAATGAATGAATGAATGAATGAATGAATGAATGAATGAATGAATGAATGAATGAATGAATGAATGAATGAATGAATGAATGAATGAATGAATGAATGAATGGTCTTTATTGTCATTGCTATAGTACAGGTACCAAACAACGAAATTTGGGAGGGGTGGCTCCCCTTGTGCTAGGAAAGAAAAGAAAAAAGAAAAAAAAGGAAAAAAAAGAAGGGAAAGGAGCTGGTTTACATAAATAAAGGCTATGTACACTATCCACTACCAGGGGTCGGCAATAGGCGGCCTGTGGGCCATTGCTGGCCCGTCACCAATAATATTTGGCCCAGCAGATTATTTTGAGAATCCACTTTTTTTTTTTTTTTTTTTTTACAATATCGGACCGACAGTCCCACACCGCGCCTATAATGTCCGAATAGAGAATCTACCTCCACCTGAATAATGCTTATTGTACTTTTATTCATGTTGAGAGTGAATGACACAGGGACAGACAATCAGGCAGCGGGGTGCACCGAAGCGCACTGACGCTGAACCCCTCAGAGTGAATCATAAGTAGGTGGACAAGGCGTGGTGCTGAAATAGCCGACATGCGGTGTGGTTTGAAAAAAATAACATCAGCTCATTAAATCATTCAAACGTAATGTTTACGTATGTGACTGCAACACACATATGAACAGTAACAAAGCAAATTCTGTTTAATTTTCTGAAAAACATTGACAACAAAATCGGCGCAAAAGTGGTGGTAGGCCTATGCTCCTGAAACGACAGAGCAAACGCGCTATTAGGGATAATAAGTACAATGAGCCATAAGCCATTCATTCAAAATATACAAAATACAATTAGGTTATTAAATACAATAACGACAGGCTTGGTACTCACTTAATGTGAAAAGTGGCATCTCCCATCGGTCACTATTTGCTTGATATCTGGTGATATTGACGTCACTTTAATCCGCAGGCAGTTTTTTTATTTTATTTTTTATGCATCAATCGATTCCTCTCGTGTGTCTTTATCACATTCATTGAGGAAAAGGACGACTCGCATGTATAGAAAGGGAACATTGTGAGCACGGAAGATGTGAGTCTCACACAACGGCTTTGCATTGATGAAACCAGGTAGGATGAACGTATAGTTCGCTGTCCATTCCTCTTTAAATGCCCTGTTTTCACCGTCAACTTTCCTCTTTAGACCTTTGGAGAGTGACATTATGTATCTCTTGCTAGTTAGCAGGTTAAATGTTTAGCTAACTTCACCCGGCACGCAAACAACCAATCCAATAATAAATAATGTGACCTTGTCTGGAGGAGGGGGGGAATCATTCAGAATAAAAGTGTTAAATGTTAAATAATTATTAGAATAAGTTAGGCTGCGATACATCGTCAGTCCACACATTTATTATTCAAAACTATGGAAAAGGGTGAAACTACGTTTCAACGTTGTTGAGAATCACAACACAAACTCACTAGTCAAGCCTAATACTGCAACGAAATGGATTGGACTGCTACCTAGTTAATTATAACACTACTTTACATTGTTAGCAGGCTCACAAAACAAGCTGTGTTAGTTGACTAGCGATGTGTACATTTCTCGAAAGAAAAGTCAAAGCATTAGAACGTGTCGCATTTTTTAACAATCAATTACTTAAATTATCCTTTGATTATGTTCGGGCCCGCCATCTAGTGGCTAATTTTTTTGGGCCCGAGGCCAAACCTAATTGCCGACCCCATACTATACTGTACAGATAAAACGACTAGGGTTGTCATATTGCACATAGTGTTATTGCACATTCACATAAAGTGTCGCAGTTTGCAGGCTTGAAATGTACACATTTGTGCCTCAGTACTACACCTGATTTTTCAATCCAGCAGCTGCCATCAATCCGTCCAGACTGTCCAGGGCCCAGAACCTAGGTCTTTGCTGTGTTCAGGGCCTGGATGGCCCTGGGGTAGAAGCTGAGCTTCAGTCTGTTTGTCCTTGCGGCCATGGTCCTGTACCGCCTTTTCGAGGGCAGCCGGGCAAAGTGTTCGTACCCAGGGTGGGATGGGTCTCTGGAGATCTTGGAGGCATTTCTGAGGCAGCGTGTTGTACAGCTCTTCCAGAGAGGGGAGGGGGGCGCCGGTGATCTTCTGGGCTGTTCTCACGACTCTCTGTAGCGCATTTCTCTCTGCGGCTGTGCAGCTGGAGAACCAGTTGCAGATGCAGTAGGTGAGGATGCTCTCCACTGCGCAGCGGTAGAAGGCCACCAGTATCTCCTGCTTGTTGTGGTCCTTCCTGAGGACTCTCAGGAAGTAGAGCCACTGTTGTGCCTTCTTGATGATGGCTGCTGTGTTGTTCTTCCAGGACAGGTCATCCTGTATCTGCACCCCCAGGAATCGGAGGGTTGAGACTCTCTCCACGCTCTCTCCGTCGATGAGCAGGGGCTGGACCTGAGATTTTTTCCTCCTGAAGTCCACGATGATTTCCTGGGTCTTTGACTGGTTCAGCAGCAGGTTGTTAACCTTGCACAGCTTGCTCAGCTGCTCTACCTCATCCCTGTACGCCGCCTCGTCCCCCCCCGAGATGCAGCCCACCACGGTGGTACTAAACAGAGGCTTGTGATTTAATGAATTATCTATATGGTAATAAAGAGAGGCTTGTGATTTAATTAATTATCTATATGGTAATAAAGAGAGGCTTGTGATTTAATGAGTTATCTTCCAGAACGGTATCCTATTCACTGAAGTAGTATGATAAAGGGTTCTTCAAACATCTGCAAAAAGAGAGTCTGTTGTAAATACCTTTGACATGAGCAATTTACAAAATCGTCAGTCTCTTTCATCGGGGATACTGTGTCATAGAACAGGTGACTTAAACAATCTGGGATCTTTCGGGATTTTTTTGTACATGCTGCAAGTGGCCTTATAAACAATGTTTCTGAATACAGAAATGTCTAAGGAACGAACAACAACAGATGGAGCCTATTTTAAGACATCTCAATATAATGTCACTGGGACTTTCGTCATACCTCTGTTCCACTTCCTGTGTTCAACTATCACTCACGTCCTTAGAACGAGGGATGAACCTTCGAGGAATAAATCCCAGAAGGCCCCCCTTCCATCAGAGGCTAACCCAACAGAGAGGCCAGGGAATGTCTCACGACACAGGCTGAAATACATCAAGTTCTCTGGGAGTCTCAGCGCTTGTGTTTTGAAGCGTAAGGATAACGTTTAAAGAGCCACTCGAGGAGAGGTTTGTGATCACACCGACGGAAAAATAACAATGAAGCCTGAAATATGGCACTTTAGAGAGATGTGCATGAAAACCAGATGCAGGTCGTGGCCTAAGCTAAGGCCATAAAATGTGGATAATGACTGTGTGCTGACAATGTCATGAACCCAAGATGAGAGGAAAAAAGTGTAAACCAAAAATACTTATGGGTTTTTCAAGGGCCAATAAATTCAGCTTTCTGCTTCTGTAACACTATACTTCGGTAACAAAACAGAACCACCCAGAAAGGGGGGCAAAGGCGTATTGGATTTAGTGGAGTAGCGTTCCCTGGCACCACTTTTAGTAAGCCGGTAGGTCCGGTGTCAGGGGGTCCCAACACAGCTAGCACACAAAAACGCAAGCTTTGAAACAGGAGAAATGTCCATTATAATTCGTGAACAGCAGAGTATCCAGTAGGGGTCTACTAAGCCTACACACAGTCTTATGATCGCAAGGTTGGCAGATCGACGGTTCGAACCCCGGCTGGCCATGTGTCGAGGTGTCCTTGGGCAAGACACTGAACCCCAAATTGCTCCAAATGAGCGGGCCGCCACCTTGCACGGTAGCTTGCCGCCATTGGTGTGTGAATGTGTGTGTGAATGGGTGAATGAGAGGACGTTGTAAAGCGCTTTGGAATAAGGCGCTATATAAGTCAGTCCATTTACCATTTACACATGCAAAGGGGGTGAACCAACATTTCACCAATGGTCATCACGTCTCAATTGCAAGTTATACATGGTCTTTGTTGTCTATATAGCCAGGAAGTATTTCTTTTTATTAAATTGGGCAATTAAGAGACACACACATATGTAAACTAAGATGCACATTAGTACAAATGTAAAAAAGTTTGTAAAAAGTGATAGATGTATGTGCTAGTGCAGTTATTATGGATTAAACCAATCAGGTAGTAGCTAATTTGGGAAAGGTAAGATCACTCCTCCCTAAAGCTCCTTGTAGTTTTCGAAACCATGTGATTACCCCCAAAATACATCATTCAGGGTAAAATCTTCAAACTAGCAAGACCTAGGCTTTTCATTTAGATAACACAAAAGTTGTTCACATGTCCACCCATTCTTATGGTAATGTGGACATAGGTAAAAAAAAAAATGGTGATGATGAGTGGTTGTTAACAAGTGAGTAAGTGTAAGTAAGTACTCCAACAGGTTTTATAGTACTATAGACAGAGCTACAGTGTAAAATGGTAAAACCACAGTTGCCAGCAAGTTACTGTAATTCGCCTATACAGTACAGCACTGTAAATCATTTTACAGTAAGGAGAGGTACCCTAACCCTAACCCATAGATACAGAATGCAAAGGTCAGTAATTACATTTTCATAACAGGACAGGCATTCAGCTCAATAATCTAATAGTTTTGCTTTTAATGAACTCGGTTTTGCTGTCAGCATAATGTGTTGCAATAGATAGAGAGGAGAGGTCTGGGAATATTTTGATGTGCTGGTTTTCTCATCAACCAAGCCTGGCTGTTGTTCCTGTATCCCCTGCCAAAGAAAAAACATTCATCTCAAATTGCATACCCTCAATGATCAAATATGCTGTACACACGCAGAGGGGAATGATATACATTTACAGTGGTTAACTTTCCTTTAGGAACTCCTCACTGCGTTTTATTAGCGTTAGTTCTGACAGACTTTATACTCTCAGTATATAATACGTTTTAATAATAACTTTTATTTGTATAGCACTTTTCCTGCAAACGTTGCAGCTCAAAGTGCTCCAGTCATTATATAATCCACATTTTATAATTTAGTCATTTAAAGGCCATATTAAGAAGATGGGTTTTTAGTCTTGATTTGAACATATCTGCTGAGGTTGCATCCCTAATGTAAACTGGCAGTGCATTCCACAATTTGGGTGGCAGGCAGCCTCAGCAAATCTCTTCTTTTGTACATGTGGTACACAGAGAAAACCAGCGTCAGAAGACCTGACAGCTCTATTGGGCTGATATGCTAGAAAAAGGTCTTTCAGATATTCTGGTGCTGTGCCAGTGAGAGCTTTATAAAGAAGCAGAAAGATCTTGAAATCTATTCTGAACACGTGGTGTTACAGTATGTCCATTTCATTGTTTCCTCAATTCCATTTCAGATCAGCACTCTGTAGACTATCCACATACCTGGGGTATTATATCTTCAAACAGAGTGAAGCATTCATATGAGGTAATACACTTGAAGGCCTCTTTTGTAATCGTCAGTGTGTTTTGAGTAAAGTAAAATATTTATTGATTGAGAACGTAAAATATGTATTGATTGAGAACGTTATATGTTCATCTCCGCTTCCATCTCAAACATAATCAGATCCTCTCTGAAGCACAAAGGAATTGACTCAAGCCATATCCTCATTCAACCCCTCTCAAGCATTACCATGCACGGCTGTAAGGTCTGGGTTGAATAAGAGTATAGTTTATATATAGAGGCTTGTAATACTTCACATACATATTACATATTTCACATGGAGATACTGGAGAGCTGGCTTCATTAAGTCTCACCTTTTTATTCAGCACCAGACTAAATATCTACAGTATATCTGAGTGATTGTGAGTTAGTTATTATACAACTCAACGATGTGTTTTGACACCTCAGTTAGGACACAAGTTCACTATATACATTGCTAATAACATAGTAACAGGGAGGGAGAGAGGGAGAGAGGGAGAGAGAGAGAGAGGGCGAGAGAGAGAACCTTCACTTCACACACATAAAAAGCGTGAAATTACCAAATCATGAGGCCTTGCGGATGCCTTTGTTATGCGAGTCTCGTAATTTAATCCTCTTGCATATACTCCTTTCACAGCTTTGTGTATATTGGGGAGATCCTTTTGTTCGTGAACCAATTTTGTGAATTTGAGATAAACGTTTTTTAGATTAGATTCAAATGTATTGTCATCGCAGAGTATAAGTACAATACAACAAAATGCAGTTGAGCATCCAACCAGAAGTGCAAATAGTGATATACGGGCATGATATAAATAGAACAAGATGTAGTGATAGGTAACTATGTAATATACAGTATGTGCAGAAGTAGTATTGTAAACATCAGTATAGTTTAGAGGTATATACAGTTATGGGCGATATACAGTTATGAGCTATGTACAGTGAGGTAGTTTATGTACAGTATCTAATGTGTGGAGTATAAATTAAGCTATGTCAGGAGACATGTGCAATGTGCAATATACAGTAGTACAAAGGTAGTAATGTAAACATCAGTAGTGCAAAGGTTATAGAGTGATAGTATCAAGTATAGTCCTTAGTATCCCAAGGTGGGGAGGGGGGGGGGGGTACTGAGAGTCATAGTCATAGTCAAGTGTGTGTGTGTGTGTGTGTGTGTGTGTGTGTGTGTGTGTGTGTGTGTGTTGGGGGGGAGGGGCAATAGTTCAGCGGGGTGTGTGGAAGGGGGGGATTGTTTATCAGAGTGATAGCTCTGTGGAAGAAGCCGAAGCCTGCTGGCAAAGTTGCAACATGCATCATGCAACATATGAAACAGACACCAAACTGGCACACGCTCCTTCCCGTCTTAATCTCTTCTAATCCCAGCCGTTTTAGATCCAGCACGCTGTCTCACTAAGATCAATTCCAGATGAGCTATCTGGCCGAGGAAGTGGCCGTCCAATATTACAATATTATTGTAAAAACAACACAAATCGACCGATTCCATAACCAGGAATATAACACCCAACCCAATATCCAAGTTGGTTACCATAGGTTCTCTAATCAACTACAATCACATGGGTCTCAGGTGTTGATACTGTATGTGCCTATGGTATAGAGTTACTCACATTCATATTATAATAGACTTTAAAAATGTAGCCGTGTCAAAACTGTATATGTTACGGTACATGTGGGAACACGGTACATGTGGGAAAACTAGGGTTAGGGTTAGGTGCTAGGGTGCTACGGTTAGGGTTAGGGCTAGGGTTAGGAGTAGGGTTAGGGTTAGGGTTAGGGTTAGACATGCCAGCATGTACCAAGTCGACGTAGCACCTAACCCTAACCCTAGTTTTCCCACATGTACCGTAACATATACACATAAAGAGCAACATTGGGACATTTTGCCTTTCCTTACTCAAACTTACGTTACAAAAACTTACGTTACAATACAAACTTATTTTGCCTTTCCTTACTCCCCCCTGATCAAACTTACGTTTCTTACCCTTGCTTTTCTGAATGGCTAAGCCCCAAAAGTCTGCGGTGATGTCACTGCGCAGGGTGGTATGTTGAGTGGCTGCAGAGTGAGTCCTGGCCACGGTCCCACATAACTCAGCGCTCAGACCATTTGAAACGTGACGCATGTACTGTAGACCAGACTAGCCGAGGAAACAGTTGATGAAGGGTTGGAGTCGATCGTGTAATGAGTCAGTGGGAAGAAATGACGAACGACGCAGAATCCATCACCCTGGCCTGCAGAGAATTCAGAGATTAGCTGATAGCTGTCATTAGGGTCGGTCCTACTTTTAACAGGCAGCCAGTAAGCGAAAGGCTCAAAGTCCAGTTTACCCTCATTCTTTCACCCATCCTTCCATCATACTGTATTTCATCCATCCTTCTTACTGTCTTATATGTATTTTACCCATCCATCCAGCCAGCCATTCATAAAGCAATAACATAAAGTTTCGACAAAAGCTTGTTTTTCAAGGTTATCGATTGATGAAAATGATTACTAGAGACCTTTCTCTGCTCTATCTTCCCTCTACATGAAAAGTGAAAGTAAGCGAACGTAGCCTTGTGCCCAGTTTACAACAGGACAGGTGCAAGACAGGACAAGAGAGTGGAAAAAGTAATTAGATTTATTTATTACGTTTTGCACTATGATGTTGGTTTGCACTGTCTTGTCCTGTCTGGCACCTGTCCTGTTGTAAACTGCGCTGTACTGTACCATACCAAATTCCTAACGTGTTTACATGTCATGGCAATAATGTCTTCTGATTCTGATTCTGATTCTGATTCTGAACACAGAAGCCAGAACGGCCCATAGGGGCAGGAGCCTATCTCCTGTTTCTGTAGCCTGAAGCAGCATGACATACAGAAACACCTGGGCAGACACTCTAACCAGTGGTGTAGTCTATGTGATACGCAGGACTACGCTGTATACCCACTAGGAAAGGTCAAGGAAAGGTCAAAGGCTTTTTGTGAACTTTCACACTTTCATTCATAAAATTCACCCCGTCTGTGTTACGAAGCACTGGCTTTTGGACCATTGGGACTGACTATAGCGTCATATACCATCAACGGGGGGAGATGAGACATGAATGACAAAATGCAGCACTATCATGCACAGATCAGCCTTAAAACCTGTAATGTTAGATATATAACGTTAGAGAGGGAGCGCAGCTTTATTTTCATGGCGTTCCGAAATGAACGATATGAGGCTGGGAGGGAAAAATCACAGTATACCCACTAGAAAAAACTAGACTACACCACTGATTCTAACCACAAGGCCAATGAGTCTCCATGTAAGGTCAACCATTATCTAGAGTAGAGAGAGACTGCCTCAACTACTCACTGAGTTGGAGCGGCAATAACTGCTGAATATTGGAAAGTGAAGTTCTCGGTGTCATTCTCCTCCCCGTTTAGCAACGTTTTCGCAACATTAGATCAGTTATTTTTCTTGTTAGGTCGCCAAGTCTTGGCTTCATTACACTTGGACTTGATCGTCCGAGAGTGATAACGGAAATTACCTACATTATCGAAAAATGCCCCGTCACCAGTCAAAACACGCCAATGCGGAAAGTGCAATCGACCACTCGGGTCTGTTAAGAAACTTAGTGGCTGCTGAGGCAGAAAAACAATCCTCTCTCTAATTGGTCATTCTTCCTCTTTTCCGGTCATCCGATTTATGAGCCTGACAGGTTTTCTCTTTTTTTTTTTTTTTTTTTTTTTTTTTTTACAGCTCTCTGACCTTTTCCTTTCACCCTAAACATTGAAGGAGGAGGGGTGTGAAAATTCCCTTAGAATTTTTATTTTATAGAATTTATACAATATTTTTTAGGAAATAGGCTAGGCTTAACCACACATTTCAAACCAAGAAGTAAAGGGGGAAATAGTGTACAACATATTCTATACAGAAAAGGTATAATTTGACCAACTATGTACAACATGTGTCGGATTTGCCTTTACAGCGGTAATGTTATAGTCCACTAATACGTAGAACGTGTCCTTCCTTCTCCTTCCTATTTCGTCTCCTTCCGTCTCCTTCCTATTTCAAAGCCAATCAGGTGATTGTCACTCAAAGGTGTGAATAACATACTTTCAAAAGTGAGAATTACATCATTTTCATTCATAGCTGCTTGTTTGAATTAATGGTCAACCATGCCAATAGATGATGGTGTTCACACCATTGGACGTTTTTAAATATCATAATAACGAATGTGTAGCCTATCTCCGGAAAGTGGTTTTGAACCTTAATAGATCAATTTAGTTTTTGGTAGGTTTTGCTATCAGAATTTAAACAGAATTTGACTGATAGACTGACCTATTGGAAGTGAGGTGATTCCTGGTGTTCAGTGGAAATGGAAATTTGATAGGTGATAGGATAGATAAATAGATAGGATCTCCTAATTAGGAGATACGTATCTCCCAATAAGTCTTTTTTTATTTTTTGGGTGAACGCAATGCGCTTCCGTAGTAATATTCTTCAATAACCAATAAATATATACAGTATATTATATTATTATTCTTTTTATATATATATATATACTTTTTATTTTTTTAATGGCTTCACTAAATACAGATTGTGGCTTTAATGCAAAGTTAATGGCCAGTTAACCAATTGCCAATGGGAACATAGTGTCACCTTAATCTCCACAGTGAATAACTTGGTATGAAGGGATGGCGTCAACGTGTAAAGGCATACACATTTCACCAGCTGTGTCAGCAGCTGGAGGGAGAAGATAATGGATACCCTCACAGGAAGAAAAAAAACCCTGGAGGTGCTGTTACAATACCATGCAATACTTACAAGGCTATACACGGCTTCCTTTTGGACTACTGTAAATTGACTTCCTGCTGCTAGAGTACTTTAGAGCAGAGTATAGACTATTGTATACCGAGTGGCTAGTTCTAAGCCCGGCTAGGAACATTCAAGACATAACTCTGACCTGACCTACTTACCCTTGTCTGTCTGAGCTCAGCACGAAGAAACAGAAGCCAATCAGTGCTCTCGCCTCGAGTCTATAAGACATCTGACTTATTTTTGTCAGTTCATTCAGAGAGAAGATTGTGTCCAGGTGCACACACAAGATAACAGTCACCTTTTTGCTTACCCATGACCCTGTAACTCATTCTGAAAGGATCTCTTGATCTCTTGAAATTGCTTGAACCCTCAGACAATACATAACTTTAAAGAAATCCACTGTGACCTAACCTGAGGAATTGCCATCACAGACACAAGTGCATTTGGGTACATTTTTCTACATTCAGAGCTGCAACAGTTAGATAGTTTTCTTCAATTCTTTAGCTACTCAAGGCTCTTGAATGAATGAATGAATGAATGAATGGTCTTTATTGTCATTGATATAGTACAGGTACCAAACAACGACATTTGGGAGGGGGGGCTCCCCTGGTGCTAGGAAGAAAAAAAACGAAAAACAAGAAGGGAAAAGAGCTGGTTTACATAAAATAAAGGCTATGTACACTATCCACTATACTATACTATACAAATAAAACACTGTGCTGTACTCTATGCTATGCTATACCTATTCTAACATTTCCTATTCTCTGAACCTTATGTACCCTAGGGTTGTCATATTGCACATAGTGTTATTGCACATTCATTTAAAGTGTCGCAGTTTGCAGGTTTGAAATGTACACAGTTGTGTTTCAGTATTACACTTGATTTCAATCTAGTAGCTGCCATCAATTTGTCTAGACTGTCCAGGGCCTAGAACCTAGGTCTTTGCTGTGTTCAGGGCCTGAATGGCCCTGGGGTAGAAGCTGAGCTTCAGTCTGTTTGTCCTTGCGGACATGGTCCTGTACCGCCTGTTCGAGGGCAGCCTCGCTCTTCTCCCCACACAACCGTGTCTCTGTTCACAGTCACATGTGGCTTATGATTGGTTATGGTCTCCCTGGGCTTGAGCAGTAACCTGAGGTAATGAACATTGCCACTTTCCCGCTGACTCTCTCGTGTGGGCATGTCACTCGTACATCGCTAGTGTTAACCAACCAGACAGTGTTATTAATGTTATTTAAGCTTGGACTGAATTTCAAAATGGGAAGAACCCATCCATTCACACAAGACCACAGAGAAGTTGCTGAATCACCAGAAGCCATAATGTCCTTGCTTTGACATTATTCAACAGTAAGAAATTGAGATCAGACATTTTTCAGACTTTTATCAAATATGCCAACCTGGTTCTACTGTCAATTGCCTCTCTCTCACTTTTCCGGTTAATTTTGTAGCTGATAATCTCTTGATAATCTCTCTCCTCTTTGAGAGGCCACATAACCAAGGACAACGAAAAAACAATACATTCTTAGAACTGAATTCATTGTCACTTTTGAACGCTAGAGAATCCTCTAAATCAAATGAGGCGTAAAGAAAAGCCCTGGGATTTAGCTCATGATGTTTTGGCATAGATTGTCTTTTATAATTAGATTATATTAACACTAATTATGCAAGACCTTTTTTGCGCATTATCTCATTAACTGTTTGTCATCTTAGAGAGGGAGCCCAGAGCCACTTTAAGGCCAAAATGGGCCACAGATGATTTGAAGTCAGGGTCAAAAGTAGTTGAGTGTAGAATGATATCATCTGTGTAGACCTCCTCCAACTCTCTGCCTCATCTCTCTGGCACAGGCTGAGCTTGGACTCACACCCTCACACGCTTGTGCAATATGCTGGAGCGGAAAGACAAGGACATGAAGATTAATGGTGTTTGTATCCAGAGAGCCAAGAGCCTTCTGCCAGTCAAGTGCATCTGAACTGTCCTCTGTTCTGAGTGCTAGGGAAAAGCATTGTGCTACTATTAAGAATACTCAAGACTAGCCACTGGCATCTATACTAGATAACCACATCTGAATGGAATTTAACTATAAACACAGATTGAATCTTCGACATTCTGTCAGGTGTTGGGACTATTCTCCTCTAAATCTCTTGGGATGATTATCATTATAAGAGAATACTGTATATATCTGACTTACCTGTGAGTGGAAACAAAATGCAGATGGATCTGTGGAATGTCTCACTCTTTTCTCAGAGTTTTCTTCCACTTGTCATCACACATCACTTTTCAACTCCCTCTTTTACCTATAATCCTACCACTAACTACCTCCTGCTAGACTAAGCCAGAGCAGACCAGGCCTACCAACTTATATGTTTCTCTTTTTGTTACATTACTTGAACCGTAATATTCAAGTCCTAATGAAATACCTGTGTGGTATGCTTGTGTAAGACTGTGGTGGTGGTGGTGGTGATGATGATGATGATACAGCTTAGAGAAAGGGCTAAGAGTCAGGCTGTCATGGACCTTTCATTAGGGAGTCGTTACTGACAGGCTCTGTCTGGGGAAGTGTCCTGCATTTCCCCCTTGCTGCCAGGAATAGTTGTTGTTGTTTCTAGAACTTGTTTCCTGTCTTTGTGTCCCAGAAAAACACTATAGAATCTTAGAAATCAGAACACATCTGATCACGTACTCTGAGCTAAATCTTCTGATCTAAACACTGAGTTCTGATTCTTGTTTATTGAACAGACAAAATGTGACACGTTCTAGTCTTTTGGTCCGCATCTATGTTTTTATTTTATATTAATCTGTGCCCTCTGGTGGCCAAGACAAGCAATAAGACATCCTCAGTGATGACATTGTGACGTTAACCTCATAGTCGATCCAAAATGCTTCACTGTCCCATTACTTAAGCAGGCCTTTGTAGCTGAAAGCATTGCAGATTCCTCAGCACACTTCTCTCCCTAAAGGCATCTGATGAATGGTGTAGTTTGACTTGAATCCCATCTCTTTTGTTATTTTTGGGTTTTTGCAGAAAAACAAACATTTTGTTCTCTCGATAGTTCCTTTTACTTAAGCATATCCATCATGCATTATTGTGGAGGTTCATAACAGATAGCTGGGTTGGGTTGAGGTTGAAGACGTATCAACAACAACTCAACCCTAACCCTAACCCTGTATAAGACTTTAACTTGTTGACTTTCTATACACTAGTTTAAACAACATTGAATGCATATTGTTGGACTATTGAAATCTCTTCTTTTTTTTTTTAAACAAACATTTTCAACATAGACAAGAATTAGGCTAGACATTTTCCCCCATCATATCAGTAATACAGAGAGAGACAAATACAAATGAAATAGTAAACATCCAATAAAAATAAATAAATAATAATAATAGTGCCATCCATCCATTGTCAATATAAAAAACAAACAAATTCCTGGTTGACCGCCCCTATCCCTGAAATAAAATACTAAAACAGTCATATTTAAGCCACAAAATATAAGAGAAAGACACTTATGAGTCTATTCAAGGTGGCTGTTACCATTGCAATGAATATTGGCCTTTCAGCAGTAGTTGAGTTAATTCTCCAAGTAGGTAGTCAAGTACAGGAGACCACATGTCAGTAAAGGACCTCTCATTACCCCTCAGAACCGCACCAATTCTTTCACGAGGGAGAACCCTGAACATCTCCCTGTACCATAATGTTGCAGTAGGTGGCTTATCCTTGATCCAATTAATCTAAATACATTTTCTTGCCAATAATAGTAATTTGTCACATAGTTTGAACTGTAAACGAGTTAGAGTTACCTCCTTTGAGGGGAGGCCAAGAATGTAAAGGCCTGGGTCTCTCTTAATCTTTACCCGAAAGATGCTGCTCAGCTCCTGGGAAATTGTGCCCCAAAATCTTTTAACCAATTGACATTGCCAAAAATAATGGTAATACTGTATGTTCCAATCTCTCTTTGACACTTATTACACAGGGGGGAGACCTGGCGGTCCATCTTGTTTAGTATGTAGGGAGTTATATGTAGACGGTGTAGTATTTTATACTGTGTCGCTCTCAGTCTATTACATATAGGTCAATAAGGAACCTCTCTACGTCATTGTACATGATTGAATCAGGAGGAGGTAAACTTTTAGATCTAACAAAGTGGCGCATCTGAAGGAAACCATAAAAGTGTTCTCTAGGGATACTGAATTGTGACTGTAGTTGTTGGAAAGTCATCAGTGCCCTATCACGGTATAAGTCTCCAATCACACGTGCCCCACCGTCATGCCATAAGTCAAAAATATTGGGGGGTAGACCTGGGGGAAAATCCTGATTCCTTATGATAGGAGTCAAGAACGAGGTGCAGCTTCCTCTACCTACATATTTACACACTTCCTGCCACACTCTGATTGTGTTGTATATAATCAGATTATTCTTGATATCCTTAGGTAACTTCTTCCTATCTCCCATGACCAGGCTCCATAATGAGGAAGGTAGACCACGTGTCTAAACAGGGCTTGGATTCGAAATGGGCATGTAACCATTCCCATAGGAAACGAGCATGGCACGCCCAGTTGTAAAAAAAGTATGTTTGGCAGGGCCAGGCCTCCCCAGTCAGAGGGCAACTGTAATGTTTTAATTTTCTGTCTAGGCCTCTTGCCATGCCATATGAATCTGGAGAATGCCCTCTCTATATCAAGAGCAACCTTCTTGGAGATCCATAAGGGTAGCATTTGTAGGGGATATAGGAGCCGGGGAAAGACAACTATTGAAATATCTGAAGCAACCCTTTAACGTACTGTAGTGTCACAAAACAAGGCAAGATGTCCGAGTCAAGTAATACCACTACCACTAAAGAAAAGGAGACCTGGAGTATTTGCTGGGCGCAACAAGACAAAGCAAACCATCTCTCCCATTTTCATTATGGGGAGGGAAAGCCTATCAAAGGACGAGGCCATGAAGAATCCTGTGAGAGAAGGAGAGATCAACCATAGCCTCATACAGGAAGTTCACCCAAATCATCTCAGGTCAGTGCAAAGAGTTGGAGCACTCCGGTGTATCTACCTGCATGTTAAGGAAGCATGAAGAAAACTCCTTATTAGAGGAATTTATGTTTGTGGTAGGCATATCTACTTTAAAGAAGAAAACCCCTTTAGTCTGAAAGCACGTATGGCCAATCAAAATGCAGTTCAGATCACCATCAGAGAGTTACCTGAATCTGCTGATGTTTTTTTCCCTATATGCACTGCGTATTTTCCCATGTCATTCCATTTTTGGCAGACTGGTGTGAACTGCCAAACTGGTTTCCAAAAAGGTGTCATTCCCTAACATTCCAACACAGAGAGAGAGAAGGTTCCAACTTGGACCTCATCAAACATGTTCATGCCAACGGTATATTGTATTTGCATTTGCCATGGTGGTGCCTGTTATGCGTTTTCATGTGTGTGTCAGGAGGTTCTAATTCTAAAGCTGTGTGTTGTCAGTATGTATTCATGTCTGTATGACATGCATCGATAGACGATGTAAGCGTAAATTATTTAGTGTGATAATAGTACGATAAGTGAAGTGAAGTGAAACTTTATTAGCGCCTTTCGTACATGAATGCAACTCAAAGCACTTTACAATATAAACAATGATTGAAAACAAGATTACACAGAGAGGGGGAGATGGGGGGGAGGGGACACAAGACAACAGTACGGGAGGGGTGGGGGAAGGGAGGGGAGGGGAGGGAGGCCATGAAGAATCCTGTGAGAGAAGGAGAGATCAACCATAGCCTCATACAGGAAGTTCACCCAAATCATCTCAGGTCAGTGCAAAGAGTTGGAGCACCTGCAAGGAAGCATGAACAAAACTCCTTATTAGAGGAATTTATGTTTGTGGTAGGCATATCTACTTTAAAGAAGAAGTTGAGAGTTGCACATACTGTACCAGATAACCCTTGAGCATTCCATAACATGCATAACACATGAAAACTCACTTTTAGGCAGTGCTTGAAGTGTAGGTTTTGAGTGTTCACGTTTTTTACCGTACCAAAGTGTATTCAACGGCTGTCATTCTGTAAGAGGTGGTGGTACTGCAGTGAAACATGTAGCACCGGACCACTTCAAGCACTGCTCTATGCTTCTGTGGGTCTAAATAATTGATGTTGTGATGTATTTTGATCAGTCCCCGTTTCATCTTTTGTTTTGATTTGCCTGCACTGCCTCCATTTTGCAGTAACTGTAACCATTCATCAATCAATGTGTGAGCCAATGTGTGGCTTCACCTAGGTTTGATAATCACATGGTAATGAGGTCCCACAGGTCTCCACAGAAAATGGTGTGTGAAGCAATGTGGAACTGAGAATAAATATGTTTAATAATCCTTATAGCCTCCTTCGTGTTCTCATAATTGCATGTTTTTTTCCATCATACAATCGTAGCTCCTTGTGAGCTCCTCTCCAGCCAGCTCTCATGCGAGATGTGTGAACAAGTAATGACAAACAGTTAATTGGCCGGAAAGTTTTTTCCCAGTTGTGTGTAATAAAGTTGCACTTTTATTTCTCAGTGTATCACCCTGAACAATTGCTTGGAATCCACCTGTCTGCTGTACAGTGGTTTCTGTTGGACCAATAGCTAGCGAACAGTGGCTACTGAACAGTTGCTAGCTTTCGTGACGAAACAGACAACTCCTCTCAAATGCATAAATAGCAACATGATAAAGGCTATAGCTGGCTATAGCTAGCTAATAATCAGTCTTCCCATAATGTATGCACTTTCCTCAACATTATATTATAAATCCCTGTAACCACATTGCTGCAGTGTGGCATCACTGCATGACAAGCCACAATAAGACCTTCATGGAGCAGGATACAGTGGGCAGGGGACAGTTGGCAATTTGCTGTGGACCTACTCTGGTAGGAAGAATATGGCCCTGATACGTTCCTCCCAGTTAGCAGACAACTGTGGGTCAGATCTGGTCTTGTGATGGCACATGTTGCTGAGTGCCCCAAAACAGCAACTATTACAAGAGCCAGACCTGTTCCAAATGTGTGCTCAGTTACCATAGCAATAAAGATGAAGGAACCACAAGATACAGTCCAACAAGACTTTACAGTTCAGGATCTAATTCAGCCACAAATGTTACATGCTGTATCACTGCCCACATACAGCACTAAATCATAATGTATTGATACTAACACTGTGTTAACATACAATAGCTATAGGCCTAGTTATTATTGTGTATTCATATCCATAACATTGGGTCATTTGGATTTGCTAAGGAATGCAATGAATATGTTGATTTATAATACTAATGACCCTTATAATGCACGAGGAATGCTGATCCACTGCTGGGAACAATATACCAATATTTAGTCCTAGCCAATGAGAAGATGAGTCATAAATAATTTGATATTTTTCGGTTTTTTTGAAGTTTTCGGATGACTCCTCTATCGTCGGTTACATCACAGACGACAGGGATGAGGAGTACAGGGCCCTGGTGGAGAGCTTCGTGCAGTGGTGCGACACCAACTACCTTTTGCTTAACACCAGCAAAACAAAGGAGTTGGTGGTGGATTTTAGGAGGAAGAGAAGGACCCCAGCCCCCATCACCATCAAGGGGGTGGAAGTCGAGAGGGTGGACTCCTACAGGTACCTGGGAGTACAAATTAATAACAAACTGGACTGGACTGACAACACCGAGGCTCTTCTCAGGAAAGGGCAGAGCAGACTGTTTTTCCTGAGAAGGCTGAGGTCTTTCGGTGTCTGCAACAAGCTGCTGCAAATGTTTTATCAGTCGGTGGTTGCCAGCGTTCTGTTCTTCGCCGTGGCCTGCTGGGGTGGAAACATCTGTGCCAGGGATGCTGCGAAGCTAAACAAACTGGTGAAGAAGGCCAGCTCTGTGGTGGGGACCGGGCTGGACAGCCTAGAGGTGGTGGCAGAACAGAGGATGGGGAAAAAACTGGCGGCCATGCTGGCCAATCCCTCCCACCCGATGTACTGCGAGCTGGCAGGGATGAGGAGCAAGTTCAGCCACAGATTTGTTCTCCCCCGTCAAAGTACAAAAAGATTTGGACAGTCCTTTATTCCAGCTGCACTCCGACTCTACAACCAGGCCCTGCAGGGTGGGGGAGACCTGGAGATGGAACTTTTGGAACTTTTTACTTATTGAGCCTGCACTGTTTTATGTTTTTTTATTGAATGTTTTTCTGTTTTCTGTACTGAATGTTTTCTGCCCTAACTGAGCTGTTTGACAACAAAATTTCCCCATTGGGGACAATAAAGGTTTTCAATCAATCAATCAATCAATCAATATATCTTGAAATAGATAAACTGGTGGTTTGGATTGCAGACCACTTCTAAATGAACCATTTCATCTGTCAATCATTTTCTAATTTGTATCCAGGAAATGCATTAGTTACATGATCTTTAAACTAGGTGGTTGAAAATGCAGCTCTTATTTAGTTTTGAAAAGTACACATAAACATAAACTTGGATATGAACCAGCCAGCAGAGACACTTACAATTACACTCTTCACATGAAATGAGTGCTTTACCAGCAGCTGTGCATTCATACGGACAGAACACCCTGTCATGGATACACTACACCATATCTCCCTAAACTACCCCGCCAGCTTACACTGATGGTAAGGGTGCTCGTTACCTGGTTGCCTGACTGGCTACTACACAGTACACACTTCTCCGATTAATCACTTTCACATTTAGCGAATGTCTAGCATACATCTAGCGAATGTCTTAGTTACATGGCCTCGAAACTTGCAAAGGAGGCTGGGTGAAAGTCATCATTTAGTTTGGAAATAGGTTAGGGTTAGGGGTTAAATAATAATAATAATAATGCATTTTATTTATATTGCACCTTTCATTCAAAAGAATCTCAGAGTGCTTCAGAGGTTACAGGTTACAGTTAGAGACACTCACAGTCAGTTAAACTCAAAGTTTGTTTCAAACAAATCCCCTCATTCCCCAAACAAAACTCAAGACAAGGCTGTCATGTCAAGCAGGATGTTTACTAGTTTAAAAAAATCATCAGAATACATGTTACAACGTATCTGCATAGGCTTTCGTTGCTTAGGTCGGCTTCTAGCGCTTAGAAATGCTTTCAGCCTTTTATTTTATATATATATATTTATACAACGGATAGATCCGGTCCATTGTCTCTATTGGTCAGTTTGCGTTCCAGCCGTGCCGATATCCATGATATTCGCAGGGCTAAATGGAATGTTGACAGATCGTTTCATATTACTCCGCGTTTGTATATTACCGTTATCGAAGTTACATTATTACCGTTGCTTAGCAACCAATAAATAACTGTTCAGCGGATGAATACACTTGCAATAAAACATAGTTCCATTAAAATACATTAATTAGCCCCGCGGTGGCGTAGCGGTCTAAGCACTAGCCACTAGTGCAAGCTGCCCACCGGGGACTGGGATCGAATCCCGGTCTCGCCAGACCCGGATATGGCCGAGGCACACAGGGAGCGGCATATTGAGCGGCCGCTCCAGAGGGCGGTATAGGACTATTTCCGGACAAGGATCCGTCACGCAACAGCGCCCCCGGGGTGCCGGAATAACGGTGCTGGGCTCGAGGAGCCAGTCAGCTAGTCTGCCTGGCGATCTCCTCTGGGGCTGCCGGCCACGGGGTCGTGCGGCGGATCCTACGCAATAGGCAGGGGATAATTGGATGCTAGGTTGGGTTCAATTGGATACCAAATTGGGTGAAAAAGGGGATAAAATCTGAATTAAAATAAAATAAAAAAATACATTAATTAAAAGTTTGTGTGAAATATTGATAGATAAATGTGGTAAACATTGTATAAAAGCATTATGGAACTCAAAGCTGTGGTACTGTATATCGTGGATATCGGCACAGCTAGCGGGGTGGTTAGGCACGACGCGAAGCGGAGTGCCGTTACACCCCCTAGCTGTGCCGATATCCACGATATACC
Organism: Nansenia antarctica; assembly: GCF_963989245.1. NCBI lineage: Eukaryota > Metazoa > Chordata > Actinopteri > Argentiniformes > Microstomatidae > Nansenia > Nansenia antarctica. The sequence continues at coordinate 12,761,314 of NC_137679.1, read as the reverse complement.
ACAGCTTTGAGTTCCATAACAATTAAATATCAGCCTTGACCTCCCCCTAGGAATAGAATATATCATGGCCTGTCTTTGTCTCATTTACCTCTCTTTTTGTTTTTGTGGTGCACCGCAAAATAGGACTCTGGTATTTACTCACAGTAATCATATTTTCTTGTCACAATCAGTTATACTGTAGACAAAAGTAGACAAAAAACAGTAGTCGTCCTTCAATTATCTAGAAATTATACTCAATTGCCATAAAAATAAGATTTGTATTGGCTTCATCATCTTAAATGTATGTTCTCATGTTAATCATTAAAGTTGTATTATTCTGTGGAGTAATTGCATGGCCTTACACTCGCTCACCTCGCTGTTTATCAGTGTTATGTGACTTAGAGTGTAGCTGTGCTCTGCTGACTCTGAGACAGAATTCTCTGTAGAGTCGACAATGAGAAAGTTAAATCCTTTCCAGATGTTCCAACCAACGGCCTCATTTATCGACTCAAATTCTAACTCCAGTCAGACTCGTCGCCGGTATCCCCAGTGTGTGGTGAAAATATTTGTATTTGTGGCCTCCCTAAATCAACAAAAAAACTAAAACAACCTCTTTACATGCACTGTAGGAATGTATCGCTGAATTGATGTACTCAGCAAACAATGTTTACAGTCTTGAACAAAAAGAAACACAACTGTTGGGCAGTAATACGGTATACTGCGGTATTTGAAAATAGCAATGGTGTCCGTTTCAATAGCGTCATTAAAGAATTCTGCTGCGCAATGTGTATAAATATATAGAAAATAAGCAGTCACTACCCATTTTCCGTCAGAGACTGAAGACCTCCATCTCTTCAGGCTACACCTTAACTGCTCCTCCTGAGACTACCCCCCAGCACTGCGTCTCCTGAGACACCTGCTTTTCCTCTATACTGTGTCTCCTAAGACTTCTACTGCCCCCCTTGTACTGTTTCTCCAGTTTCCAAAAAAATAAAGATTTCTTCTATTACGGCGACTGCCAATGGCCCCTGGCCTGAGATAGATTACTCTTCCTGCTACAACTGGTAAATTGATGATTCACTTGCTTAGTCAAATGAATCGATTGTAAATCGCTTTGGAATAAGGCGTCTGCTAAATGCCAAAATGTAAAATCTAAAATGTAAACACCTGAAGAGTGTTTGTCCAGAACCACTGTCTGTCTGTATGGTTGAAGATGCTATGAAAGGGATGGCAGAACATTTTGTAAACAATGTCATTTGTAAAATAAATAACATGTCAAAAAAGACTAACTATTTAGAAGCGATCATAATCATGTGTCACGTAACACCTTCTGCTCCTTGTACTCGGGTGAGTGTTGGTGATACTGTCTTGCCCATGACCAGGGGGCCGTTCCACTAAAGTGGATCAGTATATCGGCGATTGAAATAAATCAGGCGATCAGGCAACTCGGGATTGGAATTCAAGCCTCAGGTGATTCCTCGAACGAGGATCAGGCTTGTGTCATCAGTGTTCACAGAACACCGGCTTAGAAATCCTCTATATGGGCGCGTGCACGCCGACATAAAGAGCCCCGAAGAGTCGATCTGTCGAAATGAAGATACTCCACTCTGCAGGGGTTCTACATTTGCACAGCATTCCGAATTATTGATCTTTATGAAGACGGAAAAAGAAGATGTAAAATAGTGCAATACTGCCGCAATTAACAAGGCGAGGGAAATGGTTTGGCAAGAAATTGCTGACCGATTAAATGCGTAGGTCATACTAGCCCCAGTTATTGTTATATGTTCATATTTTAATAAATTAACATTTACTACTGTGGTGATATCAGCAGCAGGCTACAAGCTTATCGTCCCAATGGCCTAGTGGTATCTACCGCTGCCATAGTTTTTATTCGTCATTTTAAATCGGTGGTTCGAATCCCTCTTCAGACACACTTTTTACTGCATTTCGTTGTCTGAATCTAATCTAAAATCTCATCAAAAAAAGTATGTAGGCTATAAAATTATGGTGCAGGCTAATTTACAAGAACTGACACGATTACAATGGTGTTTGAAGCCTTTGCATGAAGGTTTCGGTTAAATGTAAAAAATAAAAAAAATAATCACTAAAATCAAGTCTCGAACTCGCAACCTTCGGAACTCTAGCTGGTTGCCTTAACCACTGCGCCAGCCAGGCCGCTGTGACAAAAGCAATGCAAGTTGATAGACATACCTATTTATTTTATTTTATTTTTTACACTTTTAAATGTATTTATCTATCGATCTATCTATCACACTTTCAAAATATCAGGTTATCTATCACACAATCAAACTATCTATCTATCGATCGATCACACTTTCAAATGATCAAATTATCTATCTATCACACAGTCAAACTATCTATCTATCTCGTGTGAAGTGGGAACTAATATTTCCGAAAAGACACTTGAGGAACTGTCGTTCGGGATGTAGTTTCCGCCTGTGAGCCATTTTTGACGCACGCATTACCTTAGCCAGTCTCTTAGCCTGCTCACGACCAGAATCCGCTTGTTAAGTCTGACGTCAAAAGTGACGTTTAACTATTTCCGAGTCCAAACCATAAATTCCCCGCACCAGAGTACCTCTGAACTACAGCGGTAGAATGACAGTTTAATCGTTTTTTAGACTCGGATCTATTCATTCAACAAGGGACACAGCACTTTCCCGTTTTCTCCATATTGTCAGGGTATTTGAGCCTCGGAAAAGCGCTATATAAATATAATTTATTATTATTATTATTTCTCCATTTCGAAGACAGCGCCTCAGCCAACGTTGGGACCCGGAAACACGTCACGACTTAACAAGCGGATAACTCGGGAGGCTATGTTGCATAGCAACCAAACAGCGAATTATTTGAGCCACATTGATGGAACCGAACGCAAGATAAAATTATCGCCGATTAGAACTTTATCGCGGATTAGAAGATAATCGACCTTCGTGGAATACCCTCCAGGTACTGTCTGATCATCATTATGTGTAGTTATCAGTGGCGTAGCGGACGGGCCCGCAAGCGACGCACCGCGGGGGGGCCCCAACCACTAGGGGGCCCCCTAACATTGGATCCAAACTTTTTTTTTTTTTTTTTTTTTACATTTAAAAAAATATAAAACAAAGAAAATAAGTGGCCCTTCATTGTGTCAACCTTAATTTTAATATATAGGCCTATATTTAAAAATATATACATAGTTAGCCGTATCCACGTAGGCAGCGAGACACAAGGAAAATGAGCAAGCGAAAATACCTCAGCGGTGCGCAAAAACGGGAACTTTCCTATAAAAAGGAACAAAATTCAGCGAAACTTGTCATATTTTCTTTTACCCAATGCAGCTTCTGAGACGCGGTTATGGATGCGATTAGCACTGGGTCAGGGACAAACGTCGTTGATGCACCTGTTGCTAGCAGCACCACTGTGGAGGCCAGTGTTACTGCAACTTGATACAAGTACAATAAGCATTCTTTAGGTTGATTGATTGATTGATTGAAAACTTTATTAGAAGATTTGCAGAAGTAGGTACATGACAGTACATATTACATACAAGGTCAACTAACAGGATAAAAACCCAAGAAAGCCACTGGCTTATTTCAATTGGGGTCCTTGATTCTCAATTCATCGTTATTCAGGTGGTGGTAGATTCTCTATTTGGACATTATAGCCGCTATATGTGGGACTGTCGGTCCGATATTGTAAAATAATCAAATAAAAAAAATAATGTTTACGGAAGTACATGTCTCAAGTATTATCTCGGCGGTTAGTCGAGTGAAAGAAAAACAACATACAGATGATAATTCACACAATATAATACCATGAAAGCGTACAGCACTAAACAATAACATTTATTTGGGCAGCATCATACTCAAACTCAGGCAGAAGGGCAGGGTCCGGCCAGGTTCACAGTCACAGGCTGTCAGTGCATCATACAGGTACATCATTCAGCATGGTTAGGCTATATATAGCTGTTTCTTTTTGTATTCTACTATTCTATTCTACTTCTGCTGTCTGCGTCTCCCTGGGTATTCCTAGACCAGATGGCAAACAGTAAAGAAATGCCACAATATACCAGGACTTAAGAAACGAGATGTCCAACAAAGGATTTGACTAACCCTGGCCAATTTTACGCAACAAGTAGACTCTGATGCAGCGGAGACAGGGTTGCCAGATGGGCTGGTTTTTGGTGGATTTAGACGTTTTTAGATTGGTTAGGTTGGAAATTCTCAATCCCATCTGGCAACCCTTAGCGGAGAGTCTACAGCTTGTATGTTTGTTTACAGATATCGCGCTGCTGTGCACACCACACTTTGTTAAAAGAAATAAAGCTTGTACTTTTCTACTTATAATACATTCTACTGATGTAGTCTACCATTTGGTTTTAGTTATAGGCTATTGCGCTTTGATATGTTATTTTACACCATACAACACCCTCCACACCATACTCTCCACTGCATTCATTCACTCACTTACACTACTGACATACTGATTATTATACCCCATTGGATTATGGTATAGTTTGTATTGTATAGTTTGGCCTAGGTTATCTCAATTCTTGATTCTATTCCGTTTATATGGTGTGTGTCTCCATGTTTGTTATGGCCCAGAGCCAGGTCTTAACATTAGTTAGAGCATGATGGAGCACAGTCTGAAACCAGTGTGCTTGTCTGCCTTGATTCAGGGCAATTTTCTTCGCTAGTTGAATTGCGGTTTACCAATGTTCAAATAAATATAATATATTCTTCATACTGTATATCCCACGGCTACCAAAGGGCTGTAATATTACAGGATCCTGCGATAAAACTGTCAACCACATTGCCAATGCGCTGGCCCCTGCTGTCATGTAGCAGGTGCTACACCAGAAATGTGAACAATTGCGCACTTGGATGCAGAATAGATTATCTCCCCCGCCTGTCTGTTTCTGCATATAACTTCAAATGTATCAATTCCTCACGTTGAACTTTTACGTTTATGTTGAGAGTCCAGAGAGTCCAGTCATATTTTGGGGCATTAACCAAGTATAAACAAAGACTTTTCCGATTTTGGTTTATCAGCTCGATTTTCAAACAGGTACCGGCCACTATTGTATGCGTGTATTACTAATATAGATGTCTATTTTACATTATCATACTATGAAGCTGAGGGAATATGTTTTTAAGCATCCAAAAAGCATTGAAACCTATCCATGTGGATCAGCATCGTTTTTTACTCCAATTCTAATGATATGTTACTGTTAGAGCAGCCACTGACCAGGGTTCGAGTTATAAGCTGAACTCTGTGGGGGTCTCCAAAATAACAGTGCGAAATGTTCTCATGCACGCGCGAATCATGCCCACACAGCGATGGGACTTACAAGTTTTAATTAGCTATAGGCAGTAGCGGATGAAGGTGGTCAGTGGCCCTAGGCTACTCCTTTGTGTGAGGACCCCCCTGCCCCCATACACAAGCCTCCCCCCTCCCCAAAATATACAACTCACGAGCACCCTGCACACACACACCACTCATAATGCTTTACCATAAAACACTTAAACACTTTAATAACACAATAACACAACAGTGTTAATAATGCAAAGAATAAAAAAAAGGTTCAGTGCATTCAGTTCTGTCTCTATTGCTCTCCTCTCCCGTTGTCTCTCTGTTACTGTCCTGTTGTCTGTCTCTCTGTTGCTGTCCTGTTGTCCGTCTCTCTGTTGCTCCCCTCAGCTCTAAATGACAGAAATGAATTAGCTAATTAGTTGGCATGTAAACATATAGTTAGGGTTGGGTACAGTTTGGGTTTTATTCGATACCGGTGACAAATCGATACTTTAAAAACGGTACCGGTACCGAAACATCATCCTCAAATCCCAACATATCCTGACGCTACAGCTGCAGGCTACTCATTTCACCACATCAACAGCCCCACATGAAACAACAGCTATAAAAGCGATAGTCACACATGTATCTCGGCCAATAATTGTGTTATTTTTGCTATACAGAAGGAGCGAAAAATACATTAGGTTAGTACACTAGGTTAGTAAAAAGTAAAAGCCACCTTACCTTTACGGAGACAAGATAGACCAAAGTGGTCTGTTTTCAGTAGGCTGCGGTCGAGGTCCTGGAACCCATGATGCTGACGTCCGATGTCCTTTCTTTATCCAAGATTGGATGAACGGGAGAGGGTCAAATTTGTCTTTGATAAAACCCCGAAATTTTCTAGGCTTGATGACCCGGTCGGCAGCAGTGGCCTTTTTTTGGGCGGCATGGTAGCTACTACTGTATGTATATACTCCTGTATAGCTAATGAATGAATGTTTGCTTCTCAATAATAGGCTAGGTGCACGATCTCACTACTTCCTGAAAGGCAACTGGTGTCTCACTCTATTGGTTTAATTGATTAATCAGCTGTGCACTGTGTGTTCCAACGGTTTACCGCACAGCTGATTAATCAACCTTTTGCTGTTGCACAATATTCTACTGCGCCCCATGGTGTCTTGGTGGTGAAGTGCAGGCAGTCAAAGGCATACTGTCATTCACAGGAGATTAATGGTGCGCGTAGTTCTTTTGGAAAACGTGTTTATTTTACAATATTTATAATATAAATTAAATAATATTCATTACATTGACATTTTGATCAAATAATAGTTGTGGTAATGTATTATTAGCGACCCCCACAGATTTTTGATTTTACTGCCTTCATGGGAGCTCAGAGAGCCTCAGACCAGCTCCCATTGGCTCCCACATAACTCGAACCCTGAGCAACTCAATGTCTACGCTGGTGTAGCAGGTAATGTTGACTACAATACTAGTCATCAACTCTGTCTCACACTCATCTCACGTGCATGGATTTCACGCCTGTGGTCTAGCAGACATGTGAGTGCCAGCTGTCTCAGACATATACAGATTGCTGTCTGTCATATGGCTTACGCAACCAAGATACAGTACATTAAGTCATCTTCAACACACAGTAGTACCTATTATAAAATCATCAGCAAAATATTCCTAAACAATTCTTGTTCTTTATCGGCATCTGAAGTTCCTCTTTGATTCACATCAGCACCTAACACAATGTCAATGAAGCTACCTGGAACTTGGCCTCTCTCAGTGGACGCCTGAGGGCTCGCTGCGCTTATAGGCAGGGGCTTTATGACTTGACACCTCTGTCCCCCTCAGACTGTGTCAATACATCAAGTACATCTGGATTCACTTCACATTCTTATTACAAATTAAGCCTTTAGGTTTACAAGCATCAGACATTTACGTGAGAGTGGAATTAAAGTCATTCTCTTACACGCTGGTTACATACAGGTATCCAACAACAATAGAAACAATATTACTCCCACCTCAGTGGCGCCCAGCAAAACAACCCCAGAGCTCTGTTCTCCACCATTAACCGCATACTTCGCCGCCCCCCCTGATGCCCACCCCACCCCTCAGGAGCTCCTGACCTCTGCTCCAAGTTTCTCGACTTTTTCCAGGCAAAGGTGGACTCCATCTACCAGCTCCTGGGGCCTGCTCATTCTCCCCCACCCGCTCCCCCAACGGCTCGCCTGCCCCAATGCTGCCTCTCCGCATTCTCCCCTGTGGATGGCATGAAAGTACAGTCATTTCCCATAGGTAAAATAATGGATATGTTTGTAATACTACAGACAATGACCGTTACTTTACAATCAAATGTTATTTTAATAATGTATATTGAACATCAAATTATATATTTTTTCATGTTGAAAATAAATGGGATGTTTTTATTTTGAATTTATTCAGTGAAAACCTGTTGAGGTCAGAGGGCACAGCCACAGATGTGCCCAATTGTTTTCCACTGGCATCTACAGATCCTTCATGTGCGAAACAAATGAAATGCATGTTAGTGTAAAATCGAGGAAGCTTTTTTTTTTTTTACCAACCCACCAGGGAGAGAGCAGTCTCTGTGATGCTGCTAACCCATCCCTCAGAAGGCTAGCTGAAAAACAATGAAGTCAGTCAATTTCAAATTCCATAGCTTTGACGGTTCTGAGGGCAGCAAAGGTTGAGAAACGCTGGGATGATGATGATCGTGCAGGTTTCGGGGTTGGAAAGAGGTCATGCTTGATAAACAGAAATGTTGTTATGCTGCGATGATTAATAGTGCTTACAAAATGTGAGTCCGACTAAGATATCTCCTATGTATTCTGGGAAGGTTTCCAAAGGGTGATACAAACCAGTAGTATTGACAGGTGCTGGTATGAATTATTAGCTGCATTATAATAAAATACCTCAAACAATACAGGTACTTAAAAAAAAAAAGGGTCTCTCTCATTCCTGAAATGTTGTTGAGTGTGGGGGTAGCTTTGTAGATCTAACCCTGAAAGTATGATACATTACTCACAGGTGTTTACGCAAAAGAAATGTGACAGCAGCAACCTCAAATTGTCAAGGTACTTTTTATACAATAAAGTTGATCCTTTTCAAACATAAGTCATAGAATAGATGTATGCAGTGTTGCATATTTACTCACCTCATGACCATGCTCTAATGATTCTTGAGGGGCCACTCTTGCATTATGGTGTTTCCTGTGTATCTATCATATTTACAATGCTTTGCGTTAAGTAATGGGACAGTGGAGCATGTTTTAATCTTTTGGCTCTACACTCATTGGATTTGAACACAGGGTACCTTCTCTTGTCATGCTCTGAGGAGTTTTAAGAGAGTCTCCTCTTCAGCAAATGAAATGCATGTTAAATAGGATTTGCTTTATGATGAAGCGCATGTCCAATGAGTTTGGAGGTATTTGCTTGTACTTGGGCTGACAAGATGTCTCTGTACAATTCATCCTGCTGCTACCGCCAGCCGTTATATCATCAATGAAGACAAGTGAGCCAGTTCCAGTGGAAACCATACATGGCCAAGCCATAAAACCCTCTCTTGATGTTGACAGATAGCAGTAGCACCAATAGCAGACTCCAAAGGCAAACACAAAGCCTAGAATCAAAAGACATTGAGAGTTCACTTATGACTGCACATGATGTGACGGACGGGACACACCTGATGAACCAGAAACAAGCCAACTGTCCCATCACCTTTGGGTCCCCTGCAATAGGGAGACTATGTATAAAAAGCTTGACCCTCATAGTCATTGTTTGATTTCAAATCCAACCTGCTGGATTATAGCGCTAAAAGAAGACAAACATGCTTCCTCTTTCCAATACTTATGAAGGCCACTGTATAGGCATCCATAGTATATCCTTCCATGCATTCTTAGGGTCAGAGTGAGAGCAATCATGGACAATTCACGGAAGGGGATATTTCTGCTTAAACTTCCTTGAAGCGTTGTCTCATCCTGTCCTATTAGTGTAACGACCTTTAACTCTAAAGAGAGTTGTTGTGTTTTTTCTATTAACTTGACCATAGCATGCCATCTCATTATGACATCACCTCTGAGATGGGGAAAAACAACAGATGGCAAAGATAAGGCCATTATTGACTTCCTGCTTCAATCCCATTCACCTCTGACCTCACTTCAGACACAACTCCATGGGAATACAGCGCTCTTGTGTTGCTCCTTCTCAGTATTACCATGTCTTGTGGGTGGAAATGGTGGTGGTGGTGTAATGGTGTGGGGGACATTTTCTTGGCACAAATTTGCAGCAACACTGTGTGATGCTATAATGTCAATATGGACCAAAATCTCTGAGGAATGTTTCCAGCATCTTGTTGAATCTATGCCACGAAGAATTAAGGCAGTTCTGAAGGCAAAAGAGGGGGATTATATCGTGAGATTGTTCTTCCTTTTGCCAGGCCTCCACTCCCTTGGTGCTTGTTTCCCCGAGCTGCCAGTTGACTCTACTGCTGACACCGCCACTCTCTCATGGTGTCAAAGTACACCACCCCCCATACCACTCAGGACTCTGTACATATTGTATTGATATACATTGCCCTTCTGTACATCATACTGCATATATCTTAACTGTACATACCTTCGCCGATGTCTGGATATATCACACTGTACATATATCGGTTCATACCTTTATGGCTTTTGCACTATTGCACTGGTTAGATGCCAAACTACGTTTCGTTGTCTTTGTACATCTGCTGATAATAATCTACATGGAGTCAGGCAACGATAGAGGGGAATGAAGAGGAGAGACAAGCACACATACATTCAGTCATGTACTGTCACTCATAGTCAGAACAGATAGTGAAGTCGACCTCCATTGACATTTAAACTGAACTTTGTTGTTTGTTGTACTATGCGTGTCAACTGTGAAGTTGAAGTAAGGGATGGATGATTCTCTTGGAAATACAGGTGTTTTTGGGAGGCTCTCCACCTTTGATTTAATATAGGCTAACCTTGGATAGCTTGGCTCTGAAACCCAAAGAACGCATGCAGCTTTCCTGCCTATATATTTTTTTTAAATATTTTTGGAGTGGGGCAGTCCCACTAATTTTTTTGCATTTTATTGGACAGATATAGTGAAGACAGACAGGAAAGTAAGGAGGAGAAGGGAGAGAGGACATGTCAGCAGGGCATGGGCCGGATTCGAATCATGGGCATAATGTGTGCACTGTAGACCGCGGTGCCAGACCACTGGACCACCCCAGGCCACTCCTGCCTATACATTTGTTATCTTTCTGCTACAGCTGGATGAAAATCACATCTGCACACTTATTTCTTAAAACCTCAGCTCTTACATAGCTGTGCAAGATTAAAGAAGGAGGGTTGGCAAACATGTTGCTCGCTTCTCCACATCAAAGAAAAACAGTGCCTAGCACCTCTCTGCAATTAAGTGAGACTTGAGGTGGGCTATAATACATACAGTACAAATGTAAAAGTCACTGGGGTCTGACCTCTGGTGTCCCTGAGTTCCCTCTGTGTATGAAGTGAGTGAACACACACACAGCTTTTACACTCACAGTTTACTGCATGTTGGTGAGTGCATGACCTGCACTCTAAACTCTGGGGCATTCTTAAACTCCAGATGGGCTCAGGCATTTGTTGGTTGCCTCTGTCCTCACGCATGTGAAATTTCCACAGAGCTTTTTTCAAGCAGACATGCTTTTTCAATGGAAACTATTATCCCAGAAGAGGAGGCACTCTCCAGCTGCTTTTCCTTTAACTGAGAGTCACAACAACAATATTGTATTTCAATTAATCCTACGGATGGTCAACTGAACTAAAAAGAAAAAAGAAAAAAAAACTAAACTGGTCATAAAACCATTTGCCAGTCCACTTGACAATTCTCCCTCCCCCTCTCTCTCTCCCTGGCAGTAGATGACAGTAAAACCCCAGCCAACATGTTTAAAAAGGTCAAATCTCTGTCCTGTCCCTTATCTCGCTATCTAAGGGGTTGTTGCCTCTTGAGGGCCATGTTGTGGTGTTTATTGGATTCATTAGGAGCTCAGGGACAGTATTTCTTTTTGGCAAGCATCCATCAGTGTCTGTAAAGCTTTGATGATTTACATGAGTGATTCATTGAATTGTGTGGGTGTACTGAATTAACCTTTATCTAATAACATTATACTTCATGGAATGTTGCGTAACTCTTCGTTATGAAAACACAGGATGTTTTCCAAAGATAATTATGGATAATGTGCCCCACGTTACCGTCCGCCAAACCTAATATCTACAGACAAAATGTAGCTTCAAATGTGCAGCGATCTATGAGCAACTATTATAGTCTAATGATGATTCAGTGTGAGATATTGAGAAGGGAAGATGACTACAGCTTAAAAGTGCATTTCACAAAGGGTCGCTCCCCAAGGACTGACCAATCGTGAGACCATGTCTGATATCCAGTGCTATCCAGGGATATAAGATAGTATGGGAGTTTATGAAGAATTCCTTAATATATATAAGAGCCAGTGTTGAGTCCTTCTAGAGGTTAGGGATGACCACCCCACTGCCTGATATAAAAGACAGTGATGAGTAGGAAACTTATCCCCTGTAATAAAACAAAGTGCTGAATCTAATTGTTGTATTGTAGATCTTTGAATCCATGGCCTCAGACTTTCAAGCTCTAAAAGCGCATACTTCATTTTGGCTGCTACTAACTTTGTTTCCACAAGTGAGCAGTTTTTGTGATGAGAAAAATATGATGTCACAATTGCTTCTAATGCCCATTGCCCCACGTTACGGACCACCAAAAATCACAAAGAAACAGAAAGATAAACAAAACTATGCAATGAAGGAAATTCTCAAGCAGACCACATCACACTCATGGGGAGCCTGGTTCGTTTAAGCCCATAACTGCACTGATCGGACCAGAAATGTGGTCATTGCACTCTCCTCCTCTTGCTTAGAGCATTCTATAATAGATTTGAGGCCATTTGAGGACCAGATTCATATAATTAATCATTGGATGTGCTGTGATGAATGATGCTATACAAGGTTACAATGATGGGAAAGAATTCCATTGTATTTTTCTTAGCAGGTGCTTTAAGGACGAGATATACAAGGCAAGCATGCACAAACTGCAGCCAAACTGCAAATCTCTTGAAGTGGATTCATGGAAGACAGTTGAAAAAAAACAGACATGAAACAAACATTAAAAGATACCATAAAGAGCTCTGGGAGTCTACGCTAAGTATGTGAGAGTAAAACATCAATATGGTTCAATGAACATAATTATCTACAATGGGAACTGACAACTAGAAAGAGGTTTGCTCAAATCGAACATGTTTCACAATAATGCCACTGTGCTTTAGACCATACTGCAACCCTAATTATGTTGTTATTTGTAATTGGAAATTGCTGAACAGTAACTGAACTCATGTATATTTGCTTATGACTCAACAATATCCGTCTCTATATGTTTACATCACTAATTATGAGGATGTCTTTTAAGCAAGGGAAACAATATAGGGGGGGGGGAATAACAAGTAGTTAATGCCAGGATCAGGATGTATTGTTTGATAGCCCACAGCTATGTGGATGAGTAGAGTAAACATCCATATAGAGCCTCTTACTAGCTTGCTGTTATATTATTAGCGTGTTGTTAGTTATATTCAATGCAACCTGCATAGAATGTTTTCTTTCCACTTTTCTCGAGAATCCACTTGTTTTGATACCCCATGTATAAATGTTTATTGAGTTTTGGAAACTTGTATTTTCAAAACATTTGTAATAGACTTGAAAATAAACTGCCAAAAAAGCTAGCTCAGGTCATAAAAGAAAAGTTTATGCTTTTGCACTAGATTTATCAAAACTCACCTGGGATTCATGGAGAGGTTTTGTGGATATTAATACTATACTGTGCCTCTAAAAATCATGGAATCATGGAAGTCATCCACAAGGTTCACATTCATTATGAAAAGTAGCTGAGGGGGAAGAGCAGGAGAGATGCACTGCAAAGGGAAACAATTTTTTCTATGCTCATAAATACAATCTATTCATTCCTCTGCGACGCATGCACTGCATTTTTAAGTGATCACTTTCAAATGTCATTTACCATCCTGACATGAACTTGACATTATTATAATTATTTGGGAAAGGACATACTTTAGCCTTTTGAGATTTCATTTTCAGGTAGCAAATAAAAAATTGTTGACTCAAGACATGAAAAAAAATAGTCTTATCAGTGTCATTATCCAGTTTAATTTAGTTAGGGTTAGGGTTATTTTATCCTGTCTTGTCTACATAGGGTTAGGGTTAGGGGTAGGGTTATCCTTATCCTTGTCTGGTTGGGCTATTCATCTCTCTGTACTCTAGCTTAACAATGAGATGTACACCAAGGCCTGCTACTCCTATTAAAATATCTATCTGACACTGATTCATGGCCCAGGAAGTTTCTACATTCAGGTAGTCATCAGTGGCACCGTCATGCCAAGCTGCGTCCGGGGTGCCAGGTCTGTGTCCGGGGTGCCAGGTCTTTCCAATGCCGTTGCTATTTTGGCATGACAGCACCATTATCCAATGTTAACTGATAATAACTATTATTCACAACTCACTGGCTTGTCATAATGGGATAGCAGTGCATAATTCAAACTTGCCTTATCTGCAAGTATGGTCCCATGACGCATTCAAGCCTAACCTCCCCCACTTGATCTCATTTAACAGCGATTAGCAGCTTTAATAGAAATCTCTGATTGAGGGGGCAGTTTTCCGAAAGTTGGAAACAATTTATCTTCATTCAGATGCAAAATCATTATGGGCGTATCGATAACGCTAGTTTGTCCATAAGTAATATCTTCAGAATTAATTAGGTATGAAACTAGGAAAGATGGTGTGGAAAGTAGTGTAGAAAAGAGGTAATGGGCTTCTGTAGTAGTCGCTCTATGAGTAGAGGGCTGCAAGGGAATTTTCCTGGCTACACAGTGTACATGTTTTTACTTTTGCCTGCAAAAAGTAACTGACTCTGTCAGTGGAAAAAGTATGTAAAGCGCATTGAAAGTATAGTGGATAGTGTACATAGCCTTTATTTATGTAAACCAGCTCCTTTCCCTTCTTGTTTTTTTTAGTTTTTTGTTTCTTTCCTAGCACCAGGGGAGCCCCCCCTCCCAAATTTCGTTGTTTGGTACCTGTACTATATCAATGACAATAAAGACCATTCATTAATTCATTAATTCATTCATTGAGTCGCATCTTGTGAGAGATGCGCTATACAAATAAAACTTGATTTGATTTGATTTTGTGGCAATTATGGTAATGGTCCTCTTATTACTATTCTGCGCGTAACCTAGTCACTGACTCACATGTTGAGCCCATTTGGAGAGTTTATTAGAGGATGCAGCACTGGCACAACAAAGGCGAGGCAAGTGCAAATTCATTCCCAAATACCCCAATGTTTACTAATGATGTATGTACTAGTAGTCCTCCCCTGAGTCACTCTTTTTTTTATGAATCTGTTTAGTTTGGGATTTAACTGCATACATAAGTAAATATTACTGTAATTTGTTGTTGCTATTATTAATTTTATTTGTTACATATATTTATATGTATTTTATTTTATGGATATTGATTACTGTGTTTACTATGTGTAGCAACACATGTCAATATATTATGAGTGAGAGACAAGATGCTCCGTTTTTGGTTGGCTAGCAGAAGTAGTTGAGAAGTAGAAGAAGCAAGAAGTGCATACGTTTTGAAGATTTATGTTTTGGTTTTGAAGATTTTTACTTTCAAGTGGACTTATTCCCTCTCGGTTGTGTGCAGCCAGTGAGTTCGAAGGTGAAGGATGATGGTGAATGATGATGGTGACCTGGTGGATTTGAGACCAGAGAATAAATTCACCTGTAATTAAAGAACTGTGGTCGTCGTATGTTTCCTGGAGGGAGTAAAATGGGATGTGTCCATAGACAACATCATTGACCTGCTGACTTGAGTTTGGCCGATAGTTGCGCCCAGACAGGGCTACAGTATAAAGAGAAGGGGCTAGACTCTGAAGGAGGCTCATAGCGACATGGTCCAAGCTTTCTTTTTCTAATATGCTGTCTCATGCTGACCAAATACAAGGGAACAATGCGTAATAACATGTTCTATGCTAGGTGGAAGCCAAGGCTTTTTTTCATTCATGTCTCGTCTGGGGTCCAAGCCCATGTTCCCCCATTTGTTACGGTCAGATAGGGAACCCAGGCGCAGACACAGACCAGAGACAGATGTAGAAAAATAAAGTATAATTATGTAAGGGGTTAGGCAGAGAATGGTCGTAGGGCAAGCAGGGGGTCAGGCAGGGGGAGTAGTTGGCAGGCAGGCAGGGGGTTTGGCAGGAGGGGTTGTCAGCAGGCAGGTAGGGGGTTAGGCAGGAGGGGTAGTCGGCAGGCAGGCAGGGGCTTAGGCAGGAGGGGTAGTCGGCAGGCAGGCAGGGGCTTAGGCAGGAGGAGTAGTCGTTAGGCAGGCAGGGGTCAGGCCGGTAGGGCAGGCAGGCAGGAGGGCAGGTAGGGCAGGTAGCAGGAGTCCGGTAGGGGTACTGGGGGTAAAGGCAAAACAGGGGTAAGTAGGAGGCAGGTACAGGCAGGGTAGTAATTAGGTAGGGGAGCTGGAAGCGTATCATACGGTAAGCTGAAGCTACGATCTGGCCGTGAAGTGAAGGCTGGACCGGGTCTTTATGCAGGGCTAACGATGAGATAATTGAGAACAGCCGGACACCTGCACACCTGACTCCACTCCTGCCAATTAGGGAGAGAGAGGGAGAAGGAGAGGGAGAGAGAGAGGCACTGCCTGCTACCTCGAGGTAGAGGGCGTGACACCATTATCAAATGTAATACGCTCTTGCATAACTATTGTATCCTGTCTTCCTAACCTCTCATCAGGTCACCCATGATGCTACCAAAAAACATGTTTTAAACTTCATTACATGACTTCAAAGAGTCTGACTTTTCTCTTCATATTTGCTTGCCTCAATAAACAGAGTATTATATCACTAACAAATTACCTGTGCGTGAATAATCCTCTATATCTATATATAGGCAGTCTAATTCCATACATTCCTTTTGTCATTAATGTCATTACATAATGCCTCTAGTCAATGTTTATTCTCTGTGTTTCCGAACATGACGTAGGGATGTGGAACTCAATGCAGCCAAAACTGAAGTGTTGATTGTAGCTGCTGAAAACACTGCTTCTAGAGTAGCCACACACTTAGTAAGGTCCTTTAATTAAAGACAATGTTTTTGTCTTTATTTTGTTATTTTTGATCAGCCTATGCATTTGTACAAGCATGTGAAATCTCTGACCCGTACCTGTTTCTTTCACCTCAGAAATATTGCTACGCTCCGGTCCATTGTATCCCACTCTGAATTAGAAATGTCTGTACATGCCTTCATCTCATCCAGACTTGACTACTGTAATTCACTGTTTACCTGTCTCAACAAATCATCTGTGGCTCAACTTCAACTGGTCCAGAACGCGGCTGCCAGGCTGCTCACCAGGTCTAAGAAATCATGCCACATCACCCCCATCCTAGCATCCCTGCACTGGCTCCCGGTACAACTCAGAATTCATTTCAAAGTGCTGGTGTTCGCCTTCAGAGCCCTCCATGGCCAAGCCCCCCCCCCCCCCGCCTACATCTCTGATCTCATCCACCCCTACTCATCCAGCCGGTCACTGAGGTCATCTGACCAGGAGCTCCTGGTCGTACCCAGGACTAGACTTAAAACTAAAGGGGACAGAGCGCTTGAGGTGACGGCCCCAAGACTCAGAACACATTTTTAAGTGTCAATTAAAGACTAATCTGTTTACGCAGGCCGGTAGTCACCTTTAGCCTTCTTGTTGTTCCTGTTTATGTTCTGTTTATGTTGTCCCCTTTTTTGTTTTTAATCATTAATGTTCTGATTGCACTTTTCTTATTTTTGATGTAAAGCACCCTGTGCATCCGTGCTGTGAAGGGCGCTATATAAATAAAGTTGTACTTACTTACTTACTTTAGGGGACATGAGCTTTCTCATATGGACCGATGAGTCCTCTATGGTACGATGTGTCCTTACCTGCTGTAACAGAAAGCAATTAAGGACCGCTGTGCTCTGGTGGAGGAAAGAGAGCTTACAGTTCAAGTATTGATTTATCTCATAGTTGGGGTGTGTTCACAGTACGGTTGGATGAATCTTCTATCTCTTATTATGAGCAGCAGACTGTATAGCGGGGAGAGAAAAGTCACCAGTTCTCATGGGAATATATGGGAATATTTAACATCTCCAGCACCAAGGTTTCCCCTCTGATACATACAATCTGCACTTATCCAAGAGTACTAAATTCATGAAGTATTTTTTGACTGGGATATTGTTCTCTTGGTGATGATGCATAAATCACTACAATAAGCTAATGTAGATTGTGTGTTGTATGGTGAAATACATTTATGTGAAAACTAACTTGATTTGATTTAACCTTGAGTCACTCAAGACCAAGGAGCTGGTGGTGGACTTCAGGAGGAAAGGTTGGGAATAGGACCCCATCACCATCAACGGGTCAGCCGTAGAGAGGGTCAGCAGTTTTAAGTTCCTCAGCATCCACATCTCTGATGACCTCAACTGGGACGTGTATACCGAACTAGTGGTGAAAAAGGCACAGCAGTGCCTCTTTCACCTCAGGCGGTTGAAGAAGTTTGGCATGAAGTTGAAGACCCTGCGGGCCTTCTACAGAGGCACAACCGAGAGTATACTGACTGGGTTCATCACTGCCTGGCATAGCAACTGCAACTCGGTGCGGACAGCCGAGCACATCACTGTGAGTTTTCCTCCATCCAGGATATATACGACAAACGGTGTGTCAGCAAAGCCTGGAGGATCATCAAAGATCCAGGCCACCCCAACCACAGTCTGTTCGAACCGATGCCGTCCAAAAGGTGAGGCCTCTTCCGGAGCCTCAGGGCCAAAACTCAGAGGCTAACCAACAGCTACTTCCCCCAGGCGATCAGGCGCATGAACAAGCCAACTGTAGACAATTGACTATCATCCCCAAGCACACCTAACATGTATACGGACTATGAAAACCTTAAGCTCACAGCCACTTTACTACTGAACTATTTATTATTACTAGTTGCACCACTAGTGTATCCTGTCTTACATGTACTATTGTCACCTTTATCTTGTATTATGCCTATTGCCTTATTGTCTGCAAATTGTCCGGATACTGCTATAACTATATCCTGTCTTGTTATTTTTGGTCACTTATGTCCTGTACTACTGTCACATCTTTTATCTTGAATTGTGCCTATTGCCTTATGTCTTGTGCTGCAATGTCAGCAACCAAGACCTAAGAATGTTACTCTATTACACTTGTGTGTATTGTGTAATGTGACGTAACAATAAACTTGAAACTTGAAACTTGAAACTCAAGGTATTGACTGTCAAAAAACACACTGGAAAAAAAGCAGTGCCCTTTGCACTGACCGTACTGTCCCTTCAGGTGCAGAAGTAAACAACATCACATTTCTCAGAAGTAAACATGGTCAGAGTGAGGCTCCACTAGTATGGACATGGTTAGGCCTAGGGATTTGTCTGTGACTCTGAATGTGTTTGGAAAAAACGAATTTCACACCAGCGACTAATAATAGAACAGAACACCAACATAGCTGCCAAATCAATATAACCACCCCCGAAATGTTAACCCATAACTTAACTGCTTATGTTATGATTATAGTTGTGTAGCGGCAGTCCACACTTCACTTCACATCACACTACAAATGGACCAGTTAGGTTCCGATGACAGACGTCTCTTCATGTCATGCCGTGTGAGTGCCCAGAAAGCACCTTTGCACTTGAGCATGGCCCCTGTGGAGGGAAAGAGACTGAATACAATTCAGGCAGACATAATCCTCTCATTAGAGCCCTGTCGGGATCTCCTCAGCACTTTTATAGAGATAAGACACTTTTCAACCGCTCGACTGTGCGTACGGTTATGATTAAGCCACATGGGGTCAGCTTAAGTCAGCTTAAATGCTCCGAGCCGTCAGTTTAAGGTACTGGTTGATGGACTCCCCATGTGAGGCAAACATGGAGGGTATACAGCGTTGTGTAACATCAAATACAAATTTCCACTTTCAGTCAAGAAAATGATTAATGTGGGAATGTATTTTGTACTCGTAGTAATTGCCGTTACTCAAGCGTTACTAAAGTCTGATAGGCCTACTTCCTGGTTTTAAAGAAGTTCTACAATCAAAAAGTGATTCGTTTTTTTAATTAGCAGTGCTCCACCACTCTGTATTTGGATTACACACAGGAATCTCTCCTTCAAAGGTATGTCAAGTCATGCTCCTCCGGAATCAAAGAGAGATATATAGCACAGAAACACATCGCCATCTTGAGGTCTTGTCTGGCTCTCACAGGGAACCAAGTACAATCAATCATATTTTTGTTTGCAGGTATTCATGAGATACTTGTACTACACTGAACAAAAATATAATTAATTAAATTATAAACGCTTTTGTTTTTGCTCCAATTTTTCACGAGTTGAAATCAAACATCTAAGACTTTTTCCATGTACACAGAAGGCCTATTTCTCTGATATTTTGTTCACAAATTTGTTTAAATCTGTGTTAGTGAGCACTTCTCCTTTGCCGAGATAATCAATCCACCTGACAGTTGTGGCATATTAAGATGCTGATTAGACAGCATGATTATTGCACAGGTGTGCCTTAGGCTGGTCACAATAAAAGGCCACTCTAAAATGTGGAGTTTTATCTTGAGAAGAGACGTTTATAATAATAATAATAATAATACATTTATTTTATAAGGCGCCTTTCATGGCACTCAAGGTCGCCGTACAACAAATTTAAAAACAGTTACAAAATTCAAAATACAAAATACATAGAAATATACAGTATAAAACATAGCTAGCAGCAGAGCAGCACGGGAACAGTAAATCAACAGGGATACGCCTGCGTAAACAGGTGGGTTTTGAGGTGGGTTTTGAATGAGGAGATTGAATCAATGTTCCTGATGTCGGGGGGGAGGAAGTTCCAGAGGCGAGGGGCGGAGCGGCTGAAGGCTCTAAACCCCATGGTGAGTTTATCAGTTTATCAGGCACTGAACTATGGATTTCACATATATGCATTTTTTTTTAATGTAATTGGGGGGGGAGGTAGGGTTAGGGGGGGGGGGGGGGTGCAGAAAACCAGTCAGTATCTGGTGTGACCATAATTTGCCTCACGCAGTGCAACACATCTCCTTTGCATAGAGTTGATCAGGTTGTTGATTGTGGCCTGTGGAATGTTGGTCCACTCCTCTTCAATGGCTGTGCGGAGTTGCTGGATATTGGCAGGAACTGGACCACGCTGTCGTATACATCGATCCAGAGCATCCCAAACATGCTCAACGGGTGACATGTCCAGCCCAGAACTGGGATGTTTTCAGCTGAGGACCAGATAACAGGGCAGTATTCTAAATGAGAAAGAACCAAGGAGTGCATAACTGATTTAAGAATAGGGGGAGTGATGAACGCAGAACACTTCCTAGTGACTGGCTTGCTCTTGCATAACTTTTTTTTTAGATATTTTGAACACAGGTGATTACACAGGTGATTACCCCCCCCTTCCGGACACATTCTGGCAGCCGGACACTATTTGGCATGACAGAGCCACGCACACAACTTACTTTTTCGTACCTGCAGCATAGCACTTCTCTTGTTGTTTGTGGTGATGGAGATGAGTAAAACGGAATAGAGTTCATTTTCATACTAGTTTTTTTTATCATTATTATTATTATTATTATTATTTATTGAGCATTTCAATAGCCGTCATAGCCAGCCATATGTTCAAGCCCTGCAGCCAGAATTGCATCATTGTCCAAATTTGAGACTGCACAGACTGGGATTCGATTTTTCAAAAACCCTGCTGCCCACGCCTGTTCTCGACTTGCCACATCTGAATTCTAGTCAGATTAAATGTTGAAGTCAAACAAGCCCTATCTGATCTCATTAACCCAGCTATAGGATATTATCACAGAAACATTATTTTAACACAGCTTTTAGAGGGAATTGGGGCATATGTGACAGCTACTGTAAAATGCGTGGCCCTTCCACAAGTAGATGGGCCAAAATCAGTCAAATATTTTAATCAGACCACAAAAATGTTATGTTCCCTCAACCACACTAGTCTGCGCTACTAGTGACAGTTTTTACTAGACCGCGATTGGACAATGAGGGAGATACATCATACAGCCGATTCCCGATTGGCTCACTCCAGACAGCATACTAGTGTGTCGCTAGCTGACTGTACTTGCGAAAACGCAAGCAAGTGATCAACAGGTCAGTGTATGGGCAAACAATTCTTTCTAGTTTTTTTCGGAAAGTATTTTAAAATGTTTCTGTAGATAGCCATATAGCTTAACGCAAATACGTTTAACATGCGAGAGGACTATTTCCGCTTGTACCGGGCAGTCGTTAAAGGTACCCTAACCCTAAACTGCCTAGCATCAAACATGAGCTACATAAAACTACCTTCTAAAAAATGTACATGCTTAGCCTAACCAGTGACAGACACTGACTGATCTACCTAGGATTTCTAATTTAGCGCGGATGAACGGATGAGTAAACTAACAAGAATATGTATTTAGTGTCCGCTGGCTCTGTTACAGATTTAAATATCGCGGTGCAGTACGTTTGGCACAAGTATGTTTGCGAGGTGACGACGGAGTTTACGATGAACGTTACAGTTCGCTGATGTTGCCAGAGGGTATTCGGGAAATTAAAATAGAAAACAATATTTTTTTTGATGGTATCGGTTTAAAAGTGACTAACCACAAAGAAAATAATGTGTAAGACGATAACGCAAAATGTGAAATTAAAAAAACGGTGTTTTACAAGACAAGAGGAGCTCCCCAGTTTCTGATACTTGTGAACGGTTGCCCTGGCAACGGTCTTGGTGGTCAACGTTCCTTCCTGACAGCGTCTGCAAAGCCATACATACAATTGTAAACACCTAATCTAACGATTTCGATGTTGCATGTACGTTTTAAAAACGAATACAGATGCAAGAGTCAATAATACGGTAAGGTCGGATTAAGTTAATACTCTCGCAGCACATAAAGCTCCTTTGCTTGTAGCCCATAGCTCGTTCGCTAGATCGATAGAGAAGACTGTTGTGCATCATTCTTCTATTTTGTCTTGGCCGTTTACTGTCGCTATTTTATTAGACGTCGATTTAGCTCTTTCGTCATTCGTGTCCGTTCAGCTTTTCTAGGCGTCAAGCTTAAAATACTCAGTAACAATTAATTGTAGTTGTAGGAATTCTGCCATTTCTCATGACGTCCAACGGCGACAGTGCTAGTCGCGACTTTGACATTATTGAATGGCGGTAATCCGCTTTACTCGTTTTATTTTTAGGGATGGCAAAGACCTCCAGTGGCATCTTAGTGCCAGGTAGTGACGGTGCACAAGCAATGCAGTCGCCTTACTGTCAGCTGTACTACAACCATACTACACGATGAAGAAGATCTTCAACTTCACTAAGAAGAAGAAAGGCTTCTCCCCCAACGCCTCGGACGCCGGGAGTGTGCTGTCGGTGGCTGGTTATGACCTGAAGGATAAAGATCTGCCAAAGGTCCATAGATCTGCCCTGGCAGGTGACTTGGCCAAGCTGAAGCAGCTCGCCAAGAAGAATGATATTAATCAGCTTGACAAGGAAAACAGGTAAACAACTAGGATAGCTGGTTAGCACCACAATGGTACTGTCTTAAAGATTCAGGAGAATCCGTGTGATGTAAACTGTGTACTGGTACTGATCCTGCAGCTTGATTTGCTCTTTTATAATTGCTACCCCTCTTTTTACTCCCCACTCTATCAAGACCTACTTTACAATGCTTCATTGTATATATAGGCAGTAGTACATCCTGTACTATTAGTTCAATCAATTAGTGACAATCCCTCATAGAGCTTACATTTATTGTGCAGACAATGACTGTTACCTCTAACCTACAATGTCTGACCTGAAAATATAGGCTATTCAATACTGTAATTGGAGAGTCAGTTGTCACATGAGATGTTGTGATGAAATGACACTTTTAAAAGTACTTCCTAGTAACTACTAGCCTACAAGATAAACCATCTCTCAATTGTGATGTGTCAAGTCTATATTGGTTGTCTAATGTTTACAAGCATCCATCCTCCTTATCCAAGAGACTATAGCTTCATATGATGCTATTACCTGCTAGTGATTAATGTATGATGTGTTTCAATGACTTGTATGTAGGGTTGCAAAGGGGTGGAATTCTGGAAACTTTCCTTGGAAACATGGGGCCTGGGAATATTGGAGAAAAATCGCCTTTTCACTCTTTTTTCACTCTGTGTTGAAAAAAAGCGAAATTAATAATTAAATAACTCATCATCAGCTATTTAACAAAACTGTTAGGGATTAAAGCTGTGTCCAATGAGGTGACGGCACACGTGAGACAACTGTGAGTGCAATAGAAACAAGGCGGCGGTCAAAGCTCCCGTGGCTGTCCATTCCAGGTTATAGAATGCATGTTCTGGAGCAGCATAGCGATTTTTCTCCAATATTCCCAGGCCCATGTTTCCAAGGAAAGTTTCCAGAATTCCACCCCTTTGCAACCCTACATACAAGTCATTGCATCACATCATACATGAATCACTAGCATGAAATAGCATCATATGAAGCTAGTAGTCTCTTGGATAAGGAGGATGGATGCTTGTAAACATTAGACAACCAATATAGACTTGACACTGCTGGGGAAGTTATCACTTAATGTAACAAGTACAAGGTCAATGTTACAATCTGTCTCAATTACAGCTCAAAATGTTAACCTAAATTACGTTTTAAGAGGCTGTTTTTATTTGTAATTGAAGAGTATAGTAAAAGGTTCCGAGACAAATACAGCTAAGTGTGCCAAAAAAACCTCCCATTTGCTGAAAATCCACATACATTCCTGTTAATTCCCATGGCAAGTTTGAAAATGTCTGGAACTTTGCAACCCTAAACCTGTATGCAAGCCGAATGACTGAATCTGTCCCCCATACTCCTATTTTAGAACAGCACTTCATATCGCCTGTGCCAAGGGACATGCAGAGGTGGTCCAGTTCCTGGTTGAGAGCAAAGCCAAGCTTAATCTATGTGACAATCAAAACCGATCCGCCTTGATGAAGGTAATTGAATATGACATGAGACATTCCTAGACAGTGATGGAACCTCTGGGAACCTTTTGCTATCTAAGCGAAACTGATGAGGATCATACACTGACAAAACATCAGAAATATTTGATATACAATTGTATCTGAGTAATGCTAGCAGTGTGTCCTCCTTTGCCTTGTTAGCCCACAGTGCATTGTTTCTAGTTTACAGCCATCGGAATAGATGCTAGAATATCCAGCAACAGTTAAGGCCTCTCCTTGCCAATGAGTTGCGTACCGCATTCACATACATACATTTAATGTGTTATCTGTTACTTGGCAGGCGGTACAGTGCGAGCAGGATCGCTGTTTGACTTCTCTGCTGGAGCATGAAGCTGACCCAAACCTAGTGGACATCAAGGGGAACACGGCCCTGCACCTGGCTGCTTTCATCCCCGCGGTCTCCACCGCTATGCTGCTACTGGAGCACGAGGCCCACATCAATGCCCAGAACCAGGTATGGCTGAACCCCCCCAGAGGCCAGCAGTACTACCACCCCCCAGAGGCCAGCAGTACTACCACCCCCCAGACCCAGAGGCCAGCAGTACTACCACCCCCCAGACCCAGAGGCCAGCAGTACTACCACCCCCTAGAGGCCAGCAGTACTACCACCCCCTAGAGGCCAGCAGTACTACCACCCCCCAGACCCAGAGGCCAGCAGTACTACCACCCCCCAGACCCAGAGGCCAGCAGTACTACCACCCCCTAGAGGCCAGCAGTACTACCACCCCCCAGACCCAGAGGCCAGCAGTACTACCACCCCCTAAGGGCTCACAATACACTCAGGGCCAGCACTGCTAATACAGCCTGGGAGATCTTAGTAGGGTTCCAGATTGCTTGGGAGTAATCCTCTCCCGTAGGTTCAAATGGAAAGAGGATCAAGCTAAGCAAAAGAGACCTCTGTAAATAATACCTGCTCTTGTGGTTAAAGGAAGTTTTATCTGATAGCTGTAAGAGAGGAAAACTGTTTGTTTTTTTCCACACACACGTGGCTTTTTGTAGAAACTAAGAAGTGATGCACATCCAGATTTGATAAAGATGAAAATGACATAATAAAATACTTGGATATGCCGCAGATCTGGCAGTGCCTCATAATATGGTTGAGTTGGTTTTGATTTGGTTCCGCTTGCAGGAGGGATGTACCCCCCTGGCTGTGGCAGTGAAGGACAACCACGTTGAGATGGCAGAGTTTCTACTCAAAGAGAGCGCTGATGTGAACACTATGGACCAGGCACACAGGTAAGTGTATAACTGTTTGAAAAATGAACCTTTTGATTCAGATTCAGATAACATTTATTGCCATTTATGTTGAAACACATAGTAGGGACTTGTTGTGGCATTGGTGTGTGCGTGCTAGTTCTATTTTTTCCACAAATATACAATAAGAGACAAGTGCAAACAGGTCAGAACAGTGAATAACAGACAAATCAGTGCAATGGAATAATAACAATATAGTGCAACGGCAGGGCAAGTGCAATGTCAGGGGTTCAGTCCAGTGCAAACCCTACTCGGGAAGGGGCGGGCACCTAATAATTAATTTAATTAATAATAATTAATTTAATAATTTTGCCATTTAGCAGACGCTTTTATCCAAAGTGACTTACAATTACGAATTACAGGGACATTCCCCCTGGAGTAACTGAGGGCTAAGTGCCTTACCCAAGGGCACACTAGTAGTGGTGTGGCTTCAGGCGGGATTTTAACTCACAACCTTCCGATCCCAAGTCCAACTCACTATCCACTAGACCACCACTACCCCACCTGAGTCGTTTACTAGACAGAGGGCTGAGGGGAAAAAACTAAAAGAGAGATCGAAAGAGAGTAAGGAGGACAGGGATCATTGACTTGTTTTGACCATGCAGTTGTGATATTCAAGAGGGTGTAGGTATTGTATGCATATTCAACAACCAGCCATTTCCACCTGTAGATCCCCATTGATGGTAGCTGCTTGCAATGGACAAATCAGTATGGTGCGGCTACTCTTGCAGTATGACGCAGACATCATGTTAAAGGACAACAATGGATGGTCGTCCGATGACTATGCCGTGATGAATGGACACCACGGGTAAGTATTACCCGGACACTTTTACTCCTCCTGGTCCGGGGTTGTTGTATTCCATTATATTGTGCATATTTACACTTCTTCAGCTTGTTTTTAGACTGAATGAACAGGATGCGTTGAGTTGTATGTTTCCGGTACCTCTGTTTCAGCTGTTCCCATCTCATCATTGAGCATGGGACCAAGAGGAAGTCTGTGCCATCTCCTTCACATCTTGTCCCCTCCAAAAAGAAGCGAGCCTCCGTGTTGGGCAGCCCCTCCCAAGGGGTTGAAGCAGGCTTCTCTCTGAGGGGACCAGCCACTGACAAAGATGGTACGGAATTCTATGTAAATCTTATCATGTTTGGTTTTTAATAAATGTGGCTCAATGTAATTAATGATTCCTGCTCTAATAAGCTGTCACAACAATGTGCACGTTCATCATGCCCATGAACATATTCATTTATCTTTGATATTCCATTCCCCTCATGCAATACCATATGACTGGATTTAGAGCATGGAGCAGGAAGAGGTATTATTGCCAGCAGCCGTAGCAGTTACAATAGCACCACAAGATCAGACACGCTTAGATAGTTGAGGCTCTGTCCAATATGGTTTTGGATGAAAAGCCAAATAATCCTGCAGCGTCTAACGGATATTAAGGCTCTTAAACAAGGGTTCATGTACCGTACTCAGTTTGTATGGTCTTTGTATAGTCGTTCAGCCTCTCCTGTCCTAAATGAGATGTCTGAGCTAGTTGTGCTATTTATTTGATTGCAGTGTTTTGTAGCTAGCATTTGACAAGACCCAGTGCCCATTTCATGGTATTGTCTTTGTTAGTTTGTGATTATCAGTTGATTTTAAGTTGTTACAAATGTAGTTAAGAAAAAATGCACAGCCAACACTAAATAGATTTTTTTTGCAGATGTTGAGGACCGTTCACATACTGAATCAATCAGTCGGTAAGCAAATGCTATTTCTCTACCATGAACATTAATTTTGTCTGGTTGACATAATCAATGTGACCTTTATCTCCTCTTTATCCTTAGGGCATCAAAAAGTGCTGCTGATGAATGGCCATCCACAGATGAAGATGATGAATTGGATTTAAGCCCAAAGGTCTTTATGATATATCATTTTCTAACATAAGGGTAAATTAGGGCTGTACGCGACCAAGAAATTGCTTGGTGGAATCTGATTTGCCAGTCAACTAATCATCAAAAGTTTATGATAGGTTATTAAATTATTTTAAATATACCTTTTGGCCATCAGGAAATTCACTGGTTTGACTTTCAGTGCTAATCAAGTATAAGTTAAATGTTTACCATACTACTGAGGAATCATTAATTATTAGGGATGTAACAGTACACAAACAAAATACTTGTCTGTTCAATATTATTTATAGAAGTCTAAGCGTTTCCATGTGGAATCACTTGGTACAAGGCGCCTCTCCCACATGGACATTTTTCACGGAATCAGCCTAGGTTGAATCATTTTGAGTTGTGGTTTCAGATATTTTTCTTCTTGTACTTACAGAAACATCCAAAGCTAAACCTAAAGAAACTGATTAGTGCCTCCAAGAAGGGAAATAATGGCGGTAATTATTTAATCTAGTTTCCTTGAAAATGTTCTCCAGTAGTGTGTGGCTGTGTAGTAACATATCACTCCTACCCTGTAGCTTTAGTTGATCCCGACAAGTCCTGGAGTGAGGTTGAGTCTGAGCGTGAAAGTCAGGACGAAGTCCAGAGAATCCCATCCCTCCCCAAGGCTTTACCGCCCAACAGCGCCCCCAAGCACCTTGTACCTCCCTCACCCGCTTCCTTTTCCAAAGCTCCCCAGATGACCTCAACCCCTCTCCAAAGCTCAAGAAAGGTAATGTGCTTGTGGCTAATGTTGGGTTTTGCTTCTGTGACATCTTTCTCTGTGTTCTCTTTTCTCCTTTTCTCGTCCGTGAATGCCAATACAAACAGGAAGTGGAGCTGGGCTTGAGGGGACTGAGCTCTCAGAGCAGCCCTCTGGTAGCAAGGCGAAAGGTGATTCACCTGAGGAGAGCTCAGAAGGATCTGAGGATGAGGATGATGATGATGATGATGATGAAGAGGAGGATGATGATGATGATGAAGTTGAGGAAGAGGAAGATGATGATGAAGAGGAAGATGAGGCAGATGATGATGATGATGATGAAGATCAGGATGGTGAAGAGTTAGAAGAGGGAGACCTCCCTGCGACCTCAGTCACAGCAGGGGAAATCGGCACTGATGACATACCAAAACATTTGAGTGCTGGAGCTGTAGAAACTGTTGGTGATGATGATGGTCAAACTATACCCAGTATCAATGTCTCAGTAGTTGTTTCAGAGCATGTACATATGTCTAAAGACATAGAAGGTCTGGAAAAGTGTTCCAATATTGAGACCCCAAAAAATGAGGAAATTCCAGTTGAACCAGTTCCAACCTTGAACTCTGGAATCCCAGTGACTCTTCATTTAGGGGAAGACTGTGTTGTGTCAGCCATCAGGGTAGAGTCAAGATATTCTGAGGAAGATGATAGCCTCTGTAGTGGACGGGCATCGGATCATAAGATTGTTCCTGACGCCGGTTCCCCAGCAGAGCCCATGACCCCCCAACACAGCACAGACGTTACAGCTCAAACAAATGTAGATGATGATGATGCAGGTGCAGACTCTTGGAGTGATGATGCTGAATCCGAGGTTCCCCATCAGAAAGGAGACGGAGTAGGGTCATATTTTCAGCCAGCACCAACAACCCCTCGCTCACAAAGCACATCGTCTAAACAAAAGGTGGATGAACCCAAGTCCTCGTGGGATTCCTCATCAGATGAACATGAGAAAGATGGTGTCTCACTCTCTAAAGATCACGATGTACAGGTTGTTTTTGCAACAGGGGCAGGTCAGCTGCCACCACCAGCCAGGAGCATTGCATCAGCAAGAAGAAGCAGAGTTGAAGAACAACGGCATTCTTTTGATTCTTGGGAAGATGCCGATGACGTTAAGGAGATGTTAAATGACCCCGAGTCTCCAGAACCAGGAGACAAAAAGGTTACCAATAAAAAAATATCAGATAACGAGGATATATCTCTTGCTGGGTCTCCACAAATTGGAGAAAAAGAAGTTGAGGTTAAAGAGATGTTTGATGATGATGATGATGATGATGGTGATGGTGGTTGGGATGATGAAAATGATATAGCAGTCGCAGGGTCTCCTGACAAGGCTGCTCCACATACATTGAAAGACACAATGTCCCCTTGCAGACGGACAAAGGATGTTGACCGTTATAAATCTGTGAACAGTGGATCTTCAACCTCAAGAGACTTGCAATCACCAACAGTCAGGCCCATGAGTGCAAGCGAGCAGATGAGGTTAGATAAAGCAGCTGATGAATTAGATTTCTCTGAAGCACGAAGGGACGTAGGTGAGGGAGATGAAGGAGTCGCAGTGTCAATGATTGTTGGACATAATCACCCTGAGAGTGATGACTTTTCTGATCAAGAGGAAATACCTCAGACAGACATTGATGATGTTGATGTTGATTCATCCTTTGAAGATGAGCTGCATGATAGGGAAACATTTGACTTCAGAGACATTACAAAGCCTGTCAAAGATTTCAAATTGGCTGTCAAACCGGTAAGATGGAACCTATACAGTAGTACCAGAACTAGGCATTAGGCTGTGCTACTCAATGTTATTCTTTGTTTTTATACAGTTCAGAGCTTCACAAAATATCTCTTACCACACAGGAAAAACATTCCATGGAGGATGATGAGGATGAAGAAGACGAAAGTGATATAGACACGGAAGAGAAAGGGCACAAGGAGGAGAAGGATAAGGGAAAGCCAAAGCATCATACTGAAGAGGAGGCAGATGGGGAGGAAGATGATTCTTCTGTTGTAGTGCGCCAGTGCGCCAGTTCGCCAGTCCCAAAAATTGAGGTCTCCAAAGATAAAGAAAGAGGTAACTGATTGATCCTAGCCTTTCTCAAGAAGGGACATTTTTTAATATCAAGCTAAAAACACAACACACATACAACTGTTAAAGCTCATACACCTACAAACATTTTCTCCATAGATTTCCTTTCTGAGTTGGGTCTGGAGAAAGGAGACGAGGACGAAGACTCATGGGATTCAGAGGTACAGTGGGAACTAGAGAAATACAAGTTCCCTTGTAGCATTGGTCATTCTTTATCAGATTTGCTTACAGACATGTCCTCCTCTTCCAGACCTGCTCTGGCAGTCCCAGGAAAAAGAATGCTGGGGATCTAAACAATGTGATGTCCAATATTTCAGAAAATAACAAAGAAGGTAATGCCTATGTGTACTGTTTTTTTCCTTTATGATCTAAGCAAGTACATGGATGACCACCATTATAGCTATGCTTTCTTGAAATCATTCCAGCTACCATCCCATGCTCTCTAAGAACAGTATGGCTATACTATTAAAATCAGTAACTGCATACAGTATTAGTCCTTGGTCAATTCATTATTTAGGTAGAGCTAACCATAAATATCTTGCTTTTTTCAATGATTACTTTTACCTTTCTGTCTCTTAAAGTATGATAACTTATTATTATTAATTATTAATTAATATTTTTGTAAACACACAGTATTGTGAAACAAAAGAATAGTCTCCTATGGTGCTTTTTCCACCCTTTGACAAACTGTATTACATTCCTTTTGTAGACCTGTTTTACGTTCCCTCTTTCTTAAGAGGATCTGGGAGCTATAGGATGGCAAATCTAGAGCCACGGAGGGGTGTAGGCAGGCCCAGAGGCAGCCAGGGACCGGGTATGGACGTTTATAAAGCACAGCATGCCGGTTATGCCAGTGGACTCATCACTCATGCAGTGAATACTCATGGTGCCCACATTAACTCAACTCACCCCCCCCCCCGTATTGCCTTATAGACAAAGCTAGTGACTGACATTTTGATTACATTTTTCACAGCTTTTTATCAACAATAGAACAAAACAACTTGCATGGCTTTGTGGCCCTCTCAGAAAAAGAGCAAGGGGGCCATTGTTTCTATGTTCTTGTCCATTACCTAACCACCCTCCTTTTAATCAGCACATTAAGCAAAAGATCATCTGCATGGCAGAGCCACTCACAGTACAGCTCTTGGCTCATTCAGCACCCTGCCATGCCGGCTCATCCAACTGCAGTGCTTGTGCTGTCCTCTTGTCCCATTGATTCGCTCTTGTGCTCTTTCAGCTCATCATATATACAATTATTTCAGTGTTTATATTTGTTTTCTTGCAGTTTTAAGAAACAACAATGATGATGATGATGATGATGATGATGATGATGATGACGATGACGATGACAATGATGATGTCCCAGAAAATGAGGTAAGTTCAGCTTCAGTTAATTTAGGGAGAACACAGGGTTGTTGGTGTAAATTGTAACAGGTCGCCTTTCCGCAGCCTGAGAAGATAAAGAGGGAACCACTGTCTGTTCTGAGCAAAATCGAGTCTTCCAAAGAGGATGCTGACAGAAAGACAGGTAAACGTATTCCTTATAGGTGGGGGGGGCTATAGGCCACATTTTTAAGGAATTGTTGCTTTTGATAAAAGCACAACATTTGACACCAGGGCAGGTCTTAAAAAACATGTTTAGCTATAAAGACCATGTTTGTTCTCCACACTGCTGCAAACACTACACCCAAGAATTGGTCTTACTGCACCAATAATCTAATCAGATATGGCCATTCAAAATGAGAGGTCTTAGCCCCGCGGTGGCGTAGCGGTCTAAGCACTAGCCACTAGTGCAAGCTGCCCACCGGGGACTGGGATCGAATCCCGGTCTCGCCAGATCCGGATATGGCCGAGGCACACAGGGAGCGGCATATTGAGCGGCCGCTCCAGAGGGCGGTATAGGACTATTTCCGGACAAGGATCCGTCGCGCAACAGCGCCCCCGGGGTGCCGGAATAACGGTGCTGGGCTCGAGGAGCCAGTCTGCCTGGCGATCTCCTCTGGGGCTGCCGGCCACGGGGTCGTGCGGCGGATCCTACACAATAGGCAGGGGATAATTGGATGCTAGGTTGGGTTCAATTGGATACTAAATTGGGTGAAAAAGGGATAAAAAAATAAAAAGAGAGGTCTTTCTTGACCCCAAAGCGATATTAGCTGCCATTTTGAAATTCTGTGATGGCCCTATAGCTAAAAATGCTGCTGAAGACCTGCCCTTGCTCTGTGTATTAAAGTGGGGCTTCTATCGCAACAGGCAGGATTTCTTCAAATTGGGGCCTCTAGCCTCACTATTATTATACTATTGTTATATTTACATGTTATATTTTACATTGTGCGCGACATTGTCCTTCATTCTGCTCTACAGACTTCATGGAGGAGCTGGGGTTGGGTGACGTAGATGACCTGGAAGGTAACTTTACTCCGAGGTCTACGGAGCTGTATCTGCTACAATCACATGATTAAACAACAGATCATCTCATTAGACTATTCTGAATATCTTTCTCTTCTTTCATTAAAACACTTTATTTTTTAAGAAACTCAAAAAAATCAAGCAGGTTAGTGCATATGAATATCTTGTTGTCGTAAGCCTCTACATATTACTTTTATTTGTTTTTTAGTGCCTCCTCAGTGCATGGTCTGTAAATGTATAGATCCAGAGAAAAGAGTGGTGAAGTAGCCTGTAAATGTATATGTTACGGTACATGTGGGAATACGGTACATGTGGGAAAACTAGGGTTAGGTGCTAGGGTGCTACGGTTAGGGGTAGGGTTAGGGTTAGGATTAGGGTTAGGGTTAGACATGCCAGCATGTACCAAGTCGACGTAGCACCTAACCCTAACCCTAATTTTCCCACATGTACCGTATTCCCACATGTACCGTAACATATAGATCCAGAGAAAAGAGTGATGAAGTAGTGGTGAAGTAGCCATGCTGTTCATGTCCAGAGACGTCCCACTCTCTCTCTCTCTCTCACACTATTCTCACTGTGTCACTGACCACCAGATGCCTCTGACTGGGACACAGCCAGCACTGCCAGCAGGAGGACTCTCCCTGGCCGCAGAGTAGCCTCCCCCGGGGTCGAGGAGCTGCAGGAGGAACCTTCTCCCTCCCCCGTCCCGCTGCCCACTGTCCAGGAGCAGGAGCAAGACCTCCCCGCAACACCCC
Source organism: Nansenia antarctica (assembly GCF_963989245.1). Taxonomy (NCBI): domain Eukaryota; kingdom Metazoa; phylum Chordata; class Actinopteri; order Argentiniformes; family Microstomatidae; genus Nansenia; species Nansenia antarctica. The sequence continues at coordinate 12,727,640 of NC_137679.1, read as the reverse complement.
CTAGGGAGGATACGTCCCAGAGGAGTTGGAGCCGTGAGAAGAAGAAGCCGTCTCCGTCTGGGACCCCTCCGCTGCCCAGCCCCCGCTCCCTGACCCCCCTCACCCCTCACTCCTCCTCCTCCTCTGCCCCTCATCCCCATCCACAACCCCAGCCACGTGCCAGGAAGATATCCCAGTCCCAGAGACCGGATAGTGAGGATGGTAAGGAGGGATGAAACCGCAGGCTCTGCGTGTGCTTTTGATTGCATATTTAGTTATCTTTTGCTATAGTGGATAGGTATATTCTTTTTTGATATTGATAGATAATTTCTTGCATAATAATATGATATTGTAAGGAAGGGGCAGGACCAGATAAGCTTTGCTTCTTTCTGTCCCTTCTCGAACAAAACCATTGTTGACTTACTTCCATGTCTAGGAAGATATATTTTATTTTAATTTATATATATATATTTTATTTTATTTTTTATTTTTTTATTTTTTAAATGTAGTTTTGTTATTTTTTGTTATTACAAATGTGTGTGTTTTTAAGGTTGAAATGTTCGAGATAAATAAAGATCAAATCAAATCTCTAATACCTTTCTGCTGCTATTAGGTTATTTAAGTCAGGTTGTAGATAGATACTGCGTGAGTTCACAGGATTTTATCTCTTTTTTCATTTTTTTCTCTTTTTTTTAAGACTCTGATTGGGATTCAGATCATGTGACCTCTACCTCCAGCCCAGTCAAGACTACGAAGGAAATGCCAAATATAGTTGAGACTGACTCAGTGTTGAAACCAGGTAAAAGACCCACAGTTGATTAAGAGTATGATTATTTATGTACTATGTGTTGCTACTGCTTTTGTTAAGACAGCTGTGTCTTTCCCCCTGCAGAGTCTCCTGCCCATAAGCCTTCGCCAGTGAATCAAGAGAGTGAGAGCCGTCCAGAGCTTGAGGAACAGCCACAAGTGGTGGGTCATAGTCAGGGAATACCTTGCTGTAGCCTCTCCATCTTACCTCGTCATGTTTTCCTTACAAGAAGAAGCCGTATCTTATACATGATATCTCTACCCTGCCCTATCACCTTCACTCAAACACGTCACCCATTCCCCTGTATCATCATACCATACGTTCACTCTTTCATATCCTCAGCACTGTATCCAACAGTGAACCCTGAATGAGCTGTATTTCTTCCACCTTTCGTGATCATTACTACTTTACCATGACTGCTTCATTAACCACTTATCCACTATCATAAAGTGTCTGAATCTGTTTACCTGTACTGTGTTATTGATGTGCTAATCTTATGAGTAAGAAACCGTACCCGCATGCTCATTCCTTTTGAACAGTGTTCTTGTTTGACTTGGTAACACTTGCTGTCTCAGTGTTAACCACATTTCTTTGTCTACTCATGCCATCAAAGGAGAAAGATGATGCATTACACTCATCAGAGTTAGACGTGAGTAAGCCATACCATCTTGGCCCTTTGGGGTTCCAAACGGGAGAGGAGGAGGAGGAGGAGGAAGGAGGAGGAAAAGGAGAAGGATGGGATCGATTTAGATAGAGAAGGAGAGGCAGCCGATGAGGAGGTGCCATGGGAGAAACGCTATGAGAAGATATGGGTGGAGGTGGAGAAAAGGGACGTCAAGTCCCACTTTATGAATGTGGCGGCTGAACTGAAGGAGAGGTTTGGTGAGCTGCCTGAGGTCACTGCTGAAGAAGAACAGAAGGGAAAGGCCGAAGCTGCTCCCACTGATGAGGAAGAGTCCAGTGATGAAGAGGAGGGGGAGCCCATAGTGCGTCCGACCACCAGAGCGAAGAGCACGGTCCTGCTCACCATCCCTGAGCAGAGGGAGTCGGGGCTGGAGGACTCCTTGACAGACTCGGCGGAGAACTCTGACTGTGAGGACAGAGCCCAGCCCTCTGATCTCCCAGGGAGCCCCCACCTCGGCCCCAGTACCGAGGGCGGTAAGGGCCTGGAGCTGCCCAGTAACAACGCTGTTGCTGAGAAGCAGCAGGTGAACAGGTCTCCTTCAACACAACTGTCTGGAGGAAGTAAAGCTGTAGAAGGAGGCTCTGATATGGACAATGCCACTAAGATCTTCACAGATGGTAATTCAGAGCCCAAGTCTGATGATGACGATGTTGTCTCGTCGTCAAGCAAAATCAAGACCAAACCTGCGCCGGATGTGGCCAATAAACCAGAGTTTATCGCAGAGGGAAGCTGTTCTGTCCAAAGGCAAGATGCAGAGAAGGACCCATCTCTCTCAGAGGAAGAGGTACCTGAAGCGTGCTCCTCCCAGCCCCCCTCCCTGAGTGTACGACCCCCAGCTCCACCGGGCCTTTCAGACGAAGAGCTGGAGGAAGACATGCAGAGGTTCAAGCATGAGGTAGGGATGCTGAAGGTTGTGTTCCTGGATTTGGAGAAAGAGAAGGCCCTGCTGCAGAAAGAGGTAGAGGATGACGGCCGCCCTCACTCCCATAGTCTCCCCCACTGTATCTCTCTCTCTCTCTCTCTCTCTCTCTCTCTCTCTGTCTCTCTGTCTCTTCATCTCTTCATTCACCCACCTCAGCTGAGTCTGGGTGAGAAAAGACCCAAACTATTGCCGGAGAAATAGATCTTAGAAAACAATTTCTCTCTGTTTTTAGAAATCTGCCGTTTTTTTCCCCACATCAAGGAGTGTGTATTATTAAGTAGAATTCCTTGTCTTCATCTCTTTCATAAAACCGAAGTGAACTTCTAACCCTCCTCCTCTGCTCTCCACCTTCACCTCTCTCACTCTCTCACCACGTACGGTGTTGACAGTTGCCGCACTGTCGTTTAGCACGTCATTAGTGACTCCTCGCCCGACACTGTCCTCTCGGTCACACAGGCCTTTCTTTCACTCAGCTGTTGTGCGTGCGTCCTGGATTTCACTCCCATCATCCACCGAAAAGCCATTCTTCTCCTCTTAGTGAATGTTTTGTTTGTTTGTTTGTTTGTTTGTTTGTTTGTTTCTCCGTCTGTGAGTTGCGCATGCTGCCTTTTTGAGAAAATATTAGTTTTTCTGTTCACTTGGGTCAATTGTATTTTGCTCGTTCTCCCTAGCTTGTGTGGTGGTGTGTAGTGGATGAAATGTGCATGGAGAAATGTGTTTTCTTCTTTTCAATGAAAACAAAGCTGTGATTGGATTGATGTGTTCTAGCAGCTGTTGTTTTCATGTTGACTGTGTTTTTGCATGGTGTTGTGATAGACTTAGTTTCCGGACAGTTTCACAGACATGGCCTAATCATAGACTAAAAAGCATCTTCAATGGAGATCTTTACATTGAAAGTGTGATTTAGTCCAGGCCTAGGCTTAAACCTTGTCTCTGAAACAGGCCCTTAATCTTAATATGTGACTAATATTGTAATCCTCCTACACACAAACCTTTTGGCCAGCCTTTGGAATAAAGTGTGTTTTTGTATGATATGTTACATCTCATATGCAAGGGTAAAGTAGCTGTTTGGGAATGGGGTTCTCAGTCAAAGTGTATCCCTTTAATTAACTGACTACAATATTCTGTTGTAGAGTAACCACGACAAGGTGTTAAGTCTCCCTGAGGAAGGGTGACACACTGAATTATATATGTTGGAAGGATACCTGCTTCAAAACACATCTTAGGCTGGCCTTAACCTATTTAAGTACAGTACAGTATGTGTTAACTTTGCAGCTTTGCTCATTAAACATACCCTCTCTTTTTCAGGTTGTCAAAGAGAAGACAACAACCAAAATGAAGGTACAAAAATCAAGTGCTTCATGGGACGCTGAAGGACCAAGCAGACCGTCTGAATTTGAACTAGAAGAAGAGAGGAAACCTGAAACCAGTTTAGGACACCTAGAGGAGTCACAGAGTGGAAATGGAGCAACTCTCAGGGAACAGCAGCTCAAGACCAGTGACCGTATTACCCAAAGACTGTGTTCAAAAAGTCCAAATAGGTATGCACCTTTTTGTCTTTAAGATGAGTTAAGTTTGCTTTGTCATTTTGTCATAGTTTTAGCAGCCAAGTAATAGGTTCTTACACTCAAAAGGAGAGCAAGCAAAGAGGCGTATCCACTCTGATGGGCATCGTCACTGTTCTGAAGTGGGACTGAATAATATCATTCAACAGTTATTTGCCTCTAAGGACAAACCACCCAAAGGCAATCCTCAGAGAGCACCATACCTTCATACCCATAGCATTAGAATTGAGTTCTAATTCTATGGCCATACCCTAGTGTGTGGTACCACTCAGAAAGCAACCCCAGTCATATGATTGGTTTCACCTCCCTTCCCAATGCACTTCTTGGATGACATCACACAGGGGGGGCTGTGGCGCAGGAGGTAGAGCCGGCGTCTAATGATCGCAAGGTCGGCAGATTGGCGGTTCGAACCCCGGCTGGCCACATGTCGAGGTGTCCTTGGGCAAGACACTGAACCCCAAATTGCTACCAATGAGCAGCCGGCTCCTTGCATGGTAGCTTGCCGCCATTGGTGTGTGAATGTGTGTGTGAATGGGTGAATGAGAGGCCATTGTAATGCGCTTTGAAATAAGGCGCTATATAAGTCGGTCCATTTACAAAGAGCAACCATGTGACCGACATGTACATGTCATGTGCGTGACATTCACTGCCAGGTCTATGCTCTTCCTAGCGCCCACAGGGCTCCAGAGGAACTACAATACCCACGGCTGCAGCAAAAGGAGGAGGGGAGAGCTGTAGCTAAAGAGGGGACCTTACGGCTGCCCCCTCGGGAGCTGGTCAGTGGGGCCTCTCAGACCCCCTACACCCATCTTAACGGAGACCCCCTCTCAGTGTTTGACGATAGTACTTTAAGCGAAGTGTCGGACGATGAAGGAAGGTATATATGCAGTATGCCATTTTTTCTTTTACCTTTGGCAAAAACACTGGTGTCACTTCTTTGACAGTTCAAATATTGGTGATGGGAAATGATCTGGACTTTTCTTTTTGGCCTGAATTAGATTTTCCTGACTCAGTTAGGTTTGCTCTATTTAGTTGCATGTCTACTTTCCTTCCTGATCTTGAAGCGTATACTGCATTATACCGTCGCACGTCAACTAAATCACCTCTTCTCAGTGTACTCTCTCTACAGACTGAGCTTGAGGAGGGAATGTTACATTTTCCCAAAATAACTCCTTCCACTCTGTTTGTCTGTTTGTTGCTATTTAGATCTCCATCTGCAGTGCTTCAGAAAGACAAGGTATAGTTCTGCCATAGTCATTCTATACCATCATGAGCTTTTTTAAATTTATTTTTTACAAATCTTACTAACTTAATGTCTTTTGTGAATCCCAATATTCACTCGTTTCATATTAAGAACCCACGACTGATGCCACATTTGAACTGCCTACAAATCCTTTGTATTGTGTTCAGATGCGGACTGCAGGTGAGATGGAGATGGCGGAGGACTTTGACGAGCTGACCCAGTCTTCTGACGAAGCCACAGAGGACATCGACTCTCCCATCTCTGGCTACCGTCACGCCTCTCTGCTCATCAAACAGCTGGACTCCATCACTTTAGGTACACAAAGCTCAGCTTTCACTGGCTTTTTCACTCACCACACGGACTCTCTCAAACAATCTGTCTTATGATTCCCAACCTGCACTTTGTTAACTGCCTAAACTTTGAATGTCCAGCGTAACTTATCGTTTGGCGGCTGTGGCTCAGGAGGTAGAGCCGGCGTCTAATGATCGCAGGGTTGGCAGATCGGCGGTTCGAGCCTCGGCTGGCCACATGTCGAACTGTCCTTGGGCAAGACACTGAACCCCAAATTGTTCCCAATGAGTGGGCCGGCGCCTTGCATGGTAGCTTGCCGCCATTGGTGTGTGAATGTGTGTGTGAATGGGTGAGTGAGAGGCCATTGTAAAGCGCTTTGGAATAAGGCGCTATATATAAGTCAGTCCATTTTATCGTGGTTCAATAGTGGTTAATAGTAGTATCTGTAATCTTCTGTTTGGGGGTCAATCCAGTCAGCTGACCTCATAAAACCACAATGTAGTCTTTGTATGCTTCAACCCTAAACCCCCACCCATGTCTTCTCCCCTCAGATCCGGTGAGCATGGTGAAGCTGCAGAACATATTCCACGAGTACGAGCACACCATCCAGAGTTGGAGGAACCGTTATGTCCGCCTGGCCGACAAGGTAACCCAGTTGGAGCTGGAGAGGGGCGAGCTAAGGATCACCATGGCAGAGACCAGAGACACCAAGTCTGCCCTGGAGCACCGGCAAGTGGAGCTGGACACGGACCTCAACAACCTCAAGTAGAGCACCTCTTTCTTTCTGTCTGTCTAGTCTCTCAACGTCAACTGTCCCAAACTCTTCTCTGTTCTCTGTCATCTTCTTTGTGTTTCTTTCTTTCTTTCACGTCCCTCTTCCTCTCATTTTTTCCACTCCTCTCTCTCTAGGTTCATGCTGAAGCAGGAGCAGGAGAAACACAGGAACGCCTCCATGATGTACGACAAGACCCGGGAACAGCTGAGGAGGAAGGAGGAGCAGCACCGCTCGGAGGCCGAGGAGAGGGAGAAGGTTCAGCTCTCCATGAGGAACCTGGAGCTGGAGATGAGAGCCATGGTCAACAACATGAAACAGGTTCGGCTTAGAGAGAGAGACAGAGAGAGACACAGACAGAGAGAGAGAGACAGAGACAGAGACAGAGAACCTGGAGCTGGAGATGAGAGCTCTGGTCAACAACATAAAACAGGTTTGGCTTAGAGAGAGAGACAGAGAGAGAGAGAGAGAGAGAGAGAACCTGGCGCTGGAGATGAGAGAGCCATGGTCAACAACATGAAACAGGTTCGGGTTAGCGGTCTAGCATAACGGCCAACTAGTGTGCCCATGTCGGCATTAGGTTCAAATCCGGCCCGTGCCCTGCTGACATGCCCTCTCCTCTCCTCCATACTTTCCTGTCTTATCTTCACTGTCTCTATCCAATAAAAAAATATGAGTGGGACGGACTGGCCCACACAAAAAAACAAACCAGGTCAGATGTGATGCCTCAGCCTACCTCTTTAACTGTAACCGCATCCGCTCTGCCCGTTTAGACACACGAATGCAGGTCAATATGTGCCAGTGGTGAACGGTTTGTATGTCCTCTAGCTGGAAGAGGACCGCAGCGAGACTCAGCGGCTGTTGGCCCAGGAGCGCAGCGCTCGCGCCCTGCAGGAGAACCTGCTCAGCAACCACCTCCGCAAGCAGCAGGAGATCGAGGAGGAGAACAGGAGGAACGTCAGCAAGAGCAACGAGGTAACGTCGAGTGTCCCTCGTGTGCCCTCAATGGACCTATCGCTAAGCCACGTCCCACAATAGAAATTATCCAATCATATCACAGCAAAAGTCACGACAGGCAGAAAACTCAGACAAACAACTTGCTAATATCTGATGGTGAAAAGCTTCTAGACTAAATATTCTTGTCATCTTTAAAAAAAACATGTCTATTACTTGCTGTGGTAAATCAGAAATCAGAAATGTGCCAACTCCCGCCATTGTAAGTCATTGAATGTCATTCAGTCACGGTCAGTCAGTCAGTTACTGTCAGTGAAGCGTTGTTTGTTTGTCAGAGTTTTCAAAGGCGGCGTGGCTTTAGCGATAGGTCCGTTGTCACACTGTTCCCTTGTATTGAACGTCTTGTCAGTGCCGTGTGGGTTGAGCGTGCGGTGCCTTGCCGTCCTCAGGCGCTGAGCCAGCTGACGGAGGCCAGCGACCGGGAGAAGGAGCTCCTCCAGCAGAGCTCCGTCTTCCAGGACGAACTGGGCGACCTGCGGACGGAGCTGGAGCGCTCGCGCTGCCACAGCCGCCAGGAGGAGGGCCGCCTGGCCGAGGAGATCGAGGCGCTGCGCGAACGCCTGGAGGACGCCCGCCGGGACCTCCGGCTCAGCGAGGAGGGCCTGGCCCAGACGGTCTACCAGTTCAACGGCCAGCTGACCTCCCTGAGAGCCGAGCTGGCCGTGTCCACCACCCGGCTGGAGCACGAGAGGCAGGCCCGAGAGCAGCTGGAGGCCCAGTCGGAGTCAGCCAGGACGCGGCTGGCCGGAGCCCTGCAGGAGGTGGAGCGCTGCCAGGCGGCCCGTTCGGACGCCGAGAAGGCCCTGCACCGCGAGCGGGAGGAGCGCCAGCGCGGCCAGGACAAGCGCACGGGCGAGGCGGCCAGCCAGCGCGAGGCGGTCAGCGGCCTCTCCCAGAAGCTGTCCAAGGCGGAGGCCCGGGCCAACAGCCTGGAGAACGAGGTCCACCGGGTCACGCTGTCGCTGACGGAGAAGAGCCTGCTGCTGGACGTCCTGCAGCGGGAGAAGGAGGGGGCGGCGGCCCGGCTGAAGGAGCTGGACGGGACCCTGGGGGCGGAGAGGGAGCAGTCGAGCCGCGCCGGCGCCCGGCAGGAGGCGACCCAGGAGAGGCTGGCCCATGCCCAGAGCGAGGCCGTGCTGCTCCGCCAGCAGCTGGAGGAAGCCCAGAACAAAGGGTCGGCCAAGGACCGCGCCGTGACGGACGCTCAGGAGCGCTTCAGCGACATCCTGGCCGAACTGCGCTCGGACTGCGAGGGGAGGGTGCTGCTGGTGGAGGACCGGAGCAAAGAGCTGGCCAGCAAGGCCGCGGACCTCCGGGACCAAGTCTTCAAGCTGGAAGAGGAGAAGAGCGACAGAGAGGTAAGGCCGGGATAGAGTACAGTAAGAGGATTTACCTCTCCCCCTTAGCCCTTCATTCTTATGCAAGCTGATAGTGAGACATCAGTGTCTATCTGTCTCTGTCTCTGTCTCTGTCTCTGTCTCTGTCTCTGTCTCTGTCTGTCTGTCTGTCTGTCTATCTATCGAAATGCCCACTCTGTTTTCTGTCACCAGACTGGTCTGCGGCTGTTGCAGCAGGAGCTGGCTGACTCCCTAAAGAAGCTGGCGATGAGCGAGGCTTCACTGGAGGTCAACACCCGCTACCGCAGCGACCTGGAGGAGGAGAAGTCACGCCTGCTCAAGGACATCGACAGGCTCAAGGGGAAGGTACGACGCCCCCCTGTGGCTGTTTGGAGTCATTGGCGTCTACAATACAGAACGAGCTGTATAATGTGCAATCAATCAAGCTGTCTTAACCATAGCTTGAATTAAATAACTCACTAGAAAAATCTGCTGTCTGCTGGCCATAAGACCTATGAATGGTAGATGGCAGTTGATTTGATCAGAGTGATATCAGGGTTCCCATGGGTCCTTGAAAAAAAAAAATCAAGATCTTAAAAGTTTTTGAAAATAGACATGGGTCATTGAAAGTGCTTGAATTCCCTTCTCTCCCTCTCTCTCTCTCTCTCTCTCTCTCTCTCTCTCTCAAAAAAAAAATATATTCAAAAATGTTTTACTTAGCTCATCAACTAGTAAATAAGTCTCTGTATTGCTTAACTTTACACATATTTCACAATATATTGTTTTGCTGTTCTGTGGTAGAGAAGGCAAGAGACTGTTTGTTGTCTGTGAGCGGATAGTTCCTATTACATAAATTCTCATCTAGATCTGTCTCAAACTATGACGTGTTGGGTCCTTGAATTTGAGGGAATTGAGTCTTGAAAGGTGCTTGAATTTGATGTTTCAGAAGGTGTAGGAAACCCTGGATATGTCATGGCCTGGGATTGACCTGTAAGATGACTGTCTGACCTCTGGTCTGATTGGTAATGTGTTTGTTTGTATGTAGCTGGAGGAGAGTGAAGACCAGTATGTCCAGGCGGAAAGGCGCATCAACAGTCTTAAGAATAGTCTAGACGACAAGGAGCGTGAGCTCTGCAGTTCCGCTCAGAAACTCCAGGAGACGCTGTCGGCCTCGGCAGGCTCCAACATCACCATCAAGCAGCTGGAGGAGGCCATGCAGAGGTATCAGAACACACATTCTCTGAGATAAATAGGCTCAAATTAAGAGGGTTTAAAGTACGTAGATGATACTGCACATGCTGTCATAATAATAATAATAATACATTAGACTTATATAGTGCTTTTCTAGACACTCAAAGACGCTTTACAAACTGAAAAGATCGAGTAGTAATAATAAAAAGAAACAAAAAAAAACTATAGGGGCCTAATTAAGGTAGTGCTGGCGATACATGGGAAGGGGAGGGGGAGAGGGTTAACTGGTGAAGTCATAACTGCTCCAGTCATTTGTTTTGCACCCAACGCTTGTTAATAAATGAATTAAACCATGTAGTTAATGCGTCGTAGCAAGACGAGAGCTTTTAAACTCAATGATACTGTGCTTTTTTTTGTCATGGTGCTAGCAAATGAGTAAATGTGATTGTCAATCTGTTGTCACTGTAGGCTGGAGATAGACAACGCCAGGCTAGAGGCTGCAGCCAAACAGCAGAACAACAGAATTGAGACACTACAGAAAGGAGTCCAGGACGCTGCCGTGGTGAGTCACTGTCTCCAAACCTATCCACCCCCCGTTAGGTTAACCCCTACCATCACAACATCAGTGGAACCAACCCTGCTTTACTAAGTACAGACTTGTAAGAAGCACAATATTTCAATGAATATTTCAATGAATCTGTATTATGTTAATGTAGGTACTGTATAAAATGTACTGTTTTATTGCACCACCTTCTTCACCCTTATACAAGCTCAGGCATCTCCAAATGTGGTTTAACAAATAAGATGCAATGCAATGTTATTTAAGTACTATTATTATTATTAAGGTGTTGAATTTCTTTACAGCCATCTGACTCTTCACCCGGAGGAGGGGTTGGTATTTCAGATGTAGTTGTGGTCGTTTCTCTGGGTTGATCTATGGTCTGGAAAAATCCCCCTCTCCCCCCCCCCCCCCCCCATCATGATTGCCCTGCACCTTAGTCACTGTAATTAGACAGTGCCTGTGCCTTAGACACTGTGCCTCTTACACAACCTTTATACATCAGAAATCCAAAGACATTGCATGAAAGTGTTGTTTTTTTATCATAAATGTCAGGTTGGTTTTTCAGGGTGTGTGTCTTGGTGATGGTTTCTCTGCCTCAGTAACTTCGTTTCTACCTATTGTAATCTTGGTGCGAGGGGACTGACATTCTTTTGTTTGTATTGAGCTGCATGTTGCATGTTTACATCCTCTAGATTGAAGTGGTTGGTCCTTGTGTTTCCACGGTGATCCAGATGACGAGCAACAGAATTCATTCACACATTTCTTCACCTTTTCTTTAATTCCTCAGACCAGGAATCGTTTTGAGGACTTGGTTACAAACCTGCAAGGCGACAAGATGTCTCTGGAGGATAAACTCAACCACGAGGTCGGTCACCCGCTCAGTTTGTGTGGCATGAAGGTTGTGTCTTGACAGTCCAGTGTTTCCCCTGGGTTTGCTGCCTTGGGGGGGTGGCATGGACCGTGGCATGGAAACTCTCTCCCTGCAAAAACTCTCTCGCGTGGCGCGCACACTCGCGCACAATCTTGTACGCGAGTGTGTCCAGCGCGAAGCAAAGTGTAGAGATAGATCTGGCTATGCGAGACTACTGGCGGACTAACGTTACCAACAAACCCATGGGCTTGCCACTCGCCAGATTCAGGTTGGGTGCATTTTTAAAAAGCGGATATTTTAGCCTACTTGTCAGATGTTTGGTGTCTACGTCCGTAGCCCGCCCCCCCAAGGCAATGGTAGGGGAAACACTGCAGTCTTACGTAGCTGCCTTTCACCTCTCCATCGTCGGCACTGATCTTTAAACACCAGATAGTGTTTGAATTCAATATGGTGTGTGTGAAAGTGTGAAAGTGTTTCTTTCATATCAGTGCAGATGAAGGAAAGGACACGAGGAAGAGAAGAATAGTCAGTTAAGCATAGTGATGTATATCTGTTTTTTTGTGGCGCCTCCAAATCACTTAACACCTTTGTATGTATATCCCCGTATCCCTTCACCCTACCCCCCTGCGCTCCCTTGCTCAGGTGCAGAAGCAGAGCATGCTGTCTCACAACGCCCAGGACTCACACGCTCTGTGGGAGGAGGAGCTGAAGAGCCGCTCCCGCCTGGGCTTGCGTATGGCCGAGCTGGAGAAGGAGAAGGGAGAACTCAGCAGCCAGGTGACTATTAGTGCATATTTAATTAGGTAACGCCTCATTTGCATATCTATCAGTTAAAAATGTTACCCTATTCACCTGCCATGTCTCACTTAAAGGTTACAGGTATTTTGGATTTTGGCAAAAAAAAGCGGGATTTTTGGGAGGGACCTGGAGGCTACATTTTTTATAAAAGGTCCCTAGAAGTCAAATCAATCATCAAAACATGTTAGCGTGTTACGTTTTAGGATGTGTTCAAAAGCAAGGACTAATTATTAATAATAATAATAATAATAATTATGTGTAGTTATGTGTTTTTAGAATAGATATTACATAGCAATGTTTTCTTGTTAGCTCCTAGGTAGTTAGCTACCATCTTGCAAATGTAGTTGCAAATGCGTGTTTTGATTCAGAGTGATTTTCTCTTTCCGCTTGAGGTGTACCAACATTCAAATAAGCACATCTTCAACTATTTTCAATATATGACACATCATTTGAAAGCTTACCATCTGCACTTTCATAATCTGTAAAAAAAATAAAAAGTAAATTAAAAAAATGAAAAGGACCTTGCCCTGGGTAGATCTTTTTAGACAGACTGGGGATGTGTTTTAAGGACTTGTCATCATTCCCTCTGTGTTCCAGATGGAGATAGAGAAGAAGAAAGCTAAAAAGATATCAGAGCAGAAGAAGGCCGTGGACACCAGGCTGGACCAGGAGATGAATAGAAACACTGAGCTCCAGAAAGAAATGTACAGGTGACACCTTACTTTCCACCACAGCGACCCCCTCACCAACGGCAGAGCGACCCCTATATGTGTACTAGCTACCGTATAGAGCCTGGTAGAGTGCACTCCTCCCCCGCTTCACCCTCCCCTGGTGTCCCTTTCTGTGGGTTTTGTGTGAGTCAGATGGGTTCTACTCTGTCTGTGGGTTTGTTTTTCATCTGAAATGTACTTTATGTACTGTATGTACTGCTTCTTGTTTGTTGTCAGTTAGATATGCCTTGTTGTTGTGTTTATGTGTTCATTAGTTAGCAGTCGACCACACGATTATTCTGGTTCTTTCACATGTCAGTGTCTGACATTAACATTGAGTTCATATGTGTGTGTGTGTGTGTTGTGTATAAGTGCAGTCCATTGTGACTCAGTAATGGTATGAGGTGTTTCCAGCGTGTATAGCTGTTTTTTTATCCTATTTTTTTGTGTTGTCCACCAATGAGAGTGTGTGTGTGTGTGTGTGTGTGTGTGTGTGTTGCAGGTTGCGGACTCTGGTAAAGACTGCTAAGAAGAAGCTGAGGGAGCAGGACGGGCCTGCTGCTGAGCTTGGCTCTCCTATGAGCAGCCTGAGAGGGGAGATGGACCACAGACACTCCCAGACTGGACGGATGAAGGACAAGGTACCTTGTTACCTAGGCTACAGCGCCTCAGCTAGATCAGCCACCCATAAAGGGGTGAATCCCCGGGCTCTCATTACTGACCTAAGGACCCAGCCTGAGGTCCCGAGACATCCACCTGTTGAAGTTAGTGTAACAGTGAAGTCATTTAATTCGATTTTTAAACAATTATGCACTGGTTGCATCGTAACCCCTAACCCATCCTTCCATAGGTATGGAAATCCATTCAGCATAATGCTCGCTGTCTACGTCGGCGGCAAACCAAAACTTGATGCCAAACTTGTCAGGCAAACTTGTTTGTTAGTCATGCAAGACGAGAACTGCTTAAAGGGGGATTAAGCTTTTGTTGAAAACAATAGATGTTGGCTCCTGGCTTATAACAAACAATCGAATTACGCACAGTAGTAAGTGTTCCAAATATCTGTAATCTGGGCCAATTTGTCTGTCTCCTTGCCCGTTTTTCATGTTCTTCTAATCAAAACACAGGAATTGCATAGTTTTACTGAAGCAGTTCCATGACAGTCTCAGAAAAGAGGCATGTACACGTCGTAATATCTCCAAAGGTTTGCCAATGCCATGGACCTTGGATACATAGGCTGCATTTACACTGCAGGTCGTAATGCCTAGTTCCGATTTAGTGCCTTTAAACGTTTTTTTGGGAACGCCTGCTTACACCTGCTTTTTCAAACGACCCACATCTGATACCTGTGCTTACACTGGTAACATTTGTAACGATCCGCATGCGACCCACACTCGAAAACCAAAGTAAACAGACAGCCGGGACTCGCGATGAACGCATACTGTTCCGTCCATCCCTCTTATCCGGTGTTCTACCTGTCCTCTGACCTCATCACATCCACAGGTGGACGAGCTGTCAGTGCAGCTGGAGAAGGAGGTGTCCCGCTGCAGCCAGCTGGACCGGCTCAACGGGGAGCTGAGGGAGCAGCTGTCCTCTCTGAAGGGCCTGGGCCGCAGCAACGAGCGGCTGGAGCACAGCAACAGGCAGCTGGAGGAGGAGGTGTCGGGCCTGCGGAGGCAGGTGGAGGCGGGCCTGATGGACCAGGGCCAGGCCGAACAGTACCGCCGCGACTCCGAGGAGAGGGCCCGCCAGGAGATCCGCCAGAAACTGGAGGAGGTCAACCTCTTCTTGCAGGTGGGTGGGGGGGGGGGGACACACTGGTGGATGAAGGCTATATTAGTAGATAAACATCTACTTCCCCCTATACTGTGTCTCCTGAGACACCTGCGTCCCCCTATACTGCGTCTCCTGAGGCACCTGCTTCCCTCTATACTGTGTCTCCTAAGATTTCTACTTCCCCCCTTGTACTGTTTCTCCAGTGTCTATACATTTTAATATATTTAAAAATAAATAAAAAAATCTTTATTCTTCTATCATGACGACTGCCAATGGCCCCTGGCCTGAGCTGGATTACTCTTCCTGCTACAACTGATGAATTGATGATTCACTTGCTTCAAATGTATCGATTGTAAGTCGCTTTGGAATAAGCCGTCTGCTAAACGCCAAAAACTTAAATGTAATGTACTGTATCATTTCATCTGCCCACTCGTTTTAGTCAAATCTGTACATGTGGCTATATTATCGGAGCGTTATGCTCAGAGCACTTATTGGTGGATGTTCTTTTTCCCATGTAACCATTACAAATTGAGGCAACTCTATAGTATTTAAGAGCTTTTTATCCTGCGTTAACAGACATAACCTTTTTGTGTGGTGTAAGTGTGTTTCAGACCCAGCTGTAGAGTTCTCATGGCCTGTGACGTCCAGTACAGATGTTGTGTGTGTGTGTGTGTGTGTGTGTGTGTGTGTGTCCCTCAGACCCAGGCGGCATCCCAGGAGGCTTTGGGGCAGATGAAAGCGGCCAACGAGGCCAGCCTACGCTCGCAGCTGGAGCAGCGCATCAGGGAGCTGGAGGGGGAGCTGGGCCGGACCCGCTCCACCCACCAGGACAGCCTGAGCCAGCGAGACTCCACCCGCACCGAGCTGGACCGCTACAGAGAGCTCTACACCGAAGAGCTGCGTCTCCGCAAGGCCCTGGCTGCCAAACTAGACAGGTGAGAAGCCTAGGGGGGTTCTTTGTTCTTTGACCCTGCCTAGAATGGGCCTTTGTGTTCTTAGCTTGGACTAAGTAGGCCTGGATAAATGACTGATTGTCAGTCCTTGGGCGTGTATGAAAACATTAAAGTGACGCGGCGGTAGGGCCAGGCAGGCAACTTCTCTAGGTTGTGGGGCTCTGACTCTTCTCTCTGCGTTCTCTGTCCCCAGGTCAAACGAGCGCCTGGCCGAGGCCAACGGCAAGCTGCTGAGCGAGAGACAGCGCAGCAAGTCCCTCATCGCCAGCAGCATCGCCAACGGCAACCTGGGCGGGCCCCCGCTGGACATGGGCTCCTATGGCTCGGCAGGGGCCTTCGGGGCCACCTTGGGGCCCCTCAGCAGGAGCTTTGACCTGGGGGCACCCCTCCTCAGCCCCCTGAGGGAAGGACAGAGCAGCAGGGTGGAGGCCTACCTGGCTAAGGTGAGTCAGCGCTGGTCAACACACTTCTGATTGGTTAATAGCAGGCGTCGCTTAGAGTATTGCTTGAAAATATGAAGTGTTTAGGGTTAGCAATTCTTCTGATGGCCTTGATTTATTTTTAAACCATTTTAGGACCTTTCCAAATTCCATCTCCATGGTGACATCATTGTTCACATTATTTTTTGATGTTTAATAAAGCAAATTGTTTTATCGTATGTAAGTATGTAAAAAGAAATCTTAACATAGGTACAGTAGGACAGTGGCTAGGCTAATATAGGCTATTCTGATTTCCGGTTGTGAAGATGATATCAATACATGTTTTTGTTTTTTACGAAGAGTAACTTTTGCACACTAACTAACTATGTATTTAAATGAATCTGAATTACCAAACTCTTCTTATGGCTTTGCTTATACTTTTCTCAATTGCTTTCTTTCTTCCTCTTCTTACTAGACCTTAATAACTACATTTCCATCCTATCCTTATTCCTTGCACCTTTCCTGTCCTTCTGGAGTTTCTCTTATAGCAGGACTTTGTGCCTAACCTCTTCTATTTCTCACGCCTCCTTCAGCTTCTAGCTCAAAAGTCTGTCTCTCATCTCTCCTCTCTTCAGCCAGACTCATGATCAGGTGTGTAGTTGTGTGTAGCTGACTGACCTGCTGTTTCTCTCTCTCTCTCTCCTCCACCCCTCCTCACCCTCCCATTGGCTTATACTGTTGCACTCCACTTAACTGTGTTTTTGCATGGGCATGGGAGAGTGGCAGTGCTGGTTCAGTTCAGGGCAGTGGCAGTATCTGCAGCTGCAATCACAGCTGTCAGTCAATTTATTTAAACACGCACCAAGCTACACCGGTTTAGGGTGCCCCGGGGTGCGGACTCTAAAACAGAGAATACCAACAGAAGAATATTGTAAGGGATTTGGGCCATTTTTGGGGGGCCGCTACCCATACGTTTAGCTGTGTTGCTCATTCCAACAATGCATGATCCTTACAAGTTGTACTTCGTTGTAAAGGTGACTAATCAGGCTTTCCAACGATATAAAATACAATACCAATTGGTATTATTAAAGGGGAGGAATAATCGACCGATATAACGTTTCCCAACTTTTTTGGAGGAGTTTATATATAACACATCAGAAACGTCTCACGACAGTAGTGAGTTTGAAGCAAAGTCTCTAGATCGGGGGTGGTCTTGATTTTCAGTGGGAGGTCGTTCCACAGCCTGTCACAAATATCAAACTGAAATGAATGAATAGGTGGAAATATATTTGTAGAAAAGGTCCAAAACAAGATGTGACAACTGTCTTCTCATTTGTTATGAGTTGTAGGATTGCTTCAGGAAACAATCCAACGTTTTGGTATCTCAGTCATTTAAAATATTAGTAGATATTAGTAAATATTAGAATGCAACATTGATAATTTCTGAAGTTTAGAATACAGATGTGTCGTCTTTGTGCAGGTTCGGTCATCAAAGCTTTATTTTTTAATGTACCCTACCCGAATGAGACCATAAGTAATACTATAGTATTACTAATTGTGACGTTGTAGCTGTTACGTCGTTGTACCTAAGATCATTCATTCATTCATTCATTCATAAATAACACCTTAAAAATAGGTATTGTTTGGGGTAGTGGTGGTCTAGTGGATAGTGAGTTGGACTTGTGATCGGAAGGTTGTGAGTTCAAATCCCACCTGAAACCACACCACTACTAGTGTGCCCTTGAGTAAGGCACTTAGCCCTCAGTTACTCCAGGGGGAATGTCCCTGTAATTCGTAATTGTAAGTCGCTTTGGATAAAAGCGTCTGCTAAATGGCAAAATTATTAAATTAAAAATTTATTACATTTCTAATTTATGTTAGTTACAGGCCCATTCATTTCCATATAAAATGATTTCTGGTTAAATGTTAGCATATAACACCACTAGCTCAAACAAGGTACATCATTTTCTTACTATTCTATTCTGAACAGTCTTGGTGTACTAAATGGCCAGTTTCATTTAGTCTTGGCTGTCACTGTGTCACAATTAATTACTAATTACGGTAGTCCTCAACAAAAAAAAACTGAGTTGACCAAGAACGAAAATACCCAAAAGTCAACGAGCCGATCAAACAGGGTCAACCCTACACATCTGTGATGGCTCTGTAGCTGAAAAATCCCACCTCAAGACCTGCCCTTGATCTATGTCAAAATCACGATTCCTTCAAAATGTGTCCTCTAGCTGCCCCACTATACCACACAGATAGAAATAGAATGAGTAGAATGGACACAGTCCCTCAAACAACAGCAATTCGGACGACTGCACACCAATCACAGATGTCGAGCATGTGGGGAAAATGGCAGCATTTAGAAATTGTTATTCATATGAATAAAATGTGTTTTCAACTTTTCAATGATTCTCAGCATTAAAATTACCATTAGCGATTACCATTAGGCTACATGCCTACATTCCACTAACTAGGCCTTTTTATGCCCAGGCTTTTTTTTATATCCCATCTCCAACAAAGATTCTATTCACTACATTAAGTAGGTTTCAGGAAGAAGAAAAAAGAATACCGCAATATGTAACGCCATGGATTTGCAGTCTACTAAAAAAGAGATGCACTTGTGTTTTTCTCATTGCTTATTTATCCCTTTGGGCTTTCAATATCACCACTTCCTGACAGGAACTGGTATCAGAAGACCTGGCATCAGAGCGCAATTTGGCTTCTCCATGTAGACAACTTACATGTTATAACATATATTTACATAAACATGTAGTGCTATTTTCTTTAGTGCCAGTGCATTCCCGCCAAATAAATGTTGTTATGGTTAATATAAGAGCATGCCCACAACACTCAGTGGCGACATTTCAGCTGGAAGACTCATTGGTGCTAAACGTCGTCATAATTTGGACGGAGGATCTGGAGTTTTCTCCCAGGAAAATGTGGTCTTCTGTAAGCACATTTAATGCAATTCTACATAGATTTCAGAAGCATTTTTCATCAACAGTTTGCTTTTTACCGAATCATAACATTAACCCTAACCCTGCTGTCCTGTGTCAATTTAGCGTGTCTAAATATTTCCCTTTTAGAGAGAAGAGAGTCAGTGCTTCAACCAAGTGAAAAAATATTTGAATGTGTCTCATTGAGCAAGCATATAGGCACCTATAGGCAATAGGGTGCAGTTCATCAAGGGTCTCAGCTCACATGGAATGTGTTTCCCACCAGTGTCAATCAAGTCCCTGAACATGGTTATTGCGGGAACGCATGGACGGTTGAGTCTTTTGGCCAGGGCTGTTTCCTGATAACCTGCTGGTTTCCTGAATTAATGATAGGGAGAGACATTCATGGTGGATAAGGCTATATATGGGAGGACAGAGATTCTTTGATTGTATTTGGACTGTATATTATGGTCTGTCGTTTGAACTATGAATGGGAATTGTTCACAGAAATATTGCTAAGAGCGATGATTATTTTGAAAATTACACCCCAAACCCTTGAAAACGTTTATTGAAACATAAAAAAAAAAAACGGAATGTTGAAAATGTCCAACAGTAAGCTATTTGTAGTGAGGTGAATGGGGAAACTTGACATCCAGGAAGGCTTGGCTTTAGATTTCTGAGATTTGAAAGCTTCCAGCTTGAGTCCCTGTATCAAGCAGAATGGGAAAGTTGTCTAAGATGGAATACATAAAAAGAAAAACACCATTAGGTTTTCATCTACACTCAATGAGTGAAAGCCTTGCTTGCATGTTCTGGTGTGCTTTTATGGTTGCAGTGTTTGGTTTCATGCAGTCTGCCCTTTCAACAAGCCCGATTTCAGTCCATTTACCAAAACGATAAACTTTACGGGACAATTTTCTCTTCTTCTCTTTGTGAATTTACCTCTCTTTTGTTTGATAACTGGATACCCAATTATTAAAATTGTACCTACAGTAATTAAAAGCCCACCTTTCTGCAGTTGTATGGTCATTTAAAATGTAAGCTGTGAAAAAGCTTTACTATGTATTTGTTTTTGTTTAGATGCAACATGAATTGGAGAGAAACATATCGAAAGAGTTGGACCACGGTAAGGGTTTATGCCCAATATTCTCTTTTCTCTCGTCAGAAACATTTGACATTTTAACTTCTGATATTAGAATTGTATTTTATTTTACAGACAATATTCTTCTGTTTATGTATTGTAATAGAAGAGTTCAGAAGTCATGCCCTGTTTGATCATTACTAAATTAGATAATACTGTATATTGCAAATTCAACATACAGGAAACTCCAGTACTGTTTGGATAGCTTATTTCTAACCAGGTTAATCAGTGTTTCTCTCTTTCTGGTCCACAGGGAAAGCTGAGCTGGAGGGTGGCTCGGCTCGTATGTCCCCGGTGGGCTCAGCCTCCAGCTCCCCCAGGACCACGGGAGTGGAACAAGACCCAGTCAGCAGGGCCACGCAGCAGTACATAGAGGTGCTGAAGAAGAACTACATGATCTGACCCCACAGAAGCACGCATCTATGCTGCCCACAGGGAACTACCGGTACATCTGTCTACTCAACAATAAACTGTACCTTCTTCACTGCCTGTTTACACAATTGATACATGAACAACACTAAGGCCAAAACTAGGCTATTTATTCTCCTCTTTTAAGAAAGTAAACGAATATGATGCACATTGCACTTACAGTGCCCTGCGTAAGTAATGGGACAGTGAAGCATTTTTTCTTTCTTTTGGCTGTAGTTTGGATTTCAAATCAAACAATCTCTGCTATTATTTGATTGTATTTATCCTACATAGTAATTGTTTAATTTCAAATGCAAACCTTTGGAGTATAGAGCTTGAAATAAGAAAAAATGCTGCGATGTCCCATTACTGACGCAGGGCACTGTATATAACTCAGGAGCAGATGCATGATTTTGTTTTTGTTTTTGAAGGCATATCTTTAACATGTTTGTTATTAATGGGTACGATGGAGAGCAACTCAAGTATTGTTCCTCCCGAATTATTCGGTTTTAATTTGTAATGTTTAAATATTTTTAGCATGGTATGTATCTATGTACTGTATGTATATATAGTATATAGGTTTCGGCATATAGAGTTGTTTTTAGTTGTTCAACATTTTGTTGTAAGTATTGGATGTATGTACAATGAATTATATTGCCAAGATATTGCATTTGGTACGTGCCATGTAATGGTGCAATATGTATTTGTCTTGGTTTTGTTTTGTAAAAGAGACTCCTGTTATTTAGAGGGTTTTTTTATGCACAAGATATACTTGAATCAGACGAACTAGGATATTCTCTAGTTACCGTAATTAAACAGGGTACCTTGTTTTGTAAGCAAACTTGGTTGTATCCTTTTTGGTTTTGTTTAATATTCACAGAAAGAAAATGTACATTTCAGTATTTTTTAAATGTCAACTGTTACTATATTAAATGGATTTGAGGGAAGAGAAGACCTGAACATTTGAGAACCTCTGTACATTGCAGAAGATCCTAAATATAAATAAAACTCTGAAACTTTCTTATGTCCTCTGAAAATGACTGGGCCCAAGAAACTGCAGGTATATTGTATATATATATATACAGTATATATATATATAACTGCAGGTATATTGTGTGTGTATATATACTGTATATATATACTGCAGGTATATTGTGTGTGTGTATATATATATATATATATATACTGCAGGTATATTGTGTATATTATATATATATATATATATATACTGCAGGTACTGTATATTCTACATCCACCCATTTGTTACCCACCCTCCGCTTGTTTGATGCATCGTACTATGTCCCCTCCCTCCCCCCAAATCATATGGTACAGTATATGATTTAAAAAGCATCCCCCTCACTTATTAAAATGAGGGATGTGTTTATGATGCCCCCCCCCCCTCCAATGCTTCTCACTTTCCTTTGATCTGTCTTCTCATTGCAGCTTCTAATGTTAGATATTCAAATCTGCTTACATATTTTTTTTGTTTCTTTTACAGTAGATGGGCACATCTGACAGACTGACTATTAGATGTTTTATTATTCACTTTATCTTTTATTTTTTTAACGTAACTTCATACAGTATACATCAGCCATATTTTGATTGAAGAGGTTACAAACATTGTCATCTAATGTAGAACAGGAAGGAATACAAATGGACAGAATCTGAATAAAGATATGTTGAAAGCGTTTGTTTTGAAAAGCAACGCACACATAAAACAAATCATTCAGCAGTGGGTCATCCTGTGTCTGTAATTCCCGCTGATTATGCCACTCTGTTTTCTCCAGTCGCTTGTCAAACCAATGGTACAGTAGGTGTCCTTATGAAAACAGAAGTTTTCAACCATAAGCACATCAAGCTAGGAAATCAATCAATAATAAGGTTATTTTTTAGGTTTGAACAGTTTTAGTTTGTTTTAACCACCACAACAAACTTCCAACTGGTCTATATACCTGCATACTGTATGTTTTTAAAAATGTAATGACATCAAAAACATTGATAGACACTCGTACCTTATATACTGTATACATTCATTTAAGCAATATCACACCAGAGGGAGTGTGTTATACTGAATATCAGCACGGCTGTGATTCGGTCGTAGATACGAGGCCGCGGGCCGAGTACCGAAGACGATCACAGCCGTGCTGATATTCAGTATAACAGCACGACCTCAAGTGTGATATTGCTTTTATACAACAGTTCTGCGGCCTCGTACCTACGACCGAATCACAGCCGTGCTGATATTCAGTATAACACACTCCCTCTCGTGTGATATTGCTTAATTAGAACACTGATGATAGGCATGGTAGCCTTGCAGTTCAAAGCTAATGGGGATGGTCAGTGTGTGTCCCCCTCTGGAGGACTTGTGACTATACCAGCTCAGTGACCTTGCAGTTAGAGTGTCCACCCTGAGATTGGGAGGTTGTGAGTTCAATCCCCGGCCGAGTCATACCAAAGACCAAGACATATAATGTTACCCGATGCCTCCCTGCTTGGCACTCAGCTTTCAGGGTTGGATCGGAGGGTAAGACCCTGCGACATACCAGCGTCATATCCAGTCGGTGTAAATCAAGCCGCCTCACGCTACGGAAACAGGAGGTCCATCGGTTCTCAAGGCTACTTATGATTGTGACCAGTACTGTGATCCAGGCAGGCTGTCTGGTTGGATAGGACTCACTGCATGGAAACACATTGGTTTAACATAGCCAGAGGCAGTGTCATGTCAAAATGGCAACTAATGTCACCTTGTTCCTCGCTCTTGCTAGGTACTGAATATCCCTGTCTCCATTGTGAAGTCTTGTCCTCACACTGAATGCATCATGCACCAACATATTTAGGGTAATGGACCCGACCCTTCAGTCGGGGGCACCACCCCCAATCTATGCTGTGGGATAAGATGATCCAATCATAGGACCAAGTTCATTAACTAACATGGTAATCAATAAACAATAATATGAGTATGAACTAATTAACATATTTATATTTGCCAAGAGCTGAAATTTCACTTAACCTTCACATGTATTTTCTGTATTTCGTTTGCATACAGTATTTGAATATATGCTAAGGCCTTGGACAACAAATGGACAACATGTGAGACAAATTGAGAGGGACAAGGGGAGCAAACATTAGTGTCTGTTCGCTTGTATATGGTCACTGAGCTCTAAATGAGATATCACCACAGTTGTTTGTCACTTGATGAATTCAAAACGCTTTGATTCGATTTTCTCGCTGTAACGTGACTTAAACGAGCCTCTCATCCCTGGGTAGATTGACAGTGTTGTCTTAAGTCGGGCTTTGTTGTATTTTGGGCTATTTACTACCTTTTGTAGTCATCATTTGCAAAGAGCTTAAAAGGAGCCAACATCGATCTTCAAGACATTGCATTTTCAAAAGACCCCCTTGATGCTATTGAATTTATCTTCCAAAAATCACACACAGGATAAACATTACATTCGTACCCTTCTCTTGTCAGCCACTGAGCGTCCTTTCATGTTGTAAGTGCTTTATCTGACACATATGAAAAGGGATTCAAAACAGAGATGACAACTTTTCCGTGGCTCCATCCCTTAGCTGTAAAGGATTGGGAAAGGAGAAGTCAAAGCAGGAATCGTACATGTATATAAACCCAGACTAAACTAGAGCAGTTGAAGGATGACCTCTTTGTATCGGGGCTCACGTGGGTCACAATCATTACATGATTTTAATTGCTGAATTATGTCCAGGGTTGTTTCATGTTGGATTATAGGTGCTGAATTACATTTGTTATTAGTACTGATGTGGTAACTCTAAAGGAGGTAGAACATTCCAGTGGCTGGCAGATAAGACTGTGTTCACTGAATTGACGCAATGAGTCTATCTAGAGATACTGCATTATGATTGGTCGACAGCGGAGTCAGTTGAGAATGGTAGTAACAACTCTCACAGTCGACTTACAACTACTGTAATGTTATTTATCCTCTATCCGTTGAGAAATCAAATATTGAATAAATGACCTTAACAAATATCAGACCGTACTGAATATAGGATGTTTATTTATATTGTAGCGAACAGCAGGTTAAGAGTAGCTTGGCCTAAGCAGGTGTAGGTACAGGATGTATTCGGTCTGTTCGAGTGTTCGGGGTCCTACCATTACAGATGATGCATCACTGTACGATTGGCTGTGATCACATAACACATTATGATTGGCTGCACATCATCTGTAATGGCAGGACCCCGAACACTCGAACAGACCCGAATACATCGTGTACCTACACAGGCATCGAACTAATTTCCTTCTGCTTACAAACTGGCTTACAAAGTCTTGGCTCTGAGCGGGCTAGCTGTTGTGCCAGAGCTCGGACCAGTGCCCCACAGTGTCCCTGTGACAGTGTCCCTGTGATGATAGATATGGACCATTGTATATTGATCTGTCCTCATACAGGTCAACACTGACTAAAGTGACCAGGAAATACAGGCTGTGGTCATACTGTACTTCAAAGCATATGGTGTGTAGGTAGCCGGCCGGGGTTTTAGAAGGGGGATGATGAAGCGCGCTGGACTGAGGAACAGCATAGGCACAGGACATCGGCATAATAGCGATTTTTTTGTTATGCTTGTTGTAAATAAAAGTTCTATGATGCATTGAAATGACATTAAACTAAGATAATACGATGGTTATCATAATTTTTCTAATCTTTATTAATAAGTTATTACAGAAACAGTAAGTGACATTTTCCGAGAGCGAAATCTGTTGTGGTATTTAAAAATGGCGGTTAGCGAAGAAATCTATGAACATGGGATGACGATTTCCATTGACCAATCAACGGTGTGCAACGTCACACGCAGCCTGGCAAAAAAGTACCTTTCGCTACCCATCCCGAACAAGAACTAAAAATAGCACGGGTACTAAAAATGGCACGGGTACTGTTGGCAGGGGAGAAAGGCTAAAGAACAGGGCCAAACCAGGCCGACCCGGGTCGGCCCTGTAGTGGAAAAGCGCCAATAGTTAGCTGTTGTGGCAGATCTTACAGCACTCCAGGCAGACCTCGAGACACTCCGTGGGCTCGCAGCAGGACCGGAACAGCACCTGGTGGCAGTGGGTGTGGCAGCTGAGCTCCTCCACAGGAGCCTCCTGCAGGGCGGCGCAGCAGCGGGCACAGCCCTCACAGCAGGAGGCGCAGAGGGAGTGGAGGCAGGAGGAGCAGGCCTCCAACAGGCCCAGGATCAGTACCGAACACTGGCACGACAGGCACGCTAGCACCAGGGGCAGACAGCAGCCTGCAGGCGAGGAGGAGGAGGAGGAAGAGATAAGAGAGAGAATGGGAGAGAGAGAGGCGTGATAGAAGGGTGAAGGAGAGAGAGTGGAAAGAAGAGAGAGGGAGAGAGCATTGTCAGCAAACAGCAAACAGAATCTTTTCATAAGACAGGTAGTTCAGGCAAAGCCGGGGGTCATGCTAGAAATGACAACAACTGACGTAAGACAGTGAGAGGGAGAGAGGGGTATTGATGTAATCAGCAGACACCTGAGCAGACAGCCAGAATAGAGAAGGTCGTCGATGTTGAAGTGCATAAGGCTTTAGAGTACTAACGACAATAATATCCTTTTGAAATCCAGCGTCACTGACAAGCTTAATCATTGTGCTAAGTGCTTATCCAGCGCTGGGTTACCAACAATATTAACCTCAATTAATAATAGTATGTTTATCTACAGTACAAGTAAACACTATCCAGGACTTAAAAGAGCTGTTGAAGTGATAGAGCATGATTCTGTGTTTACTTGTTTTTAGTCCTCAGGGAGAATAAAGAAGCAGGTAAAAAAAGGCCACTCGTAATGAGCCACAAAGCAAACAGAGCTGTCATACTATAACTGCTCAGATATTCAAATTGAGCACGCACGGAATTGCATACATTAACCCTCGTTATGTGTAACAGTACGTCGGTTATTGGCCTACTATACGTACTATGTATAGTAACTGTACTACCGCTTTACCCGTACACAGACTGAAGAGAGAGCCCCATTATGCAAATGAAGGTGTTTTATCCTGTTTACTTTAAGGAAGTAAATGAAAAAAAAAACATGGTGGTGTAAATCCCTAGGGAGAGGGGGGTTCAGCTCTTCTCTGCTCAGCAGCAGGTATCGTCCTCCTCACAGAACCACGTTATGATGATATGAACATTAAAAGACCGATGTGTGAGACTACAGTACTGATTTACATGTACAACTCTATACAAACAGCAGGAGCACGGTGGTAAACAAGACTTCTCCTGCTACAGACTTCATGATATTAACTGTTACCGTATGAAGTGTAGTTTGTCGTTTTAAGACCAAGAGTACTGCGCAGACTAGAGTGTTTACTTTCCATACGAATTCATCTGCGTCATGATTGCAACTCAAACTACACTCCAGCAGTTGAAGAGCTCCATAACCCTGCAAGCCCAACCCAACCCATGTTATGCTGGCTTGTATGTTTTCTGTTCACACTCTGTTCACACTCTCTGTTCACACTCTCCTTTCCAGCACTGTTATCTACCATACAACTACTGTATGGTAGATGCGTAACCAGGCCAACACACTACAGCTTGCCTGGCTCTGTACGTAGTATGATCATGGTTTAAGTATAAGATGCTGGTTATAGTCCAAACCGTCTTGTGTAGCCACAGGCTTGTGTGTGCTAGCTGAGCTGTCTCTACTCTTCTTGCTCCTGTTGCTGCTGCTGCTGTTGCTCTGGACAGACAGACTGGATCCTTGCTCCCTGACCCGGCTCATTGTGGGGGAGAGGGGGGACAGCCTGTGGCCCGTGCCCCGGTGCGACTCTGTCCCGTGTGGTGAAGGGTGAGGCCTGCTGCAGCCACACTGGGGGGCTCCGGCCCCACGTAAGTCAGCCTGGAGCCTTCCAGAAAATGTCTCTGTCCCAGAGAGCCCCAGACCTGAGGCTGCTGCAGGCATGGGCTGGGCCACGGGCTGGGCTGGAGAGAGAGAAGGCACTTTCAGATACATTCTTTCTTTCTTTTAGTGCATATATAAATAAATCGATGGTAGATTGATGGTCAATTACATGATATAACAGCCCCCGCTTTCTGCCATGGTGTTGGCTCAGCTGACTCAGTTCTAATTTAGCCTCAGGGTCAAAGATTCTGTCACTGAGTCACTCAGCTAGGTTCACACGCCGATGAGAACGCCTCCTTTTTAAATGAACTTAAGGTTGAAGGCTACAGCACATTTTGATATCAGCTACACAGTGTAGTATCAATAGTATCGATATTTACATGATTATGAGTATTCAACATTATGTGCCAGATCTATGTGTAAAACAGAAGTAACACTGTGAGTATGTCGATAGATAGTCAGTCTTGGTCACAACTTACTTCTGATGAGGTCATTGGTGGTGGTTTCGCTGGTCATGTGACCATGTGCAGCAATTTCCTGTACTTGTACTGGGATTAGTGATGTGTTACCTTTAGCAAGAGTCAAGGAAAGGGCATACTTAATTGCAAGTACTTTTTAATGCTGTATGTAAAGCACTTTGAATTGCCCCTGTTGTATGAGATGTGCTATACAAATAAACTTGCCTTGCCTTGCCTTATCTTACACCATGAATACAAGTGAGCAATTGTGTTATGTGTTATTATGATATTCTATATTCTGTCATGCATTATCAACATGGCTGCCATACAGTTTTTATAATAATAATAATAATAATACAAATAATACATTAGACTTATATAGCGCTTTTCTAGACACTCAAAGACGCTTTACAAACTGAAAAGATAGAATAATAATAATAAAAGAAACAAAAAAAACGTGGGTAACACTTTTGCGTTGGGTAACACTACATTGTTACGTAACCAAGAAGCGATGCATCACAAGAAGCGACGAATGAGTTTCCAGTTCATGATAAAAAATAATGGAGTTATGTTCTGAAAGTTTAGATTATATTAGATTGTACTTTATTGTCTGCTTGCACAGACATTTGTTTCAGCTCACATGCATACCAAAAGAAACAGTGACACGTTCCCAGTAATATTATCTGTAGAATTGATATTATTCCAGAATATGCAATGTGGAGTAACATTTCTTAATAATATTTTGTATTTATAAGTATGTTTCTCATATAAAATGCAATGTCATCTTGCCTTGTGCCTGGCTTCCCTCCAGAGAAACATCTTCTGTGGTGTCTACAGGTGAATGATCCTCTGGTGACATCTTTTCTCCAACACATTACTTAACATAACTTGCTGCCAATCTGCTGGTGATTAAAACACAAAAATAACTGTAAATTCAGAAAACAACAAACTAGAATTTGTATTCAAAGCCTGCAAAGAGATGAGTCCAATAGACATCAATGAAAAAACAACAAACTTTCTTTTTTTGTTGAGACCAAGGAATCAGCGCACCTCTTCACAACTAAATGAAAAAATGTGTGTGTGTGTGTGTGTGTGTGTGTGTGTGTGTGTGTGTGTGTGTGTGTGTGTGTGTGTGTGTTAATACTGGGATAACCCCGAGTGACTTACTCTTTGTAAATGCTCCCTGCACTTCCATTGGACCCATAGAGATATCCATCTATAGAGATAGAAGGAGTGTTCTACTTCTGTGCCTCCACCATTCTGCTTTTAGTCATCTAACACAATGGAGACACATACCCCATAAGCTTGTTAGCAGAGCAACACACACACACACACACACACACACACACACTCACTCTCTCTCTCTCACACGCACACACACACACTCACTTTCTCTCACACACACACACACACACACAGTACACACAGTAACCTACTAACTCTTAAGCATTACGAACATTTGAACAAACATGCACTTTCAGTATTTCAGTGAAATTGCAGCACTCTGAATATGATCATTTATCGCTCATGATTTATTTTATTTTTGCCACAAATAAAAAAACATCCTATTTCTGTAATGTCAGTCTCTCTCTTGATAAACCATCATTATCAAAAGAAAGAGTAGAGTTCATCAGAGTTAGAATCCAAATGCTGATGTTTTCATCATTAGAATTTGAATCTTTTAAGTTTTCGTATACTACTTCAAGCTCACAGGACATCTTCAAAAGGAGAGGGTCTGGCTGTTGGTGGGAAAACCAAACATGAAAACATCAGAGGCCAATCCTTCTTCCACTAACGATCCTTCTTCCACTAACGATGCTCGTCAAACACACTGCTACAGTTGTTTCATGCCTGCAAATCTTGTGTCATTTTCAATGACCACTTTAGTATACTACTTGTGTGTAGTAACTGCAAGCATGTCAACATGTATTCACTTCTACTGTTTTTGTCAGTGTGATACACTTGAAGTGATGTCTAACAACATGTCAATAATAAAGAGCACAATTTGCCTTCAGCAAATGGTCAAAATATGAACACAGTGAGAATATCAGGCAAAATCATGAGCTGTCCACATACAGGTTGTACCTGTATGTTTTGAAGAATAGTTGCTGCAAATTACATGTATGCTCTGATGGTCACATAAATCATGATTCTGATGTTCCTCTCACACATTCTGATGATATAGCTGTACCCCAGATACTGACAGTGTACAACTATGGTATATGGGCAGTGGCGGCTGGCCAATAGAGGGTGCTAGGGCGCCGCCCCCACCTTCCAACGCAGCCCCACTTCCTAGTTGCTATTTGTAAAATATTTTTTAAAATAAACATTGTTTATTCATAAAATGCGGCTGATATTCTGTCGGCGCCTATCAGCATTCATTAAAAATCCTCCAATACAATAAACATTTTATCTGTGTGTGTGTAAAATTCACTGTGAAAATACATAGGGGAGGAGTCGGGGCGCCGGCCGAATGGCAGTCTGTGGCAGGCCAAATACTTTTGGCTTACACGTGAGCTGTAGCAGCGCTCCAATTGGCTGTCTCCTATTTCTCGGTCGGGGCGCAAAAAATGCGCCCCGAGCATGCGCAGATTATAGGCTTACCTAGGCTGCAGCCTAGGGCCACTACCACTAGGGGTAGTAAAAATTAAAAAATGCGTGAGACTTGAGAGCCCTGAATATCCGGTTGTTAAGTCTGACGTCAAACGTGACGTTTTGCAATTTCCGGGTCCAAACCAGAAATTCTCCGCACCAGAATACCAGTGTACTACAGCGGTAGAATGACAGTTTAATCGTTTTTTAGACTCGGATCTATTCATACAACAAGGGACACAGCACTTTCCCGTTTTCCCCATATTGTCAGGGTATTTGAGCCTCGGAAAAGCGCTATATAAATATAATTAATTATTATTATTGCGGCATTTCGAAGACAGCGCCTCAGCCAACTTTGGACCCGGAAACACGTCGCGACTTAACAACCGATATTCGGACAGACAACAGGAGAGGAGAGCAACAGAGAGACAGACAACAAGGAGAGGAGAGCAACAGAGAGACAGACAACAGGAGAGGAGAGCAACAGAGAGACAGACAACAGGAGAGGAGAGCAACAGAGAGACAGACAACAGGAGAAGAGAGCAACAGAGAGACAGACAACAGGAGAGGAGAGCAACAGAGAGACAGACAACAGGAGAGGAGAGCAACAGAGAGACAGACAACAGGAGAGGAGAGCAACAGAGAGACAGACAACAGGAGAGGAGAGCAACAGAGACAGACAACAGGTGAAGAGAGCAACAGAGAGACAGACAACAGGAGAGGAGAGCAACAGAGAGACAGACAACAGGAGAAGAGAGCAACAGAGAGACAGACAACAGGACAGCAACAGAGAGACAGACAACAGGACAGCAACAGAGAGACAGACAACAGGAGAGGAGAGCAACAGAGAGACAGACAACAGGAGAGGAGAGCAATAGAGAGACAGACAACAGGAGAGGAGAGCAATAGAGACAGAACTGAGGTGAGGTGAGCAACAGAGATAGTTCAGGATGATAACAAACAGTTCAGTATGACAGAGACAACTAATAGAAAGACAACTGTATGATTATTAGAGTATTACATGTTCAAGGAAATATTGTATGATAATAGAAAGGTACACTTCAATTTAATTAAAGAAGTAACAAAGAACACGTTTATTATCACAATTGCATTGTGTTCCATGTCTTTCTCCATTGAATAAATAATGCCTAGTTGAATGGCTAAACAAGACAACTGTCTGGACAGTACTGCTAGAATTATTCACCTTACCGCTGCACAGATAGACAAAGGGTATAAGTCCATTCTGTTAACATTAGGTCTACTCTGCTAACAAAGACTATTCCAGTTGATTTGTCAGTTGCCTTATATTTTTGTTGTGTTTGCAGTTTGCCCTTTAATAAGTTATATATAAAAATAATTAAGCTATATATATATTCTCATGCTAAAATCGACTGTAAATCCAGATTTTAAAGTTGATATTCTTCCCCGTGGAGCATGCCCCCATAACCTGTGCCCCACCCAAAATGTTTATCACCAGCCGCCTAGATTGCAGTCTCTGTGTTTTCTGGAATATGCTTTACAAATGCAATCTATCATCATTATTTATTCAAATCATTTAATACTGTCATTTAACAGAAATGTTAACACATTTACTCTTAACAAACATGATGCATTTACTGTCTTCACCTACCCACAAACACATCCTTTACATTAACTAGTTGTTCAGTAAGAAAGGGGCATGAATATATTAGACAAACATAATAGAACACCATAAACATCATTACAGGATGTTTCAAGCAAAAGGGCTCTTTTTTGGCTGTTGACTAAGTGCTGTCAAAGTGCTGTGTTGGAAAAACATGTTGACTCGCCCGCCTTGCAATAAGTACGTGGCACATCAAAGAATCCCCCCCCCCCCGCGCGCGCCACATAAATGAAGCAGTTGAAGTTGTCTGTCGGCATGCTAACTTTCAGTCAGTAAACATGCCACTTAAGAGAGGTAATCAGAAAGCCTTCTAATGTGCTGACAATGCATCAAAGGAAGCCCCGAGAGACGTCAGAACACCTCCACCTCACCTATCACTGCAGGCAGTTACTGGCATTAGTCACAAATGCAGACAGTTAAAGTAGAACACAGTTTGAGATGCTGGGGTCTGTCTTCTTTACTTCCTGATGAGAGTACACTGCCCCACACAGCAATATGATAACCCGTTTATGATTTTTAGGGAGTTCATCTGAGAAAAAGAGTGTTGTTTTACTCTATGGCTAACACGCTGGAATTGAACAACAGTTGTACAACAGATTGCTGCAAGCAAGCCGATAATTTAGGCATATTATGTTTAAATGAAATCCCACTGATTTATTGTGCATTAGAAAAACCACACAGAAGATTTCCCTTTATAGACATTTATAACATGCTGTATGGCTTTATTCTGTATGCCATGAACACAAAACTCTCTTTGTATGAAGACAAAGCGTCTTGAAAATGAAAGATAAACATAACAATATGTTTATATGCTAAATTTCTCATTAATATTTAGTGAATAGCAATGGTATAAAAGTGCACTGCCCTACACAATTCAGGGCAACTGTATTACATTAATGATGATCTATCATCACTCTATTGTCAGACACAAATTGTCACACAATACTTATATGTACATATTATGAGCTACACAAAGAGTTGAAACAAGCAAGGGTACACACAAAACTACTTTAGGGATATTTAGATTTAGATTATATGTTTACGTTCTTCACAGAGCACATACACAGAGGACACATGGGAATCATTGACAACAATTACATATTTATATACAATTAAAATAACAAATAAAACATTATTCCCCTCCCCATAATATTGCACATACTCTACATAAGTTACAATGATCTGCTTTCACCCTTTCCTCACAAAACTTATGGATAGTGTGAGGCAGTTGTATGTGGGGACTTATTTCGAGAAGGATTTGACGAAAGAGAGGAAGTTGTTCTGGTATGGTGTGTGTAACCTTCACAGAGAGAGAAGCCTTCATTCAAGTATATGGAAGCTCACCCACGGCCTTATGGGTAGTAACTGGGTCTACTGTATCTGTGCCAGTCATTGTGTTTGCTGAGGGTCTGTTTAAGTTGTGCTGTAGGGTCACAGTCATACTCAGTGGAGGTCACATGGGTCCTTTCAGGTTCGTTAAACGCCCCTCTTCTTGCTCCCGGCCCCGCGGCAGCTCTGGACTGTGATTGGCTGTTGGCACCGATGACATCAAACACTCTCGGTCCTCTTCTTTGACAAGGAGCGGCCTGCAATAACATGTAGTATCATTTAAGAAAAAAACCGACTTGGTCGGGCCTACACACATACATCTACTGAATGTACAATGTTTAACCCTTTATCCTAAGAGTGATCAAATGTAACGGCTCACTCACAGCTGAGCTCGTGGAGGGGACCCAGGGCTGTGGCTGTTCCAGGTGTCCAGGTGCTCTAGAGAACCATCCTCCTGCACCAGACTCATTGAGATGCTGTCCATCAGACACGGACTTCCATTATTCATCCCAGGCAGAGCAGCCTCCACTAATGTAGTCTGGGAGAAAGTGAGAAAGTGAGAGAATGTCAATTGGTTAATGTAGTCAAGTTAAATGCCCCTTAAGCCAATCAAACCTAACAGGGGGGTGAGGTGACCCGGGCCGACAGGCAGCAAGTGGATGATTTGAGAGAAGAGGTCGTCCCACCTGGAATCTGGCTTTAGGCGCAGTCCCACATGCCATGGTAGAGGGCAGGTGTTTCACCAGCACTGGGCCTCTGCATAGTCATAACGAAAGATAAGAATGTCATTATACATTTCACATAATAATAATAATAATAATAATAATAATAATAATAATAATAATACATTACACTTATATAGCGCTTTTCTAGACACTCAAAGACGCTTTACAAACTGAAAAGATCGAGTAGTAATAAGAAGAAAAAAAAGAGAAAAAAAAGAAGAAGGACCTAGAAGGACAGCAGTCAATACCTGGAATGAATTCTCAACCCAAGACAATTGTATAGTTTGAGGCAATATTCATCATATCACTAATTCAGCCTGACTGCCGATCTCTCCTCCCTCTCAAAACAAGGTAAGAAAACCCGTGCAGTCGTGTATATACAATGGCCTTCAAAAAAACAACGACTACATTTGTGTGCAATAATAGGGAAGGGCTATTTAGTGGCAGATCTTTCCCAGTGATCCAGTCGCTAGGATGGCTAGGGTAGATAAGAGAGAAGTGATCCAGTCGCTAGGATGGCTAGGGTAGATAAGAGAGAAGCCCTGGCAGCGTACTGTACCTACCCTGTCATCTTCTGTGACCTCCTCCTCTGGTACTCCACCTCGTCTACTGTCCACACGGCCCCCTTCACGTTCTCCACACGCACAAAACACTTGTGCAGGCTCAGGTTGTGGCGGACTGCATTCTGTGTGTGTGTGTGTGTGTGTGTGTGCGCGTGTGTGTGTGTGTGTGTGTGTGTGTGTGTGTGTGTGTGTGTGTGTGTGTGTGTGACAGAAGGCTTCAGGTAAATACAGATCATTTTCAGCATGACGGGTCATTTTCTCAAATATAACATTCTCATCGCCTTCCTTTCAGACAAACAATAATATTATACCTTCAGTTTAATTAAAAAATAAGAATAACATGAAAATCTGAATGCAGTACCTTCCAAGTTGCTGCGTTACGTCTGAAATAGGCAAATGTCCTCGTAAACCAGCTGTATATCTCATTAAGTGTCAACTGCATGTCTGATGACTCCATGACAGCCTAAAACAGGACAAGAACAAACATGAATAAAACAATTGGGCAACTCTTGAAATAGCACGACATTTATGTAGGAACAACATACTGCCGCAGAAAGCAAATTCTCACCTGTCTAATCAGAGTTGCATAGGTAAACGGCGGCCTCATATCTGCATTCCTGTACATCTCATGGTTCTGGAGCATTTCTGAAGAAAAAAACAACAACAACATCAAACCATTAGTACTTCATTCTCTCAGATATCTGAATCAGTATGGGCTTGTGATCTCAGGATGAATGACAATGCACTGAAATTAAATTCTCCCCCAAAATCTTCAGCCACAACCTAGAAAAGTGAATGCAAATAATAACAAAGTCTGCTCAGTCAGGACTCAAGTGCAACAAAAGAGAGGGGATGTACAGTATGTGTACCCCATTCATTGTGGTGTGTTATATGACCACGTGTGAATAGTTACCTGAGGGTAGAGAACAGAGGGAGTGGTGCTTGTCACCATGTCTTCTCCTGATGGCCCCCACACCGAACGTGCCGGCGGAGCACAGTCCCCCAGAGCCTGGGGGGGATGGGGGGTGGGCAGGGGCTGACGGTGACGGAGACATCCGTGGCACATCTGGAGGGGACGGTGATGATAGGCTCTTGGACATGGCGACACTGGACACAGGGTTCAGCTGAGTCTAGAGGGAGGACCACACAAGGGTTCAGGTGAGTCTAGAGGGAGGACCAACAAGGGTTCAGGTGAGTCTAGAGAACCGCACAAGGGTTCAGGTGAGTCTAGAGGGAGGACCACACAAGGGTTCAGGTGAGTCTAGAGGGAGGACCACACAAGGGTTCAGGTGAGTCTAGAGGGAGGACCACACAAGGGTTCAGGTGAGTCTAGAGAACCGCACAAGGGTTCAGGTGAGTCTAGAGAACCGCACAAGGGTTCAGCTGAGTCTGGAGGACCACACAAGGGTGGATAGTGGGAGTTGAAGCAGAGAGAAACTAGGGAGAGAGGAAGGGAGCTTCTAAACAGCCTGTGACAGATGCGATTGGATTCGCTTCCTCAGCGGTGTTTCTGCTAATGTCCAGGGGAGAAGGAAGCCAATCATCACTAATTAAAGGCTGAAATTGTATCATGAAATTGTGATTATTGCAGTGTTAGATAGATCAGTTGATGATTAGTTTCTCTATTATCCTAGCTTGTCTCTAGCCTGCTGTCTACAAAACTCCTTGTTTGGCCAACTCCTGGTGTCGACAGCAGTTTTGTGTCCAATAAATAAAAAAAACGATATAGCATCAGATTTTTATAATAATCAATGTCTCAATATTGTTTAGTGTGATAGTCAAGGCCAGCAATTACAATTGTTCAGTATTGTGTTAGCAATGCTTACATTTAACAGAATTAAATGTAGCTTAAATAACAGAATGTCATATCTAGGTTTGAAATATCTTTCCTGACTCAATATCAGTCATTATAACTGGTAATCATGAAGTTCTGTTCTGTAACTTGTTGAGTCCATTTGAAAACATGATTGAAAAATGACAACTATGACCCTAATCTCATATGTGCCACCCAAACAGTGTTCTTTCCCCAATTGGAACATGTTTTCCAAGCTCATCCAGCTGTAAATGCTAGCTTGGTCACAGCACTAAACATATATTACTGGCCAACATTGTATCTTTCACAGTACACTGGACTAGTCCTCGTGCCTAGAAGATCAGCGAGCAATAGACCCAGAGGTATTATTTGCACACTCCGCGGCATACGGTGTGTAGTGCCACTTTACAGCAGAGATCTGATGGTATTTTTTATAGCATGGCATTAGCTAAAGAACCATACAATTTAGAATTGTATTGCTTTTTCTCTGTTGTTCACACAGAGCTCCTTCTTCCTGCACAGTTAAGAACTGTTTACTTCATGGGTCATTTCTTACCTAGAGTCCGTGTGTGTGTGTGTGTGTGTGTGTGTGTGTGTGTGTGTGACTGTGCGCGTGTGTGTGTGTGTGTGTGTGTGTGTGTGTGACTGTGCGTGTGTGTGTGTGTGTGTGTGTGTGTGTGCGTGTGTGTGTGTGTGTGTGTGTGTGTGTGTGTGTGTGACTGTGCGCGTGTGTGTGTGTGACTGTGCGTGTGTGTGTGTGTGTGTGTGTGTGTGTGTGTGTGTGTGTGACTGTGCGTGTGTGTGTGCGTGCATGCATCCGTGTGTGTGTGTGTGTCTATAGACTTACAGCTTTAGACGGTGACTGGGGCTCCAGGGGAGGCAGGTACAAGTGGGCCATCATTGCTTGGAGACGCTCCCGTTCTTTAGAAAGCTGTCGGAGGAGAGAGAGGAAGAAGAGAGAGGGAGGGGGTGAAGAGATGCGAGTAGCTTCAGATGAGTGTCTGTCACAATGTGCTGCGGAGCTGACAGGTGTCAATCATCCTCGCACCATTCCAGCTCTTGCATCTGTTTCTGTTGTTTAAAGGTTCTTACAAAACAGAGCAGTGTGATTCATACCAGCTTGTCTTCTGTTGCCAGTACTGTGACCAGACCATGTTGAGAGTGAATAAGTCAATTTACAGGGAACACGTACTGGACTCACACACACACACACACACACACACACTCACCTGGAGATTTAACTGCTCTACGACCTGCATCTGGACCCTGCACTGAGCTGTGCTCCGGTCGTCCAGTGTGTGTTCACTACCAAGGTGCCTGACAACACAGACAGGACATTCTGTACTGTGGTGACACACACACACACACACACACACACACACAGCAAACATACAAATATACATTCTTTTTTTTCTTCTATTGGTGAAATACTGTGGAAAATGTGTTTTAGGGAACGTACTTGGTAAATTGGGTGATGTTTTCACAAGCAGACTCGCAACCTGGCCAATTACACACACCATGACCATAGAGTGGGGATGTACGCTCCATATTCACTAAGCTTGAAAGAAAGAAGGAAAGGATGGTTCAGCTGGGGAAATATATGCATATATTTTTTGGGTTTTGTTTATTTTTACAGCCTCAAAGAGTGAGAATTGAGGGGGAGCACTAATGTCTTTATGAACAGCTCTTTACGTTTGATATAGTACATGTACAGTACATGTAACTACTGCTCTTTAGCATACACTTTGCAAAAGCTTCTTGCTTGTAAAGAATCAAACAAACAAACAAAACCAAATATGTTGCCCCAAGGGAATAAATGTGATGTCGTTCTACAATCGAGTACAAATATCTTGAGAACCCCCAAAATGTCTGTAGATGACATCTTTTTGATGTTTACAAACAGCCGATTTTGACTCAATTTCAGGTACCTGTCTGTAGCATGCACAGAGAGAACATACCCTTGGTATTGGTTGTTAACTGTGTGGTTGAGGATAGTTGGCACTGACGCTTTGGCTGTGGTTATAGAGGCAGGAGAAAATGGGATGGTTTTGGCACGGCCTATATTTTTAGCCGTCCGACTTTTATCTTCAGTTTTGCCATTGGTCAGCTCCTTCCATATTTGCTGGAGCTCGACCAGACTCAAGCCAGCTGAAACACACACAGACAGAAAATATGACAAAACTGTTTTGTTTCTGGAGAAAAAATGTAAAATATGTCTGGAGAAAGAGTTTAAGGGTAGCAGTATCTGACTGAGGGGTGGAACGTAGGGCAGATACTGTATAATGGTATACTTGGGAATAATACCGGTGTTGTAGAGTTTTTTTATTATTCTTTTTTATGTCATTTAACCAGGAAAAGCAGCAGAAGTCAATACAAACATGAATACATAATTACAAGATGTAAAACATACAATACACTCAGCACAACAACATGATCCGGCCTATTATATATGGTCCTCCTGACTGGAGTTTTAAGGTGATTGAGTAACAGGTTAAATGTCAGGAGTAAAGCAGGAGGTTGACAGGTCTTACCCGGGGACAGTGTTGGAGATGGCAGACTTGGTCTCTGCAGTTTGAGCAGCTGCTGCTGCTGCTGCTGGAGGACAAGCTGCTGGAAGACAAGCTGCTGGCCAGAGAGCTGAGACACAAACACACAGAAAGGGAGGAGAGAACGAGCTCTGTGTTTAACCTCCTTACAACTGTTACCTTGAATCAGAAACCAGGAGTCAAAGACGGAAGAGACGGACAAACCACGTCAATGAGCGACAGTCAAACACACCTCTTTGGATGTCTTGCCCGGATGCTGCTGTTGTTGGAGCAGTTGCAGGTGGAGGTGTTCTTGTTGCTTCTTGTAAAATTCCTTTAGATGTTGCTAGAAAGAGAAAGGTGACATTTTAAGCACTGTAAGTGTATGGTAGCAGAGTACAGTACAGTACAGTACAGTACAGTAGAGTGGAGTGGAGTGGAGTGGAGTAGAGTAGAGTAGAGTAGAACAGAATAGAGTAGAACAGAGTACAGTACAGTAGAGTAGAGTAGAGTAGAGTAGAGTAATGTACAGTACAGTACAGTACAGTAGAGCAGAGCAGAGTAGAGAGGAGTAGAGTAGAGCAGAGCAGAGTAGAGTAGAGTAGAGTAAAGTAGAGTCGAGTAGAGCAGAGTAGAGTGTAATACCTGCTGGAGCAGAATGGCTTGTTGCTGCTTTTGGAACAGAGCCTGGATCTGACCTGGGAACAGAAGCTGTTGCACCTGCTGAGGACTCATCATGGCCATTGACACCTACAGCAGACAAAGAGAGGGGGGGGGGGGGGCATGCAAGAGCCAGGTGTTAGGTGTTCAACGTTGAAATAGTGCATTAGAGTGGGATGAACTGTTTTCCTAGACATACAGCATTATGAACATAATTAATGAGAGCATAATCATAGGATGTTCCCACAAAGGTGACCCTAAAATGAGATGGAGCTGGGCTGACCAGTTAATTAGCAGTATAATTGCATGCATGTTGTGACTCCTAATAGAAGTTTATGGACATTAATAGAGGAAAACATCCACAGAATAATAATAGCTGACTGCCACAGAGGGACACCAGCTCCACGGCGATGGTAATAAAGAGCAGTGTATCTCATTTCATATCCCATCAGAGGCTAGGAAATTGACAGAACCAAATGATGTTTATGCAATCTGAGAACAACCTGTACAATCAGAAGATAAATATATTTTGTCAATTGAAAAGAAAATATCCAATAAACAATATTGCTGCAAAGATGTACACAACAAATCAAAGATGTCAAAATGTAACCCCCAACAGATTGGGGAATTGAGGGTGAAATGTTTACAAAGACATTATGACAGTATGTGACACAGTCTGATAATTTGGTCCTCATGTCGGGATCTGATGTAATGATCGGACTTTTCCTTCGAAAAATGTGAATACATTTCGGCGTTGTTGAAAATCAATGACACATCGCTAGTCAACTAACACAGCTTGTTTTGTGAGCCTGCTAATAATATAAAGTAGTGTAATAGTTAACTAGGTAGCAGTGAGGATTACTCACCCAATCCATTGCGTTGCATATTTTGGCTTGACTAGACAGTTTGTGTTGTGATTCTCAACAACGTTGAAACGTGGTTCCGTGTTTCAAAAGAAAAGTCTGAACATTTTGATTGGTTGCTGACATGTGGACCAATGATCAGACTGTGTCACATATCTGCATGACAATCAGAACTGCAGTATAAGCACCTGCAGGGGCTGTGTCTTGGCGTTGGTCTTTATAGGTCTCACACTACAACTACTACTGTGTTGCTGCTGGTGCAATATATCTGCAGCCTGCAGGACCTGAAATGAAATGAGTAAAACATACAATGTTTTTTGTAATTTATATAATGTATATAATAATGTTCACTACAAAGTATGCCCTCAGCTGGGTTTTGAGAAAATTCTAATATACACAGCCAACGTAGAATTTCACTTGGGCAAATATAAGTTCATATGAACCACAACTAAGAGTGAATGAAAAGGAGGACAAGAGCAGAGGAGGCAGATCAGACGAAACAAAAGAAGGAGGGGTGGCAAACTCACTCTGTTGTTTTATTGATTGCCTAGATTAAGATTCCCAGACAGACAATTGTAACAGACAACCATAAAATGATCGTCTCGCCCGTGCTTATTTGCCTCTTACACTTGCATCTACAGTATTTGGCCTGGGTCTGCAGACAGTTATTCATCCCTGGCCCAACTCACACACTAATAATTAACAGAAACAGAGTCCTGGTGTGTGTGTGTGTGTGTGTGTGTGTGTGTGTGTGTGTGTGTGTGTGTGTGTGTGTGTGTGTGTGTGTGTGTGTGTGTGTGTGTGTGTGTAAACTCCACTTCTGATCAGACATGATTAAAATCTCTGTAAACTGTATCTCACCCTGGATTATATATAATGTATTAGATGGTGAGGAGGTCCATGAGGAGTTCAGTCATCTACAAGGTTGTTTGTGGACACACGCACACAAGCACGCATGCGTACACACACACACACACTTGTCTATAGACATACATATAGGATCGTCAATGTTTTAGCTGTACAAAGGTTACGCTCCTAAACAAAACACAGGCCAAATACAGGCCAACATGAGACATGTCTTATCAGATCATATTGTCATTCATTGATACTAACCATCTAAAGTTTGCTGCATGAATGCTAGGACGGTGTATGAACTGTATCACAACTAGATACAGAGGAGGAGGTAGAGAAGAGTGAAAGGAGGAGGATGAGATGAAGAAGTGGAAGGTACCTGCTGGTGCTGGAGACAGTGCTGACCCGCGGAGCTCTCTCTTCCACAGGTGAGTCTCTCTCTTCCACAGGTGAATCTCTCTCTTCCACAGGTGAGTCTCTCTCTTCCACAGGTGAGTCTCTCTCTTCCACAGGTGTCCTCAGTAGAGTCTCTCTCTTCAACGCTGGGATCTAACTGGCTGATCAGACTGCTGGCTCGGTTGGAAAGCATTGAGCTGCGAGTAATTGTAGATTCAGGCATCCCTGCTTAAGTCCTGCTTGAGAGAGTAGAGTCTTTGAGCCATAGTACAGACCACTCTCAATTGTAAACTAAACATGGATATGAAATGCTGTCAAAATCAATGTGAAACTGGCTGATATGATATTATAAACTGTTAAACAAAATATGCAGGCA
This sequence comes from Nansenia antarctica, assembly GCF_963989245.1. Taxonomy (NCBI): domain Eukaryota; kingdom Metazoa; phylum Chordata; class Actinopteri; order Argentiniformes; family Microstomatidae; genus Nansenia; species Nansenia antarctica. The sequence continues at coordinate 12,685,597 of NC_137679.1, read as the reverse complement.
ATAATACAAAATTATAAAAATGGTTAATGTAAGAATCATGAACTAAATTGTGAATGTAGTAATTTAGTGAATGTATAATTAAACAACATTTAGCCTAGCAGAGTTAAATGTTCATATATAAACATAGAGCCATGCAAAGTAAAGTCAAGCAAATGTTAGACAAAAAGCCATTGCAGCACAGAAGTAACTCTAGTGTAATTCCCACATCATACTGTATGACTCAAAGGATCATATCAGAAAATACACATTTTAAATTCTACAGTATCCCTACATGCGATTTGTCACCAGCTATGGATCAGTAATTCACTTCAAGCGCAGGAGAGGAGCATGCAGAACCATGACCTCTTTGATCTAATAAATCATTCAAAAATAAATCAAAAATAATACAAAGGCACCTTTTAAACATAGTTGGTTTCAAAGTCAATGACTGTATCATATCATAGTCAATCTGTATCATACACACACGGGTGAGGCAGGTGGGAGTTCTCCAGGGCCCAGGTAAACAGTTTAAAAGCAAATATAAAATATGAGAAAGAAATACACACAGCCCCTGAGGTGTATCAAATAGTATAAAAATCATTCTTAAAATTAAGCCAACAAATAAAAAACAAAGCAAAAATGTGAACAATATAACCTTAAAGCTTATCAACGACTGTCACCGACTGTTAACAAAACCGTCCAATTACTTAAAACTCAATAATGTGCTGATAATATAGAAAACATTCAAAGTAAATTCCCCCAAAATTACACTCTCATTACTATAGGCATACTGTATAACAATTTCACTTACTTTTCTACAATTCATCATATTGAAAATTGAAACTCACATACCATCAAGACTGGTCTATTCAAACAGGACAGCGCTGGGCTCTTCAAGTCATGGAATGAAGATGTGAGATGGATAGTTGTGTGTTTACCTGAAGAGGAGGAGTCACAGTGAGTGAATGGAGAGAATGACAGTTGATTGTATTGATAAGTGAAAGAGAGGACCAAGAGAGAAGCCTATACCCTATGTTTCTGTTCTGCTTACACTAACATGACAAACATACTCCTCCTCTTCTAACCTGAAATATGAATCTAGTTTTTCTAGAAGTGTAAGGACTTCCGGATAAAAAAAATAACATTACCACAATAAAATGAAATACAGCAATGCTCAGTGGTTTCATAGCAGTAATACAACTATCTTGTAACCGTGTGTGAGGTGTGTGTGAGGTTTATGACAAGACATGAGCACACCACAGCACCAGCACAAATAAACCACTTTATTAACAAACAAATTAACAAACTAAAACACTCAACAATGCCATTTACTCACCTTTTATCACTAAGAGAAACATCCCTTTGTTAACAAATGACAAATAAATCTAGTCCCTTGTTATACAGTCATTTGGATGTATTTTTAACTAAGAGTTAAGAAATAAAATACCATGGCATGCTATAGATAGCAGCATTACAGAAAGAAAAGAAAGTAGTTAGCCATCTGTCAGTGCAGCTATAGCAGACCTATTTCCAGTATGTGTTTGTACAACTCCGAGCTCAGCCATTCCATTTGAAGAGGATGGCATGCAGCACTGTTAATTAAAACAAATAAAAATGTCCTCCAATTGCTCTAGAATGACGACCTATGCAGGCCTATTAGAAATATCCTACCCTGGGAGAAATTGTTGGTTGTAAATAATGTTCCAATATCAAATATAGTTTGTATATATACGCAAACTATATAAATATATTAGTTTTATCTTCTATAAATGGCTATTCTACAAATTCTACAAATCCACTGCAGAAAGCAAGGTGTATTGTGAAACTGTTGAATTTAAGTTATGAAGTTAAGTAAGCTTTATTACAATATTTCTTCATTGGCTTTATCAAATATTTGAGAAGAAAACACAATGTCTGTGGGTTACAAAGTTAAACAAGAGAATCTTAATATTGACAGAGAAAGAAAGTTATTGCAAGACCATTCATATACAGTATTCATATGACATGATTCATATGAGTATTCATAGAGTGAGGTCAAAATAGTTTAACTTTTGAGAATCAACAGTGGTTCCAAATACAAATAAATTCCCTCTTAAAGCATACAGTATCCATTCAGTGCATCACAGCTGTTCTTTCCAACAAAGCTGCTTCTGAATCGAAGGTGCATGTGTGTTCTAAGGTGTGGCATTCCAATAAGCAAGGTTGCTTGCTACTTTATTTTCTATTCCAAACAAGTTCAAAAAGCATTTAACACACTAAATAGTTATCAGTAAGCTAGTGGTACACTATATATATAGGTGTGAGTTTTATGATTCATTTTGGTTTTTGGTTTGTTTTCTCCTTGATGTCTTGTCATCACATATAAAGGTTTTTTTGTCAGGATTTTGGAGACCTGGAAGAGTAGCAGTTATGATTCTACTGGGGTCCGATAAAGCTATTTAAGGCATAATCGGTGTATAATGTGGATTAAAGAAGTGCAGCACGTGTTGTGTTCCATCATGAAATTCCAGTAGAAGATTTTCACCTCACATTGACTCCATGCATGATACATTTTAAACATGGAATTTAATAACAAATAAAACATAATTGTTCACACTGACAGAAAGATGTACCAATTATCCATCATAATAATGTAATAGCTTGCACATTCAATATAAAGCAACGGACTGGGGCACGGTCTATTAGTAAAGTAGGCCAAATGCAAAACGTCCATATGTCATATTTCTTTTAAAATAGAGTAACTCTAGGGAATCTTCTTTTTCGTCCAAATCTATATTTAAAAAAATAAATAAAACAAGTGTACGGACTCAGCAAACATGTTGTCCTCCACGAATGATGTAGCGCCCCTGTGTGTGAATTGGTTACAATTATTGAAAAGTTACCACCAGTAATAACGGAATGTTTAGTGCTTATATTTAAGTAATTCGCAGGCTTGCTTCTTACAGCTTTGCATATATTTGAAGGCGGTCCGCGGAAGCACAGAAGGCAGAAAAGTGAACAGTTACCTTGTAGTGCTTATTTGATTAATTGTCAAGGATCTAAACTAAAGTATTATTTTAAAACGGTCTGAGGTGCGCACTTTGCACCATCATGACGTTTGTAGTGATAACAACCTATCATTTTAGCCGAACAATCACGAGCGTCATTTTCAAACTCCTAAACTCTATGTATTAAACAATCTCTTTGGCAAGATGCATTATTCAGTTAAGTTTCGTCAAAATTGTAGAACTGCGTTAGCAACGACGACTAACGTGGCGGTTTGGCACAGTAGCCTACTGGGCATTTACTTCGACTACATTTGTTAGGGTTAGGAATAGTGTAGAAGTGTTTAAGGTAAGTGTACGTTATCAGGGGATGTATTACCAAACATTACCAAACAAAACCACTAAAAGCACTTAATGACCAAAAGGGCCTGGTTACATCACCACCTCATTGCTTTAAACGGAAATACGTTGAAATTAATTTGATCAAAATGTTGGTAAACTGACTTAAGTGTTTTTACCAAAAAGGTAATAATGCTTGCTTTGAGTATCTGGCTCAAAAGGGTGTTGTGTGTTGTCCTTTGTACTCATACAGCATGCAGCATATAGAGGGTATATGGAGATATTCTGGTTGTTAATGCCATTCGTATAATTCATTTGACCTCACCATGGCACCTGCTCAATAGATGAAAACTATGATTTGAAGAGCCTGTTGGAAACGAGATACGGTTCTGCTGTTTTAGTGGCTTAGAAAGAGATAAGAGGTTTTGAAAATGAGATATCCCTAAAAACATTAGGTAATTTATTTATTCAACTTGAGTTTAATATGACTCACACAATTATTGCATACAGTAGGTCTATTTGCATTAACACATACTTTAGGCAATAAACACATTGTTTTACTCAAAACAAAAGAGACAACTTTTGACCAGTTCTCTTGTAATGTATCATGAACACCAACATCTTTATGTCATGTAATATCTTGTCAAACCCATCTCTGCTGTGGTTGTTGTGTGTTTTCATAATGACATGGCTGGAGTCAGATAATTGGTAATATATTACAGGATAAATATGTGTGCTATTTTGAGAAAACAGTCAGACATTTTAGAATACAGGTTTACCTCTTCCCAAGGTTGGTATACAGACAAGAGGAGACGTTTGAGACCTGGGTGGGTTGATACAGAGAATTTTCATTTCAACTTTCTGCATATACTGCCATCTACTGGATTGTTACTTCTCAGCCTCTCAAAAAATATAGTGGAATGTGCATTGGAAACTAAATCAGTAATCATGCTACATGAAAACATATTATGATATTAACACTTTTTTGTCTCTCTAAAGAGCTCAATACTGAAATTAATGATTTAAATGATGATGATAATAATAATAATAATAATAATGCAAACTTCAATTAGTAGTGCTTTTCATTGCAAGAAGAATCTGAAAGTGCTTAACAAGTCAAACAAAATAAGATCATCAAGCAAAAAAAAAAAAAAGCTAAGCAAATCTCTAATCTAAGGGAATCTAAATCATGTCATTAAAGATAGGAGCTCTATACTGGCAACCAGAAGGAGAGTAGAAAGAATGTGGCCTCACTGACATGTTGTTGTCATATGATCCCTCCACCCTGTTCATTGTTGGGTCATGCGTCTGCCAGCTATGCAGTCTCCATGTGGGAGTCACTGGGTGACTATAACACCACGTCCCAACAGCTCTGTCATATGAGTTCTCAAACCTCTCAGGACAGTAATACGGTCTCAACCAGCCAAGAGGCCCCGCTCCACTCCCATTGCGCCCCTGGAAGTGATCGTGTGGCCCGGTCCAGTTCATACACCCAGTCTGATATTGTCTTGTCTCCCGCAGAGGGCATTGTGGCTCCACGCAGCTCACAGGTCCTAGCCCACTCCCACAGAACCTCTCCCAGTTGTAGTGAGGAGGCTCCACCCAGCCAAATGACCCGCCGGCGGCCACTCTCTCCTGCATCTCCCTCTGCTGCCTGCTCCTCCTGGCCTTCCTGTGTTGCCTGAAGTCCCCCAGCAGGAAGTCTCCCAGGTGGGCTGGGTGGATCCCCCAGTAATGGCCCTTGCCGTCCTCACAGCGGCTCACCTTCACGAAGCAGTCGTTCAGGGACAGGTTGTGGCGCACGCTGTTCCTCCAGCTCTGGCCCTGGCGGCGGCTCCTGAAGTAGGGGAAGCGCTCCTCTATCTCTCTGTAGATGGAGGTCAGGTTGAGTTTCTGAGAGGAGGAGGAGAGGATGACTTTCGCGATCAGGGCGATGTAGGAGAGGGAGGGTTTTTGGGGGGCGGAGGGATCCCCAGGTTTGGCGTCTTCTTCTTCACCTGAGTGTCTGTCAGAGGGAGGCTTCTGGATGTCTTCTGGAAGACTGGATGATTCTGTTGTGAGATGTTCACAGATAGGCCCAACAGCAGTGTCTGTCTTGAGCTCAGTCTGAAGCGATGCAATTTCTATCTCTCTACCTGACCCCATCTCTGCCAACATCTCCCTTACAAAGGCTGCTCCTGCCTTTACCTCTGTTTTTGCCATCTCATCTGTGGGTGCCTTTAGCCAATAGTTCTCTATTTGCGTATCCATCGTTTCTTCTTGCTGTACTTTCTAGCCTTTCTATCTCTTTTTCCTCGCACAAATAGTGCCTTTGCTATGCCATAGCGCCATTGCTATGCCTTTGGTATTAGTGGAGAGTCATTTCAGCAGTGGTTGTCTTTCTTGTCACGGTTTGAAAGATTGAAAAATATATATATACTCCTCCCATCTTAACCACAGGAGCACTAACCATTCATCCCGTCATGATTTGGGTTGGGCATGCCACATTCTCATAGATAAACTCAGATAAACATTATCCATGAAATACAAAACTGTGATTTGTGAATTCTGATAACGTGCAGATAAATGACTGAAGCTATGTTGTCATTTGACATTCTGGGTTATACAATCAAGTTGAATGACTGCCGGGGAACATTTTTGTGATAAAAGCAAAGTTATATCTTGTTCCTAAGACTCAGTGTCAATCAATGTTCTTACAGCAGTAGTTACTGTTTAATTGCACAGGTATAAGAGCAACAATATAAAGTGTTACCAAAAATGAATTATGAATTAATTACACTCAGTAAAACAGGAATGACCTTTTTTACACTTTTCAAAGTCAAAGTATAAGAATATTACATAGGAAAGAGCAGACTAATTACTACTATTATACGAGAAAACATTAACATTCTAGGGCATCAGATGAGAAACAACTTATAATGTATCATCATTTAAATATTTGACTACATCTATTATTGTTGCAATGCAGCGTCCCAAAGAGACACTTAGATGATATTTTCTCAGTGTACCCCTGAGCCCAGACTGCATAGTTAGAGTCCCTTTTGACCTATTTATAGTGTTGGCCCTTGCTACAATGTCAACTGTAACTCGACTCCATCTGTTAAGTCACAGCATGTTGAATGTCATCTGCCAGAAGCAGGGGCTCTGCAGTTCCCTTTCACTCTGTCTCTGAGAGCCCAATGGAGCCTGTGGGAGAACCAAGACCCACTGGGGCTTGCAGCCTACTATGGGTGCCGCAGATCAGCTGCTGGGACGGGGATGACGATGAAGACGAGGAGGTGGTGATCGGCATCAAGCCCAGGTCCTCTCCCATCCCGCGGAGAAGGAACTCTTTCTCCTCAGAGGACTCTCAGCCCATGCTGACGCCTTCAAGCTCCAGGAGGGTGTCCTTCGCCGATGCTGCCGGCCTCAGCCTGGTGTCTGTGAAAAAGTTTGGCTTGTGGGACATACCCAACCCCCCGGGCTGTGACTCCATGGAGGGGGATAGTAAAAAAGCTGAGGAGTACTTCCTGTCCTCTCTTTTCACTCCGCTGCCGGCTGAGGAGCTGGCCCTGAGAGTCCGGGAGCAGAAGCTGGAGCTGGAGAGCGTTGAGTTACTCCCCGGGACCACGACAGTGAGGGGGCTGGTCCGCGTTCTCAACGTCTCCTTTGATAAGATGGTGTACATCCGTACCAGTCTGGACGCCTGGGCCAGCCACTTTGACCTGCTGGCAGAGTATTTCCCTGGGTTTAGCGATGGAGAAACTGACTGTTTCTCATTCAAGCTCACCCTGGTGCCCCCGTTTGGTAAGCAAGGGGCCAGAGTGGACTTCTGTCTCAGGTATGAGACACCTGTAGGAATCTTCTGGGTCAACAATCGTGACAGGAACTATGTGGTGTTTTGTCATCAGAAAGTCAAGGTGTTGAAAGAGGAACCACAAAAACACAACATACACAGAAAAAGCTGCCTCAAAGCCATCGGGTGAGGATATTTATCTAGTTATCAATTATTAGTGGTAGTTATAACTACTATCCATTCACACATCAATCAAAACATATTTTTATGTTAAGAATGTAGTTTGGAAGGGTGTGTGTAAATGACCTGTGTTTCATCAATCTGCCATTTCAAGCAATTAGGACAACATTATTTTTAAATTCAATATTCAATGGAGTTGAAACCAAGGTTATTTATCTTGTTTACCACACGAACCATTTGCATCATATCTTGAAAATAAATCTAATTAAAAATCTTTGTCAAATGATAGTTCTGTGAATATTGGATAGCTGTTTCCTGAACTTTCATGATTTTATTCATTCACAGTCAGGACTTTGCATCTGAGGAAAACCTGTCATCAATCAATGCTGACCCTGCAGGTGATCATTCATCACATCTCATTTTAAGGTGAAATGGAACAGTCATACTGAAATTAAACTCTAAGTCAGTAATGATTTTCCTCGCCAGGTGTTCCCAAACATGGAGAAGAGGTGGTAAGCCTGAAAACCCAGGAAAGCTCTCAGTCTCAAAAAGTCTCGAAAACGATGGAAGATGATAGTCAGAAATTACTGGTGAGTAATTAAAGTATTTAATTGCAGATCTTTTACATTACAGTAATTTGTCTTATCCATTAATAGTACAAGGCACACAATAAACATGACATTAGAAATGTGCACAGGGTGGCCTGGGGTGGTCCAGTGGTCTAGCACCGTGGTCTACAGTATGCCATATGCCCATGTCGGCGTAGGTTCGAATCCGGCCCATGCCCTGCTGACATGCCCTCTCTCCCTTCTTCTCCTTACTTTCCTGTCTACCTTCACTATATCTTTCCAATAAAATTAGAAATATGAGTGGGACTGCCCCACTCAGAATTAAAAAATAATGTGCACAGGGACCTAAAGGGGAACAGCTGAACATTGTCAATGTGCCTTAACCTCAGTGGAAGGCTGCCTGTCAGGGTGCACACCTCTCTCACCTCAGGGGGACCAGGGCTAGAGCGAAAACAAGAGCAACGTCACAACAAAGTAGAGTAACAGTGAAGAGATTACGTTTGAGAAGCCCAAACGATTTTGATATACAGTAATGTGTATGGCATATCCATTTAATGGGACATTTATGTGACAGGGTCTAATGAAATGTTCCCAAGTAGGGCAACGTCATTTTCAGTTTGTTCCAGATTAAAACAACATAACATAACATGAACATTTCTGTATCATACCACTTTCACTCAGGATCTTAAAGTAGACATGTACCTCTGACTATGACTGTACACTGTACTCTATTGTGAACTAAATGCATGTTTATAAATTCTTCAAAAAGCTTAACAAAAAGCTTACTCATAGACATAACATGAGACAGGTGCAGCAGATGTAAGTTGTGGGAATCCACTCTGTTGCTGTCTGAGAGGGGCAACATTGCATGTGTGTGTGTGTGTGTGTGTGTGTGTGTGTGTGTGTGTGTGTGTGTGTGTGTGTGTGTGTGTGTGTGTGTGTGTTAGTGTGAGTGTGTGTGTGTGTGTGTGTGTGTGTGTGTGTGTGTGTGTGTGTGTGTGTGTGTGTGTGTGTCAGTCGGCTACTATTCAAGATACTCCCAATATGCCTGCAGGATCTAATGCCTCTGTAATGCAAATTTCAAAATACAATAAGTAATACTATAATATACTGTACAGTGCTGCTTGAAAGTATGTGAACCCCTTGTGCAATTCTAGATTTGTTTTGCTTTTACCATGAAATCTTTATTTAATCAGAACCACAATCAATTTTTACCTGACATAACAGGTTTATATTTACCAATTCCATATGTTGGTTTAGAGGGAATCATGAGTGTAGTAGGAAAACTAAATTATAAAGAAATTAGTGCAGGTGCAAAAAAAAGTGAACCTCTTCAGTCAATAGCTTGTGGCACCTCCATTAGCAGCGGTAACTTGGAGTAAACTTCTCGCATAGCCACTAATCAGTCTCTGACATCGGTTTTGAGATATTTTTGCCCACTCCTCCTTTCAGAAGAGAGGCAATTGAGTGAGGTTTGAGAGGTGTCTGGCATGAACTACCTGCTTCATGTCCTGCCACAGCATCTCAATTAGATTTAAGTCAACATTTAACTGGGCCAATCCAAGACACAAATCTTTTTTATCATTCTCTCATAGATTTGTTTGAATGCTTTGGGTCATTGTCTTGTTGAAAGACCCATTCTCAGCCCAGCTTTAGCTCCCTTGACTGATGGCTTGAAGTTCTGTTAAAAACTCTCCTGGTATACCTCAAATTACATGGTTTCCTTATTGATATGGAGTTGGCCCAGAGGAGGATCTGAGCCCCAGATCATGACATTTCCACCACCATGCTTGACTGGTGAACTTGGTAAACAAGAAATCAAAATCATTATTTTACTCACCGAAACGTACATACTTACATACATGTAGAGTAGTGGGGATTACTCACCGAATCCATTGCATTGCAATGTTTTGGCTTGACTAGCAAGTGTCATTGATTTTCAACAAGGTTGAAATGTATTTACATTGTTCAGAATAAAAGTCTTGATTGGTTGCCCACTTGCCCGCTTTCACCAGCTGCTGTCACAAATGTTATCCTACCCAAATCGACAGAGACATTGTGAGAATGAGCTGAACTAAATGTATCCCTCTTGTTGACGGACAGGTTGAGATGAGCCGAAACAAGAGCAGAAGGAGCCGGAGAAGGGCAGCGCGGTTGACACGGATGCAGGACTACTTTTCCCAGAATGAGGAAGAGGCTAACGAGAAAGACATGGGAGTTGTAGAACCATCACAGGCTCAAAAAGGAGAAAACATACCCCCATTGAAAAAGCTATCTAATGGCGCAGAGATACAACCACTGCCACTTGAGCACAGCAAATCTGATGGGCATCAGATTACCTTGGATTCTATGGTTACATCCAACAAAATGTCTCCCGGTGTCCAGCTCGGGACATTGCCAGTACAGGACAGCACATCCAAGGAGGATTCAGGGAATCTTAAGGACATAGACTTAATGGGCAGCCCAGCCACAGCAGTGCTGAGAGGGGAACATAAACACACAGCGATCCCTGATCAACCTGACCCTCCTTCCAAAAATGGCAAGAAGTTTGTTTGCAAGGTGGAGGGAGGTGCACTGATGCAGACTGAGACTTATAAGGGGAGTGATATAGATGAATCTGACATTAGCACAGATAGAGCATCAGAAATGTATATAAGGTTAGAGAACAGTACTGCTGTCCCAGTCAGTCAGACCAATAGCTTTACCTTTGAGACTGTTGTGGCTCCACTTTATCATCAGGTGTTTTGTAGAATAGAAAGTGAGAGTCTGCATGTAACGAATAGAGGGGGGCATCAAATGAGGGGAAGATTTTATGAAGGGGATTCAGTAGCATGCACCTCTCAGAGTTACCCAATCACAGAAACAAAAGTGGAAACTTGCTCCAGTGTTTCAGCCTCTACTTGTGAAACCCATACAGAAAAGCCTGGGGATCAGAGGGAATCTCTGGAATCAGACCCAGAACATGTCATATCTGGATTTAACACACACAAAGAATGTGGTCCTGTCTCAGAGGAAGCACAAGGGCTTGTTCCCAGGACTCACACTGCCTCTGTCACGAAGGCACAAATCTCGAAGGCACAAATCTCCAATGCAAGCTCAGGTCTCTCAGGGCAAACAGAGCCTCCACAGGCTCATCTGCATCAAGACCACAAGCTTTTCCAGACACAGATCCAACCCACAGACCCAATACTTTCACAAACACAAACTCCAGTAGACACAACATCTATACTAACACAACCCCCACCAGACATAACACTTAAACAGACACAAACTCTAGTAGATGCAATACAAACCAGTGCTGAGATGACTGCACAAGGGATCAGTGGTGGGGCATCAGAATCTGGGAATCTTGATGAGTCAGAGGACATTGAGAACCCTCACTCAGCCAACACTGCTGAATGGTCGACAGGCACATACACAGAATTAGATAAACCCAAAGCCATGCCAGAGCCTTTGGATGACAACCTAAGACGTTGCTCTTCTGCAACAGAAGCAGAGAAAAAGTTCATTGAAGATAAAGAAGATCTTCGTGATGTGAAAGATGTCATGTCAAAAGACAATGTCAATGAAAGACATATTATGCCAATACAAACAACTGTAGATGTGAAAGAAAAAGATTGGGAGGGGATTGTGGAGGAGGAGGAAGGAGAGGGGGTACTACTCATGGAGGAGGAGGACTTATCAGAAGAGGGTAGAGAGGAGATTAGACGTGTTAAAGAAGAGCCAGATGAGATCGGGGAGCTGGAGGAAGAAGAGACTGAGATTACAGAGGAGGTGGAGGATCAACTGGTTGTGGAAGAGAGGTTTGAGATGGAAGGTGGGAAGGTGGAGGAAAAGGAGGTTGATGAGATGGTGAAGGAGGAGGAGGAGATAGAGGAAGATGTAGTTGAAGAGGAGGTGGAGGAAGAAGAGATAGGGGAAGAAGAAGAAGAGGAAATGGTAGTAGAAGAGGAGGTGGAAATAGAGGTTGATGAAGGGGAGATAGAGGAGGAAGTACTGGAGGAAATGGTAGTTGTGGAGGAGATAGAGGAGGAAGTACTGGAGGAAATGGTAGTTGTGGAGGAGGTGAAGGAGATAGAGGCGGAAGTACTGGAGGGAATGGTAGTTGTGGAGGAGATAGAGGAGGAAGTACTGGAGGGAATGGTAGTTGTGGAGGAGATAGAGGAGGAAGTACTGGAGGGAATGGTAGTTGTGGAGGAGGTGAAGGAGATAGAGGGAGAAGAAGAGGAGGAAATGGTAGTTGAGGATGAGGAAGAAGAGGAGATGATTGTTGAAAAGGAGGTTGTGGAGATAGGTCAGGGGGTGGATCTAGAGGAGTTGGACGAAGACAGGGTGTGGAATCAGAGGTGGGATGATGCACAGAATGAAGCTGTAGATCAGTTATCCTTACAAATGAACAATGCCTCTGACAGCGAGGATGAGAGAAAGGACACAGAAAACACAGACAAAGAAGAAAATGCATATGAGACAAATGTAGCTCATCTCTGCATGGAGGGGGATAATCCTTACAGCAATGAAGCTATCAATCAAGAGACACGGGACATTGACCACCCTGGTGGAGAGGAAATTGATATCAATGGAAATGGAGAGTCGACGTCCTGCGTACAAACAGGTGAAACTGCCAGGGAACTAGAGGGCGAGGATAATACTTCCACAGAATCTCTGTCTGATGATGAGATGGAGTTGTACATGCACAGTCTGAGAGCAGCGCAGAAGCAAAACCTAGGGCAGCCCAGACAGGATATAGCCTCAAGTGTTGGGAAAAGACCTTCAATAAGCAGACGCAGGTCATCCATGCCCTCCATCAGTGAGTCAGTGGATGAGGAGCACCCAAACAACTCTCATGCTGATCAGCTAGACATGGAGTCAGCGGAGCTTCAGCAGACAATTACACTGTCCCCGTCGGAAGGAGGACAGGACAGGGCCAGGAGCAATTCCATGTGGTGGAAATATAGATTTTCTTGTAATAATATCTCAAAGACACTGCTGTACACACTCCTGTTTTTGGTGTTTTTTGTTGCAGCTTACCGTTATGGTTTTCTCGCCTACTTTGCCCTTTACTTGGTCTCTGTGTTCTGGCTGTGCTGTCGGGGAGAGACCATTGAAAGAAAATAATTTAACAGGTTGAAAAACATTTTTAAATAACCATGGAAATCTGTTCAACTGCTGATGTTTCATATGGGCAATAATGTTTTTAAACACCTGATAATGTCTGTGATCTGCTGTCTTGAAGAAGAGATTCTAATAAACACTTTTACCACCTTCTGGTGGCCGATTGTTGTAATTATACCAGCTTAGGTTTTCTCTAGAAAATGGCTGAAATCTGTAGAAAGTCTGTAGTAATTCTGCTCCTCCTCTGTCTCTCAGTTTCCGAAATTCATACACGCAACATTGGATCTTCTTCCCCAATGCTACCACTACCCTGATCACGCAAGATTTATTATAAAAATAATAATAATATTTTTTTTTAAATGTATTGCAACATTTATTAATAAAACAATTATTAATATGAGTGTTTACTTATTTCCAGAAATGTGTTATTTGGGGTCTAGCTGGGCAATCCTCATCACTGCTTAATTTTCATCTAAGGAAAACTGGGTCCAGGTGTCTCAGAGTTAAACAAGTTTCTAACATGCATGTTTGTTTTATCTGAAAGCACTATATTGCATTACTTATTTGATGAAATGAATGAATAAAATATAAATGATTTTAAACAACCTCCAGAGACTTTGATTATATCCATGTACAGTACAGTATGTTACCTTGATTACTTTGTTGTTGTTTTAATGGTTAACAAAAGAACATAGATTTTCTGCTATAGTAACACACATTCACAATTTGCATTTACGGTCTCCTTGTGGCATAAATCTGAATACAATTTATTAAAACGTTCAGTTCATTTAACTGAAGATTACATGCCTTGGCTTATACTTATTGTGGTACTCCATCTGGCATACCATTGACCTTTAAGAGGTGAACTCTGCATGGTAATGTAGGTTGTCAGGGACTGAGGCTGTATTTTAAGCAGACATATTAGATTTCAGCGTTCCTGTGATCACTTGCTCTCACCCAGGCTTGTTAGGCCTTTAACAGCACAGGGAATCACAACTATGCACTGTTTATTGGCCCCAAATCCCTCATTCTAGTATTTTTTTCAAATAGTCTGGTATGGTAATAGTCTATCATCTGTAGATACATAGGTCATACAATCAGTGTCAACATAGTCTGAGTCCATATTATCAGTATATATACTGTATATATATATATATATATATATATATATATATATATATACATGTGTGAATTTAATACAAGAGGCTTAATCCATACTCCTTCAGTCCACCCAATATCTTTATTATACACAATAGCAGACCACCAATCTTTTTGTGGTTCACTCTTGGTAAATATGCAGAGTAAAATATTTGCTGCATTTCAGTGGTTGAAGATACCTGCGCAGTAGCCTACAGTACATACAACACTATCTTGTGTCAATGTTAATGAATGACTGATTATCCTTCACAGTTCTGGGGTCATACCCTAAGAGCTCCACTCAGTCTGAAAACATCTCCCTGCGTCATAGTGTTTGATTTGTTCAGCATATCAAGACAATGCTGTGTATATTTGTATTTCTGGTGTGTTGAAATGGTTGGCTTAACTGTGGTCAGATGGATAGTGGATGGATACTCTGGTATCGTTCTATTGCTTGTCTACATGAATGTTTAAATGCGTATCCTTCCCTTTATCAATATAGGGAAATAAATGTTTCAATTTCACAATGATACTTACAGGACAATGTGGATTCTGCTGTTAAGAAGTCATCAACATTTTGTCTGTGAACTATGACAGTCCAGATATTTAAATATTCTGCTAGTAACAAATACTTTGGCTGTTGCTGCCACAATCGCTGTGTCATTCCCTATAGGAATCTTGGAAGGCTGCTCTCCAAGGTGCAGCTGTTGCTAAACAGAGCGGGGGTACAAGAAGAGATGCAGCCAAGCGCACGTACTGTACAGTCGCAGACATCCTCTTACAGCGTCACATTCCTCCCCAATCAATCTTGGCTAAGCTAAGATCTCTTGCCACATACACACTACATAATACTTTTGTCATACTTGTGCAGTGCAGTTATTTGCGTCATGACATAACAGTACTGAAGAAGTCAAGATCACCAATAAAAAAATATGATGAAATAGATGGTCAATATCAGGAGGTCACTTGATAGTTACTGCCAGAGGCGACCTTTTAGCTTTAGCGGTCGCTTCTAGCAGCTGCAACGGCTTGTCAGGGCTCTCAGCACTGTCATCTGCAAGGATTATCACCCCCTTTTGGTTCACAGTCAAACACGTGGACATTTCTAGCTACCAAGAGGAGCACAGTGGCATTTTTGGCAAGTTAGATATGTAAGCATCTAACTGTATTGAACATTTAAAACGAAGGGTTACAAAAATATATTTGTGTACATTAATTTACTGACATATACAAGTTATATTATTGCTGATGGCAAAGAGGTGCATACATGGCTGCTTCTAAATATGATGTAACATTATGTCAGATGTAACATTACCAGTGTCATAATTATGGTTTGGTTACCCCCTGAAAGTCAAATGTTGACATGACTGTGTCTGTCAGAGCGAGGTGTGGTATAAGAGCTGGGCGTGCACTATAACTCAGACATGTGACAGTCTCTCATCTGTGTCACTGAGACACTTTTACGTCATCAAAGCATTCATGCTAAACCTTCATTCTCCCATGTTTCTATACACGGTGATGATAGATGACAATGTTTCAGAGATCATCATAGAACTTTAGAGCCTGTTGCCCATGTTCTGTACCTCTACTGCCAGATAACAAGTGTTGAACAAACATAGGACCTGTCTCATTTTACTCAAGCACAAGTTAATGGTTTATAAATACATCAATGCAAAAATATATATAATGTTTTAAAACAACACTTTGTCTCACCTTGGTTTTGTCACTGCTAATTACAGTTAAATGGTTAATTATTTCTTTAAACATTTAACTGTGAATATTACAGAATTTCTTGCACATGATGCTAAGAGTGTGTTTGTGTGTGTGTGTGTGTGTGTGTGTGTGTGTGTGTGTGTGTGTGTGTGTCACATGAAGTCGATCTGTGATGCCAATTAATATAGTCAGCCTAATGAAATAGGATATATCCCCTAACACAGTACTCTATCTAGCAGCTGTGCATTACCACATCAGAGGGGTGTGTCTGTCTAATCCCAAAAAAGCAAAAGAAAACAGTCAGTCATAATCACATGACCAAATTTTTAGGAGGGGATGCTAGTTAAAATTCGGCCAGGGATTTGAACAATAATTTACAACCACTTATGGTTCTGATGTATTTGACTACTATGACTGCAATTCAGTTCACACACATTATATTAACATCAAAGGCAATAGTAATATAAACTTAATTATATTTAATTAATTAAGTATATTATTATATATTATGATATTTTGCTGATATAAGCCACCCTGGTGCTGCGCAATCTTATTGCACTGATTCAAGTATGAAAGGTGACATTTCGGCCGCGTTCGTGAATTAGCTCAGAGAGCGTCGGAGCATCCACGTGACTGCCTCTTGTCCAATCAAATGACTTGGTTCCTTTATGACGTTGAATCCAGTGTGCGCTCCGGCGAATTTACGAACGTGCCAACATACAGCTCAGAGCTCCAAAGTGTGACGTGGCTATCTTCAAGTTCTCTTATCTTTTAAGTTCACATTTAAAATAAAAATAGAAAAACACCTTAACTTTGTCTTTCCATTGCAATAATACTATGTTTTGTTGCACTTCTGTGCTTGTTCAATATTACTTTTTTAGTTGTTAGCTAGCCACAGATCAAGCATATTGGTAAGCCAACAGCATAAAAGCAAACCAATCTGTGCAACTCAGCAACTTTTTTGAGGGAGATTTGGAATCCATAGCTAGAAAGACTCAAGACTGTTAGCAAGATTATTAGCTATTAATAATGTTGACACAATGAAGAGGAAAAGGCACCAGGCGGTTAATGTGCGTACACCATGACGCACATTTTGGTTGACAAAATATTTGTAAAAAAATAATTAAGACGTGGAATGGAATGTAGCCAATAAAGAAGTAAGCTGACTGACGCACTTTTGCTCTGTCGCACATGGCTGCCTCGTACAGGTCAGTCAGGGTACTACTACCCTGATCACGCGAGATTTCTGGCTTGGGGGACGAGACTCTAGTCTAGACTGTTGTAGGACAGATCTTTATGTATTATTATTATTATATATGTGGTGTGCTGGGAATATCAGCGCACACCACACATAATACGATCAAAACCTGTTCAATCCATGATTTTTTTTTTTATCTTCATGTGTGGGGTCTCTCTCAGATTAAAAAAAAATATCTGTTAAGATTTAGACAATCTTTATGTGTGTAGGCTTTAAGTGAGCTTGAGAAAATCCTGCAATGCTTGATTTCTTTTCGTTATGACGCCAGAAAATGACAGGTCGGAAACTCGGGACCTCGAGGATGATTCCGAGTTTGTCACTTATAATTACGACTTGGAGGGATGTTCAAATGTTTCCCACTCGGAGATGATCGTATTTGCGAGTTTCTGACTTGTCTTGAACGACCCACCACGAGAAGGTGTTTCTGTTCCCGCCTCTCTGATTGGTCAACGAGCTGTCAGCACCGCAAGCACGTGTGTCCAAGGGAAGCAATCAGCGCCCGCGTTGTTGGCTGGTGAAGTGGTACGCCGCCGGTTCGTAGGTAGATAGCTAGCAAGCTAATATATCTATCTAATCTCTCTCTTCTGCAGAAGGAGAAGTGGCAGCGCAGTACCATGGACCCGCTGAACAACGCTGAGACAGGAGAGACAGAAACCACCGAGCCGGAGTCGCCGTCCTACGTCCTCATACCGAGGGAAACGCGGTGCAAAAACAAGGAGCAGGAGAAGCTCTCTGGGGTCGTTAAAAACGTCCATAGGAAACTGCGAAGGAAATACAGAGAAGGTAGAGAGAGCTAGGCTGGTTAGCTGCCCAGGCTACCATGCAGCGACGGGAGGGGGTCTGTCTGTCTGTCTGTCTGTCTGTCTGTCTGTCTGTCTGTCTGTCTGTCAGAGCACAGTCACGGTGTTGAAACATGGAAAACAAGGCCCTGAGCCGGCCGGTGTCGTGTCAGGTAGTGTTGTCTTGTCAGGTGGTGTTCTCGGTGTGACAGAAAGAAGAGTGTGTTTCTAAGAGCGATATAATGACAATTGTTGTGAAATAACAATGATCGTGGCTTAGGTTACATCATGACACTTCCTCGAAAGCTGTTTTACGATGACTAATTACAGTTGTTGATACCATGATTATTACCATCTTGTTATTATATAACGAAACATTTGCAATTATGAGTAATTACTACATCAGTAATGATTGTCAATCATGTTCATTTTTCCATTCAATTGATTATTATTGATTGCGTCTGTAATCTTATATCATTCAAATAGTGTAATTATATACATAGTCAAATTGTGAATTTTGGTGTCAAATTGACACATTGCGATAACGTCAACTAAAGTCCTCAATTAAATAACTAATGTTTAATGTTCTTAAATGCATAAGCGCTTGGAACACAATGGTGACATACGTGTTGCCTTGGATACCTCTTACAACTACAATTAATAGAGGGAACACTATCTGACATGGAAACACATACTAACACGACATGAAGGTATTTTTCACAAACTACAAATGTAATGGTTGTGTAGCTATGCTGTGTTGCCAGCCAGTGCTGTCTGTCTGTCTGTCTGTCTTTCTTTCTTTTTCTTTTTCAGTTTGCCTTATCATATTTAGATAGATGGCTGGCTTTCAACCTTCTATGTCTCTTTGGAAATGTCATGCAATTAGCCGAAGTATGCAGAACTAATCGGGTTCAGCGAATCAGACGCTGTCATCTTCAAGCAGTGTAGTCATGGCAACAATGTGAAAGTAGCAA
Source organism: Nansenia antarctica (assembly GCF_963989245.1). Lineage (NCBI taxonomy): Eukaryota > Metazoa > Chordata > Actinopteri > Argentiniformes > Microstomatidae > Nansenia > Nansenia antarctica. Next base: position 12,666,798 of record NC_137679.1, on the reverse strand, counting down.
GTCGTGGTGAGGGCAGCTCCCCTAGCAGCTCTGTGTCCAGTTGCTTATTGTAGAGTTCAGTTGGCAGGGAACAGCAGCACCAGACATGTGAACTTGGATATAGGAGTACCCAGTTGGCATGCATGTGATGGGTTAGCTGCAACTGTGACATGACTGCTTCCCACTTGGGTTGCACACAATTACACAGGCGAAAACAGAAAAACACACAGCAGCTCTGTTGCAGAATAAAAACCTGTGTCAGGATATCCTGTCTTTTTGTGTTGTTCTTTCGTATGCAAAGTTGAAATTAAGTCAACAGCAATCAGAAGAGATGTTTTATCCATGTTCCCCCTGTGGCAGTCAATGACGTCACGTGTTGTTGGAAAAAGGACAAACAGTCTTGTTCAAAACTGGTAGTAATATCTTGAAGCAGGTTTATATTCAGTGATGGAGTGCGTTGGTGTGTTTTTCTGCTTTGATTAGTTGCAGCTAGAGCTAGGCTAGTGTGATGTCACTCTACTGTACATCACTGGTTTCAAATCAAACTACTTAAACCAAAAGTTCAGCAAATACAGTAAGACAAAAAACAGCATGCTGTAAAATAAACACAACAGAAACATGAGCGCTGAAACTCATAATGGGTCCTTGGCAGTATATACAGTGTGTGAGCCGTGCCTTAGAGAAAATGTAGCCTTTCATTATTTTTACTTCCCTCTAATCACAAAGCAAACATTAAAAAAAATCAGAACCCCAGAAAGCATTTTTTTTCAAACTGTTTCGACATAGCCCATGAAGGAAATAGGAAAAATGAAACCAATTCGGAGACTAGGTTCCTCACAGGCTTATGTTGTTCACGAGGCCAGTCACGCAAAAGGAAGTATGGCCTGGTTCTGTATGGTCTCGTTTGTGTAACCCACTGACTTGATGATGATCTGATGGAACCCACGGATGCTCTCTTTGGTTGGTTGATGTTTTTTTTGTGGTTGGACAAGTACTTGTGATGACTGATCAGCATGTCAGGAGGCTAATGTGCAGTAACGACCTACCTGGATTTTTGTATAGATAACCAATGGTGTGACTTGGTAGGCTGCTAAGAAATGGCATTTATTATCATCCCGTCTAAAAAGAGAAACGGCAGTTTCCTACAGTAGGCCTACTTGTTGTCATTATTGCATAGCAGCAAACAGGCTACAGTAGGTCTTACAGGTCCCTTCCATTTCGCCAGGACAGGCTGCTTTACAAGACACTGCACAGTGGTCACAGTTGTCTAGCCCCATGATTGGTTAATAAGTAAGGCATGGTCTGGTATGCTTGGCGTTGTGTAACCGTAGTCAAGCTTTATAGGGCAGCCCCTCTTGTTGTTGTTCTTTAATTTCTGCAAATCTGATATAGTTGTTTTTTCTTTTTTTCCCCTCATGGTCATGGGATTTCTCCCTTATCAGCATGTTCATTCTCACAAGCAAACTGCACACTGCTGCAGATCTGTGAAGACCTGGTCCAGGGAATTCCAGCTCTATAACTAGTATGAAAAGGGCTATTGAAAAAGTGTAGTTTTTCAGACATACTGCTTTGGTAGGATAGGTGCTTACCAAGTGATGAGGGACTGTTGCAGAAAGTAAGGGACATGGTTCTTAACATTTGGGCCATGATTAGCTTCGGCTGTTTTGAGAGAGGGAGAGAGAGACTTTAATTCCTAGTTCTGTTGGATGGCCTCACTTTGCAAGTAGGTACACTGTTGTTGTCTTGTGGGAATGGATACTACATTAATGCAGGCACAGAGCATCTGTACTCTTCAGATTACCACAGAAATTGCATATTTGCTCATGCTAAAGACTTCTAAAAACATTGGTTAATTCCTTCTTAATGAAATGTGGGGATGAATTTGAATGAATAATCTAGGCCTGCATTCTACTTAAGTGTGCGATGCTAAATACTTTCTTGTTAGTCTATGTGTGTGTCATGCTGTATATTGCAGGGATACTAAATTGGTGGCTTATGGACCAAATGTGGCCCACCAGACTTTTGAGTGCCCCCCCCCCAGGAAAACCTTTTTTTTAAAAACATTTTTAAAACATAAATTATGACTAAACCAGGTAGATCTGAACTTTTATTTATAACAATATTTGGAAGATTCCACCTTTTGACACATTTAAATTTGATCTTCAATTGTTGCTTGCCAGAACAGCATCGTCAGCTCAGTCCTTAAGTCTTAGAGGATAATCATGGTGAATGGGTTAATTTGGTACAAGGTGACCAAAATTGAACGAGAGGGTACTTAGGGCAGGGACAGGTACTGAAGGGGGAGAGGGGGTGCTCAGGATAGGAATAGAGGTATTGATGGTGGAGATAGCGGGGTACTTAGGGTCTCATTGATGATGAGTGTAGGGGTAATAACAGACCCACAGCTACTGATGGAGGCAAAATGTGTATTCAAATAATATTTATATGGTATCGTTTATGCGTGTGTGTGTGTGTGTGTGTCTTGCCCCTTTTCCTTCCACAGTGGGGGATTTTGACAAGATATGGCGGGAACACTGTGAGGATGAACAGACGCTAAGCGAGTACGCCCTGGCCATGAAGAACCTGGCTGACCACCACTGGGCCAAGAGCTCCGAGGGGGAGGGACGCATCGAGTGGTGTCGCAGGTAAACCCTTTAAACATATTCTACCGGGGCGCTTAGGTGGCGTAGCGGGTTAAGCGTCGACCATGTAACCGCAGGGTCCCCGGTTCGATTCCGGCCGGGGACATATCCTGCATGTCATCCCTCCTCTCTCTCTCACCCATCCTTCCTGTCATAATCTAAACTGTACTGTCAATAAAAATTTTGAAAATATGAGTGGGACTGCCCCACTCAGAAAAAAAGAAAGAAAAAAAACATTCTACCAACTGAGAAACCCTTTAAACATATTCTACCAACTGAGAAACCCTTTAATCATATTCTACCAACCGAGAAACCCTTTAAACATATTCTACCAACTGAGAAACCCTTTAAACATATTCTACCAACTGAGAAACCCTTTAATCATATTCTACCGGTAAACTCAACTCGACTGCACTACTGCACTCTGCAGATGGCTCGGCCAATACTGTCTACTGTGATGTTTTATACCTCTATTTTTCCAGTGTTTGTCAGGAGTACTTCCTGGATGGTGGGATGAGGAGAATGTTGGAGAAGGATGAGAAAAGTACCAGGCTTGCCTTGGCCATGACTGCAGCAGCTTTAAGTGCCCAGCCGTGCAGCCCCATCCCCATCCCCAGGTACTCTGACCCTGTTACACCCCAGTGGGTCAAGTTTTAAATGACCTATTTTGTCACTTGTGTTAATTCCCTAATGTGATAATGAAGCTTCCTTTTAATGTTCTGTTTTAACCTGGAGTACAGAGATATAGCCTCCTGTTGACTAGGTCCAGAAAGTCATGTCATATCACTCCCATCTTTGCATCCCTACACTGGCTCCCCATCAAATATAGAATTAATTTCAAGGTTCTGGTTATCACCTACAGAGCCCTCCATGGTCAGGCACCTGCCTACATCTGTGACCTACTGTGTCCTTACAGCCCCAGTAGGTCTCTCAGGTCCTCTGACCAGGGTTTGTTGGTTGTCCCCCGTGCCAGACTGAAGACCAAGGGTGATGGAGCATTCCAAACCGTGGCTCCCAGGCTTTGGAATGCTCTTCCCTTGGATCTTAGATCAGCGGTCTCGGTCGAGGCTTTTAAAAAAACAACTAAAGACTGTCTTGTATAGACAGGCTTTTGGATAGCCCCAAAAGCCTGTCTTTCTGTGTCCTGTTGATATTGTTGTACACCGGTTGTCTGTTACGTGTTCTTATTTTCACTTGTTTGCCTATTTTAACCTGCTATGACTTTCGCTCTTTTATTATGTTTTGTTATGTTTCTTCTTTATTATGTTCTCTATATGTAAAGCACTTTGTGACCCTTGGTCTGGGAAAGGTGCTATACAAATACATTATACTTACTTACTTACTGTAATCTGGATCCCTTCTAGACACCACCCTTCTTCATTCACAAATGAGCCCCTTATTTAAGGGTAAGCAACATGCATTATTAATATCATGACATGTTAGATCATTGACTTTAGCTTGATTGATAGAAGAGTATTCTATGAATACAATGATCTCATGGTGAGTCAACCAGTGTATTGAACTCCCTAATTCCCCCCTCCATAATCACTTCAGAAGAGTAGTCACAGCGCACACCTGCTTTTGTGTTTGGAGCGTTGAAACCAATTGTACCGCATTAAAGTTCAAGAAAGGATGGTTCGCAGTCAAACATCTTTTAAGTCTAAAGAGTACAACATTCAAGTCATCTATTCAAGTCATCTGGTGTATATTCCTGTATTTATTGCAGAATTTCTTTTTTATTTGCCATGTCGGTTTTCTCCAATATTGTGCAACCCTATTACGGGGTCAACCCATCCCAAACCATACTGCAGGCTGGGATATTTTCCTTTTACATCCTTTCCGGCACTGTTTCAGAAACTTTGGTGGATGTGTAACCGGGCCAGCCCAGTACAGCTCAACTGAGTTCTGCTCTGTAGAGTGAATTAGGGTTATGTAAGAGGTTCAGTGTGGATTTCTCTGTGTTGCAGATCAATCCCTCAGTCAGCAAAAATGCGCCTGCTTGACGTGGGAAGCTGTTTTAACCCCTTCCTGAAGTTTGACGAGTTTCTCACTGTCGGTATTGACATTGTGCCTGCGGTCGAGGTATGTGCCATTTAGATTAGATTAGATTAGATTCAACTTTGTTGTCATTGGCAGAGTACAAGTACCAGACAACGAACTGCATTCCAGTCACAACAACAATCTTCAAAAAGGTCCTGACTCACTGACTCACCCACTGCTGAAACTAAATTAGGGTCAGCATTTTTCCAGACTGGTGTCTCACATTGTAGTAACAGAAAGCCAACAACAATAGAACCAGCTTATAAAGTAAGTAAGCTTGGTTGGAAGAGACAGCAAGAAGAATAGAATCTCTATTCATTGTATTTATTCATAATAATAATAATAATAATAATAATAATAATAATGCATTTTATTTGTATTGCACTTTTCATTAAAAAGAATCTCAGAGTGCCACAGAGAAAAATAAAGAGCCTAAAACATAATAAGTTCAAAACCAAAAAAGCATGAAACAGATAACAGACAGACAATAAGTGGAAAAAAGTCAAGTTTCCATTCATAGAAAACATCTTTAAGTTTCTATTCTGAACCTCTTCCCCTCCAGAGCGTGCACAAGTGCGACTTCCTCAACCTGCAGCTCCAGCAGCCCTTGCAGCTGGCGGAGGACGCGGTGGAGGCCTTCCTCCGGCAGCTGCACAGCCCCATCGACGCGCTCCCCGCCCAGCTCTTCAACGTGGCCGTCTTCTCCCTGCTGCTGTCCTACTTCCCCTCGCCCTACCAGCGCTGGATCTGCTGCAAGAAGGCCCACGAGCTCCTGGAGCTGCACGGCCTGCTGCTCATCATCACGCCCGACTCCTCCCACCAGAACCGCCACGCCCTCATGATGCGCAGCTGGCGCGTGGCGGTGGAGTCGCTGGGCTTCCGGCGCTACAAGTACGTCAAGTTCTCCCACATGCACCTCATGGCGTTCCGCAAGGTGTCCCTGGCCACCACCAGCGACCTGGTGAGCCGCAACTACCCGGAGATGCTCTACATCCCGCAGGACTTCCAGTCCCCCGAGGGGGAGGACTACGCCGACGTGCCGCCCGTCCAGTGCCCGTCGCGCTCCGACTCGGAGGACGACCAGCTGGCGTGGGGCTTCACGGAGCTGCCCGACACGCCGTACGACTCGGACTCCGGGGAGAGCCAGAGCAGCTCGGTGCCCTTCCACGAGCTGGAGGACCCCATCCTGCTACAGAACTAGACCTGCTCTAGAACTAGACCTGCTACAGAACTAGACCTGCTACAGAACGAGACCTACTCTCTCCCTCTCTCTTACCTGTACCCCGCCCCCAACTCTTACATGTCTACCTGTTCCCCCGCTCTTACCTGTATCCCCCCCTCACCCACTCATACCAGTACCCCCCCAACTCTTACCTGTCCCCCCTCCCCCAACTCTTACCTGTCCCCCCTCCCCCAACTCTTACCTGTATCCCCCCCTCCACCCACTCTTACCCGTACCCCACCCAACTCTTACCTGTCCCCACTCCCCCAACTCTTACATGTACCCCCCCAACTCTTACCTGTCCACCTGTCCCCCCACTCTTACCTGTATCCCCCCGTCCTCCACTCTTACCTGTCCACCCAACTCTTACCTGTCCACCCCCCACCAACTCTTACCTGTCCACCCCCCACCAACTCTTACCTGTCCACCCCCCACCAACTCTTACCTGTCCACCCCCCACCAACTCTTACCTGTCCACCCCCCCAACTCTTACCTGTCCCCCCCTGTCCCCCCACTCTTACCTGTATCCCCCCCTCCTCCACTCTTACCTGTCCCCCCACTCTTACCTGTATCCCCCCCTCCTCCACTCTTACCTGTCCACCTGTCCCCTAACTCTTACCTGTCCACCCCCCACCAACTCTTACCTGTCCCCCCAACTCTTACCTGTCCACCCCCCACCCAACTCTTACCTGTCCACCCCCCACCCAACTCTTACCTGTCCACCCCCCACCCAACTCTTACCTGTCCACCCCCCACCCAACTCTTACCTGTCCACCCCCCACCCAACTCTTACCTGTCCACCCCCCCAACTCTTACCTGTCCACCCCCCCAACACTTACCTGTCCACCCCCCCAACACTTACCTGTCCACCCCCCCAACTCTTACCTGTCCACCCCCCACCCAACTCTTACCTGTACCCCCCTGTACCCCCCAACTCTTACCTGTCCCCCCCCAACACTTACCTGTCCCCCCAACTCTTACCTGTCCCCCCCCAACACTTACCTGTCCCCCCAACTCTTACCTGTCCCCCCCTGTCCCCCCAACTCTTACCTGTCCCCCCCTGTCCCCCCAACTCTTACCTGTCCCCCCCTGTCCCCCCAACTCTTACCTGTCCCCCCCTGTCCCCCCAACTCTTACCTGTCCCCCCCTGTCCCCCCAACTCTTACCTGTCCCCAAACCGCTGCAGTGCCAAATTAACCCTTTGCATTCTTCTCACACTCCTCCTCTCCCTTAACAAACCAATGCAGTTTGCACAGAGTGAAAGAAAGATGTTTACAGAAGTTGTTTATTTTCTATATCTTAAAAGGTTACTTTCACCACAACTGTGCACACACACAAACTCTCTCTCTCTCACACACACACACACACACTCATTGGGCCGGTTTCACATACAAGGCTTAAGCCTAGTCCTAGACTAAATCACACTTTCAATGTAAAATCTCCATTGAAGATGTTTTTTAGTCTAGGATTAGGCTTAAGCCTTGTCTGTGAAACCGGCCCATAGTGTAATAAATGAGGTATTTTTTTAAATAATGAGTTGGTAGCTGAATGCCCTCAGGAGAGAGAGCTAGCCTGCTCCTTGATGTTCATCCCATCTTCCAGTAAGTCTCTACTAACAGGAGACAGTCTATGCTCCTTCAAAGGCTTCGTCTTAGTCATTTCTGTGCCAGCAGGTTGCTGAGTTTAATTCCCGCTTAAATGCCAAATACCAGAGTGGTCTGTCAAGCCTGGTCCCAGCGGAGAGATGGATATGAAAGAAGGCTATGCTTACTTCTGTCAGTCATGTTAGATTTTCTCAAATTCTTGGTGGATCATTAACAATAAAGTGATATTTGTAGCATTTTCAGCACCTGAAGGTAGGCATCTGTTAGTTTTACTATTGTGAAAATAACTGTTTTCTCATTGTGTAACAAGGTACGAATGTTGCAAAAAAAAAAAAAAAAACTTTTAAAAAAAAAAAGGGTTATAGTGAAGTCTCATTAGGTAATATATTCAGAAAAATAAGAATGCTCTGCAAGTTCAGTCCACTTAGGTTAAACAAATACATCGACCAAGAGAAACCTCTTTCAAACAATTGATGTTCATCTCATTTTACTGTACTTACATCATATCAGAGGAGTTGGCAGCATTGGCCTTAAATTCAGACATTTCTACTTTGTAATGAAGTATAACATTAAGCTGAAAATGTAATACTGCTAATTTTTGTATGATTGTTTTATTTAAATGTTTTTGACTTGTGTGTTTTCATGAATGGCGTGCCACAAAGTATCAATGAGTATAATTGCGTCATTTCATTTGACGTTATCCCTTGAGATGTCTTTGTATCAACATGGAACTGCTTAGTGTGTACTGTGCTTGAAGTTAAAACTATTTTCCAAATGATCTTGTTCTGAGCTTGTATACCTTTCCAAATTATTCGCCTCAATGAGGTTTTGCACTAAAAACCTGTATCGTCACAGTCACGCAATTTCTGATCTAAGTGCATTTTAGCAATAGCAAGGTGTAACCTTAAAGTACTGTATTTTATGGGGGGAGGTTTTTCGTATAGTACCCAATGACACTAGCGTGTGTGTTTACGTACGTGTACCCTTGTCTGGCACTTTACTTCATCATTAGTCATCTCTAAGGGTGCCATGTGTCAAATGTGATTCCTGTTATGGGGATGTGAAAACATTTGGACACCCCATGAAATATTTAATTATTTTTAAAGAAATATGGACATATCAATATTTGTTCTTCTTTCAAACAATATCTATAGATAAAGGTGATGTAGTTGAACCATGGGGTCCAACATCAAATGTCCATATGTTTAAATATGGTGAGAAAAAGACAGGTTTTCATGGGGTGTCCTATCTTTTTTCACATGCCTCTAGTCTCATTCATACAACCGCTATGATGGACCTTATCTCACATCAGGATTACATGTAATCCTAAAGGTGCCTTCTATGTCCGAGTAGTTTTGTTTAAACCTTTTTGTTGCCCATATGTTGGAAAACTCACACTTTTCACTTGGCAGCATACAGTGAGCTTCCTTTGCCAAATGATAGTGTTATGTGCAACTGTCCCAATTAGCAACCATACTGCATAGCTGCAATGTTTAACCCTAAGATCAAAGTATTTAGTTGAAATTATGTAATTTGTTAACAATTACATTTTACTTTCAACTTACTATTTATATGTGTTAGTTCTGGTCAGTTCTTGTTTGGTGTGCTTTTCAACTATTTCTCTCTTAGGTAACAGAAATTATATAGACGTCACAGTGCATTTTACACTGTAAAATGTACCAGTTTGCATTTTTGGGATAGGCCTACATTGGTGTGCTTGTCTTCCCAGGTTTCCATTATTTGCATGAATATCTTCATTTTCAGTATTAAGGATTTAGACAATTACAGGACAGTACAGTGTTTTCTCTTTTATAAATGAATGTAAATGCAAATTTCATGCGTGGTTATTGAGTCCTCACTGCAATCACTTTACAGGGTTCCCATACTTCCTGTGTCCACTTTAAAACTCCTCCTGAGGTGTCATATCCTGACATATACAACTACCTTATTGAATCTCCAGGTAATGTACAGTATCTCTGACATCTATCACTTTTTTGTCATTAAGACATTATTTTTGATAAATCATAGCTAGCTAGCTATAACCTCTTCATATACTGTAGACATAATACTTTATATACACTGCTCCAAAAAAATTAAGGGAACACTTAGTCTCACAGGTTCTGGCAAGAGCCCAGGGGCCTCATTTATAAAAAAGTACTTGAACGTCATCTTTGACTTTCACGTAAGCACATTTTTCTAAACGGACGTAAGCATTATTTATAAAACGGGCTGTGATGGTTTAAAATTGCGTACGTGCTTCCTTCTATAAATACCAACGCAGGTAAAATGAACGCAGGTGAATGAGGTTGTATTAACGCCCTGTGATAGCGGCTGAATTAAGACAAGTGCTATAAAATAGGGTAGGCGTTTGTCTGGAAGCGGGTTAGGGCAGAGAAGGGTGGCTTCTCGGTAAGTTGCATTTGTAATGTTTGATCATGGCAACTAACCAGGCAAATGCTTATACTCAGTACTCAAGTTGTAAAAGAAAATCAGGGGAGGTGGTGGATTTTATCATGAGGACAATTTTAGCATCCCCTCAGCATCAGTGACTTCAGTGTCGGTAACTTGGTAAAAATGTCATTGCATGTGTGCGTGCCCCCTCGCACCTTGAAATAGCAGTAATATCACGTTCATTGATAAAATGGAAAGAGGGGGACGATATAAGTGCTGCTTATACTGTAATAATATAATGGTCTTATTCTTATCAGGTGGTCTTATTTGCTCACTCCCTTTGTGAACTCCCAGACACCGGAGAAAATCCAGTATAATTTAGCGCGTGGCCGGGCAAGGTCCGTTGTGGAACGCACTAGGCATGTTGAAGGGGAGATAGACAGCTCCGGAGGGATATAAAGAAATATTGAAATACAATCATAAACATCAGTTCCTTTTAAATCTTGAATTAAACTAATTTTCTCGGCTGATAACAACATCGTTCATTTTATTACGAGCCACTTGCATGAATTACAGTAGGCAGTGCTGCTCACATGCCTGTAATAACTCTGCATAACCAGTAGGTAATGTGCGTACGCAAGGTCAATACTCGACGTAGAGCTACTATCGTTTCCATGGTCAAATTGACTCACGTTGAAATTGTATAAATCAGTACGTTGACGTGGTTTTCTACGTACGACACGGGTAAGATCAAAATTTGATCTGAGTACTTTCTATAAATGAGGCCCCAGGACTAAGGTTGCTACAGAGTAAACCCTTCCTCTGGCATGGATCACCGTGTTTGATGCCACTTAAACACTCAAACTCTCTCTCTCTCTCTCTCTCTCTCTCTCTCTCTCTCTCTCTCTCTCTCTCTCTCTCTCTCTCTCTCAGGTGCCAGGTATGAACAGTAAACAGGAGAGTGTATCAGGTCATACAGTATGTGAAAATACAGTATGTTGAGAGCATCTTATTTATAATAATGTGAACACCCTGAGAAGTCAAACAACCTCGATTATGTAGAGTCATATTTTGATAGATTTTTATTAGGAATTTACAATAGAATCATTTACGCATTATGACACTAAGTAATGTCCAGAGGATAGCACTTGAAAGTGTAGTGGTTTTATATCATGTTATACTGAGAAATGTGGGTCTCTCTGGAGTAGGGGCGAAATCGAGCACTCAAGGAAGGCCCATTTCCTTCCTGTAAGCCAGGGATGAGCCAAGATCTGTGGCGCAGTGAACAATTCTGACTGGACAAGGCCCATAACTTATGGAATCACAGATTTGTATAATATGATTGGTTCCCAAGAATGGTGACCTCATGACCAAGGACAGTTCTATAAATATGAGTCCCACCCATCGTTGGGGGCTTTTTTGGCTTCCTGCTTGCTTCTTGCTGCTGCGCTCATGTAAACATTGGCTTAATAAAAGGCCTCTTTGGAGACAATTGATCTAAGCTCTTTGTGCTTTGTAAGTTCTACTAAATCTATTAAGAATCAATTATATCCACAACAAAAGCATTATTTAAAACACTTATTTCCAAAGTGGTCCTCGATGGAAACATAAAATGAATAAAATAAAACATCACACAGTAAAAAAACATAAAATGAATAAAACAAAACATCACATCATAAAACAGCATAAAAAACAGTATAAGAACACAGCATAAAAAAACACATATTAAAACACACACCATGGAAACATAACATCAAACAAACATATCTTATGAGGCTGGAGAGGCTGGGCTATATCTGACATTGCTGCTGCATATTCACCATCTCTAGCAGACACACTGAGAGCACAAATTATGATAACAAACGATAACCAAGTAAAAAATTACTCTGTTTGGTAAATTACACCATAATCTTCCCTAATGAGTGACAACAGATAAATATAATTCTAAATGTGCTTATTTTTCTGCGTGGTCAGAGTTAGAGGTTAAAAATCAGTCAGAGTGATTGACAGGAGAGATGATCAGAGGGGCAGTTTTACCACCATGATTCAGGCCAGGGCAGAAGAATGGATAGAGTTTCTCAGTGAAGGTGCAGCCAGTGAAAGAGTAGATCAGAGACCTGGCCTCCACATCATAAAAGGAGACCTGGCCCTCCTCATAATCCACAAACACCCCCACCTTCTGGGGCGTCTCTCTCAGGGACAGGGGGACAGTAGGGCCAGCATAAGCCTGGTACTCATTTCCATTCCTCAACACTACAGTCCAGTATCCATCCTCAGGGGTCAGTGTTATCTGCCCCTTCCTGTTGATGGACTCTCTGGCCACTCCTACATCCCACTCCTTCCCCTTCACCTCCACTTCATAGTAAAACCTCCCAGAGGAACAACCCTCCTTTCCTAAAACACAGGCACACAGAGAAAACCTCTCTGCGTTATGAGGGAGCTTCTTTCTTGTGTCTCCTAATCTAACTTGTTTCCCATCCTCAGACAGAATGAGATTGGGATGTGCTGTATCAGGGTCCAGAGTCACGTCCACTGCATACTGCTGACTTCTCTTCAGCTTGACTTCAGGCAGCTTCTCCATCTCTGTATTCAGTGTCTCCTCCAGCTCAGACAGAACTCTCCTCACAGACTCGACATTCAGATCACTGTGGACACTGACCTCAGACCAGTCCTTGGTGTGTGGAGGGGTGGACAGGGATGGGAAGCTCTGGAGGAGGTGGAGGTGGTCCTCAGTGTGTGAGAGCTGCTCCAGCTCAGTGCTTCTCCTCTTTAGCTCAGTGATTTCCTGCTCCAGCTCTTTAATCAGCCCCTCAGCCCGCCTCTCTGCTGCTTTCTGCTTCTCCTCGATCACGTCAAGGAGCTCAGCCTGGCTTCTCTTCATGGAGTCCACCAGAGCAGTGAAGACCTGTACGCTGTCTGCTTTCTCTCTCTGTGCATCTTTCTTACTAAGATCTACTGAGTGTTTGATCTCTGAAACCTTCTGCAGTCGCTCCTGGATCATCTGCTGAACATCTGCCTCTGTCTTCCCCAGCTGAGCCTTCCTCTCTCCATACTCCTCCTCTATGGGGACGGTGACATGGGTCTTGTGGTCTGTTTTCATGCACAGCAAACACACACACATTTCATCACTCCTACAGAACAGCTCCAGGAGTCTGTCGTGTTTCTTACACATCCTGTCTTCCAGGTTCTCCACAGGGTCGATCAGCTTGTGTCTCTTTAAGGCTGTGACTCTCTGATGAGGCTCCAGGTGAGTCTCACAGTAAGAGGTCTGACACACCAGGCAGGAATTCAGAGCCTTGCGCTTCGTCCCAGTGCAGATGTCACAGGACACTTGTCTAGGTTTGACAGGTGTGTCTGGGGCTGGGCTGCTGGTTGCCTTCACTTCAACTGACTTCCTAAACTGAGCGGCCATCTCAGAGATGAAAGTATTGACAAAGAGATCTGGTCTCTTATCAAATGCTTTTTTACACATTGGACACTGACACAGGTCATTGCTGTCCCAGTACTTTCTGATACAGGCCATGCAGAAGTTGTGTCCACATTGAATAGTGACTGGGTCAGTGAACACATCCAGACAGACAGAACACAGGAACTGCTCCTCAGACAGGAGACTGCTGGAGGAAGCCATATCTAGAGAGACCAGAGGTGACACCATAAAGCATTTCCTGGAATCAATCAGATCTCGATAGTTTCAGCTATGGAGCTGTCAAGACTGTCTTATGGGATTATACAGCGACCAATAATGATAACATTATTCTACATCACATAGAAAATAGTCCTTCAACCAAATCAATACGTTTTACATACTGAACCGTCTATAAAAAGAGTGTGAACACAATAGTTTATCTTGACTTGTCACTGTAAGTCTCTCAACTCACCTGTCTGTGATTCTGTGAGAGTGTGGATGCTGTCTCTGTCCTTTATACTGTATGTGTGATTATAGATGTCTCTGTCCTTTATACTGTATGTGTGATAGATGTCTCTGTCCTTTATACTGTATGTGTGATAGATGTCTCTGTCCTTTCTACTGTATGTGTGATAGATGTCTCTGTCCTTTATACTGTATGTGTGATAAATGCCTGTTTGAGGACGATATCTAACAAGTTTGAGAGAGTCTGCCCTTGTCCACGATACACTTAACGCCTCTACACAGTTTAGTTTCATTTCAGCAAACTGACGTTGTTGAGATGCTCCTCCCCTCCCAGTACAGCTCTCCTCCCTGGAACAGAGTTAACCCTTTACAGGCTGGTCTGTTTCTAACATGTGGTTTTACAGATACGCTCTTCTTACCTGTCATTTCCAATCACCATATTGTTCCCAGTCAGTATAAACTGTAATCAGAATAATATTTGTGATCAGGACTAAGGTTGCTAGAGTAAACCCTTCCTCTGGCATGGATCACCGTGTTTGATGCCACTTAAACACTCATACTCTCTCTCTCTCTCTCAGTGCCAGGTATGAACAGTAAACAGGAGAGTGTATCAGGTCATAGGTTGCTACAGAGTAAAGTCTTTCTCTGCCACAGATCTCAGTGTTTAATGAGGCTTAATTCACTAATTGACAAAGAATTCCGGAACACTCACCACATAGAGTGCCAAGCGTTTTATGTGGTATTTACCTAGCAACAACACTTTGATTGGCTACAGGGTTAGGATTAGGTATTGTACCAGGGTTTCGTTTCCGCCTGACGACGGAATGAAGACTAGTGTCCAGTGTTTTATGTGGTATCTACCTAGCAACAACACTTTGATTGGCTACAAAATGAAGAGTCATAATTGATGCATTTTTGGTGAATAAAGTCACCCATGGCAGTCTAGAATGTTGACAATGTGGGCGACTGATGATGTTTGATGTGCAGTGATGATAAAACCACCACAGAAACAGACTATTAGACAAACGTATAATATCACATAGAGAAGATCTATCTCTCTCATATTACAATCACAGTCACCCTTATTAAACCGTTTTTAAGCATACTCGATTCCCTTTGCAGGCCATTAAATCATTATTATTATTATTATATACATTATTATAGGCACTGGTCATCTCCCGCCTGGACTACTGCAATGTACTCCTGGCTGGGCTCCCCGCTTCAGCCATTAGACCTCTGCAGCTCATCCAGAATGCTGCTGCCCGGCTGGTATTCAACCTCCCCAAATACTCGCATGTCACCCCTCTCCTTCGCACCCTGCACTGGCTCCCGATAGCAGCTCGCATCAGATTCAAGACCCTGGTGCTTGCATACCAGGCAGCTAAAGGGACAGCCCCTGCCTAGTACCTGAAGGAAATGGTAACCCCAAAACCCTGCCCGCTCACTCCGCTCCTCCACCTCGGCTGGCCGACTGGCCCCACCTCCTCTACACAGCAGTCGGGCTGCCCGATCACGTCTCTTCACAACACTGGCTCCCCGCTGGTGGAATGAGCTCCCCACGGCTGTCAGAACGGCAGAGTCACTACCCATCTTCCGTCGTAGACTGAAGACCCATCTCTTCAGGTTACATCTTAACTGCTCCTCCTGAGACATCTTCTGACCCACTACGTCTCCTAAAGACACCCGCTTTCCCCTCTACTGTGTCCCTAAGAACTTCTATTGCCCCCTTGTACTGTTTCTCCAGTTAAAAATAAAAGTAAAAAAAATAAAAAAAACGTTTTAGAAGAAGGTGATAGGGAGAAGGTTTTTCCTTCTATCAGTGGCCCCGGGCCCGAGCTAGAGTACTCTTCCTGCAACGAATGGTGGATTGCTGATTCACATGCTTAGTATTCAAATGTATTAATTGTAAGTCGCTTTGGAATAAGGCGTCTGCTAAATGCCAAAAATGTAAATGTATATTATTATAATATATATTATTAATTATTATTATTATTATTATATATATATTATTATATATTATTATTATTATTATATACATTATTTTCAAACGTACATTCTGTTAAATGTAATTACGTCACACACATGCAGAGACTGAAGGACAACTTATGTTTTTGTTTTATAAAAAAAAAAACGTATGTTTTTGCAGACAGACAGTCTGCTACCTCACCATCACCATTCTAAAGCTCTGGGACCTGGACTAGACTGATTATTAATGTGGTCAATGGATCTGATCAATCCAAGTGAATTTAATCGTCTGAACATCCTCAATTTCACTGTGTACACACCCAGTATTCATTACACTCAAAACCCCCAAAATACTTTAAATTTAAAGAAAACATTAAAATGATAACTAGCTAATAACTAAAATACAGTATGTTGAGAGCATCTGATTTATAATAATGTGAACACCCTGAGAAGTCAAACAGTTTCATATATAGAGTCATATTATTTTCTTATGAGGCTGGAGAGGCTGGGCTATATGGGGTGCAAACTGGTGATGGCCCAAAAAGGTGACAATTATCAATGTGTGGATAACATTTTTGTTGATGGGGTTGGGGTGGATAGCGCTAGCACTAATGGTGGTCTCAGCGGCGGTCCTAACCTTAACACCCGCATAATTATGTTGAAAACAGGTTGCTTACTGTGACTGTCCTCCACACTGTCTAGAATTGTATCTAGCTGCATGAAGCTAAAAGTTATTTCAACAGCAGCGGAGTTTAGCAGACAGGAAGATTAGTTAGAAGAATAGTCATCATGTGACTTGGATGAGACGTAGACCCCCCCCCCCCCCCCACCCCAAATATTTTTTTTGCAGATCTACACGATTCACATTTCACGTGGATGACCTATTTTTAAGTAAAAACGGCTAATTTAGCAGAAAGGTGACAAGTTTGCACCCCTGAAAAGCAGCCAAGCAGCTCAACACTTCTGGGAACTCCTTCAAGACTGTTGGAAAACCATTCCAGGTGACTACCTCGTGAATCTGATTGAGAGAATGTCAAGAAGTGTGCAAAAGCTGTCATCAAAGCAAAAAGGTGGCTACTTTGAAGAATCTAAAAAATATAAAACATATCCTGGTTTGTTTAACACTCACCATCAATAACCTGCATCATAGCTAAAAAGATGGTTCGAAAACGCATTGGAAACTGCACTTGCCCATTCCCTCCAAAAAGTGAACAACGTCCACACATACAACACCAGAGGAAGCTCCACGAACCACGTTCAACCGCGTTGCACCACAAACAAGGGGTTAAACTCGTTTGCAAACTATGCAGTAAAAATGTGGAACGCCCTTCCTATAATCTTAAAGGAGTGCAAAACACTGCCCACCTTCAAAACCACTCTCAAAAAACATTTACAGGAGGCTGCAATCCGTAACTGGACCCTCTAAATCAAAAATCAGATTAAAAGACCCGAACTACCCACTGTACATACTTTGTGTTTTGTCCCCCGCCCCCACCTGTGGTGTATGTCCCCACCTGTCCTACCCGCTGTACATACCTTGTGTTTTGTTGTATTGTTCTTCCCATGATGGATGTATGTTTATCTTGTAGATAGTAATAGTTATTTGTCTGTATTATCTTGTAGATAGTACTAGTTTTTTTTGTCTGTCTTACATGTAACGATGAATTGAGAATCAAGGACCCCAATTGAAATAAGCCAGTGGCTTTCTTGGGTTTTTATCCTGTTAGTTGACCTTGTATGTAATATGTACTTTCATGTACCTACTTCTGCAAATCTTCTAATAAAGTTTTCAATCAATCAAAAACCTGTGAACGTCACGCCGGGAGTGTCACGTGTCACAGCTCACGTGCTCACAACAGGAAACACTATTTGCGTCATTCCGTATTTACCGGAAAAGACGAACGCTTATGGAAACTACCAGAAAACATATCGAAGCCAACCTACAAAAAAATAAGAAAACTCGACTAAGATTCAGGCGAGGCCTTGTTTGGAGTTTATGTTAGGAGACAGTCATATCTAATAGACAGCTGGCATATTATGATACAGTGAATAGTTACCCGGGTTTTGTCATAGTTACCAGGGGGATTGGCCATTTTCAGCTAATTGAACCTAGCGAGCTAGCGAGCAGCATAGCTGGGGAGATAGTTAGTAGTTGTTATACACCTGCTGGTTGTTTCCACCCTCTTACAAACACCATTACATAGATCATCTACGGACAACAGGGTTAGGGTTTAACAGTTCAATCGGTGACATTTCTGAGGTTGAGAAGAAGAGGCTAACGTAGCTAGCTGTCAAACTAGCCAGGCAGCATAACTACAAAACAAACATGTCCATTTAAATGGTCCTGTTTCGAGATTGAAGGCATGACAACTGAATAATGTCATTCATCATAGCTATAGGTTTAACCTAGCTAAGCCAGTTGTATAGTTAGTTACAACAAGAAGGAATTGCGATCGCAATTGTATAGTTAACCTAGTCGTCACACCTACGACCTAGCAGAGTAGCTAGCTAGCCCAGTAGGGTGTGTGTGTGTGTGTGTGTGTGTGTGTGTGTGTGAAGATAAACGTGCGTGTGTTGACCTTAATCTCCTGACTATCCTCTCTAAACGACAGACAGGGAGTGCTGCTCTGTGGGCTCAACCCCGGGCCGAAGTTGTCATATAAGACTAGTACTTAAAGCCTAATGGTATTTTGTCCACTGTGAAGATTTTGGCGAAACACTTACCAGGGTCAACATCATGCCCTTACTGTTTTTGGAGAGGTTCCCCTGGCCCAGTTTGCAGACCTACACAGCCCTGAGCGCTGTCCTGCTGGTGGGGACTGTCCTGAGTGCCTACTCCACTGTCACAGAGCCGGGGTTTGACTCTGACCTTCCTGTGTCAGAGTCTCAGGGCATCCTTGAAGAGGAGAAGGAGGATGAACTGACCAGTTATGAAGACGTGGCGGCCAATGTCCTGTTGTACTTGATTTCAGACAGTGTTTTTGTTTGGGTGAGTTTTTGTGGGGTACTCTCTGCTGATGGTATCTGATGGTTAGGGTAAAGGATATGCAGTTGTCATTATGTCTGTGTGGACAGAGACCTTTATCTTACTGCCAATTTGGTAAAAGAGTTGGGGGTAGCATCAACATGCTGTGGTTCATTGTAGGGTGTAACTCAATCTGCTACTGTATGCCCAGGTGATGGTGAACACTGCCTGCTGTTTCCTGATGCTGATTGCAAAGGTCATCCAGTGCATAGTTTTTGGGCCACTCAGAGTCAGCGAAAAACAGGTCAGTTCTCAGTTCCAATATGTCAGTAATGTTGTTTCCATATAATGAAATCCTTACCCTGTTACTTGAATAATCTCACTCCAAATGACCTAATGTTTTGTAATGACTAGACTATGGATCCTAGCTAGGGTATGTCATTTTTAACAGCCAACCAACCATTCCAATGGGATCTGTATAACTTAAGACCATTTTATGATGCAGCTCTGTGTTGTAAATGCACTGAAAGACGTTGTGCTCTCTCTCCCTCTCTGTCTCAACAGCACCTGAAGGACAAGTTCTGGAACTTCATCTTCTACAAGTTCATCTTTATCTTCGGGGTTCTGAACGTGCAGACTGTGGAGGAGGTGGTCATGTGGTGTCTCTGGTTCGCTGTTCTGGTGTTCCTGCATCTCATGGTCCAGCTCTGCAAGGACCGCTTTGAATATGTAAGTTCTACATTCAAAGATATGAATACAATAAGCAAGGAAATCATTCCTGTCAGAGCCTGTCAAATATATCAGAGCAAAGGTATAATTGGCTTGAGTTCAGTAAAAAAACAAAAACGTTATTATTATATATATCGCCAGACATATCGGTTGTCAGTGAATCTTACCCCACATAAATCGGACCCAAAAATCCACTATTGATCGGGCTTTGATTAGGGCTGCAACGATTAGTCGACATAATCGACGACGTCGGTCATAAAAACTTGTCGACGTGGAATTTTAGTGTCGACTAATCGTATTTTTAAAAAAAAGACGGGAGCCATGCAAGAATCAGCTGGGTAAGTTTTAGCTAACGTTGTTAGCCAAGTGGCTAACGTTATATTGTTAGGGTCGTAATGTTTATGTTAGCTTTACTGTTACATGTTGGAAAACAACGTCTCATGTACAGGGCTGTACATGCTATGAGCGTTTGTGCTATTAATTTATTTGCCCTGTGGCACGCGTGTGACAGACAGAGGCGCTTGTATGTAACGTTACGTAGCAGGGGTTTTCCATGTTGAAGCCAGGAGAACGCGAGATGAAATGAAGTGAGGGGTGGTCGCTATTAAAATACCAGGTAGTCATGGTGGATGATCATGAATGATGCTTGATAAGTGAATGCTATTTCAATTATGTTGAGTCCACCAGCGAGCTGTCTGTACGATAAACAGCACCAAGCGTAGCCTACTAACGTGAGCTGTCTGTAGTCTAGCCAGCAATGCTAGCTAGCCAATCAACTAGCTCTGTGAGCAGCTGTAGCTTGGCGTAACGTTAGGTTAGATAGCTAGTTAAGCCGGATTTATGCTTCTGCGTCGCCATTTACGCGCAGCGAAAAGCCACACGACTAATCGGAAAAATAATCGACAGATTAGTCGACTACCAAAATAATCGTTAGTTGCAGCCCTAGCTTTGATTCACATTCAACAATAGATTCACATCCTATTCCCTCTGGCACCACTGCCCTCTGTAATCATCAGAACAGTGAAGCATTTCTCTAACTAGTTAACCCTAACCTCAAAGTATTGTTTGATTTCCAATCCATAAAGTAGATTATCAGCTTTTATTTTAGGGTATTTGTATACATATTGGTTTCACAATTTTTTAAAAACAGCTTTATACATAGTCCCCCTATTTACATTTTTTTAAGGCACCAAAAGTATTGGGACAGTTTGCTTGACGTGTTCCTGGTTAATCAGGTGTGTGACCGTCTCTTCTTTGGTGCAAGCATAAGAGAGCTCTCAATTTCCAGTAGATTCCAGGCTTTGCGTTTGCCTTTGGAGTTCGCTATTGGTGTCTGTCAACAAGCCATGTTGAGGCTGTGAAAATTGGATTCACAAGAAAGCCTGATTCTGAGTCAATAGGATTCACTACACTACAAACGAGTCATCTCAAAAATACCAAACCAATTCTAAGAACTCGTGGCAATGCGTGGCAATCCGCTACAATATAAACCGTGTCGTTGTGTCATCATGTCAGTTTCTGTGTTCTCATACGGGGTGTGTCTGTGGCTTGCAGCTGTCCTTCTCCCCGACCACCCCGATGGGGAGCCACCTGAGGGTGCTGGTGCTGCTGGTGGGCATGCTGCTGTCCTGCTGCGGCCTGGCGCTGCTCTGCGGCCTGCTGGGACACGCCCAGGGCCTGCACACCGTGGCCTTCATGGCTGCCGAGGTACCTCCCTCCCTTATTTTATATACATCACTAAAGGAAAACCCTGGCTCACGAGACTTATAAAAATTCTTGTGAGACTTAAGCCAGGGTTTTCCTGTAGTGACCTTGATGGAATACCCCTCTGTTCTGTTTCATTATGCTTCCTGTTGTTATTGTTGTTGTTGTTTTTTTCGTTTTCTACCTAAACTGCTGTTTGATATTGTCTTTTTCTTTTCAGTGCCTGCTGGTTACTGTCAGAACAGGACATGTCATTATTCGGTAAGGGTTTGCACCTGTTCTTTGCTCAGAATGCTGTATGTCTGAAAGTGTGAACTGCCTGTTAATCTTGAAAAGGATAAAGCGCATAGCTGAGCCACCTTGACCCTTCTAGGTACTCTATCCACCTGTGGGACCTGAACCACGAAGGGACCTGGGAGAATAAGGGCTCCTACGTCTACTACACTGACTTTGTGATGGAGCTGGCTCTGCTGGGTCTGGACCTCATGCACCACATCCACATGCTGGTGAGGTTACCCCCTCCGGTCCTCCACTGTCACCACGGGTGAACAGAGTGCTGAAATAGAAATAGTACTGCTAACTTCAGTGAAAGTGTTGTCAAGAAAAAGGTCATGTCTAGGAAACAGCTTGAGAGTAAACAGTAGATTATTATGAAGGACAGTTTTGACACCGTTGCTATTTTCTGTTTTCTAAAAACCTGCCCTTAACAGGCAAATGCTGCTGGTATGATTCTCCTATGAGTATCATTGTACTCTGTAACACTAGACAGAAGAAATATAATACTTTATTCAAAAATATACTCAAGTAAATTATAGGCTTTCAAAAATACAAAAAAGAATGACAAATCCTTGAAAGATCTACTCAATTACAGTAATGGAGTAGTCCACCTCTGGCTGTCACACTAAACACCCACACAGCAGTTTTATATCAAAACTCTTTATTTGATTCAATATGTAAGTAATTCATCTGTAGGCTTAACCCCGCATTGATGTCTAATTTCCCTCTTCCTGTCTCTCTCCATCCCTCCTTCCCCCCTCACTCTCTCCATCCCTCCTTCCCCCTCACTCTCTCCATCCCTCCTTCCCCCTCACTCTCTCCATCCCTCCTTCCCCCTCACTCTCTCCATCTCTCCTTCCCCCTCACTCTCTCATCCCTCCTTCCCCCTCACTCTGTCCATCCCTCCTTCCCCCTCCACTCTCTCCATCCCTTCTTCCCCCTCACTCTCTCCATCCCTCCTTCCCCCTCACTCTCTCCATCCCTCCTTCCCCCTCACTCTCTCCATCCCTCCTTCCCCTCCTCACTTCCTCCTCCCAGCTCTTTGGGAACATCTGGCTCTCCATGGCCAGCCTGGTGATCTTCATGCAGCTGCGCTACCTGTTCCACGAGGTGCAGAAGAGAATCCGCCGCCACAAGAACTACCTCCGCGTCATCGACAACATGGAGGCCAGGTCTGCTGCTCGACTAACGACCCTTCATCTGTGTTTTGCGCAATACGAGTGTGTGTCTGTCTTTAGATTGTGGTTTTTCTGACGGAGGTGTTCTCTGCCGATTGGTCGATTCCAGGTTTGCTGTGGCCACCCCCGAGGAGCTGACAGCCAATAACGACGACTGTGCTATCTGCTGGGACTCCATGACGACGGCACGCAAGCTACCCTGCGGCCACCTCTTCCACAAGTGAGCAGCTGCCCTGAAATGTTCCGTGCTGTGTACTTTGTGGTACATTATCTATCTGGTTACTGTTGAGTATAATATACCAGCATATTATATTAAGGCTCAATAGCCGTGTGTGTGTGTGTGTGTGTGTGCAAAGAAATACGGCTGATGAGTCAGTCATTATCATGACCTGTGTGTGTGTCTGTGTCTGTGTCTGTGTGTGTGTGTGTCTGTGTGCGTGGTCAGCTCCTGCCTCCGCTCCTGGCTGGAACAGGACACCTCGTGCCCCACCTGCCGCATGTCCCTGAACATCAACGAGGCGGCCGGGGAGGGGCGGGAGGAGAGGCAGAGGGAGCCCCAGGATGAGAACCTGGGCCCGGGCCCCGGGCCGGAGGCACGGCCACACATCAACCAGCACAACCACTTCTTCCACTTCGACGGTGAGGCTCCAACACTCTCCCACCACACATGTTGTACACAGGGTTCCCGCGCTGGTCCTAAAAAGCCGTCAAGTCTAAAATCCAGCAATCCAATTTATAAGGCCTGAAAAGGTCACACATTCCAGTTATTAGGTCTAAAAAATGAGGTGCTAGGTCTAATGAGATTAGCTTGTCCTGCAAGGAAATCAGTCCGACCACATCTATTTACGCAGAAATGAAAATTTACTTTGGAGTAATTATGGGACTTATTTACTTTATAATAATTATCCTTCAGACTTTTTTGTCTGTATGGCAGTGAAATCCCTAATTTCATCACCTCGAGGATGACAAAAAGCTATCACATGGTGTCGAATAGGTCTAAAATTAGGTCTAAAATTATATTCAAAGAGGTCTAAAAAAAAAAAGGACTAAAAAGGTCTTCTATTTGACTTGTGGAAACTTGTAGGAACCCTGTGTACAGTATGTCCTCCAGTATCATATAACGTAGACATAACACCTCTCATGAATGTATGATGTATTAAAGTTGGCTTGACTTGTCATTTCCCTCCTAGGTTCTCGCATTGCCAGTTGGCTCCCCAGTTTCTCAGTGGAAGTCATGCACACGACCAACATCCTGGGCATCGCTCAACAAGCCCACAACTCCCAGCTCAACGCCATGGTACGTGTCGTCACCTCGCATCATGCAGTCGGATCGAAGATCATTTTCCTTGAGCGCGAACGTTCGATGAACGTGAAGAAGCGCTAGATATTTCTGATGACACCAGATGAACGTGTCTCAGTTGCCTACGGCGGTGATTTGATGAGATTGGATTGGTTGAAATGGAAATGAGTCACACCACATGGTTATCTTTCACCTGTCCAATTCTGTCATCACTAACAACAAGGGGACAGTGAGAAAGTCGAGGTGTGTTGTTGAGACACTGTTAACACTAGGAGAGCTGTGGGTGGGGTCATTTGACCATGTGAGTAAAACAAAATGTTATATCTTTGCACTCGATCAAATTTCAGGACCCTCCTTTTATGACTTTTCCTAGATATGTGCGTTCTACCACCCAGTATCCTTACATTTTCAAAATCACACCAGGATAAGCTAGTAAGAAGCTATTTAGCTTTTTTTTTTCTGTGTAGGAGGCAGGCTAATTTACAAGACGGACAACTAGTGGTCGTTGTGTGTAAACAGTATCTTCCCATTGTAAAGACTATGGTCATTTGACCCCCTGAGGCGGCTCTTATAGTAGGTAAAAAAGGCATGGCTGTTCTAGTGTTAACCCTCCTCCTGTCCTTCCTGCCTCAGGCCCATCAGATCCAGGAGATGTTCCCCCAGGTCCCCTACCACCTGGTGTTCCAGGACCTGCAGCTCACGCGCTCTGTGGAGGTCACCACCGACAACATCCTGGAGGGCCGCATCCAGGTGCCCTTCCCCATCCAGGTCAGTCACATCCAGGTCCCCTTCCCCATCCAGGTCAGTCACATCCAGGTCCCCTTCCCCATCCAGGTCAGTCACATCCAGGTCCCCTTCATCCATCCAGGTCAGTCACATCCAGGTGCCCTTCATCCAGCCAGGTCAGTCACATCCAGGTGCCCTTCATCCAGCCAGGCTCGTAGCTGGTAACTAGCCTTGGCAGTCCTAACTAGTCCTTATCACAGGGTTCCCACAGGTCCTTGAAAGTTTGTGAATTTGAGAAAGAGAAATCAAGGTCTTAAAACGTTTTTTGAAAATAGACATGGGTCATTGAAAGTGCTTGCATTCCCCTCTCTCCCCACTCTCTCTCTCTAAACATTTTTATTTTAATTTTTTAATTAGCTAGTCAACTAGTTCTGTCTCAAACTATGCCATGTTGGGTCCTTGAATTTGAGGGAATTGAGTCTTGAAAGCCCTTGAAAGTGTGGTGAATGAGAGGCCGTTGTAAAGCTCTTTGGAGCAGCTTTGGAGCAGCAAAGAAGGCACTATATAAGTGCAGTCCATTTACCATTTAAAAGGTGCTTGAATTTGATGTTTCAGAAGGTGTGGGAACCCTGTTATCAGCTCTGCTGATGAAGGATGCTAGTGAGACTTTGTGGTGACGTTCACGAAACAGGAGCTTTATTTCCTCCGCAGCAACAAACACAATGGCCTTAATACACAGCCTTATCACACTGTTATGGTGTAATCCAATTATATTCTATACTATAGTGTGTTTATATACGTTTCTATATCTATGTAGTTCATCATCTTTCGGGTTCTATCGCACACGCTCACGCTCCACCTCCCCAACAGAGCGGGCATTTTAGTCCTTTACAAATCCTTCCGAAAACTCTTTAAAATGTTCCCCGTTTTTAATGTTTTGTCATGCCCGTCACGCTTCACCTCCACTTCTACCACCTAAGCCTTATTTATATATATAAAATTAGGCAGGAAAACCCCCCCCCGCATAAACAGTCCCCAAAATGGCTGACTTCTTCTTCTTCTTCTCCTCCCTGTCCCGGTCAGCCCCCAGAACGCTCAGCCTCCCAGGTGAACTCCCCCCCTGAGGACGGGGCCAGCGGGAGCTCAGAGGCGGTGATGACCCCCGGGGTGGAGGACTTCGAGGTCAGGGGCAGTCGCTTCTCCAAGTCGGCCGACGAGAGACAGAAGATGCTGCTGCAGAGGAGAGACGAGCTGCTGCTGCGCGCACGCAGGTACGACGGTGTCACGTTCACACTACATGAACACATGCACCACGTGTGTGTGTGTGTGTGTGCGCGCGCGCGTGTGTGTGTGTGTGTGTGTGTGTTTTGCTGCGTCTTCACTCTAACCCGCAACATTTCTCGGATGCTATCCTATCCTTTTTCTATTTGATGCTTCCTGTTGTATTCCATTATGGCCCATTATGGTATCTCTCTCTCTCTCTCTCTCTCACTGCTAATTGTGCTCTCTTTTTGGAGTGATGCCTAGTTGTAATGATGATGATGATGAGGCTCTGAGTACTGACCTCGTTAGCAGCACATCCATCCAGCAGTGTCCCTGTGAAACACACTCTCAGTGTCCCTGTGAAACACACTCTCTGCTCCTGCCTCCCCCCCCCCCATCAGGAGGTACCTGAGCAAGAGTCCTGAGCAAGAGGAGGCTGCCGCCGCCGCCGTTAACGACGACGACGAGTACGACGACTACGAAGGCCTGCCCTCGCTGGAGGGCGACGCCGTCCCCTTCTCGGACTCCATGACGCTGCGCCGCAGGATGCTGGCGGCCGCCGCGGAGCGACGTCTGCAGAGGCAACCCGACCCCTACCATTAAGGACAAACTGGCGACCAGTGAAGAGTACTACTGGTGCACCTGCCCCCCTGCTGCACCCCCCCCCGCCCCCCCGCTGCACCTTCTGTCCCTAAGCGGAGTCCCCCCACTAGGGACGAAGTAGCCTACTGATCCGGAAGCATCCGTCGAATTCATCTGAGCAGACATGAGATTGATGCATGACATTTGCTACTGCTGTGTTTTGTTTTTTGTTTTTTTAAACATACTGTCTTGGTTACAATAGCTAGATAAGGTTATGGGGGGGTTGAAATCTTTTTTTATTAATTGTCAGTCTTGCCCCATGAAATACCAAGAATCGAAGTAGGCTGTCTCTGAATTGAATCATAATTTGCCCACTAAAATCTGTGCATGAGTAATTGATTTCGATTTTGATTAAGAGCGTATGTAATCTGGAGACCCTGGAGAGCTCTGTACAGAGGGAGGTCCTCGGCTCCAGAAGGGATAGGTTCTCAAGCTAAGCTAGTTGGTTGAATTCAGGCCCCCAAAGCTCCATGTTGCTCTGCTTGTACCAAAGCAGTCTTTGCTATGATTCAGGTGTGATATAGCCTGTAACGCACCCCTGAGGACTGGAACCATTTGAAATATCCACAGCACTGTCGCGTACACACTGCATATGAAGGGAGTACACGGTTTGGAGTAGTCGTAGAATGTGTTCACTGGAAAAGGTATGTTCGCCTTTCACGCTAGAAGTTTGGGCTCGCAATATCGTCACCTCAATGTAACCCTCTCTACCACCACTAGTGCTAGAAAATTAGGCAGATTTCAGAACACGTTTTTCAGTTAAGGTGGAATAAGAGGGCTAAAGTTAGTTTCTGTTTTTTTAAGTTACGGGGTAAGGTTGTTACAGAGTAGGTTTCTGTCAAAATGTCCCTGAAAATAAGTCCTCAAAGTTTTTTTTTTTTTTTTATCCCTTTCTTTTTTAAACTTTGCATCCCTTCATGTTTCTGCAGTTGAAATCACAGCAACCCCCCCAGTCTTAGCTGATGAGCTCTGTTGGCCTCTTGTCAGTATTGGCTGTTATTTACTATAGTCTTCTGTATTTGTCATGACTGCTCCTGTCTCTGGCATGAGGAGTGAGGAGATACGTTGACTTGCATTAGTCATCACATGGGTCTTCATCCCTTGATGGGTTCTGCAGAATGCAGTTAGAATTACATTCTCTTTTTTTTCTCTATTCTGAATTCACAAAATGTTACTTTGCATGATAAAGTGCTAAAAGCAAGCAAAAACGTTTGAGAGCAGCTTAATGATCCATGTTAATGTCGAGAGCAGTAAGCAACTAATTCTGAAGATAGATACTCTTTAGATGCACATTAACTTTGACTATTAAAATAAGAAGATGTCAGGTGCCCATTTGCCATATGATAGTGTACCAGTTCTAATATGTTTAAACGTTAATGCTAATTAGGAGGTAATTAGGAGGTATTTTAAGTTGTTTTCATTGATTCTTTATGTTGAGTAAATGTAATAGGTAATATGGGCTACACGATGCTTCAAAACACAGGCTTTAGCTTGACTGGATCACAGTTAGATTGCTTAGTCATTGTCCTTTGCACTGTGAGATGACTATTTTAAATGGTATTTTATTTAGATCATGCTATTGTCTTTTTATTTTGGATGTCATTTTCTCTATGCATGAATCTGTGCATCCAAGGCGTAAAACAAATCGTCATGATACAGTATGTATCCGTGACGCTTCTCTTCCTAGTATTTCTCTAAGAGTGTTCTGCAGATAAAGCTCTCTGGAAATGGACAGCGATACAGATATGTTTCACAAGGTTGGGCAAGGTCTTTGTGGACCTTGAATATGACGTTGGTTGTGTTTTTGTGTTTTAGTTGCACATTGCACCTTGAAACAGTATTTCTTGATCCATAGATGACAGGGTCACCTGGATGATGTATCTGTTTACAGACTGGTTTGTACCATACTTTTGCAAATGATAATAGAAAACTAAATAAATTAATGGAATGCATTTTGTAACACAATTCATCTGTGCCTAAATTCTACAGTGGATAAAGAATTGTGATTTTGTAAATACTTTTGTAATGACTGTATTATAAATGTGAAATGACCGTGTACAAATACAATTCAGAGCTACTATAGAGGCTTTGGATCAATCCCCATATTTGCTGTCTGTGTCTTGATTGAAAATGGCTGCAGAATGATTCAAAGAAACAGTGTATTCAGTAAGGTGAAATGTTCACAATATCACAAGTAGAACTTATTGTTCTATTCAACTCTCATTTTACTTTACAGACCCTCAAACCAGTTGTAAACTACCTTTCCATCAGAATGTTCTGTTGTCTACTCGGTAGAAGATGCCTGACGTCTATAAAAGAAGAAGAGTAGATGAAATACCAAAAAAATGTGGAAATGGAATTTGACTGTTTTAGATTTGATGTGTGTTTCTTTCACAACTGGATGTCGGTAAATATATTTTTAAAAAAAATGATATTGATCATACTCTGGGACTAACTGCAACATGGCACTAGGGGGCAGTAACATACTTCAGTGTCCATGAGGAACCTTTGCTGAATACTGTATGTGCATTATAAGGCCCAATCCCGATTCCCTTTTCTACCCCTATGGCTCGTTTTCGAGTGCCACTCGATTTTCAGCCAAGGCCTCGGAAAAGAGCCACAAGCCATAGTGGTTGAAATGTTTCCCTATGAAATGGGACAACCCTTCAAGACCCTACTCATCAGTAGTATCATAGAAAAGCATTGACGCTCGCAATTAATTCACAACTTAATCGCTATCAATCGATCAAACAAGTCATCAAATAAAAAAGAACAATGCTTCATTATCAGACCATGACAGAATAACGGCGCTCTAATCTGTATGAAACCTGTGCTCCTACCCTGCCAGTCTGCACTGATATAGGAACAACAGTGCAACAACTTCGCGGCTGAACTTTAGTTAAATTTACGGCGTCATATGCCATCAAAGGGAAACATGGAAAAATGCATGACTTACAGGGAGTGCAGATTTATTTTTATGGCGTTCCGAAATCCGATGTGACAGGAACGCTGGAGAAACAGCCGCTGTCCACTGCATTAATCAACTACATGATGAGTCTCCCGCTCACTGCTCTCCATCAAAAATGGCACATCCATCAATAATATTACATAATAACAACTGCTTGATTGCAGGTTGTTTTGGTTTAATAAGTGCCGCTATACAGCTGTATCGTCATATACCATCAAGTGGGGGAAATGTTACATGGAACCAGTGGTGTAGTCTAGTTTTTTCTAGTGGGTATACTGTGATTTTGCCCTCCCAGTCAGAGCGACACCTGTCCCGTAGCGACACCCC
The DNA here is from genome assembly GCF_963989245.1 of Nansenia antarctica. Taxonomy (NCBI): domain Eukaryota; kingdom Metazoa; phylum Chordata; class Actinopteri; order Argentiniformes; family Microstomatidae; genus Nansenia; species Nansenia antarctica. The sequence continues at coordinate 12,637,006 of NC_137679.1, read as the reverse complement.
ATAAGCACCACCACAGCCACACTCACTTATGCATACAGTATGCATCTACACCAGTGTTTGCTGCCTTGGGGGGGGGGGGGGGTGGCATGGACTGTACTTGTACATCAAGCTGCCTCACGCTACAGAAACAGGAGATAGGCTCCTGCCCCCTAAGGGCCGTTAGGCTCGAGAACCATCGGTTCTCAAGGCTACTTACTTATCCTATCTAGATCCAAGATGGCGGCGCGCTTAGACGCGAGGCTCGGAGTGGCTTCCACGCTGGTGTTTTTTTAGTGTTTTTAAGAATATTTGTATGTACATTTTTATTTTAATACTTATTAAAATAACGTGAAAAAATACTTTTGTGCAATATGACAACCCTAGTTGACTATCTGTGCAGTATAGTACAGTGGATTGTGTACATAGCCTTTATTTATGTAAACCAGCTCCTTACCTTACCTTGTGATTTTGTGCTTTTTCTAAAATAAAAAAAATAAAAAATCCCTTTCCTAACACCAGGGGAGCCACCCCTCCTAAATTTCGTTGTTTGGTACCTGTACTGTAGCAATGACAAATAAAGTCCATTCCATTCCATTCCATTATGTGGTCTTGACTACCTGTCCACTTTCTCACCTGGTTCTTGCTCTCTCTCTCTCTCTTTCTGGTGTGCCGACACCATCCTGCTCTCTCTCCTTCTCTCCCTCTCTATCCTCCTCTCTCCCTCTTTTGCTGTCAACCAAAAGGCAAATATAACAACCAAAGTATTTATAATTTAATAAGAGGTATACATTGAATTCATATCAAATCATAACATCATTCTAATTGAATATTGGGTTGCTGTGGGCAATGCAGTCAGATACTGTCTTTACTTACTCTCTCACCTGTAAGAAAATCGTATGTCCAACTACAAAAAACAGACATTTCCAATGAGTGAGGGTTTGTTCCAATGCTTCAATCCACTGTCCATGTACTGTAAATATACCATTATGGTATTACCATAAAGCCCAATTCTAGCAGAATAAGAAAGATTGTATATCTACTTTAAGTAAAATAATAAAGTGCCTCCAGTTAGCTCTTTAGCTGGCAAGTGTGCAGCAGACTAGCTCATCTCATCACCTCTGAGCACGCTAGCTAGCTTGCTAGTTCTTTGACACTATTATTCACACCATGAAACTATAATCAGACACTTTCTAATCACAATAATAACGACTCATTTGAACCAACTTTCTCTGTCAGAACACAGTAATTATATTTGCTAACGTTTCAACTTGCTTACTTTCTTCTGCAGAGCTTTCACCCTGCAAAAACTCTCTCGCGTCGCACGCGCACACAAAACAAAAACAAACCATTCTCCCGCGGCACGAAGCTGTGTGTGGAGGTCTGGCCCGCCCGCGAATTTGCGAAACCTAGGATAGTAAGGGGAGGCAGGGCAATACCGCTACCTGATTGGTTGGCGAAGCACTCCCTCATTGCCCCCTCATTGGCTGGCGAGATTCCCCCTACCATCCTAGGTTTCGCAAATTCGCGGCCCGCCCACCCCAAGGCTCTGTAGGGGAAATACTGAGACATTCTGAACGACTGGTTATGCGATAACAAACATGTCAGAAAGTTCGAAGTAAGTGCTTCGTAACACAGACGGGGTGAATTTTATGAATGAAAGTGAAAGTTCTGTCACAAAACGCCGTTACGTATTCTCGCGCATTTTTTAGTGGGTGACACGCAAATCCTTGGCCGTTCCTAGTGGGTATACGCAAATCCTTGGCCTTTCCTAGTGGGTATACGGCGTAGTCCTGCGTATCACGTAGACTACACCACTGCATGGAACTAGGTCAAAACGTGTGACTAATCATGCAAAAATCTGCCTAATGTTAGATAGATTACTTAACATTAAATATGTCTACCATCACCCGCTGTCAAACGCCACAGGTAATAATTTATTTCTAAATAAACAGGATTGTACATCTCGGAAATGTGAATCGCGCTCCGTGCCGTGCCTTCTATGGGAAGGCTGTGCTTGAGCCAAATGCCGGTAGATACCCGTGTTGCTCCCTTTCACGCATGTCGCAAATTCCCTGCGCGCTGGACTGTGTTATGCTTGTTGTAAAGAAAAGGTATATAATGCATTGAAATGACATTAGTAGGTGTCATATGCCATCAGACATGGAAATAATGTCAATATGCGCAACTGTCATCCACAAATCAGCCTGTAAGGGTAGACACAGCATGTCGCCATAAAAGCGTTTTTTTTGTTATGCTTGTTATAAAGAAACGGTCTATAATGCATTGAAATGACATTAAACTAAGATAATAAGATGGTTATCATAATTTGTCAAATCTTTATTAATAAGTAATTACAGAGAAAGGAAATGACATTTGTGGCTGTGTTCCGTATTGAAAAGAGCGAAATCAGACTTCTGTAGATGATTCGCAATGCATCCTGGGAGCAAGGCAGTGGTGTGCCGTCAGGGCCAGCAAGGCCTTCTCTGCTGGCCTAAACATCATCAGAATATACATTTTATTTTAATATATATTTTCCACAAATATGTATTAATGATTCCCCATAGTCTATTCTCTTCATTTCATAGCTTTCCTCTTGGTTGCGCTGCTTCCAGTCTCCGATTGAGATTTGGAGGGCTGGCCTTTATGTTAGAGCTTTTATCCAATCAAAATGTGTTGCTAGGGGGCTCAAAAATCTGCCCGCCTTCACATTAAACGGTGCTGCGGATTCGACCTGTAACTTAACATTGGAACGAGAAAACCTGTGGCGTACCTAGTAAACCTACGTAGATGCGAGCAAAAGCAACAACGGCGCCTGCTGTAAGGCTCAATGATGTCAGCACCCAGCACGTCTTTTGATTGGATACGCACTATTGCTACGCACTATTGATACGCACTATTGATATTCACTATTGAGATGCGGAACTATGCCGGAAGATGTGAAACTTTTGAAAGTGCGCAGGGAAACGGAGCCTCACAACGAAAGCTTTCGTTGACTGATCGATAATACTGATCGATTGTGTCCTGTTTTTGGGTAAACAATAACTTTCATTTAGGGGACACAATGAAAGCGCCAAGTCCACAAACAGAGGAAACTACGTTGAGCTTCTTTCTTTTCTGGCTGAAAACAACCCAGATTTACATTACCACCTGTCCACAAACAAAGTGTTTACTGGGACGTCAGGCAAAATACAAAACGACCTGATTTTTGCTATTGCTGAAGTGATGGAAGAAGAGATCAAAATGGAGATTAAAAAGGCACCCTTTGTCGCTATTATGGTGGACGAGACGACAGACGTGGGTAATGTAGCGATCTTAAAGATGTTAGTTTAACACTCTTCATTGTAAATGCGGATTTATTGATTAAAAATGCTTCGGAAATATTAATATAACTCTGTTGTACTTGTCTGACTATGTTAAGGTGATGCAACGCCCGGTTATACTGTGTTTCTGTCTAGTTTCTAGAGCCATGGCGTCATAACGATGGTATTAAGAGGTAGAATAATTCAGGTAGGAATGTGTCGGACATCACTGAAGGCCTAGGTGTGAAATGCACCGCCCGCCACTGGAGCAAGGGGTATGGCTCCGAAGCTAGTCTGGTCCTGAAATCGCTCCAAACGAAGCCGTGGATAGCCCTCCCCCTACCCCTTAGCCCTTGATGAAATATGAATTGGGACACCCCTACCCTAAACGTGAACGTGCAAAACAAAGCCATAGGGGTGATAACAAAGCCGTAGGGGTGAATTTGGATTGGCCCCAAGTGTAGAAGTCTGCATTATGTGCAGGGTTCGAGTTATAAGCTGAGCTTTGTGGGGGTCTCCAAAATAACAGTGCGAAATGTTCTTCGGAAGCACTTGATTTTGTTTGAGCTCTGCTATTTCAACAGTTTCAACGTTAGGTGTCATAACAGGTGCAGCTGAATTCAAGTTTGGTTTCTTGGATGAAAACCCGAAACTTTCCAGGCTTGTCGACTCGGTCGGCAGCAGTGGCCTTTTTTGGGGCGGCATGATAGCTAGCTACTGAATGTTTTCTTCTCAATAATCGTGTTTTCACGTTCGCAAGCTCTCAACGATCATATTCTGCTGTTGCACAATATTCTACTGCGCCCCATAGTGTCTTGGTGGTAAAGTGCAGGCAGTCAAAGGCATACTGTCATCACAGGAGATTAATGCTGGTGCGCGTAGTTCTTTTGGAAAACGTGTTTATTTTAGAATATTTATCATATAAATAAATATAAATAATACTCATTACATTGACATTTTTGATCAAATAATGGTTGTGGTAATGTATTATTAGCGACCCCCACAGATGTATGATTTTACTGCTTTCATGGGAGCTCAGACCTTCCTTATGGGAGCTCAGCTTCCATTGGCTCCCACATAACTCGAACCCTGATTATGTGTTCCGATTAATTTACTCAGTGTGATGAGTGTGGAGAAGAAAAAAAAAGAGACTCAAATATTTGCTCGTTTTTTCACTGTGTACAGAGAATGAGTCTGGAGAAAAGCAAACACCATCAATGTCTTGATCAAATGAAAAGGTTAACACCGCGGTAGTAGCATCACAATATGTTCATAAATACATCTAATAAACATATTTACCTTGTTTACACCTAAATTACCCAGTGTTTGCATTAACAACAGATACCCTCATGGAAACCAACATGATATGAAAATGTGTAGGCAGACAACACAAAACATACAGCCGTTGTTGTGCCTTAGTTAATTAGCCTCTAACCCTCTGCAAATTGCCTGTTGTTGCCACCAGTGTTGGAGACAGCATAGGGGTCTAAGTGGGACTCTAGCAGTGAAATATTGTGGTAATGCTGCTAGTATAACAGTATGTGCTGAGCCTCTTATCAGGCTGACCATACTGTCATTCTCTCTGCAGGACTCTGAGCTGTTGAATTCAGTTTTAATTGGTTCTGCACTATACCGGGGCTGCCAGGGACAGAACCAGTTGCCGGAGGGGTCCGTGTGGCAAAATCCGGGGTTTTTGCTTGTTGCTGTTGGAGAATCTTAGCTGTGAGTGGTTGCTGTGGGGGAGCTGTGAGGGGTTGCTGTTGGGGGGCTGTGAGGGATTCTTGCAGGGGGAGGTCAGACTAGCCAGGGTTCCGGATGAGCTCCCAGTCTGTGTGGCCATAGCAGGTTTTTAGGCACAATGAGATGGATGACTCATTGCAGTAACTGAAAGATCATATGCTAGCTACCCAACACAGTTTACTTTAATTTGTTTGATGTCGATGTCTCTTCTATTTTTCTACCTTAAACAATCATTTGACAAGAGCTGACCAGATTTGAACATTGTTAATTATTATTTATTAAATCTCTCTCTCTCTCTCTCTCTCTCTCTCTCTCTCTCTCTCTCTCTCTCTCTCTCTCTCTCTCTCTCTCTCTCTCTCTCTCTCTCTCTCTCTCTCTCTCTCTCTCTCACTCTCACTCTCACTCTCACTCTCTCACTCTCACTCTCACTCTCACTCTCACTCTCACTCTCTCTCCCCTCCCCCTAAAGCCCTAGGTAGTGAGTTAGGGCCTGGGGCTAAACGCCCCCTGTGACTCCCTGCATGTGTGGGTTTCACTTGTCAGGTGATTGAGGATATCAGAATCCATAATTTAGCTCACGATGCCCCTGAGGAGGCTCCGGTTCAAGAGCTGGTGACCTACGTCTCACAGCTGCACATTCACTGTCATAAGTTCTTGAATAATCACATTTCATGAATACGTAATCTGCATGGATATGAAATGCAGAGGTATTCCTACCGATAAAAACAATGCAGATTTTTCCAACAGATTCTCCCTACAAAACATCATTTGCGTAATGCTATTCTGTGAACTATAAAGACTCGGAGAACCGTGTGCAGCTGCAGTGCACTGGCAATGTAAATTAACCATATAGCTACTGGTGTTTACAAAAATGAATAGATCAGGGTTAATAATCCTATTGAATAAAAGCTGGAGTCGAGGTAGCCTCTCACACAGGGGAGGGGGATGGAGGTAGAAATCGAAAGACAGGATCATTGTAATGCATGGAATGGAATCAGGAATGGTATCATTTAAGGGTACCATTCCTCATTCCATTCAATCTATGCATTACAATGACTCAGTCCTCAGATTATTGCCTCCCAACCCCCCACCCCCCCACCCCCCCCACCCCACACCCCAGTGCAGCTTGACGATACCAGGGCAGTCACTGCTGACATTTGGAAGTAGCGCTCTTCCAAGCACAGGGGAATTGAATTTCAGATGGGCATCGCTCATAGCGTCATGACCTGTGCTCAGTTCAGACATATAGCAGAATAAATAAGCAGTAGAGTGTAAAAGGAAATGTCTCGGGCTCCCAAAACGCCGGGACCAGAAAATCTTCTCCAGTGATTTTTGCACAAATATCCACTTTCCTCAGCGTTCACCACTGTGAAAGCCACATCGGCCTCATGCGGTTAGTGTGAATTCAATTTACCATTTCATTTCTATTGCCTGTGTTGGTAATGTAATATGATTGTCATGTTCAAAGAGACAATGTTGCTCTTCCGAGGGGTTCCTGTGTTTACTGAAGTAAGTACAGCTTGACTGGTTTTCTGGTCATCCTAGAGCAGAACACTAGAACAGCCATGGGTGGGGTCATTTGACCTTTGCACTCGATCACATTTCAGGATCCTCCTTTCATGATTTTTCCTAAGATACAGTGGGGTGCAAATCATACGCCATCATCTGGAGGGACTGCATTTATTGCAGTGAATATGCGCCATTTCTTGAATTATGTGACCTTGCATAATCATGCGCCATTTACATTTACATTTACATTTACATTTTTGGCATTTAGCAGACGCCTTATTCCAAAGCGACTTACAATCAATACATTTGAATACTAAGCATGTGAATCAGCAATCCACCATTCGTTGCAGGAAGAGTAATCTAGCTCGGGCCCGGGGCCACTGATAGAAGGAAAAACCTTCTCCCTATTATCGCCTTCTACTAAAACTTTTTTTTTGTTGCATTTAGCTGATTATGCATTGAATTATGCGATCAAAGAATCAAGTTTTTTTCTGGAGGGACTGAATAGCTGCAGACTCCAAAGGCAAACACAAAGCCTAGAATCAATACTGACATTGACACCTCTCTTATGCCTGCACAAATTATGTGACGGAACACACCGGAACACCTGTAAACAGTAAACAGTAACACCCATTACATTTGTGTGCCCTGAAATAGGGGGACTATGCATTAAAAGTGTGTAATTTCTGAATGGTACAACTAATGTACACAAATACCATCAAATACAAGCTGAGAATCTCTACTTTAACCTCACAGTCATTCTTGGATCTCAAATCCAAACTTTTGGAGTGTATTAGAGCCAAAAGAAGACACAATGCTTCTCTACTCCCATTCCTTATGTAGGGCCCTGTACAACAATAACAAGTCAAACAGACCACAGATAATTCTGTCGGGTCTATGCTCCACCAGGCGAACCACATTCAAAACAAATATTGATTTTGTCTGCTGGTTTACAACAAGCAATCAAGTTACTCACAAAGTGTTCCAAATGTCTATAATCAGGGCGGATTTGCCATGCCCGTGGGTATTGCACAGCCAGCTGAGACTATCTATGCAAAATGATGGCTTGTAAAACAAAAGTAAGAAGCATACGTATGTTTAGAAATATGGGTGAGGAAGGGGACGTGACTGCTTTTTGCAGGCTGTGTGCGTGCGGCTGTGCGGCCTTCTACGCACATGTACCGTAATCGCTTTAATCATGCAAATAGTTCTAGTCCGTCTGTCTGTGTTGCTGATATCACCATTACGGTTGAAATGGTTAGCGATTCATAACTGTAAAGTACATTTCATAAAACCGCCAGACAACACGTAGAAAGTGTGTTTGTCTCATCCATTATCCACATCATTACCCTCATTACCATGTTCAGTAGTACTGTTATCAACATCTATGGTGTTTACTCAGATACACATACTCTACTATGGCCTATAGTACATACACACACAAGAGGAAATGTCACAGGATGCTCATTAAAAACAAGGTCCAAACTGACAAACTAGAAAAACTGTGTTTTGACATCCAGATGCCTCTTCTTCTGAGGCTGTAATTGTGCACTGATCATGCAAATAACTGTTATTGTCTTTCTGTCTATATGTGCGACCAATCATGTTTGCCATGGGTATGGCATTCATAACTGTAAGGTCAGTTCAGATTCACCGTGATGAGTGTAAAAGCTATGGTGAGGGGAGCAGGTGTTAATCCCACCTCAGGACATGACTTGGCTATCAAGAAAAGCTGTGGTAGTCATGAAATTCTTCTTTTTATATATGAAAAAGATTATTATTATTATTATTATTATTATTATTATTATGTTACAAACAGACATTTAGGAAGAGTCAGGGAAGGAGGATGGCATGGGTTTCACAATGGTAGAGTTATTTTATTGTTGTCAAATTTGTGTCAAATCGTGGCCGTGGACGTCTGGTATGACTAGTATTAAAAGCTCTTTGGAATGTTTATGTTTTCGAACAAACAAAAAAAGCAGTTTGTTTACTGGGAAGAGAGGCCATTTTGAAAGGTTTTACAATCCTCCATGTCTAGGAGCATCCATCACATTGGCAAAAATCGTCTAATTGCATATACAGATGTCCTTAAATCAATATAAAGAGAAATACATGAGTTATTTATTAATGCACAGGCATCGGGTAAATAAACAGCCATCTAGTGGTATGTGTGCCTTATCGAGCTTAGCTGGATAATTATTTTGCCATCCCATGACAATTATGGCCCTTATGTTTAGAAACCCATTAAAAGCCAATCAGAAAGATGTGCATGGTTGATACAATAACAATGTTTCAGTAAGTATTTTGTTGACTTATTCAGTCAGGCATCACACTTCTGGACTTTCTAGGGCTCTCTCAGTAAACAGCGAAACCAGCAAATGTTGCCTCGAACAACCCCTCGTTGCCAACAGAGGCACACAGAGACTTTGAGTACTGCATGAGTCATTAGGTATCAATGGCACACAGAGTTCACAATAATGATCCTGCCAATACTCTATACTTAATGACTATCAAGGGCTTGGCATGGCAGGGTAAAGCAGTAATGGTGCTTTTCCAACTCAAATCCTTCTTCCACTACCATCAATCATACTGTGAGATTGTTCACTCTCGTTGTGTTCTAGAACTTCAGAGGATGCCTCTCCTGATTTCTGTTGGACAGACGTTGAACATAACATCACAGGCTGATATGGAAATCTGTATTGACCTGTGCTGGACACATTAGACCCTAATGGGTTTATATATCCGACCTTCCTGAAGGAGAGAGAGGGAGAGACAAGGAGAGGGAGATGCAAACAGAGAGGGAGAGAGATAAAGAGAGAGAGAGAAGGGGAGAGAGAGAGACAGACAGACGAGGCAGACAGACAAGACAGCGGGGGCTAAGATTCAGAGGTAGGGCTGACACCTTTGAGCCAAAGCCTTCATAGCACTTTAAGAGTGATTGGTGTCATAACAAATGCTATTAGATGAAGGAACTGTGTTCTTTGCAGAAAAGAAAATGTTGATACCCTTGAAAAAGACATATACATGCCGAGTGCCTAGTCTCTTATTTGCACCATTAAGCCTTTGTACAATTGTATTGACCTACTCCACGCTACATTTACGGTCAGTGATGTAGTATTGCCATTCACATTAGAGAATACTCTCTAGTGCCACTCTTAACACTAGGACAGCCGTGCCTATTTCACCTACTCTTATTTTGCCTCAGGGGTCAAATGACAATAGTCTTTAGAATGGGAAGCTGCTACTTACACACAAAGACCACTAGTTGGCCGGCTTGTAAATTAGCCTGCCTCTTAGCAAAATAGCTTCATACTAGCTTATCCTGATGTGATTTTGAAAATGTAAGGATACTGGGTGGTAGAACGCACATATCTAGGATAAGTCATGAAAGGAGGGTCCTGAAATTTGATCGAGTACAAAGTTATAATCTTTTTTTTTTACTCACTTCAAATGACCCCACCCATGGCTGTTCTAGTGTTGATTGTATTGTAAGGCAGATGAAGCAGTCATTAAAACAGGCTGTTTTATGATTTGTGAGTTCCTTCTAACCTCCAGACCAACAGGTGTTCAATATGACTTATGCCCATGGCGATTAGGTAACAACTGCATGACATCTGTAACCTCCATTACCTCAGTTGCATGTGGCTCAATGGAGTAAATCAACAGATATTAATGTCATCCTCTTCTCCCAATACAATTACTTTTCAATAAAACGACAGAACAGTTAGGCTACCATATCTCTTGAGTTTTATCCTGTCAATGTGATTTTTGCAGCATGTACAGTATTTGAGAGCTAAGGCTAGTTTCACTGGGACAATGGCATCATGCAGCCATGATTTCTCATTTAAGATTCAAAGCGAGTCTGTTTGTACTTCACCACTACAGAGACAGTTATTACATGAGAATGGCTGGGCCTTTGATGGTTTGCTCAAAAACAATGTGCTACACTGCCCATTCCATCAGTGCTCTCTTATGAGAGGAGCAAAGCATAATGTGCAACCTTCACCCACCGTTCAAAGTGTATATCTTCATATTTCCTCTTCTTATGCTTCTTATTGGTATTTGGAAGATCCGCAAAGCAGTTTCTGATATTGTTAATTGAATCCTCAAACATTAGTTGATAATCTTTAGATTATTTAGAGGAGGTAATACATAAATATCTAATATACTGTATACTTAATTATCTTCTTTAGATATTACATACCAGGATACTTTTACATCAAGAATTTATGAGATGTTCTTCAGCAATTAAGAGAGATGCATTCAAGGTCATAGCACAGAGGAGATAGAGATCTACAAAGCTTAATTCAACATGGATTGTAATACTGTATATTACAATATTATTGTTACAGTTTTAAATTCCAATAAGAGCATACACTTTTTTCTTTTTCATTGACATCATCTTTCCAGACGGCCACGTCTCCAGATAATGAACTTTAATTCATGTCAGAGACTGCAAAGAAAACGTTATTGTGCAACTTTAAATATGCAAGTCGTCATCAGTTGTCTGACTAAACCAGTGTTATTGTCATTGTCAGAGAATAATTTACCAATCTAGAAGAGCAAAGCGTTGGACAAAGTTCTTCTTGTGCTAAGTGGGATTGATAAAATAAAAAATAAAAAAAAGGATCAAAGCAGCATAGATATTGCCGGAAGCTTTGAAAGAAAAAGGGGTGGCTCAACCTCTCAAATGAAGTACGCTTGTTATGTTATGCTATAGGCGTTTTAATTTTTTTTGATTACTTTGGAGACTCATACAGTACATGACTCCTGGAGCCAATGTCCTTCCTTTCGACCCATTTCCAGTATAAACTTTTGACTTCAACCCTGCTGCAACGCTAGTATCAATGATGGCCAAAGGCTTATGGTTTCTCCATACTGTCACTGTGTGAACTAGCACTTACCATGTGCAACTTTGGCCTTACAAGATGGAGAACTTCCCCTACCAGGCCTTAAGGACACTGACTCTGACTCCGAAGTGTGGATCTACTGCGAATGGACCCAGTTACATATGCGGGGGAGGAAAGGGTCAGCTGTAGAGGCATAGGTGGAGGCGGGCAATATACAGTACTAGTGTGTAGGTGCAGGGGCGTTTGTAGGACTAGAGGACACAATGTATGTTAACAGCTAAATAACTCAGCAATCTGGCGCACTTCAAAAGTCATAAAACGATATAAATACAATACGAGACATTTTATTGTTAGGTAATTTGCACCTTCCCACATGACACAGCAGACACAACCAGTACTCAGTTCAAGTGTGGGTCTGTACTCTGGAACACATAGGCATATCTACAATGCAATATCTACAGTGTATCGTACCTCCATACCCCTCAACAACTTCCCACACACACACTAACCTATCCAATGAGAGACTGACAGGCCCAGGTCACTGTATAGTTAAGGGTTAGGGTTAGACCAACCTGTATAGTTAAGGGTTAGGGTTAGACCAACCTGTATAGTTAAGGGTTAGGGTTAGACCAACCTGGATAGTTAAGGGTTAGGGTTAGTGAAGTGGACATGGAGTGGCTAATTCTACAGTATTGGTTATTGATATTGGGCTAGGTTTAATAATGATATTGATACTAGATATAATTGCCTAGGTTTAATCATCTAGTAACGTCTTTGGAAAGGCTAGTAAAGGCTTTTCTGTCTCTGCTTCTTGTCTCTTGTATTCACTAGTCATTCTTCTGCGATGGTCTCCTGAGGGGAGGTGTGGTGAAGTGGATCAGGAATAGAGGGTTCAGCCTCACACTAAACATATACAATTAGCACCGAAGAACCTCTCAGGAACATGCGAGGGTCATTACCAGCATGAGCCCAGGACACATTTAATCAAGGGCATTCAAAACACATCTGTGATCTGTAGCAGCGTGGCTCTGGCCGAACACTACCATGCTAATGACTCACAAGCTCTATTCCCGCAGTAACCAGTGACTCATCAGGTCAGAGACTACTCATTAAGGCTACTCAAACATAATCTTGATGGGCCAGTGGCTGTTGCTCTCAGCCTTCTCACCCTTGTAAACCACATCAACATTCATTTGAAGTAAAAGGACAGACACTATTTAACCTAAACCATGTGACCTCAGTAGAGGGAAGGTTCATTAGACCTAAAGGCGGTACAGGACCTTGGCCGCAAGGACAAACAGACTGAAGAACAGCTTCTACCCCAGGGCCGTCCAGGCCCTGAACACAGCAAAGACCTAGGTTCTGGGCCCTGGACAGTCTGGACGGATTGATGGCAGCTGCTGGACTGAAAAAATCAGGTGTAGTGCTGAGGCACAAATATGTACATTTCAAGCCTGCAAACTGCGACACTTTAAATAAATGTGCAATAACACTATTGTGCAATATGACAACCCTAGTCGTCTATCTGTACAGTATAGTATAGTGGATAGTGTACATAGCCTTTATTTATGTAAACCAGCTCCTTCCCTTCTTGTTTTTAGTTTTTTAAAGTTTTTTTTTTCTTTTTCCTAACACCAGGGGAGCCACCCCTCCTAAATTTCGTTGTTTGGTACCTGTACTGTAGCAATGACAATAAAGACCATTCATTCATACAGGAGAGAAGGTTAATTCTCAGGTCTACATACAGGAGAGAAGGTTAATTCTCAGGTCTACATACAGTAGAGAAGGTTAATTCCCAGGTCTACATACAGTAGAGAAGGTTAATTCCCAGGTCTACATACAGTAGGGAAGGTTCATTCTCAGGTCTTCATACAGGAGAGAAGGTTAATTCCCAGGTCTACATACAGTAGAGAAGGTTAATTCCCAGGTCTACATACAGTAGAGAAGGTTAATTCTCAGGTCTACATACAGTAGAGAAGGTTAATTCTCAGGTCTACATACAGGAGAGAAGGTTAATTCCCAGGTCTACATACAGGAGAGAAGGTTAATTCTCAGGTCTACATACAGGAGAGAAGGTTAATTCTCAGGTCTACATACAGTAGAGAAGGTTAATTCTCAGGTCTACATACAGTAGAGAAGGTTAATTCTCAGGTCTACATACAGGAGAGAAGGTTAATTCCCAGGTCTACATACTCACTGTTTAATATCTATTACAGGGCCGAAAGATACGTCGTTTGATCACCCACGCGCCTTTGGGGTGCAACCGTCCTCAGAAGAGGTAAAAACCCTGTAGTGTCTGAGAGACCCTGGACTGTCCTCAGATCAGCATAATTGCATTTCAAACTGGTCAAGACCGTAGCAAGAGAGGAGCAAATCACACGGTCAAATGAGGCATGGAGCGCTTCAGACGGCCTCAGGATTTCATTACAGAGAACAGGAAGATCCGACAGAGGGCAAGCCCATTGAAATATGGATGAACACCTGACATTGAAACGGGAGAAATGTGTTTCTCAATGATGGTCTTTATTCCCCTCTCTCGCCCGATGTGAAGGTTTTAGCCGTGATTCATTTCTTGCTATTGTTCTCTTACTTTTCGATTGACGCTTGGATGTTAAAGGTAGAGCTTTTTCCTGCATTCTAATGCCTCCCTCAGGGAACTAAGGAATAGTAAAGAGAGACAGACCAACATCAGCAATAACAGCCTAATAAGCAGAGGGAGCTGTCCTTGAGGAAAATAAATGTCATATTGACATATGGTTGAATTATGTTCCTTATTATCTTCAGATTTACCGTTCGGTGGGAATTCTTAAATTGCTTCATGCATAAAATCTCCCTCTGAGTGATTTAATGTATTTCATAGATCCTTAATACCCCATAAATTCGGAATAAAAAACAAGACAGAAGCATCCCTCTGTCCGTCAGGTGACAGCAGATGGTTCTCTGTAACATTGCAGGGTTTTGTTATGTTTTTCAAAAGATTCTTTACCGTCATTGCGTTGTCTGTAAGCAATTGTTTGTCTAAATAAGGGCATGTGCCAAGAGAACCAGAGTAACCTAGCAGCTGCAGTATGCCTTGTTTGTTGTTGGCAAGGTAACAGAAAATATGTTCATAAAGAGGGCAGCTTTTTTCCAATTCTTTGCAAACAGGGATACAAGTGAAACGTTTAAAGATGCATTTAAAGTCCTTAGCGACAAGCAGCAACAGGGAGAGAAAGTACCAGGGTCTGGTAGCTAATGCTAATAGTTGAGATGTTTTGGTGCATTAAAATTAGAATCAGGTGGTGCTGTTTGCTCACAAATTAGGGTCTTGGGAATGGAAAAAATCATACAGAATCACATTCCTAAACATGAGGGGATGATTCTCTGTGAATTAATGATGCATATTTTAGCCCAGCAATGTAGGTGTTTGCTTCCGTGAGTGGGTGGTGACACAGACAGCAGCGCTGAGCCTCTCCTCTGTTGGGAGGTCTCATCACAGAGTCACACAGCTGCTACTATTTCACAGTCAACAACCAACTCAGCTACATTTGCTAAATGTACTACAAATGTTCACCCATTACTTTTATATAAATATGGGCTCCAAAATAAATGTTTATTTTAAGAGGGCAGTTCTCCCACTCAAGATGATCCTAAAAACTAAATAACTACTGCATAGAAACATTTTAGGATATTAAAGATGATTATAATGATAACAGTACAATATTAAAAGAGGCAAACACACACACACACACACACACACACTCACACACACACACACACACACACACACACACACACACACACACACACACACACACACACGAGGCATTTAACACATTCTAGTCTTTTGTCAGGAATTTAGCAGAACAACGATCCATCTTACAACTACATCTTGAATTGCACTTAGAATGTACAGAATTTCAACATGTATGAATGAATGAATGGTCTTTATTGTCATTGCTATAGTACAGGTACCAAACAACGACATAAATAAAGGCTATGTACACTATCCACTATGTAGGACATGTATCAAGTCTCTATGCGGTACAGGCTCCTTCAAGGCTGTTCGAACAGCAATGTCTCTCTGAAAACATGAAGAAAAAAAACTCTCATAACATGACCCTCCACCTATTGAGAAATTCTGATTCCAAATCACAATATCTTGGTGTTCATCATATTGACAGTCACTGAGCCGCTGAGATGCTTCTGATCCATAGACATATTGGGACACAGAAGGGCAGCTTCGGGGGGGGGGGGGGTCTATCACAGCGTGTGTGGTGTGGGTACTGTATGTACAGGTACATGCCCGTGGACAGCCCTTCCTCAGTCGTCCTCCTCATCCTCCATGGACTCCGTGTTGCCGTGAAGGAGGGGCCTCCGGTCTGGCGGGAGGGACGCTGCCATCCTCTGCCACCGATTGGGCGGCCAGATGATGTGGGAGGCCCGGCCGTGGACCAACCCCAGAGACACCTTCAAAGGGAAAAGGGGTCAGGGGAAAAAGACACTTAATGCTTAACGATATCCAGAACCTAACCGGGGTTGATAAGGGGTTAGTAGCATTCCGAGGCCTCTGATGTAAAGTTATTTCTGCCAGGAAAGAGATGATATTCAATTCTGTTCATGCTTGTTGTTGTTCAATTTGCTAAATCCACATAGGGATAATTGCACATAGGCCATGTTGGACCAAGAGCTAAATATGCTGTTTGTTAACGTTTTCCTCCTGCACAATTCTTGTCTGTCAATTAAGCAGTTTGCATAAGGTTTACAAAACACACTGGCAAATGTCAACAGCTATTCATAATGCCTGTTATCATACAGGACGCAGTGCCTATATTTACAAATGAGAAAAAAGCAGAATAATTATTGCCGCTATTCTTGAAGGTAACCTTTTGAAAAAAGTTGGATTCGGCTCGTGCCCCAGGGCTTGTTGAAGACACAGAGAAGGAGGCCTTGCTGTTTTAACTCCCATGGTAATGCACTGCCCGGGGGGATGGTTTCAGCACAAAATTGGCCTCACTTTTGACAGCTAATGTTGAAGACATTTTTAACTACCCAAACAATGCCCATTAATTGCATGGGAAGTTCAAGATTGCAGCATAATGAAATAGCCTACAAATAAATACCTTCATATTCTTCACTCCACTCCTTCAAAGGAAGAACTTTTTTTTTTCCCAGGGTTAGCAGTAGAAATTATTTCAATTAAGTCATATTCCTGTATACAGCTGTTATGGGAAACCATGAGATATCTTCCCTCCCTTAATACAGTATATAATACAGTATATTGCTCATAAACCATCTCCCCTGCAGCATGTGAGAGTAGGGACTTTAGATTGAACCCTGGTCTGGGGATCAGAGATTTCCCTTCCAGCTACCATCAATGCTCCACTGAGGAGCTCTGCGTGTGTGGACACACGCACGCACTCACCATTGGGAGGAGGTTTTCCATGTAAGTAAGTAAGTAAGTAAGTAAGTAAGTAAGTAAGTAAGTAAGGTTCTCGAGCCTAATGGCCCATAGGGGGCCTGTTTCCATAGCGTGAGGCGGCTTGAAGTACAACCCCTGGATATGACGCTGGTATGTCGCAGGGTCTTACCCCCCAATCCATCCCTTAATCCTGAGTGCCAAGCAGGGAGGCATCGGGTACCATTTCTATAGTCTTTGGTATCGACTCAGCCGGGGATCGAACTCACGACCTCCCAATCTCAGGGCGGACACTCTAACCGCAAGGCCACTGAGCTGAAGTTTGCCCTATAAACTACAAACTATGAGGGCAAAATGCACAGCACACGCCATAACAATGAACCACTGCACTACAGCAAGATAGCACAAACAACAGGCCGCGGAACTGTATTCACAATAACATCTTCAAATGCCAAGGCTGCTAAAGTGAGCAGGGATGGCCTGGAAGGCTAAAGTAACTGTTCCACTCACACAAGAGGAATGGCTGCCAAGGATGCGCAGACACCAGGGCCGCTGACAGATGACTGTAGAATACCAACACCCAACACTTCTGCCTCAGAAGAGCTTGTGAGTGTGGAAAGGAGCTACTAAGGGCGTAATACAGATGCATTTCTCATTCCTTGTCCTGTGGTTGGATCGTAAGCGCTGCGTGATATATTGACTTGACATCAGGATGTCTTGAAGGACAACAAAATGTGCTTGCTTTTTTTAGTTTCAGTTTTATGGAAATGCTCACAAATCTGGCTCAAAGTTCTTAAAATGTCGACTTCTAGATTTGCATGTCAGGGAATGATTTGAGTAGGAGTAAGACATGAAAGCGTCACGATGTGATAAACAACATTTATTTTATGTTGTTTGCTCTCCCATACCGATAGACACAACCATTGCACGTAGTTTGAGGAATTCAACACATTTAAAGCTACAATAAATACACCGTCTGATTTTAGTCGAAAAGCATGACTGTGACATTTGTTAGGTGATATCTGACCTGACAGCTCACTCGGTGGCTACATCTCACACAGCACTTCATTCTGCCCCTACCCTCCTATGGGAGCACTAAGAGCTTATTGGGTTATAAGACCAGTAAAAAAATAACAGAGAGGGAAAGAGAGAGAGAGAGCGAGCGAGTGGGAGAGGCAGAACAGGTACTGAGAGGCATGTTAATTCACCTCCTAGCGAGGAGCATACATACATTTGGGGAAGAAAACAAGGTTTCCTGTCCCAGTAGACCCATTCAATTGAAGTCAACACAACACCAAATTGGACCATTTCTTCCACTTTGGTTGTTTTCCACCGAAAAATGTAGTTACTAACCTTCGCTTCACCATTACCCAGAAATTCTTTAGCAATAATAACTACTAGAGTGTAGATTAACACTCTTTTGTCAGGAGAGAAATGCAAATTCTGCACTCAATAATGTTAGAAATATGTTTAGAATTCTAGAATTCGTGGGTCAGAGAAGTTTACAAAGCTTTCCCTTTCAAATGCATCTTAGTGTATTAGGATCCTGTACTCCATCTAGACCATTATGTGTGCAGTCACACATACCAAAAACTCGTTTTTTTCTGTTGAATATTTCATACATTCTGATACTGCCAGAAAAACATGAATAGTGCAGAGAGAGAGAATACAAGAGTCAAAATGAGGACGGTAATAATCTCAAGTCTCTGCATTTGGGACTGGCATCTGGAAGTACATCCACACTGTCAGATGCATTCCTTTTGGAAATAAAACAAACAAACAAACATGCCATGTCAGAACGATCAATGCATTTCTGATTTAGACGGTAGTTGGCCATCATAATAATAATAATAATAATAATAATAATAATAATAATAATAATACATTAGATTTGTATAGCGCTTTTCTAGACACTCAAAGACACTTTACAAAACTGAAAAGATTGAGTATTAATAATAGAAAAACACAACAAATAAATAAAAGAAAGTATAGGGGCCTAATTAAGGTAGTGCTGGGGACACGTGGGAAGGGGAGGGGGAGAGGGTTAACTGGTGAAGGCGAGCTTGAAGAGGTGGGTTTTGAGGGCCTGTTTAAATGTTGGCAGGGTGTTGGCCTGTGTGATGTGGTTGGGGAGGCCGTTCCAGAGGGACGGGGGTGCGGCTGAAAAGGCCCTATCACCCCAGGTCCGGAGCTTGGTCCGAAATAAAACAAACAAACATGTAATGTCAGAAGGATCAATGCATATCTAATTCAGACGGTAGTTGGCCATAATAGAGCAGTTCCCAAACGTGGCATCCCCTGAGAGAATCTAACTAACCTCAGTGATTTCATAAATAAGACTCAGACACTTTTATTTCTTCTGAAGAGGAAGAAAAAAAAAAAACGTTTGGGAACCCCTACCTTAATATGTACGCAGAGTATTCATGTTGTATGTACTCCATAAGATGTGACCATATAAACATACATGTAAGACACGGTCAGGCTTGTCGATTTTTCCAGTGGAAAGCCTCACTAAACCTGGGTATCATTAACCAACCCCCCCACCCCACCCCCCCACACACACACATAAAAAGCCTGTATCTCTACCCATACGCTGAAAAGTTGACTCAAAACTCAAGTCAAGACTCTTATCTGGGCTCATTTGGTATATACTGTATATGAAAACCCAGAGAGAGAGAGAGAACACTAAGGCTTCCACACAGCCACCGCTGCAGGGTGTGCCCAGTGAGGCCTGTCAGAGACTAATAGAAGGTAGGTGTGTTAGTGTGTGGAGGAAACAGCCTCCAGTTTCCTCTGAGGGAACTTTGTTTTAATAAGCCCACCGACAGTAAATACAATCCAGGTTTGTTCGCCAATGCATACCATTCAATTATTTTCACACAGGCACTTATTAAGACCTCCTCGGGGCCTATTGTTGGGGTTCTTAACAGGCAGCTGGACACAAGACATAAGCTGTGTGTTTCACTGGGCTGTGCTATTCCCACCGTGCAGAGGAAAAAGGCCGCAAACAGAGATCTTACCGGTCCAAAGCTGTTGCTGTCCAGACTGTGTCCGTGATGGTCTCCCTCGATCCAGAAGTGTCCATCAGGCACCCTCACGTAGCGGTTCTTATAGCCAAGTGTCCTAGAGAGGAGGAAGAGAGGGCGACAGAGGAAGAGAGGATTTAGAGGAAAACATTAGGGACACAAGTGACGGCAGCTGGTGAAAGGGGGAACAAGTCGGCAACCGATCAAAATGTTCCTGACTTTTATTCAGAAAATGTTTCATAAATGTCAACGTTGTTGAAAATCAATGACGCACTCGCTAGGCTCAAGCCAGAAATATCGCAATGCAACGGATTCGGTGAGTAATCCCCACTACTCTACTCTAACTAGGCAATATCCCTTTTTTTTATCAGTATGGGTTTTATGGAAGCTGCTAAATGTTGCAGTGGGAGGTTGAAGGGAGTTTAATGGTGTATGGGGCATAGAGGATGGTGAAGGGGAGACAGGCGCCAGGCTCACACTGCACTGTGCTCCCCTGTTGGGGGACAGCTCCTGGATGGATCTGACAGGTCAGGTCAAACGGAGTCTCCTGTGTCGTACAGCCTGGCACACAGCGCTAGGTCATACTGTAACTGCATAAATACTCCTCTCTGATTCTGAAGACACACTCGACACACACTTCTTAAACTCCCCATTTCCCTCAGCGAGTGCACTCAGCGGATAAGCTTTTCAGCAGAGCAACAATACCCGCAATACAGTAGAGTAACACTTCTTCGACTTTTTTTTCCTTTTTTTACATGGGGGTGGCGGCGGCGGCGGCGGGCGGGGGTCTAGATTGCGACCCGTGATTAATGTCCCGTAGCCGTCTTTGTTTGGAGATGAATCTCTGAAATAGCCCTCTATCTATACCTCCGGGAGCAGCCTCCGCTCTCCCTCCGAGTGGAGAGCGGTAATTGGCTGAGAGGGGGCTCCTCTTCCTGTGGCAGCAGCAGCAGCAGCAGCAGACAGTCTCCTGTGTGCGTGGCGAGATTAAAAACCATAGCTGTGATTTATGGCAGGCTGGCCAACAGGCAAACACACACAGCCCACCGCTGCCCAGCTCCTCCCGCCAGTGAAGCCATCAAACCTGTGTTAATTATTAATCTCCTCCCCGGCATAGCGACCTGTAATTTGTTCAGTTGGCGGCCATCACAAATAGTTGCCAGGATGAATTACACGGGGGACAATGTGTTATGAGACGTGGCCCGCCTGTCTGATTCTCTCAGGGATCCTTTCAATTAGCGCCCGCTCGGGCTATCGGGGCTGTTCGGGCTACGGCTGAGATTGGATGCGTTCACTGGTTTCGAAAGGAGCGAATGCAACGTCTTAGCATGAACTTTAACAACACTTACTAACACTTTAGCTAGCTACAGTAGATAAGAGCACGTAAGACAAGCAGTATGCTGGCTGGGTATAAGAATATATGTCATGACATTATGTGGTACACATATCACAACACAATGCAAACCCCATGATACGATACGTTAGATTAGATCGACTCACTCACTGGATGGAATGAATGTGTTCACAGTAACTTTTCAGGTCACCTACTCCCATCATCCCTATGACTTTGGTGGAAGTCAGTCATTAACAGGTAGGCTAATAACCAAGCCTGAGCCCTGTAAATCGAAAAATGTTCAAGCGGTCTGGCCTTTGATCAAGATGAGAGATAAATGGGGCGCTTAGGTGGCGTAGTGGATTAAGCGCTGACCATGTACCGCAGGGCTCCCGGTTCGATTCCAGCCGCGGACATATCCTGCATGTCATCCCTTCTCTCTCTCACCCATCCTTCCTGTCATAATCTATACTGTATCTGTCATTAAAAAGAAAAATATGAGTGGGACTGCCCCACTCAGAAAAAAAAAGAAGAAAAAAAAAAGATGAGAGATAATAGTCATCGGGGGCCAATTCCTTCGTCTTAGTCTCATAACCATCCGGATGGTATCAACTCCTCACACCCATCAGCGCAGACCTCGCTGAGTGTGACTCCCACATCACCTTGAGGGAGGCCACTGAGAGAGGACATGGTCTTTGTGATGATGATGATGACTCGTATAAACCAACCAACACCTATGCTACAGTCTGACACAGACCTGCCTTGGATAGACTCCAATTGATAGGTTAGTCACCATGGGATAATACTGTAGCAACCGTTGAGTCACTCAAGTCAGACTCTCGATTTAAATTAAATGCGGGTCATTTTGGTATGGCAGGTGTCAGGAATAGCTGGGCTAGGTGGCTATAAATGGCGTTTTAGAGACAGTATTATTATCACATTTCACACGCTACACCTGGTGAAGTGGGCAGTTGAGGTCGGGGTGGGCGTGGGGATAATGAAAAGCTTTAGACGTCAGTTGGCTGCTGTTTATCTTGCGAATGAAAGGAGGACAAATGCAATATGATTGCTGTGAGAATGAACGGCTCTTTTATACTGTGAGAATAAATTGCTCTTTCTGATTAGAATCACATTAATATACACAGCATGTTGTTTTATAATAATAGATTTATCATATATTACGCTGAGATCTTACATGTCACAATATTCCGATTCAAACAGGCATATGGGGTCTTAATCTTAGTCTTAATCTGAATATTCTCCAATCGGAATATGGCTTTAATCGGGTTCGGTACGTGTTTACATGACTCTTGCCCAATCGGAATATTGAGCATATTCCGATTAATACAGGAATATGCTGTGCATGTACCAGGTCTTCCGACCAAATAGAGATGAGGGCCTGGACCTCGCTGACTGTCCAACTCGCTGAACTTTTGTTTTCCATGTTGAGATTTAGTAAGTAAGTAAGTAATTTAACTAGATTTGACAAGTCATTCGCTAGGTACTGTTGTACAAGCCTGTTGTGGTATTTAAAAATGGTGGTTAGCGGTGAACTCGAATATGAACCTGGGATGACGTTATTGTGACGATTTCCATTGACCAATCAAAGGTCTGCAGCGTCACATCGTAGCACGGATAATACCTTTCGCTCTGAGTCAGGAAGGGTAGCGGGTAGCAGTAATAATTACGCACATAAGCCTATCCATTAGAATTGCTCAAAGATGTCCCATGGATCTGTCGATATATCATTAATGGTCGACTGTATTTCACTCACTGTTCCATGATGTGACCCCAATTACCATCGTCATTACTGGACTACTGTTGTATGCTTCTCACTGCTCCAAGACGTGACCAAGGATGTTGTTTTGTAATGTTTGAGTAGTTTGTCTTATTGTGTGTCCTGTCGTAGCGTTGTCGGAAATGTGAAAAAAATAAGTATTACAAAAAAGAAAAAAGATGTCCCACGGTGGTTGTTTTGCAGAGGTGTAATACCCCCCAAAACATGTGGGGAAAAAAGCTAATAGTTGACAAATTCATATATTAAACACTGACCTTATTCATGAAAGCAATATTATGGATTGTGGTTTTATTGTAGCTGATGGGCATCACTAAATTATG
This sequence comes from Nansenia antarctica, assembly GCF_963989245.1. Classification (NCBI taxonomy): domain Eukaryota; kingdom Metazoa; phylum Chordata; class Actinopteri; order Argentiniformes; family Microstomatidae; genus Nansenia; species Nansenia antarctica. The sequence continues at coordinate 12,613,754 of NC_137679.1, read as the reverse complement.
GCTACATGCTAAGAGCTGAACTTTGTACTGTAAACAGTTAGTTGTCTTGTAGCAGCAGTCCTATGAGTTGTGTGAAGCCATTAGGAAAGCACTCCTACAGTAACTGTACTGTACGTACTTGATGAAGTCTCCCTCCAAGGCAATGACCCGCTTGATGATCTTCTGTTGGGGGTTCTTGGGCGATCTGAAATCAACAATAAAGATATATGAGCTTATAACAATAAACATGTAAAACACTTAAGATATCTGCCCTCTAAAAGCAGCTCTTATTCAGACAGTCGATGCATATCTCTCTCTCTCTCTATCTCTCTCTCTCTCTCTCTCTCTCTCTCTCTCTCTCTCTCTCTCCCTCTCCATCTCCTCTCTACCTCTCTGTTACTCTACAACACTTGGTCATACTGCTCCTAACCGCCTACACATACGCAGGGTTCCACTGAATAAAAAAGACGAGAGACCAAAAAAAACTGATTAAGAATCGGCGGTGCTCCTTGTCAGCAGGGAGAAGGAGACTGCAGTGAGTATCGAGGGGGTTATGAATGAGAATTCCACTCGTCCTCCCCTCATATCGCCTCCTCGCCTCTCTTTCTGTCTGCTTCTCAGCAGGTGTACCTCAGACACCACAGGGGAACACACACAGCTCTGCAGCAGACTCCACAGCCCATGGAGCAGAGAGAGAGCTCATTCTCTTTACGTTCGCAGTAAACGGTTTATAACTGCAACTTTCAGTTAATTAATTCGACAGCCATAAATCCCACTGCAATGACCTCTTTCACAAGTCCATTTCTGTGAAGTCAGGACACAGAGGACGAGATTAATTTGATACCGATACCTTTTGAAGACCAACAATACAGCAGATGTATATGTTCTATGCTTGTGCATTATGTTTAAGTCTATATGATCAATAATTCTGTGCTATATTCATCTGAATTACGTTGAGTCACCTTTTACATTTTAAATTTGGTTTGGAATGTATATCTTAAACAGTCAAAGAGAACAGTTAGCATATTTAGCATCAACCATTTACCATTTTACAGTGCCCTGTGTAAATAATGGGACAGTGAAGCATTTTTTCTTTTGGCTCTATCCTCAAACGGTTGGAATTTGAAATCAAACAATTGCTATGAGATTAAAGTATATTTGTCAGCTTTTATTTGATGGTATTTGTGTACATATTGGTTTAATCATTTCGAAATGACTGAAGAGTGACTTGGCCAGCCAAACACTTTTTGGCACTGGAAAAACTCTCTAGTTGGAGGCATTTGCTTGCACACGAGCAGTGCGGTTTCGGAACACTTCAGAATCCATTCTGCTGCTGCTGCTGTCGGCAGTTACGTACGTCATCACTTAAGACAAGTTAACCAGTTCTAATGGCAGTTAAACATCCCCAAGCCCTCCACTATGTTTCAAAGATGAGGTGGTATGCTGTAAATCTTGGACAGAACTTTCCACTTGCAATCACTCTGGTACATAATCATATTTTTCAGACCTCTGCAGGCTTTTTAGGTACTTTTTCAAATCTTTTTGGAGAATAATTATTGATTTGCATCTTGCAGCGAAGCCTCAGTAGTTGGGCTGGTGACAGAGTCTACCTTCTGGAGAACGTTCTTGATCTGTGGGACAGTCGTTTGTTAGTTTTGTCTTAATCGTGGTGGTCTTCGGCCAGCCACATCCTCCTTGACCTACCAGCCTGGTTGTGATTACTGAGGTCACCAGTGATTTCTTTCTTTCTAAAGATGTTCCAAGCTGTTGATTTTCACAAACCTACGGTTTCGGCTAAATTTCAGATTTCTATGTTTTCCAGCCGATTGTTTCAGCCTAATAACCTCTTTGGTCCTCAGCAGGCTCCAAAGGCTAACACAAAGCCTAGCATCAGTACTACGTATTCACAGCTCTCTTATGCCTGCACAAATTATGTGACAGAACACACCTGATCTACCAAAAAAACTCCTGTCAAGTCGCCCTGGAATAGGGGGATGTATAAGAAGTGTTGACATATCTAAACGGTGTAACCAATATGTACACACATACCCTCAAATAAAAGCTGACAATCTCTTTGCTTCACTTCCCCATTACTTATCATTCCATTACTTACGCAGGGCACTGTAAGTCTTGGCCTACAGGGTAGTCTATCCCGAGACCGAGGCCACTAACTCAAATAATCATTCCTTGGCTTCTTTAGTCTAGCCGTATTCTACACAATGCGTTGAATAATGTCCCCCAGAAACACCGTTTGTTAAACGTTGCCTTCAAACCCCGGGAGAATCAAACAGAACTGCCAGTCTTAATTAGGAGCCACATCCATTCTCCATCCCTCCCGTTTTTCTCTCCTGCCATCCCTCTCCCTCCATCTCTCTCGCTCTCTTTAACACACACACCCCCCCTCCTCACCCCCACCTCCACCCCCCACACACACACTCTGTCACGCCCTTCCTCCCACTCTCTCCCACACGTACACACATTTGCTCTCCCTCTTCCTCCTCCTCCTCCCTCATATCTCTCACCCTACCCCCCACCCTCCCCCCTATGGAGATCATGACTGATTGACAGCCTGCTCAGCCAATCAGACACATCGGCAGCTCCAAGAAAAGAGCCCGGGAGCTGAACAGTGATTGGCCTGTCTCTGGGGAGGCTGGGCCTGTGTGCCTGTGTGTGTGTGTGTGTGTGTGTGTGTGTGTGTGTGTGTGTGTGTGTGAGTGTGCCTGTGCCTGTGTGTGTGTGTGTGTGTGTGTGTGTGTGTGTGTGTGTGTGCCTGTGCCTGTGTGTGTGTGTGTGTGTGTGTGTGTGTGTGTGTGTGAGTGTGTGTGTGTGTGTGTGTGTGTGTGTGGTTATTAACGACAGTGGAGCAGGCAGCAGAGTGAGCAGGCAGCAGAGTGAAGGCTGATCAGCTGAGTGATCACTGTGTTGGAGGAAGGAGGGATAGAAGGCTCTGCTCTGCACTGAGCATCTCTACCAGAGACACACACAGCCAGTATAGTCTCTATCTCTCTCTCCACTCTCTCTCTCATACAACACACACACACACACACACACACACAGACACACACACAGACACATACACACACAGACACACACAGAGACAGATACAGAGACACACACACGCACACGCACACACACACACACACACACACACACACACACACAGTGGAACAGGAGGATCAGAGCTGAAGCTACCCATCGCTCCCTCCCTCCCTCCCTCTCTCTCCTCTTTCCTCCTCTCCTCTCACTCTCTCTCTATCCGTGAAACAGAGAAGACGTACGCTCTTGGAAATACACGGGATAAAAAATAAAACATCGGCTGAATCCTGAATCGTCAAACCTGCTGGAACGAACGACGCGCTAATGCCCACATGTACCGTTAGCCATGCGAGGGATACCTGCTGCTCCATATGTGAGGGGGGCTCCCGCTGGTAAGAGTTATCCACTTCTCTTCCTATGTGTATGAGTCATATTATGTGTTGTGTGTGTGGTGGTGGTGGTGGTGGTGGGGGGGGGGGGTGTATAAGATTTTCTCTGTGGCACTGCGGTAGTCCTTGAGCACAGATTCTGTGTGGAGTTAGCAGAAGGCAGAGCCTGCGGTGGTGTGGGAGGCTCGGCTGTGGGGGTGGAGAAAGAGAGACAGGGGCTTTGTTGCAGGTTTGGGTGAAGAATACGAGGGGAGCTGCGGTTCTTTCTAGAACAGTGCTCTGGTCCGGCCAGGAGAATCGTTTTCTTTGCGTCTTTCTGGCGGAAATCTGTGGTATTTTTGAAACAGGTAAAAAAAGATTTGTCTGTTTGAGGAGGTAGTTGTTGTGTGTTGGCATGAGCTCTACAGGTTACCAAGGATACCAACTCTGAAGTAGGCTGTACTTGTGCCACTGTTAACAGGCTGGAATTTGAGACGTCTAAATTCTGTGACGTTGCTTAACCTGGACAGGAAAAGACTGACTATGAAAGACCCCAACATTTTTTGAATCACATCAAATATACACTGCATGTGGCTGTTCAGCGTATGTGACGGGAAACAAAATATAGGATCGAAACAATATTTTCCCATCCCTCAGGAATACATGAGGTGAACAGGAGTGGAGTGTCAGAGTGTTGGGCTGCAGGGAGCTCTCCTCAAACCAGAGGACAAGACATTCCCAACACTGCGTGCCTAATTTACCAGAACGACACGCTCTCTCCCCCTCTTTCTCCCTTCCTCCCACCCGTTCCCTCCATCTCTCTCCCTCTCTCATCCCCCCCTCCTCTTCTCCCATCACTCTTGCCGTATTTAGGGCTTGTTCATAATTAACCACATCACACTGAGGCATTTTTAGTGCACAGACCTGGTTCAGCTCATTTACAACGTAGCTTAAATTGGGTCAAATAAGACGACGGGGAATCACGCCGTTCTCCAGAGATAATCATGCTAAACATTTTGGATTTTTAATGCTGAAATGCACCAATGTCATGGCTAATAGCCTAGCAATGAATAAATAGAGCTTTTAAAGAGGTAACACTCTCATTTTCTCTCTCAGAGGATGACTATAATAGAATGGGATAATTCACGTTGCCTTGATTAAATGTGTGAAAATGTGAAATGACAAAAAAACAGCCCAATTATCCATCTTACATTGACAGTGGCTTAAGTTCCTGAAGACTTCCTGTCTGTCCTTTGCTCAATGAATAGGGGAACTAAATGGTAACCAGACCCACAACATCCCCACTAGGAATATCAATGTACCGTAGCACATGGGATCCCAGGGCTAAACAAAGATTGATTTATACACTACTAGGAAAACCCATTCCCCACAGATATGACATATCTGAAGCACAGATTCCCAAAGTGAATCCGTAAGTATTTTCCAGCGCAGCAGAGGGACACGGTACCTGAGGCTTTGGAAAAGAGGAATGGTCTAACACAGCATTCATTTCCACTTAATGCACTTACATTACCTATTTATGCAACAATCTGTCATAGTCATATAGCATAATCCAATGTGAAAACTTCATAAGAGGCAAGTTAGCCACATCCTGCAGATACCTGATTATGGTGTTGGAAAGGTGTCATCAATCAACAGACTAGGTTTACCTGTGGGTTTGTATGTGAATATGCATACAGTATGTACTGTATGTATGTAAATGTGTGTGTGTGTGTGTGTGTGTGTGTGTGTCCTCCTAAGCAGTAGAGAGCGTATGAAGGGGGGGTCTGGAAGCCGGAGGGAGCTGACAGCTTAACATCGATCCCTAATTAATTGTTGACTTGCTGCTTATTTGTAGGCGGCGTTGAGCAGATGTAAGGGGGAAGCGCTCCTCTCCAGATTTCATTATGCATGTGTGCCACACAGTGGGCCGTGCTAATGAATGTAGCCATAGAGCTAACGCTAATGACAGGCACATAGCTAGCATTGGTAATGCAGGCAGCAGTTGGGCTGCTCAGCTACAGGAAGCCTAGCAGGTGGTGTAGTAAGGTTCTGGTAGAGAACACAGAAGGAGCAGGTCATGTTGAAAGCACACACAGTTTTAGCTCGGACAGATTTAATGGTAAATCAATGAGAGGGAGATGGGGGAGGAGGGGGAGGAGGGGGAGGGGGCAGGTACCTCACTTCATTTACCTCACCCCACCTCCCACTTTGGCAAGCCGCGGCCTCTGATGTAGTTAAGACTAACATGTGACACGGGGGGGGGGGGGGGGTGATGAGACAGAGAGAGAGAGAGAGAGAGAGAGAGAGAGAGAGAGAGAGAGAGAGAGAGAGAGAGAGAGAGAGAGAGAGAGAGAGAGAGAGAGAGAGAGAGAGAGAGAGAGAGAGAGATCAATAATTCCCTTGGGTGCTGAAAGGTGAGACTGCTGAGCGCCTGGTCTACTGTGTAACACAAAAGAACACAGGACATCACAACTGTTCACAGCTGGGTTAGACTGTAGCTGCACACAGCTGGGTTAGACTGTAGCTGCTCACAGCTGGGTTAGACTGTAGCTGCTCACAGCTGGGTTAGACTGTAGCTGCTAGTTAGCGGTGTGGTGCCTCATATAAAAAGGAGGGAAGTGTGGAGTAACATTACCAGTGGCTGTAGCTTTGGGGTTTGGCCTGTGGTCAATTCCTTTAGGCCTCACTTTTATCTTCATGCATCCATTTCACATTTATTTTACATACAGTAAATAGTGAAAAACAAGTAGCCTACAACAACGTACAAGACCTGAATTAATGGGGCATATCCAATAGGGATGCAGTGGTATATAATCCAAAAACAACTGTAGCTTTCATTCAAAACCATGAGGGTATACATGTAAACCAAGGTCAAGACCTCAAAGAGTCCAGTACAACCCCATCTCAGACAGAGAGGACGTTAAAGATCTGCTCAGGCTTTTTAGGAAAGAAAGGAAAAGGAACCCTCACACGAAACCAAACGTGAATAAAACGTGAATAATATATTGAATATAATAATAATAATAATTTTTATTTTTATTTTTAATTTTTTTTATAATAGTAATAATAATATTGAATGAGTCTGAGTGCGGGTCACACATACAGTAAGTCTTATAAACTACATACATTTGACATATCAAACATTCGAAAACATTCTCTATGAAAGCTTCACACTCTGGACAGGACGTGACCGAATTAAACTGGACATCGAACAAAGACCAGAAGGCTTTAAGTGGTCACTATTTCCACCTACTCTCCATTTTGTTTATTACACTGTCTCTGGAACACACGCTTTCATCTCTCTACTCGATACGGGGTGCACTTTAAACACAATCTATCCTCGCTTTTCAATTTCCCCACAATTTGTTGTGAGGAAAACAAAAACACATTAGCTGACAGAAGATTCATTCCAGTAGGCTCACACCATATAGACAAGGCAGGGCCTTGTCACAATACGCGTCAGCTCCAATCGCCCACATCCCTTGGCATGCTCCTAGTAACGCTCACGCTTCCTGTGTTGTTGGTGCTGTGTGACAAAGCCTCGCTGCTCTTCACTCCAATGTAGTGATCCTACAAGTTCCAACAAGTCAAATTTAATACCTTTTTAAACCTTTTTAAGACCTATTTGGATAGAATTTTAGACCTATTCGCGACACAATACGATAGCTTTGTGTCATCCTCGAGGTGATGAAATTAGGGATTTCACTGCCATACAGACAAAAGTCTGAAGGATAATTAATATAAAATAAAGTCCCATAATTACTCAAAAGTAAATTTATTAACATGAACAGTTAACTGTAGAAAGTCACTTCAACGGGAAGAGAACAAAGTGCACAAAAGCTTCCTTGCAGGACAAGCTAAGACCTAGCACCTCATTCTTTAGACCTAATTAGACAAAATCCCTTGCATTTAAGACCTTTTTAGGCCTTATAAATCGGCTTGCTGGATTTTAGACTTAAAGGCTTTTTAAGACCAATGCAGGAACCCTGGAATAAAAGATGGTAGAATGGGACCCCTTTATGAGGCTGCACACGTAAAATTCACTCTGGAAATCTGATCATCACTCATGGAATGCTTCTTGTCCAATCAAATTTCTTGGGTCCCTTTATGACGTTGAACCCAGTGTGCGCTCCGGCGCTCTCAGAGCGAATTTACGAACGCACACTGAGTCTACCACATTAGCGGGGAGAAGTGAAAGAAAAGTCTGTGGCCCATGGACTCTCTCAGTACAGAGTACGGTTCACTGTATGAAACAACAACATCAATATTTCAGGTATGGCCTAACCCATTTGGAGAATGTCAATATTCAGCACTTAAAAAGTGCCCTGGCGTGCAACCTTGCAGGGTTAAATATAACTATTGTAGCTAGGTGGACAACTTCATCTTTTGTTACCATGTTGGTGATGTAATGCATTACCTAAACCACTGAATTATAATTAACAAAACAAAACGCTGTTTTTGCAGCGTGTGAGTTTTTTTTTTAAGTGTGGATTTTCATTGTGTAAGCTGCAGCTTACGAGACTTTGGAATGAAACCAACTTTATTTACTGGCAAGCAGTTATACGCTCATAGGTCAACACTCTGGACTTCTCCACACAATGAAATTGTTCCATGTTACCACAACCATTCACCCTTAAGGTCACAACAGAGGAAAACATGATTATTATTATTTTTACTGTTTTCTGAATAGCATTCTATTTCTATTTCATTTCAGAATGAGAGTAAAGGAATATAACACAACTTCAACAACAAACAACATCAGATAAGCAGAGTTCATTACCACTCAACCACTGTGGTGTCTGAAATACTGGTCAACATATCCACAATGTAAAATAAACTATTCAGTGAGCAAAAAGAGTTGGCTAAACAGCGACGTAATACAAGTCATACAGGATCATAATAGGGTGTACCAAACTGAAAAATACAGGGTGAAGAGGTGAAATCTGATCACAAACAGCAGCTTTCCAACTATTGAATCTATACCCTTGCAACACCATCCCCAGAACCACAGACACAATTACTAGTACAATATGTTGGGAGACAATCTACTACCACTCAAATCTCCATTTTATCTAATTGTGTGCAAAAGGGATGTGAGTGAAGTTAGTGCAGGCTCTCGGTGTTAAGTAATAAAAGGGAAATAAGCATTAGCGTCATGGAAACAAACAGCTAATATTAAATTAGCCCCTGTGGGCGTCTCTGGAGAACAGAAGAGAACACTTTGAGTATTGCCCACTTTGGAATTCAATCCGTGTTCTCCTTATTAGAATGCATGTTGTTTTTGTCCAAAAATATATTGCTTCCATCATAGTGAAAAACATATTTGTATACAGTTGTCCACCTGGGATGGATGGATGAGGCTGGATCCCAGTGTTTAATGAGGTGCATATAACCATAACACAAAGGGATCTGGGAATAGTAACTGCAGCACTGCTACAGTGTGTGTTTCATATATCACCAGCATCTGATACAAATAAATAATCACATGAATTCATTGTGATTACATTCATTCAAAGTTCATTGTAACTGCAATTTCCACTCCAAAAACCACAGGAGAGCTGAAGATTGCATATGTAGAGTCACGGGTATAGTGTCAACAAAATATAAAGTGTCTCCTAAAAAATCTTAAATGAGAATTCCATGCAGAGTTTGGGGAATTCAATGCATAAGTTATTTGGTGTGTAAATTGAACACCTATTCTTTACAGAATAGAGCAGCTAGGATAGAATCTGCAAATGTCTCCCACAGACTGCTGAGCAGGAAACTGGATCTGAATAAAAGAAGGAAAAAGCCACAGGCAAAAAATCTTTTAACGACACCTGTGTGTGTTGACTGCCATAAACAAGCTAATGTATGCATGCTCTGTCATAGCACGTATTCATCACCAACCTGCTCTTATAGCCTTACCGACAGCTTCATCTACTATCTCACACAGAGTCACGGCTTCTGCACTCAAGGTCACAAATTAATCAAGACATCAATATGTGCAGTCCACACAAGCAAACCTGGCACAGACCTGGCACCTGTAGGAACAACTTTGATTCAGTTCTTCATAAATAATGCAAGAGGGGCTGAGGAGGAGTCACAGCAAAATACCTGTGGCAAGCTTCAGAGATCTTTCTGGTGAATCTAAAATACCTTGGAGTGCCATGTATTTACGTTTGAGCAACTTCTGGGTGATTTTGTGTGTGCGAGGGTTGATGTGTGTATGCGAATATGTTGTTCACTCAAACAGGTTGGGTAAATATGTGATAGGCTCGCAGTGTTAAGCTTTTACAACTTGTTATTTTGTGATCACAGGGATTTCTTGGGATGTTGCCAAGCAGTTACTGCTGTGAGCGAAATATGAAGCATTGTTAAAATCCTCTGTTCCTGAGTCAGATCTTGTGCCCTTCGGTGATATCGAGTGACTCAAACGTGCTATTATTAGTCACAAAGCTGCCAAATAATATACATAAGGTCAAGTCTATCATAACTCATCACTTTGATGGCCAAGTGAAAGCAATAAAATCAAAAGAGCTCGAATTATGTCTCGATATTTCCTAAATGTCAATATGCCTCAATCTATCAATAATGCCTTGTTGAATGTGGCGTATTTTTCTTCTCTTTTTTCCCCCCAGATGGAAATTGACACCAGCGACAGTGATCGAGGGTAATAATGATGGAAGACGGTGTGATCTGTCCCCCAGGCGAAGCCAGAGCATTCCTCAAGCTTTCCTGTGCTCCACAGACCCGCTCCCTGAAGGACACATTGACCTTCACATTTCCAGCTTGAATGACAACCTGGCAGAGGCTAAATTGAAAGGTTCTCTCCTGCCAAGGACGTGAAGACAACAGGGCCAAAGCTTTGGGGACCAGGCGTCAGCGAAAATCCACTCAGTCTCGCTGTGCTAACAAATGAGCCTTTATTTGTGAAGTTAACAGTGCTAACAGCTGACTCCATAAGGACCAATTACTGACTGAAGGGAATAGGGGGCCAAGATGAAGGAGACAGCGTTTGCAGCTTGTTTGTTAGTCGAGCTTGCTCTGACTGCCTTTGTTCTGGCCTCAGATGAGGGCGCACATTGCCCTGCATTGTGTCGATGTGAGATACGAGCCTGGTTCTCTCCCAGCTCTATTTATACAGAGGCTCCCACAGTGGACTGTAATGACTTAGGCTTTTCAACACTGCCTGAGGGACTACCCCTGGACACACAGGTATTACTGTTACAGACAAACAATATCATTACTGTGGAGAAATCCTTGGATTACCTGACCAACGTCACTGAGATCGACTTGTCTCAGAATAACATATCCTCAGTGAGCGATGTCCATCTCGGGGCCATTCCCCAGTTGCTGTCACTGCACATGGAGGAGAACTGGATTCAGTCTCTGTCTGACAGCTGCCTCCCTTCCCTACCCAACCTCCAGGAGTTCTATATCAACCACAACCTGATATCCTCTATCAGCCGCGGGGCATTCCAGGGGCTAGGGAGGCTTCTACGACTCCATCTCAACGCCAACCGCTTGCCAGGCATCAGCAGCGAGTGGTTCCAGCCCCTCCCAAACCTGGAGATCCTGATGATCGGGGAGAACCCCATCCTTCAACTATCAGACATGAACTTTAAGCCCCTGGTCAACCTCCGCAGCTTGGTTCTGGCCAGGATGAATCTGTCAGAAATCCCAGGCGACACTCTGGTCGGCCTGGAAAACTTGGAGAGCATCTCGTTTTTTGACAACATGTTTGACAGAGTTCCCCGAGCCGCTCTGAAGAAGGCCCAGAGTCTGAAGTTTCTAGATCTTAACAAGAACCCCATTGAAAGGATCCAGAGAGGCGACTTTGTGGACATGATCCACCTGAAAGAGCTGGGCATCAATAGCATGCCTGAGCTGGTGTCCATTGACAGCTTTGCCCTAAACAACTTACCTGAGCTGACCAAGATCGAGGCCACCAACAACCCCAAGCTGTCCTACATCCACCCCAACGCCTTCCACAAGCTGCCCAGACTGGAGACGTTAATGCTGAACAGCAACGCCCTGAGCGCCCTGCACCGCAGCACTGTCGAGTCCCTGCCGAACCTGCGCGAAGTCAGCTTGCACAGCAACCCCATCCGCTGCAACTGCGTCATCCGCTGGATCAACATGAACGGGACCGGCGTGCGCTTCATGGAGCCCGACTCTCTCTTCTGCGTGGAGCCGCCAGAGTACCAGGGCCAGCACGTCCGCCAGGTGCATTTCCGGGAGATGGCCGAGATCTGCCTTCCGCTCATCTCGCCCGGAAGCCTTCCCGATCGCGTCACCACCGGGAAGGGGAGCGCGGTGACGCTGCACTGCCGGGCTTTTGGAGAACCGGAGCCAGACATCTACTGGGTCACGCCCTCAGGTGACAGAGTACTGCCCGGCAGCGGCTCTGATAAATACTACATGCATCCCGAGGGAACCTTCGACATCTACGGGACCACTGAGAGTGAGGCCGGGCTGTACACCTGTGTCGCTCACAACCTTATTGGAGCAGACCTCAAAGCTGTATTAGTGGTCGTGGACGGATACTTTCCACGTCCTGCCAACGATTCTCTACATGTACATATCAAATCTGTACAGCCTAATTCTGTTTTGGTGTCCTGGGGAAATACTGGTGGTTTTGTATCAAATATAAAGTGGTACATGATGGCAGATGCCAACCACCCATCCATGGCATTCACTGCTAGGGTTCTGTCTGATGTGAAAGAGTACCGTATCACCCACCTGCATCCCTCCACCCAGTACCGTGTGTGTGTGGAGGTGACAAGCATGCAGCTTGGACATAATCGGGACTGCGTCAATGTCACCACAAAGGGACGGGCTCTCCCAGTGGAGAGCACTGAGAAGTGGGACACGGTGGTGATGGCTGTCTGTGCTGTGTTTTTCATTGTGGTCACTGTGGCTTGTTCTGTCATATACACATCTCTACAAAGCCAACACTTTTACAGGAAGTTGATGGTGCACCCCTCCGAGCCAGGGTTGGGCCCTGTTGGCCTCCCTGTGTCTTCTCTCACAGAACAATGTGTGTCTGGTGTCAAGGTGAGAGCAACAGTAATAGACTTACCAGATAATTCTGTTTAAGAAAATGTCCTTGGTCATGGAAAAGAATGCTCTGGATTAAAAACAAGGTGAAAGTGATGGACACAGAACTATGTGATGTATGTGCCCTCTCTTGGTGACATTGACAGGACACCTAATTCTGGAGCTTCACAAAGAAGTGGAATCAGAGGGGCTCATGCATAAATATGTAACCAGCTAAAATCAGACAGACTCTTTTATACAACAAATGTGTCATTGCAGCAACATTTTCACAGACAGGTACCTAAATGGTGATCTATATGGCTTCTGGTCATTCACACGGTGCAACCAGAATAAAGCACAGCATAAAGACATTGTTGTCTCTGTTATTGACCGTGGTTTATAAGGTCTTGTGGAGTCTTTGAGGGCCACAAGGACTATTTTCTGTGCTGTTTAACACTCAAGGGCATGAGTAAGAAATGCCACTTAGTATAGTTTATAATGGGAGAAACTTGTTAGACTAGTATTCAATAACAGTGGCTATGATGGTTTGATCCATAAATATTTTGAATAAAATAAATAAAAAAACAGTACATTTTCTTAGGGTTGGGCTGGTGTAAGGTATTACTGGTAGCATACAGTGTACAGGTGTAATTTCTGCCACACTGTCCATTCAACTATATTGCCATTACACCCACCGAGCGGAGGGGGCATTTATTAAATGAATAGCAATGGCATATGCAATGGTGAGGCATGATCAGCGACACTGTGAGCCTGCTACGGTAGCCAGAACGAGAGAAAACACGGTTCTGAAGATAAGCAAACAAACCTACACTGACTGTGCTTCTTGTGCTACGATGGTTGGGTCAAATTACACTCACGTGGGGGGAGTGGAAGAGGTGTTTTGGTGTAAACATTTTTAAAAATGCAACCGCCCCAGTAGGGCAATATTCTGGATCCATAACAAAAGGTAGGCACCATGAGAGCTGGCTTAAACATTAAAACGAAAGTATGTAGGCCTATGTAGAAGCTAGTCTTATGTAGATAAAAATTGCTTTTCAAAATGTAATTCAACATTAACTGCAAAGCACATAACAGAATACTACCTCGATTACTTGTATTAATTAAATAGGCTACTATAGGCCACTAGATTCAACTTGTGCACATGGCGACAAATGCCGGAGGAACACATCTGCCGTCAAGAGTCTGAGAGGCTCGTCTGACCATGACCGCTGCGCCAGGAGGCACAACACTTTTTAAAATGTAAGTGTTTACTGGTGTGTGTGTTTTTTTTTTTTTTACAGGTATTAACTGGTGTAACAGGTATTTTGGCTGGAAGGTTTACTGGTTTTGGGAATTCTGATACTGGCCCAATTCTACATTGACTTGAAAGGTAGGGGAGACGAGAACAAATGTGGGTCAATTGTAACACCCTGCTTTTCTCTAATCAGAAAAACTAGTTAGAGAGATGAAACTCAGTCCATGTATAGTTTGGTTTACTCCCTGCATGAACAATTATAATATAAATAGTCAAATATTTCAGAATTTGCCGGTTTTATTGGCAAAAGGGGGGGTAGAATGTAACTATAAGGTTTAATGTCTTTGAATCCTGACTTGTATAATTATGATTACTGTTCTGTTAGCTACAAATTCACATGAATGACATGTGTCAGAATTCTTGCCAGTTAACTAGCACATAAGATTTGTTATGGTTGCTAGGGTTGGGGGTAAATGTAACAGTTTTACCTGAGGGCAATTCTAAAATAGTGTTGGGCAAGTCCTGAGCACAAGGGGACTGCACAGATGGGAGAATGAAGATATTATTTTTAAACACCACGGATCAAAATAGTGTTCAAATTAAACCGTCTCTACAGGATTTAGCGATTCTGCAAATGCATAAATCAGTGCAAAATCAAGTATTGCCATTTTAACCAATCACTGTAAACATCACATAAAAGGGTCCAATCAAAAAAGGGTATGCAAATGTAACCAATTACCGCATTATCCAGTCCAAACCACATATCAACAAACTGTTTTTGTCCGTCTCATTTGCCTAAAAAAGAAACAGTGGAAGCAATTTGTTGTTGTAGTACTTAGTGCAATATAGTGCTGGAACACAAGAGAAAGCCATCAATTATTTAGAACTAAGCACATAAAACATTTTAATTGCTTTAAGTGAAATTAACATAACAAAACATTGCAAATTGCCTCGCAAAATTTCAGAAAAGTCGAATCAAGCTTTTATATTAGGCTTAGATATCACAACAAAACATTGCGAAATTCTGGAGGGACTGATTAAACAGAGCATTATTGTGTCTATTTTGTCTTGTACATTGTGTTTGGAGTTCAGTGGGTTTAGCCTATTTGGTGCTTTTGTGTCCAAGTTGTTACATTTGCCCCCGCCTACTGTTACGTTTGCCCCTATTCACAGACTGGGATTAAAATCAATACTGTGATCCACGTGTCCTCTTTAGAGACCTACACATTTAGAAATGACTAGTAGACATGTATGTTTCTGATATTAAAATAAAGCACTGGATACATCTAGGTTGAATGGTCTCTGAGTACCAGAAGTAATTGCAATTTTTATTTATTTATTTTACAATTGCCCCCTAACGGGTCTCCCCTAAAGCGCTATGTACTTGAAATCATACTTGAAAGGGGTGTCTTGCAAAACCATTAATAAAATACTGGAATACTCAAAGCAAAAAAAGTTCCCACCATCAATAACATTGTTGTCCATGAAATGTAAAATGTTATAATTCATAAATATGAATCCCATAAATCTCTCTGTATCACTGTTAAAATCATACAAGAGGAAAACCGTGTGATGTAGACAAACACAATTACTGGGACTGCCCTTGAAGGCAGACATTTTAACATTGTTACAAAAATGCAATCTCAAGTAGGAGGACGTGTTTAGCCAATGACTGGGGAGGAGTGTGCGATGTCATGCTTTTGTGTGTGTGTGTGTGTGTGTGATTTCATGCTTTTCTGTGTGTCTGTGTGTGAGAAAAGAGAGAGAGAGAGAGAGACAGAGAGAGAGAGAGAGAGAGAGAGAGAGAGAGAGAGAGAGAGAGAGAGAGAGAGAGAGAGAGAGAGGGTGTGTGTCTCCACTGTATGTGTGAGGCATTGGAGAACCCATTGACTTTGAATTGCATTATATTCTCTTTCATTAAAAATCCAATATGGATTCCTAACACAAACCTCAGAGGGGTGATGAATCGGCGTCACACGGGGACTGATGGGGGGCATTTATCAGGGGGACTCAGCCATATATCAACTGAGTTTCAGCACCTTGGACAGGGCTTTTAGAGCGTGGCCATTTGTCACCGCCACAGGAGCTAAAATATGACCCATTAGAGCGCAGGTAGTGAATAGGTCAGCAAGAACGTGCTCCCTCTCCCTCCCTGACCCGGGCGAGACAGAGCCGCCATTACAGGAACAGCTCAGCAGATCCTCTCAGGCTCGTTTGTTAAGCACTTCACTTTGAACCGGGACGGGGAAGGAGACAAATGGACCACAAAATGAGGAGAAAGTGGGTCTCTGGGTGTCAGGGACAGGACAGACAAGGACCAGGTAGCAAAGCAAGTTAGCTACCTAGCCATGTTCACTAGAGAATTAGGGACCTCAATACAGTGTATTCACTACTTAATTAGAATACTATCGTAAAAGGATGGATTTCTCAGTGGAAAAAAACATGCAGCTGAGGCATCATAACATGGCCACCGGCCACTTTATTAGGTACACCTTTTGAACTGCACGCTAACGCAAATATCTAATCAGCCAATCATGTGGCAGCAACTCAATGCATTTAACCAAACATCAGAATGGGAAATAAAGGTGATTTAAGTGACTTTGAACGTGGCATGGGTGGTGGCATGAGCATTGAGTATTTCAGAAAGTGATCTGATCTACTGGGATTTTCCCGCACAACCATCTCTAATGCTGTGGGGGATATTTTCTTGGCACAAATCTTCAGCAACTGTGTGATGCTATAATGTCAATATGGACCAAAATCTCTGAGGAATGTTTCCAGCACCTTGTTGAATCTATGCCACAAAGAATTAAGGCAGTTCTGAAGGCAAAAGAGGGGGTCCAACCCGGTACTAGCAAGGTGTACCAAACAGAGTGAGTTTGTTTCTCACTCCTCCATTAATCTGGTTTGAACTCCATCTAACCCCACACAAGCAAATTATGTGTCAACGTGCAATCCACTCGGCAAGAAGAAATAATAATAGACGTGCCTTATCAAATTTTCACACATGCAAACACTTTCCAATTCAGGCGCAATGGGAAAATGCCCCATCCCCTCAATCAGTTATTATTGTTGCACTACCTAGGGGCATGCAATATGGTGAGAAAAACTAGAGAGAATCTGTTACACTGTATGAGTGTATCAAAAGGAATCTCAAACTGTTTATCATAATATTAGCCATGGTAAATTACATCTTAAACCTCTTTTGATATTATTGCAGCACACCAACATCCATCATAATGGAAAATAAGTGAGATAATGTTCCCAGTGAATTAAGTTAATATTGGTCCAGGGTGTGTGTGTGTGTGTGTGTGTGTGTGTGTGTGTGTGTGTGTGTGTGTGTGTGTGTGTGTGTGTGTGTAGAGTGTTAAATCACCTCATCCTTCACCACACACAGTAGTGGGCAGCAGGTATGTAGCTATGATTAACCCACTGATTATTTTCTCACGGAAATATGTCCAGTCAATATTATGTGTGCATCACAAGTAGGCTCAGATGACATGCAATTGAATTATGATATCCATGGAGAAATCTGGAGAATTAGATGGCAATTTTTAGAGTCCACATAATTAGTCATTCTTTTTAATAACATCTCGCAGGACAATATTTGGTTGATTGCACATTAGAATTAGCAATTAGAATACCATAATTGAATGTGACAAATTCATTGCAGAGAGAATTCAAAGCTTTAAAGGTATTTATGAGGGTATAGGACCGAATCCTAACACACACATGTAACTTGAACTTTTGCACAAATGTGGGTAACACTTTACATTAAGTTGCCCCACAATGTAATTACTGTGGTAACAACGCAATGACAATGTAATTAGTCAATATGTCTCCTCATAGCACAGTGACCACACTTTATGCAGCATCATTATTCTTTTTGAGGGCATAGAGAGAGTACAGTATGTACGTGTGGAAAAGACGCTATTACAAATGTGGTAGTGGAGAAAATGAAAGAAAAAGAAAAAGAAAAATGCAGTATCAGTCAGAGAGTGAAAGACTCTTGTGATTGGGTTTAGTGCCGGGCCGGTTTTAGCCTGCTATATTAGGGTGGGCTGGTAGAAAGAATAGGTAGGCAACTTGGGCGGTAAGTAGCCCAGAGAGAAGTGGACTAGTAGGTATATATACATATGTACAGTACATCAGTCATATATACATTTCTTTCTTTCTTCATTTCTATCTACTGTATCTATCCATCTACCTATCTATCTATCACATCAGTCTCCCGTTTCCCTTGGCAAATATTCTAACGAATTTGGAAATGGAACTCTCACATGACGCTGAAGACACATCCATTACCACGGCTGTTACATACAAATTATGCAACACAGGAAAAGCTTCCTTACACTCGTGCAGGTGTTTACACACAGTGGACAGGTCTGTACATCGGACATTTCTTGACCAACGTTGGTTTTGCAACACAAATTTCATTTTGCAGACTCCAGACTCCAGCAAGCACATGCAGAGGGTGCAACAAGGTGGGATCTAGAAATGCACTAGATTTGGGTACAACAACCCTGGATATGGCTGCCACATTCTCTTGGGAAATGTGTTTTCCATTTCTGAAATGGCCCCTGTCAAGGATGTCGAGCAGGGATCTTTTCAGAGACTGACAGAGGTCAGAGGGTGATGGTGGGATCGTCAGGATCTGTATGACCCACAGTTGAGAGCTTTCACCAAGGTGTTTACTCAATGTTCTCCGTCTCTTTGGAGGATGAGTCATCCTCAGCAGGTGCCCGAGAAATCTCTATCGAGCAATCATCTATACAGAGGTCTTTTAAGATCTCCTGGGATGCACCAACGACCTCACAAGCAGTGCACATATCCACAGACTGAGACTGCAGAATTGCATTCGCTGGTTTCAAGACACCAAGCACCCGCACTTAGAAATTTGCCAATCTCAAAGGCCTCTTAATATGAATGAACAGGAGTGATGCCTCAGTGCACACATTAACCGTGGCATCATCATCATCCTCTGAGAGCTGTGACAGGATAGTGAGAAGACGGTCTTCATTCTCAACAATGCACCTTGTCACATCATAATGGCTTGTCCGGCGAATTTCAAGCAGTCTTTTGAGACAAAGAGCAGAGAAGTTATACAGAGAACTCCAGAGGTTGAAAAACCTTTTGGCACAAGGCTCACCCTGCATGGCATGCACAACCACTAAGTGTAACTGGTGGTTATAACAATATATGGAATATACGTATCTAGCAAGCTTCTTTTGAAGCAATGCTTGCACACCACCTCGTACTCCACTCATCACCGATGTACCATCATAACACTGGCTACAGTGGCGTAGCGCAAAATCCCGGGGCCCCCCCGCAAGGTGGCGGCGGGGGCTCTTTTGCAACGGAGTAAAAAAAAAAAAGTGCGTTTTTTAGAGGCCGATGCGTTATTGACGTTGCGAAATTTCGCAATATGCACTCTACATTCTAAATGCTTGACTTAGCAAAAGGTACAAACAAGTGAGAGCAATAGCCTATAACTAAAACCAAATGGTAGACTACACTACATCAGTAGAATGTATTATAAGTAGAATAGTACAAGCTTTATTTCTTTTAACAAAGTGTGGTGTGCACAGCAGTGTGATATCTGTAAACATATCTGTAGACTCTCCGCTAAGGGTTGCCAGATGGGATTGAGAATTTCCAACCTAATCAATCTAAAAACTTCTAAATCCACCAAAAACCAGCCAATCTGGCAACCCTGTCTCCGCTGCATCAGAGTCTACTTGTTGCGTAAAATTGGCCAGGGTTAGTCAAATCCTTTGTTGGACATCTCGTTTCTTAAGTCCTGGTATATTGTGGCATTTCTTTACTGTTTGCCATCTGGTCTAGGAATACCCAGGGAGACGCAGACAGCAGAAGTAGAATAGAATAGTAGAATAGAAAAAGAAACAGCTATATATAGCCTAACCATGCTGAATTATGTACCTGTATAATGCACTGACAGCCTGTGACTGTGAACCTGGCCGGACCCTGCCTTTCTGCCTGAGTTTGAGTATGATGCTGCCCAAATAAATGTTATTGTTTAGTGCTGTACGCTTTCGTGGTATTATATTGTGTGAATTATCATCTGTATGTTGTTTTTCTTTCACTCGACTAACCGCCGAGATAATACTTGAGACATGTACTTCCGTAAACATAAATTTTTTATTGGATTTTTTTACAATATCGGACCGACAGTCCCACATATAGCGGCTATAATGTCCGAATAGAGAATCTATCACCACCTAAAGAATGCTTATTGTACTTTGTATTGTATTTTCGCTTGCTCATTTTCCTTGTGTCTCGCTGCCTACGTGTGACGTCAAAGTCATGTTGCTATTGGATATGGCTAACCATGTATATATTTTTAAATATAGGCCTATATATTAAAATTAAGGTTGACACAATGAAGGGCCACTTATTTTCTTTGTTTTATATATTTTTAAATTATATAAAAAAAAAATAAAAAAAATGTGGATCCAATGTTAGGGGGCCCCCTAGTGGCTGGGGCCCCCCCGCGGTGCGTCGCTTGCGGGCCCGTCCGCTACGCCACTGACTGGCTAACTATGTAGTCAGCAGCACTGTAGCCAACATCAAAAACATGTCTCAATATTTCAGTGGACATAATGTGACACAGTCTAATCATTTTGGTCCGCATGTCGGGATCCGATGTAATGATCTGACTTTTCTTTCGAAAAATGTAAATACATTTCCGTGTTGTTGAAAATCAATGACACATTGAAATATCTTTGCAGTCAATCACATTTTAGGACCCTCCTTTCATGACTTTTTCCTAGATATGTGCGTTCTACCACCCAGTATCCTCACATTTTAAAAATCACATCAGGATAAGCTAGTAAAAATATATTTTGACGTTTTTCTGTGTAGGAGTCAGGCTAATTTACAAGCAGCCAACTAGTGATCGTTGTCTGTAAATAGCAGCTTTCCATTGTAAAGACTATGGTCATTTGACCCCCGAGGCGGCTCTTATAGTAGGCCAAACAGGCACGGCTGTTCTAGTGAGCAGCTGCATCACTAGAGGAAGAAGCAGCCCTAGGCTTGCTATAGGCTTAAAAAACCAATACATCGCACAGTAAGTGTTGTAAGTTGCTTAAATAAAATAAAAAGTAAATGAATGGAATGTAGGTCAAACTATGAGCTTTCACTAGCAGCACAGCATTTACAAACTGAGAGAATGGGTAAACCTTCTAGAAAAGTCAACGTAATTCTATCATTAAAAAGGTAGTAGTGTGGTATCTGTTAGTGTGTGGAACAACAAACCCATCTGTTCACCAAGGCCTTTGGCCCCTAGTCACTGTTTCTGTTTTGTTTTGCTTGTTTTCTGTTATGTAGCATTTCCTGTAGAATTGTAAAGCGTCCTTGGGTTTTATGAAAGGTGCTATATATATCCAAATTATAATTATTATAATTATTATAATTAATATTATTAACAATATCACCGATAGGTGGGGGACTATTCTCTGCTGCTGGGTGCAGGACTTCTACTTCTCCTCACTACTGGGTAGGGGTCTGGCCAGTGGCGGGCGGTGCATTTCACACCTAGGCCTTCAGTGATGTCCGACACATTCCTACCTGAATTATTCTACCTCTTAATACCATCGTTATGACGCCATGGCTCTAGAAACTAGACAGAAACACAGTATAACCGGGCGTTGCATCACCTTAACATAGTCAGACAAGTACAACAGAGTTATATTAATATTTCCGAAGCATTTTTAATCAATAAATCCGCATTTACAATGAAGAGTGTTAAACTAACATCTTTAAGATCGCTACATTACCCACGTCTGTCGTCTCGTCCACCATAATAGCGACAAAGGGTGCCTTTTTAATCTCCATTTTGATCTCTTCTCCCATCACTTCAGCAATAGCAAAAATCTGGTCGTTTTGTATTTTGCCTGACGTCCCAGTAAACACTTTGTTTGTGGACAGGTGGTAATGGAAATCTGGGTTGTTTTCAGCCAGAAAAGAAAGAAGCTCAATGTAGTTTCCTCTGTTTGTGGACTCGGCGCTTTTATCGTGTCCCCTAAATGAAAGTTATTGTTTACCCAAAAACAGGACACAATCGATCAGTATTATCGATCAGTCAACGGAGCTCCGTTTCCCTGCGCACTTTCAAAAGTTTCACATCTACCGGCATAGTTACGCATCTCAATAGTGAATATCAATAGTGCGTATCAATAGTGCGTATCAATAGTGCGTATCCAATCAAAAGACGTGCTGGGTGCTGACATCATTGAGCCTTACAGCAGGCGCCGTTGTTGCTTTTGCTCGCATCTACGTAGGTTTACTAGGTACGCCACAGGTTTTCTCGTTCCAACGTTAAGTTACAGGTCGGATTCGCGGCACCGTTTAACGTGCAGGCGGGCAGATTTTGGAGCCCCCTAGCAACACATTTTGATTGGATAAAAGCTCTAACATAAAGGCCAGCCCTCCAAATCTCAATCGGAGACTGGAAGCAGCGCAACCAAGAGGAAAGCTATGAAATGAAGAGAATAGACTATGGGGAATCATTAATACATATTTGTGGAAAAAATATATTAAAATAAAATGTATATTCTGATGATGTTTAGGCCAGCAGAGAAGGCCTTGCTGGCCCTGACGGCACACCACTGGGTCTGGAAGACACAGATCAGAGATCATTCTCCTCAGTCTGTCCTTCTCCCTTCATACAATACATTCATTAATTAATTTAGTTGATGCAAATGGACTGCTGATAGAAATTCATTAGTAGATAAATCAGAGATTACTGTTTTTGTACATGATCCCTGACAAAAATAAGCGTAATAAACAAAAAGTTAACTAAAGTTAAACACAAATGTGTTCCAATCCATACACGAGTTAGAGCAGGTTATGTGTTTGAGTGTGTGATTTTTCACGAGCAGTGGGACTGTGTGTGCTTTTACTTGCTTTGCCTTGCCCTGTGTGTGTGCAATCTGAGCCATCAGAGTTCATAGTTGTCATGGCAACACCCCTCCCCCTCGGCATGCTCCATTGGCTGAACAATTTCTTTTTCTTAACTTTTGATTGAGTGAGCAAGACACACATTTGGGTGGGCTGAGCCGACCCCTGCCCATAGCCACCACCGGCCTTGGTTCAGTGTAGGGTTGGACGGTTTACGGTTAGACCGAAAACCGCGGTCTCTAAAAATAACAACGGTTTTGCTCAAAACCGTCATAAAACCCGACTTCTTTTAAAAATTATTATTATTATTATTAACATTTTATCACAACCTCATGAATTGCTATATATAATAAACACCTTAAGAGTGTGGTTGAAGATGCTACGAAAGTGGGTTTTGTAAACAGATGCGTCACGTGACAGCTTCCCCTCAGAACAAAGAATTAGGGAACAGCGTATTCCCATCCAATTGTGCTACTTATGATCACACTGGGCGGTTTTTAGACTGTGGTTGGGCTGGAAATCAATCCCATCTGGCAACACTGTTAGGAACACGAGATGCTCCCTTAAAAAAAAGAGTGTGTGTTCAGCACAGCAGACAAAGTTACAAGCCCTTCTGAAGACTGAAAAGGTGAACAAGCTTGTTGTTCTGGCAAAAAAAAACTAGAATAGCCATACGGACTAAATAGACTAGTATTGATGCAACTTTCAGGCCCACTGTAATGGGGTACATTGCAGACCGCTACAGACCTTTCGGTCTATGGGTGCGTCTTAAATGCACAAATAATGTATTGAAAAGAAATCGCATTCAAGCATCCACTTATATTTGTGAAACTATGAAGTAGCCTAATTGTGTTACAACTGTGCTTCCGGTGTTTTCACTGTGTTTTCGACATAGTAGTAGTATAGTATAGGGCTCCATTATTTGAAATTGGCGACTCAACAATGTCATTTTGTATCCCGGTTAACCGAAATAATCTGCGGTTATTTTCGTTAATGGTTTCTCGGTTTCAAAAACTGGAAAACGTCCATCCCTAGTTCAGTGTTGTAATGGGAAGCATGGCTGGCGAAGACTAAGCTACAACAAAGAATATCCAAGACAGGGAATCCAGCAGAAAGGTACAGTAACGTATCTGATGACTGTGATACGATCTAAATAAAACGAAACAGCCCAGAACACAACCTCAGAACTTAATGACATTTAGAAGCCAAACGGGTTGTGTACTACATGCTGTTCTTTCATTTCCGTCAATAAAAACAGTCTAATGACCTCTCATTATAATGCCTCTCATTATAATGTTTCCACTTTTAAAATGTGCAATTTCTGTGGAACTTGTCAGCCCCTAAAATAAACAGAAAAACAATCTATTGTTCCAATGGCTGCTCAAATCCTCCCATTTTGAATGATTACCCCCATTATCAGCATTTTATATTTAGGCCAGACCTGCTGCGAGTTGCTTGGAGTAAGTAAAAATAGGAAGGTTCACATTTACCCAGCATTCCTCAAACAGCACCCTGGGGTTTTAAGTAATTATTTCCCCACTCATTGGCCCATTAAGTTAAAACAACACTGGTGACTTTGTGTGTTCTTGTAATGGTGCATTGTGTGGGTTTTGTTGGTTCCAGTCCAACTCAACTCCCAGGCAGTGTGCTTCTTATTCCTTGTTGAGGTCAACAACTCAAAATACAATGTTCTTTTCAATATACTGTGATCGGAGAGTGTTTCTCCTGCAAATGAGGGTGTGTTCTCACTAGAACATTTGCTTCACTTGGAATCGGAGTTTAGGATAAAATTCGCTTTGCTCTGCGTCGTTTGGAGCTGTGAGAACGCGCATTCGAAGTCACTCCCGGAGCAAACAGCCGACGGATGCTCCGCTTGAAAAGGGTGGTTTAGCTCCGGTTAGAAACAACGCATCGAGGCTGTCCATAGGAAAACAACAGCGCATGCGTGTTGATCTGGATAAGAGCGGGACTAACGGGCAATTTTCTATTTTTCTGACCAATCAACTACCACGTCTGTTGCTTCGATTGCGTATGTTACTTCGTTTACATAAAGGGCTGTGAGAACGCAAATCAGAGAAATAATTAATGCAACAATGTTGCAAACTCATCCACTTGCTCTGGGTCATGATTCGGATTTTCATGTGAGAACATGACCTAAGTGAACATTTATTACCTCCCTCTCACTATTTAGTTTTGTCAGTCGCTTTCTCTTTTGTCAACATTTGCTTCTTAACAAAATCCCAACTTTAGTTATTTTGTCAGTTTTACAGAACAGTAAATAAAACGTCTCGAAAATCAAACAAAGGGAGCAGAACACTGGGACGACAACCAGGAAGCTGCTACACCATGGATCCACAGGAAGCAGGAAATAGGAGAGCATTCTGCACTACAGCTGCCATTTCCTTTTGCATTAATGAAAGCACTGAAGGAGAAACTGTGCTTTTATGTGTCAATCTACAGTTCAAAAGCAGGAAGCACTCCAAAGCTTTCACTGCTGTACTCCACCAATAACACACCATGGGCAGAGATGGAAGCGGCCGGGGTACATCTAACAGCTCCTCTGCTAATAAGGATGGCAACAGAAATTCATTTACATATATCATACTCATCCATGATGATGATAGCCTCTATTCAATGTAAAGCATCACTTCATACACTGCCGAGAAACATCTAATAGACTGCAATTATGAGAGCTACAATGTCCGTGCCTGTGAATATACCGGAAGTATGACGTCATCTGTTATGAAGCTATGGTGATTGATTGATTGATTGATTGAAAACTTTATTAGAAGATTTGCAGAAGTAGGTACATGAAAGTACATATTACATACAAGGTCAACTAACAGGATAGAAAGCCACTGGCTTATTTCAATTGGGGTCCTTGATTCTCAATTCATCGTTACATGTAAGACAGACAAAAGAACTAGTACTATCTACAAGATAATACAGACAAATAACTAGTACTATCTACAAGATAAACATACATCCATCATGGGAAGAACAATACAACAAAACATAAGGTATGTACAGCGGGTAGGACAGGTGGGGACATACACCACAGGTGGGGGCGGGGGACAAAACACAAAGTATGTACAGTGGGTAGTTCGGGTCTTTTAATCTGATTTTTGATTTAGAGGGTCCAGTTACGGATTGCAGCCTCCTGTAAATGACTAATTCTCCTTTAACAACTCAACTCTATAAACTTGTGAAAGTTATTCATGACAATCATGAGTCAAAGAGAATTACTTTAGTTCTGCCAAAGTCAAGTGTCATCTGTACAAGTCAGGGGCAACTGCTGCGACAACAAACTAGGAGCAAATCTATGTGTGTGTGTGTGTGCACATGCACCCGCTCACAAACCCTGGAGCAATGAGCTGTTGGAGTGGTGGTAGTTAATTACCTCTTGATTTGCCACAGCTCCATAACCTCTCTGTGATCCTTAGATCCCCCTGGTTCATCATGACTCTGCCTGCGTGAGTGGCCGTGGCTAGCTAGCTAGCTAGCTCTCAATGGGGGGATTGTGAATTCCCTCCTATCCTCCACAACACCCTGGCATTCAAAGCACTGTCACCAAAGGCTTTTCTATGATTGCACATTCATGTGATGAATAATTTACTTTTTCTTAATGACCCCGGCTTGCTGGTTCATTTAAACGGCGGCTTCCTTGTAGTGTGGTGATTATAGCTGGGAGCCAAGGTGAGAAAAGTAGATTAGAGGAAATTAAGACTGTCTCGTAAGGGGTGTCTATCCCGTACAACAGCTAAGCTGGGCTACGGGGTGGCTGTGGGCTCAGGAGGTAGAGCTGGCGTCTAATGGACGCAAGGTCAGCGGTTCGATCCCCGGCCGGCCATGTGCCAAGGTGTCCTTGAGCAAGGCACTGAACCCCGAATTGCTCCAGGGACGCCGTCTATGGCAGACCTCTTGCCTAGAGCATAAACTACCAAACTCCAACAATTTACTGACAAGTTGACTGCATGGCAATAAAACAATTCTTATTATTTATTATAGTAGCTACAGTACATTTTGTTAATGCCGAAACCAACCGAACGTTGGCCCGAATACCATTGCAACCCATAACAGGAGTTGGGTTACTACTTGGTAACCACATTGAGATGGTTTTCACTCTTGTCAATCTGCCAGTCATACATGTGTGACATGTGTTCTCTGGTCCATTTTAAAAAGAGTTGGCTGGCTTCAAGTGATCCAAATAAATACAGTCGTTCAGGTTATTCCTCGGAGACGAACAGCATATTTATTCATTGGTCCGAGGTCTGGCCTTTCAGAAGGGATGGGTGTTTTTGGCACAAACAGTGCTGTGTAAACACTGGCCAAATATATAACCCTGAGAAATGACTCTCAGGTTCTCATCATGCACCACTGGTAATGTTTTCAGTGCTAGTACTTTATTTATTTTTTGGGAACGGGCTTCCACGCTGATAGCACTTGGTTAATGGCATTGGGCTTAAGAGGAGAGTGCTCAAATCTAAATTATTCCTTACCGCGCATCACTTCTCGTTCCGCTCCTAATGTAAGGGCCCCATTCTAACTGACCTGCTGCTGTAGGTTCAGTCATCTGCACGCTGAGGCGACCAGCCACTGTACCAGATAGACTGTGGTTAGGCTGAGAATTTCCAGCCTAACCACAGTCTAAAAACGCTAAATCCACCAAAAAACCAGCCCAAAACCTATATTGTCAGAAAACCGCTAATTGCTATTGGGCAGGTGCCCATCTCCTGCCCCCTAAACTGTATGTCTGTTGCCAATGATGTTTGTAAAAAATAAAATAAAAACCCGCCCCATCTGGCAACCCTGACCACAGGTCCTCTGTATGCAGTGAGCCCTCCAGCCTGATCCACAGCCCTACGATAGCTTCATCACTTCATTACTGTGTTCTAATCTAAATACCGTTGGCTGTGCTGCAAATTGTTTGATGTTCCATCATATCATCATCATCCACACATCCTCTCTCCCCACCCCCCGCCCCACCCTCCCCAGCTGGCACTCCAGAACCGACAGATAAGTCAAATCCACCAAATTAGGACACATCACAGCCAAAAAAACACATGCTGCTCTATCTTAATGACGATAATTGCATTTAACACTAATTGGGTATTTAAAATTATTTGAATTGTAAATGAGCAAAACAGGAACGGCTAAAAGCTCTTTTAGCGACTGAGTTGTTGTTGAGTTGTTGCACCACAGGACTCGCTTACAAAGCAGCCTTCCGGTGCAGCGTCTTTCTCAACAACATCCCGCCCGATTAGGGGACAACACATGTACTGTACCAGTTAACACCAATAACCTCAGACATTTGCTTTTAGTGCAGTTGAGTTTCTAAACCCCCCCCCCCCCCCCCCAAAAAAAACGAATAAGTTAACCAAAAGTGCATTACTACAACATGACCCCATTTTGTTGTAGACTTCCACAGACAGACGCTGGTGACCATAATGAAACAAATGGAACTATCAGTGCCTTCACCGTCATTGGGTGAGGCGGTTGACTAAAAGAGACACCCCCAGCAGTGACCTATTTGGAGGTGGCCGTTACACATTGGCCATCGATGACAGCGTCAGACAATCGGCCTAACGTGAGCTGTAGGATCCACACCACTTAGCGCCAGGAGGAAGTGTTCTCTTCAACAGCTCCCCTCACCTCACACGGACGTCACACATATGCAATATCCCAGGTGGTCAGTGAGGAAACACAAGACACAAGAGTCTCATCTTCATAACATCACTTCATTCTGATAAACCTTTTATGATTGATTGATTTAAAATAGGGACAATGCACATTGATTAACAGAAAATGCAGTAAATGAGCCACGATTAGCCTAGCAGGCTAGTTTTCAGTCTGCTGTCCCTGGCCAGATTTTAAGAGGCAACCAAGTTTTGAGTGCGATTCCTCAAATTATACAGCAAGAGTGGACGGACAGTGGATGGACAATGCACACAACAGCCTTCAGTAACCCGCATACACCGTCCATTACTGACTGAACAAACACACTTTTCCTTTGTACTCATAAATTCAACTGAGAGAGAGAGAGAGAGAGAGAGAGAGAGAGAGAGAGAGAGAGAGAGAGAGACGGAAGATGGAAAATTGCCCATGACTATTTCTAAAAGGAGAGTGCAGGAAGCAGTTTTCAGAAAGAGCAGCACTAATGTAGTGTCAATAGTTCATATGTGTACACTCCATACAGCCCACTTGTGGTGCAGCTACAGTAAAGCAAAAATGAAAAACCTTCAGGTGGCATTTAATGATGCACTCAGAATCTGGCTCAAGCTCCAAAGACGGCCAAGAACAAGTAATATGTTTGTGACTAGTAATATTCCCACCTTTCATGCAGTATTGAGGAATTTTATGTACGTTATGTATTAAATGTATGTCGATTAATTGATTCAAAAAATGTAATCATAATGGCCTTTACTGAGCTGACACTAAGTGACACAAGGTACTCCTTTTGTTTTTGGAAACATTGGAACAGATGTCTGTATGTATTTTAATCATTGTGGACTTAACTGAACTGAACTGGACTTAACTGAAATGATTATATTTGTGTTGTTGTCCTCGTATTGTATTTTATAATTCTTTAAAACAATATGGACCTATGTGTCTGAAATAATGTTAAATTGAATTGAAAAACTAGAAAGACGCTAAGAGGGACCTTTACAGAGACGAGACGGCCAGGGAAACCCTAACCCAGGGGAAAAGTGCATCTTTGATATTTTTATCACACTGGAGGCTAAACCCATCCTTTATTGATAAAACCATCTATATAAAGCCTCAGATGTCCAAAGTACAGTACAGAAAACGTAATCCTTGATCCCCAGGAAAGTAAAAAAAAGCCCAAGGTTTCTTCACAATAACTTATAGGATATAAATATAAATATAACAACAAACTCGGACATGACTAACCTAAAATACCATACCTACGGCAAAACTTAATTTGAGGCTTCAAGAAAAGTTCATATTCCCAAAAAGGGATATTGGTTGTATATGCCATAAATGTATTTATTCAACATCGTGTCCACACCTAACGCGAGCTACATATTAAGACTCCTAGAATTTCATCAGCAGTGAATGCAGGTGCAACTCGAAAAGTCTGCCAAAGTCAAGAATCTACTAGCTGCTGACACGTTGAAGAGAAACAGAGCTATTCTGGGCTCTAATATGCCGTTCCGCTCTAGAAGATGCCTCAGCATTGTGTACCATTCCATTTGTCACTTTCTGTAACCACAGGCGGGGAGATCAATGGGAGGCTGGTCGGCAGTGAAGTCTGCTCCAGGTTAAATGCCCCTGGGATCGATGGTGTAACGACATCCCAGAGCTCATCTGGTTCAGGGTGGACTTTTAGAGGCCAGCCAATCATTTTCGCCCATTGAGCCGGCTGTACTCTTTGAGGAGTGAACAAATGCTCTGGACCAATACAGGCGAAATGAGGGAATGATCGTATTATTGTATACTTTGCCTACCTGACCTACCTTGCCTACCTGACAACGGAAAACACGTTAAGTACGTTTATGATTGACAATGTATTTATTGACAATATATTGAATGATTGTATGAATAAGGGAATTTGCGGTAAGGGAAAGAAGAGTAGAGATGAATACGTTCATGCCCCTATTAAATTATCCTTTCTATAAAGTCTCTCAGTTGTTGAAAGGCTCAGATGATATGAACCTGACTCCGCATCAGTGTTTCAACAGAGAGTATAAAACACATTTTGATATTCATATAATTCATATTCATATACTGTAGATATTCCTGTCAGCTGCAATGCAAATTGTTAAAGCATACAACACTGAGTTACACTGATTCGTGTCCCGGGAGTGTTTTTTTCACATTAATGAATAGTGTCTCTGCTGCTCTTCTCCCTACCTAGTCTATGTCTATCTGTCTGCTGCTTATCTTCCCTTAGCACTCTCAGTCATTTTGTGTCAACCCCCTCATCCATCTTCTCAGAGACACTCTACCTTGGCAGCTGTGTGTGTACCTACACAGTGCTGCTGTATGGTGTACAACAGAACCTTGTGTATGCTTGAAGACCTATACACGTGTCCCAATGGAAGGAGGGAGGAGGAGGAGGGAGAGAGAGAGAGAGAGAGAGACATTGAGAGCTCTTGAGAGAGACCAATAAAGAAACTGACTGACAGAGGTTGAAAGAAAACAAAAGAGTAAAAAGACCATGAAGAAATGAAGGTCAACACCATGATTGGTAATGAATAGCACAATAGAATGGAGAGAAGCTCCACTGAGATGTATTATGAGAAATAGTTCACTATTACAAATCACACGTTGTGTTCCTTACTCTGAAAGGAGTCTATAGACAAAGCAAACTTCAATCCACCCATTGTTTCTGTTTATCTGGGCACTGTAACTAACAGACAATATATATGAATATATATAATATGAACTATACCTTTAACACCAAATATTAAACTCCATTATGTGTATACTATTTGCAAAATGGAATTATGACCATGAACCATTTGGCTTCCTTTTAAGTCCTATCTTATATGATTACTAAAAAGGTTGTTACATTTCGTGTATGAATTTCAATATGCACCCTGTAGAGTACAAGTTCAAACATGAAAGGTAGGCTAATTCTCTTTTTAGTAACCATAGGCTGGTCAAATATGTGACACAGTCTGATCATTTGGTCCGCATGTGTCGGCAACCAATCAAAATGTTCTGACCTTTCTTTTGAAACACGGAACTACGTTTCAACGTTGTTGAGAATCACAACACAAACTCGCTAGTCAAGCCAAAATACTGCAAGGCAATGGATTGGGTGAGTAATCCCCACTGCTATCTAGCTAACTATAACACCACTTCACATTGTTAGCGGGCTCACAAAACAAGCTGTGTTAGTTGACTAGCGACGTGTCATTGACTTTCCAACAACGCTGAAATGTATTCACATTTTTCGAAAAGAAAATCCGATCATTACATCAGATCCCGACATGAGGACCAACGCATTAGAACGTGTCAGATATGTCCAGGGCTGTGGTTGGTCTGAGCTTGTGGCTGGACACAGGCCACAAATTACAAAAGCGCTTTCCCTTTCATCAAGCTGACGTGGCAGCTGTTGCTTCTTTAGTAAACACGAACCCTAAACAACATCCCTTCCTTGTTTCAACCCTCCCTCCCTCCCTCCCTCCCTCCCTCCCACCTCTCCAGCCTGAGGCAGATGAAAGATGAGGTGAAATATGAAGTGGCCATAATAAAAATGGAGAGCTGTGATCTCAGAGGAGGAGGAGGAGGAGGAGGAGGAGGTGAATACACACCAATAAAAGAGTAGAGGTAATAGAGAGGCCTTGGTTCAAAGGGCAGCGCGGCCTATCCAGAGAATAAAAACAACACCTAGATAAATCACTCCACTCCGGAGGTCTGACACCAGCGCTCCCTCCATATGGCCACGGCACCTGCTCAGGAGAGAGGGTACACTATCTCAGCACGGAGGAAAGAACGTTGTGCTGGCCGTCTAACCTCCAAAGCACAAGGGTAATGTCCATAGAGTTAGCCGAGCTGAAAACCTTTTCTATCCACAGGGCCATGTTAACAGTGTTGGCTACAAGAATGGTAAATTCATAAATCTAAGACTTGAGAACTTCTCAAGAGAGAGGCTTACGGTTCAGAAATCTTCTTGGTAAAGACCGAATTTGATACCGAGAAAATCTTAGGGGAGCTTAGAATAAAGCGAACGGGGCTAATTATTACGATAAAATATAAAATGCTAATAAAACATTCATATGCATGATGTTACCATGTGCTCCTTAAATTATATATAGAATAATGCATCCTATTAATAACAGATACGGTGGTCATATATTTCTTTTTCCAAAGTGAGACCGATTTGGGTACACTAAGCGTATTAGAAACTGTACGACCGTTCCGTAATGTCAAGTAAAAACGACATACTGTATCTTTACCCAAGACCTTCACTTTCTGCCTCTAAGACTGCACAGTTGACAGGCACCGTCGACATGAAATCAATGTTATCAATAGCATGGCTGCATTACTTCTCCAACATCTTTGAAGGCTGTCTCAATGAAGGCTGTCTCAATGATGGCTGTCTCAATGATTTCTGCTGCCTCAAGGATTTCTGCTGCTAAACCTGAGCCGGTGTAGACTGCTGCACTGTCGGTAGAATGACATTCCTGGTCAAGATTTATATTCTGGTCATTCGGTCCTTTTGATAGGGTTGGGGGAGATGGAGCACTGATTTTGATCTGTGTCATTATCTCCAAGGGCATTTAAGTGCCCTAAAGGTGGTCTACAGGAACATCAGATAACCATAACAATTAACTCCAATCAATAGTCTGTGGCATTCATGCTGTGCAGCGGGCCAGGCCTCTCTATTGGAGGTTATTGGGTGAGCATCGGGGCAGAAAAGACACAACACGTGCCTTCCGGGACAAGCAAGCAGTCCCAGCCCTGCTTCTGAGAACTGAAGTGACAGAGATCTGGGAATTGATCTTTGATGTTATTAGCTTTTAAAACTTGTGATACTTGTCTTGAAGATACTTGCAGGAAATACGAACATACTAGGCTTATCTTTTTAACTGTAATATAAGGCTTAGCTCTAATGTTAGGCAGTACGGGTTATTGTAATATACAGTATTCTCCCTATAGGCAGGCAGCACATTGGACAATGCATAATAAATAGGCAATTAATAGTAGTGATTAATTTACAACGCCCTCCATAAGTATTGGCCGCATTTTCTCTTCTTTTACCTCAAAAATCCAACAATTTGGATTAGAAATGGTGGGGTCAAAGTAGCGATTCAGACTTTTAATTCAATGTGGGAGTTTTTCCTAGAAAGAACAATATTTAAAAATATTTAAAAAGCCCTATTTTAGGGCTCCAAAAGTATTTGAAAAAATTATATCATGTCCAAATAAAGTACCAATGTTTAGTATTCAGTTGACAATCCTTTGCATGCAATAACTGGCAATGCGAGCCACTGAACCCGCAAGACACTTATTCCTGTTCCACAAGATCTTCCCTGGTGATGCTCTTCTAGGCTGGAGCCATCTTCAGTTGTTGTTTTGAGATCTTTTTGCCTAAAACCTTTTTGCCTTTTAAAATTAAATGCATGTTCAATTGGATTTAAATCTTAATCTTACATCTGGATTTAAATCAAAAGATTGACTTGGCCAGAACCTTCCTGAAAAACTCCCTAGTTGCTATGGCAGTATGTTAGTTGCTATGGCAGTACGTTTGAGGTCGCTGTCTGTCACTGTATGATGAAGGACCATTCAATTCAATTGTAGGCATTTACCTGTACTCGAGCAGACAAGATGTTTCTGTACACTACATTCTGCTGCTGTCAGCAGTGACATCATCAATTAAGACAAATTAGCCAGTTCTTGGCTATAGTGGTAGCTATACATGCCCAAACCATAGCACCCCCTCCACCATGTTTCACAGATGAGTGGGTATGCTGTAAATCTTGGGCAGATACTTTTTTTTCTCCAAGCTTTCCTCTTGTAATCGTTGGTAAATGCTAATATTCTGTCCACAAGACCGTTTTCCAGACCTCTGCAGGCTTTTTAGGTACTGTTTAGTAAACAGTAACTTCACCATCCTTTTGGAGGATAACTAGTGGTTGGCACCTTACAGTGAAGCCTCTGTATTGTTTTATTTATTTATTTATTTATTTTTCTCAGTGGGGCAGTTCCACTCATATTTTCCCTTTTATTGACAGATACAGTAGAGATTTAGACAGGAAGGATGGTTGAGAGAGAGAGAGGAGGGATGACATGCAGGACATCTCCAGAATCGAACCGGGAACCCTACGGTTATGTGGTCGACGCTTAACCCGCTACGCCACCTAAGCGCCCCCAGAAGCTGTAGTAATGATAACTAGTGGTTGGCACCTTACAGTGAAGACTCTGTACTTATGATGACTAGTGGTTGGCACCTTACAGTGAAGCCTCTGTACTTATGATGACTAGTGGTTGGCACCTTACAGTGAAGCCTCTGTAGTAATGATGACTAGTGGTTGGCACCTGGCAGTGAAGCCTGTGTAGTTTGTCTGGTGACGTATTCTGCAGATGGTGGTCTCTGACACATTCCCGCTGATCTCCCGGAGAGTGTTCCTAATCTTTGAGATAGTTGTTTTGAGGAAGTCTACGGTTGTTTTTTTATATGTCAGCCTCATAATGGCATGCTTGACTTGCGATAACATCTCTTTGGTCCTCATGTTGACAGACATCAATAATAGACTCCAGAGGGAAATGGAAAGCCTAGAATCAATACTAGACATTGACAGCTCTCTTATGCATGCATAAATAATGTGACAGAACACACCTGACTAACCAGAAACAGATGTCAAGCCAATTTTCCAATACTTTTGGTGCCCTGAAATAGAAACGTTATAGTCTACAGGTGCATCTAAAAATATATACAGTATATATCGTGGAAAAGCAATATTTTCCGTAATTGAATTCAAAGAGTGAAACTTTCATATATTCTAAATTCATTACACAAAAGTTAAATATTTCAAGTCTTTTTTGTTTGAATGTTGATGATTACGGCTTACATGAAAATGAAAATGAAATCTTATCTCAGTTTCAACCAGTATCTCAAAATACTACAGTATTACATAAGACCAATTAAAAAAAGTATTTATAATACAGAAATATCAACCTTCTGAAAAGTATGTGAATTTAAGCACTCAATACTTGGTCGGGGCTCTTTTTGCACGAATTACTGCATCAATGCGACGTGGCATGGAAGCAATATATAAATAATCCCCACTGCTACCTAGTTAACTACTTTACAGTGTTAGCAGGCTCACAAAACAAGCTGTGTTAGTTGACTAGCGATGTGTCAACACAGAAATTTATTCACATTTTTCAAAAAAAATGTCTGATCTTTACATGGGATCCCGACATGAGGACCAAAGCATTAGAACGTGTCACAAATATTCTCAAGTGTGTTCAGGCTCTGCAGTCTCCCAGAGTCTTCCAGCTAATTGACTAGTGCTGCAGCACGGTACGGCTGTCCGCAGCAATTTCCACACAATCTATTTGGCTCCATCTGTACTGGAGGTATCTATTGTCACAATGGGCAATTTGTTTTGCAGCAGGTAGACAATAAACTATGTGTTTTTTTGTACAGTGTTTGAGTGTGCGGATGCTGTTATTTTGCACTCTATTGATACTCTTCAGTTCCAGCACCTCAGCAAAGTCTGATCACGGATGAGCGGTGGTATTTTCACTAGCAAATAGACATTAAAACATACATGCAGTATGTTGAATGCTTACATTTGAAAAGCTATGCGAACATAAAGGAAAGAAGTCATCTCTGGTTGACATACAGTATACCTAATACCCCTCCCAGACAAAGAAATATTGCTATCGCAGTGCTTCAGTTGCACATTTTAGTTCTCTCTGAAAGGAAACCCAGATGATTGTTCAGTTATAAAAGCATATCTGAAGACGCATTTTCTGTCTGCCAAGGGCTCAGTACTATGAAGCTACCTACGCACTAGACAATTGATAAAATCTTACAGTTGGGTAACCTTTGACACTACAAGCAAGGAGAAAGTTCCATTGCAAGATGTGTGGCTTTGATAATGACTTCACTGTAGAAAGTCCAACCTTAGTGGAATCTTGTGCATCAGGCTAACTTGTTGTTGATGTTTGAAAGCCGCCCCATCAAATGCGTTTGGAGAACACATGACACCGTACGAGAACTGTGGCAAATACTGTGGAACGCCAAAGCAACTTGAGTGTCACAGAATAGACAAGTACCAACACACCATCAAGCACCTGAAATTAAACCACCGAAATGGAGCCAGATTACTAATGTTAAAATATGCTTTGTGGCTAACCATACAGAGCCAAAACAACCCTGTCCATTCTTCTTATTGTAACTGCCAACATAAGGCTCTACATTAGCTAATAGATAGTATTAAGAGTTGGAGACCACTGGCAAATGAAGTACAGGGCTCAAGAAACATGTTAGTGGCCATGCCCAAACTAGATGAAGATCAGTGGTCATGGGCTATCGACAGATTGTAGCCTACCTCTTGACCCGATGACCTTTTACAGGCTAGCATTGGAGAGGTCATCTGACTGTCAGCAGGTCAAGGGGTGTGCCATGTTACTGACAGTTGATAGATAAGAGGGTCCCATTGATTTGCAGTAAATAGACTGATTGATGGATTGGGGTGACTGAGAAGTGTATTGGTTTAAGAGAGCAGAGCATGCCTCACATTCAGTCTGTCTGCACATGTGTGGTAGAAGAGGAGAGGGAGGAGGAGGAGGAGGAGGAGAGGAGAGGGGGAGGAGGAGGAGGAGAGTTAAGAGGTGGAGGATGATTTTTCTTGGAAGCAGGTGCACAGAGAGCCAAGGCTCTGGCAGTATTAGTAATGGTCTTCCTCATCTCTGATGATTTCTCTCTGGGTTTAATTATTGCCGCCGGTCTGTGCTGTGATTTACATTTTGGCCTAATCAAATCTGGTTCAATGTGCTGTAAATACTACAGGTCCAGGTCACCCTTCTCTCACCCACACTCTGCAGCCTTGCTCGGGCCAAAATATGTATGGAATAACCACATTGGGATTAGCCTTGTGAGACCAACTACGTATTCACCTCAAAAGTTCTCGCTCTCACTCTCTCAAACTCTCATCTCACTCTCTCAAACTCTCATCTCACTCTCTCAAACTCTCAAACTCTCACTCTCACACTCACACTCACTCTCACTCTCACTCTCACTCTCACTCTCACTCTCTCACATTGTTCAGTTATGGTAATGACCTTGAGGGGCAGCACTTAAGGTGATGCGACTGTCATACTATTTCAAACTGTCATACTAGTTCAACGAGCAGACACTTCCATCCCCTTAGTTCCCCAGTAGGAGCTGTGGCTAACCGGAGCCTTTGATATATGACAGTGCCTCCGTTCAATTACGTATTCCCAGAAACCCACCCCTGGCAAATATAATCCCATTCTGTGAGGAGAGTTCAGGGTTGTCCTGAGAGAGAGAAAAGATAAAGATAAAGTAGTTTTTTGATGAGGACCGTAAAACACACATAATCTAATTGAATGACGAGAGGGAGGAGATGGATTGCTTATTAGGAATGGTTTTAGCTAGGAGAACATTGCACAACTCCCTAGTGCGTGAACTTTAACTCTTCTTTATATAACTCTCTATAACTCTTCTTTGGCACACGAAATTATTATGTTTCTCTCAGTCTTTTAAATTGAAGAGTATGAAAATGAAACACTGAAGAATAGAGGACAGGTCAAACATAAGATACATTTATTTAGAAATGCCAAAAGATTCTATACATACATACAGTTGTATACATACATACTATTTCAGGGCACCAGACAATTGGCTTGACGGATGTCTCTGGTAAGTCAGGTGTGTAAGAGACCTGGGTATTTATTCTAGGCTTTGCGTTTGCCTTTAGAGTCGGCTGTTGGTGTCAACTTGAGGACCAACGAGACAGTTAAGGAAGCCAATATTAGGCTGAGAAATCTGGAATCAGAAATCTGGAATCAGAGACCCTCACCACTACGTCTCCTAAAGACACCCGCCTTCCCCTCTACTGTGTCCCTAAGAACTTCTATTGCCCCCCTTGTACTGTTTCTCAGTTTCTCCAGTAATATAAAAAATAAAAAAAAGTTTTAGTAGAAGGCGATAATAGGGAGAAGGTCAGTGGCCCCGGGCCCGAGCTAGAGTACTCTTCCTGCAACGAATGGTGGACTGCTGATTCACATGCTTAGTATTCAAATGTATTGATTGTAAGTCGCTTTGGAATAAGGCGTCTGCTAAATGCCAAAAATGTAAATGTAAATGTAAAAATAGCCAAAACATTGGGCTTAACAAAACAACAGTTTGGGACATCAGTAAAAAAATAATAATAATATGGTGACCTCAGCAATCACAAACGGGCTGGTAGGCCAAGGCAGATCCCACAGATCAGGAACACTCTCCAGGAGGTGTGATTGTAAATGGACTGCACTTGTATAGCGCCTTTTATCCAAAGCGCTTTACAACGGCCTCTCGTTCACCCGTTCACACACACACATTCACACACCACTGGCTGCAAGCTACCATGCAGGGCGCCGGCCTGCTCACTGGGAGCAATTTGGGGTTCAGTGTCTGATTGTGTCAGAGACTACTATTTACCATTTTACCATTTAACATCCTCAGAATACATCACCAGCCAGACTACAGAGGCTTCACTATAAGGCCAAACCATTAGTTATCCTCAAAAAGGATGGTAAGGTTACAGTTTGCTACAAAGTATCTAAAAAGCCTGCAGTCTGGAAAAAGCGGTTTGTGGAATCATGAAACACGGGACGTGTAAGATGAATATTATCATGTACCAGTGTGATTGCAAGAAGAAAGTTGGGAGAAAAAAGGATCTTCCGAAGATCTACAGCATACCACCTCATCTGTGAAACATGATGGCTTGAGAATGGAAACTGCCACTCTAAATGGCAAACTTGTCTTAATTGATTATGTGAATTGATGAATGTATTCTGAAGTGTACAGAAACATCTTGTCTGCTCAAG
Source organism: Nansenia antarctica (assembly GCF_963989245.1). Taxonomy (NCBI): domain Eukaryota; kingdom Metazoa; phylum Chordata; class Actinopteri; order Argentiniformes; family Microstomatidae; genus Nansenia; species Nansenia antarctica. The sequence continues at coordinate 12,574,634 of NC_137679.1, read as the reverse complement.
CACAAGTCAAAGTATTTTGCCGACAAATTCATTGGATGAATTTTAATCATAAAGTAAGACAATAACCCACAACATGCTGCCATAGCAACTAGGGAGTTTTTCAGGTTGAGCAAAAAGTGTTCAACCTCCCCAAATGTTCACACCCTGCACTGGCTCCCAATAGCAGTTGGCATCAGATTCAAGACCCTGGTGCTTGCCTACCAGGCAGCAAAAGGGACAGCCCCTGCCTACCTGCAGGCAGTCACCCCCCAAACTTCAGCCCGTTCACTCCTCTCCTCCACCTCTGCTGGCCAACTGGCCCCACCACCTCTACACCAACGCAGCAGTCACACTGCCCGGTCAAGCGTCCTTGGGTTTTATGAAAGGCGCTATAGAAATCGAAGTTATTATTATTATTACTATAGAAATCGAAGTTATTATTATTATTATTATTATTATTATTATTATTATTATTATTATCCACTACACTCGCTCCCCGCTGGTGGAATGAGCTGCCCACATCTGTCAGAACTGTAGAGTCACTCCCCATCTTCTGTCAGAGACTGAAGACCTCCATCTCTTCAGGTTACATCTTAACTGCTCCTCCTGAGACATCTACTACCCCCCAGCACTGTGTCTCCTGAGACACCTGCTCCCCCCCCTACTGTTTTCCTGAGACATCTACTACCCCCCAGCACTGTGTCTCCTGAGACACCTGCTTCCCCCTATACTGTGTCTCCTAAGATTCCTACTTCCCCCCTTGTACTGTTTCTCCAGTGTCTATAATTCTTTTTTTCTTTTTTTATTCTTCTATCACAACGACGGCCAATGGCCGTTGGCGTAATGTATCGATTGTAAGACGCTTTGGAATAAGGTGTCTGCTAAATGCCCAAAATGTAAATGAAATGAGAAAAATGCTTCACTGTTCCATTACTTACACTGGGCACTGTAATACTGTTTCATGGTGTAGAGAAACACTATGGAGGGGCACATTTGACAACAGTCCAGTAGCACAGAAGACTGTGCCTACTGTATGTGGGCATGCACAATAGAGCTAGCCTTGGACACAGAGGTTTCCTTGGCAACTGCTTTACTGAAGAGAGATCACAGAAACCTTGGAAATGAATCCAGCCTGCGTGCATGCGTGCGTGCGTGCGTGCATGCGTGTGTGTGTGTGTGCGTGCGTGTATGTGTATGTGTGGTTATCAAAAGCGGTGTACGGCTTGCACAGGGGCCAACACCATAACATCTGTTATACTCCTACACAACTCTCTTCCACTTTAACACTAGAACAGCCGTGCCTTTTTTACCTTCTATAAGAGCCGCTTTACTGCGATGGGAAGCTGCTATTTACACACAACGACCACTAGTTGGTCGCCTTGTAAATTAGCCTGCTTCCTACACAGAAAAACTGCAAAATAGCTTTATACTAGCTATAGATATAAAAGATAGATGTTTAAAAAAAAATACTCTGGCTGTTCTAGTGTTAATTCCGTGCAAAAAAATCTAGATGTCATAAACGGGTCTGCCTGGATGTCTACACTGATGTTGAGTTCTTATTTTGTGCTGCCTTCTTTGAATAACTTTTAAGCAGCTCTTTTGACCATTGTAATGTGATAGGCCTACTTGTTACAAATCACTAGCACTACATATAGGTTCGCCCCTACTTTCCTGAGTTTTGTTTATTCAGTATTTTATAGATTTTATGGAGTATTTTAACAGAGCACATGGCACTTGTACATACTATAAACAGGAATATCATCTAGTCCCTTGTGAACTGCTTTATAGGAAATATCTTGTATCAACGACCTTCTTACCTCTGCTAGATGATGGTGACCTCCTGCACATGAACGCTTCTGCTCAATGTCTGCATTCTTTAGATTCTGTGTATCATTGTGCCTTGAGATTTGTCACTGGTTGTAAACACCTTACTCATCACTGCACATTGTATATAAAAACGGACTGGCCATCCTTGTATGTACGCAGGTATACCCATTGGTTGAGCTTTATATATAAAACACTCCTTGGCCTGGTCCCTACCTATCTGTGTACATATCTCCTCAGAAACCATGAACATTATAGCCTCCACTCACAGGACACTTTATAATTGCATAAATGTTCCGCATGCACGTACTGAGCTGGGCAAAAGAGCGTTTAAGTACGCTGCCCCCTCTGCCTGGAATACTCTCCAGAAAGACTTAAAATTAAAAGAACTAATCAGTTATGAAGCTTTCATAACGATTTTTTAAAAGGTTAGAAGGTGAAAGTATTGGAAATTGTCATGGCTTTTAATTCAGTATCTGTGCCCTCCCAAACATGCTCTTAATTTCTTGTTATTTTGTATTATGTACCTTATTGGGAATTGTCATTTAATTCAGTATCTGTGCCCTCCCAAAACTGCTCTTAATTTCTTGTTATTTTGTATTATGTATCTTATCTTATTATCTGTGTATTGAATGTATGCCTGTGTCCTTGTGCTGCCCCTCTTGGCCAGGTCCCTCTTGGAAAAGAGATTCCTTATCTCAATGAGGTCACCTGGTTAAATAAAGGTTTAATAAAAATAAAAAATAGAGCAAAGCTCAGTCAATTGCTACTGACATAACAAAGTGTTGGTGCTTTTAACAATTTTCAAACAGCAGGAAAGAACTGCATTTCGCATTTCGAACTGCATTCCGTTGTCTGGTACACTGCATTTCGTTGTCTGGTACTTGTACTCAATGCAATGACAATAAAGTTTAATATAATATAATCTAATCTAAGACGTATGGGTGACAGAATAACAATGTGATAGGAGAGAGTCAGCTGAAATCCAAAACACAAGACTCTCAGTAATATGGAATACTAATAAAGTTCATGGAAAAGTGGCTGTCAAATGGAAAGGGAGGACAATTAGACTCCAATAGATGCAGTAATGTCCTCGCCAGCAAAATGTGCAACATTTCTGTTCCAATTATAATTGACTAATTGCCTCTAAAGACATACTGCATTTCTGAATAGTTCCAGTATTTGCAAACACGAATAAGAGTGCATATGACAGGACCATTAGAGTTAAGATTTATAACCAACAATTAGAACATCTGTGATGCATGTTGATTTAAAAAAAAAAAGTCTCACACAACAAGGCTAAAGCTGAGAAGCTGCCATGACAGTGGAAGATAAATGAGGAACATTATTAATGCACTATAAAGCCTAAAACCACAATAAATATGATGATGAATTACACCCTTAAACGAGCGATGAGATTGAGATTGTAATGAGTATTGTTATACGAGGAAAACAGACCTCCCATATAATTTCATCCAAAACAATTTGACTCTTAATCTTAAGTAGATTGTAATGCGTAACCTCAGTAGATGTAATGAATATGGGAATGTCAAGGAAATATGATCTGTCTGGACCAATTCAAACCTTTATGTATTGACTTTCATGACCTTAATGAAGGAAATAACCTGCTAAAGCCTTCTGAAATTAGCCTAAACATATTCACCGTATTAAATATTCAACCTTGTGGGAGTCAGTGCACTGCAAATCCCTATGTCACTCTTCTTCCTACAAGACCTTTTTGCCAAGCCTCCAAGAAGTGAACACACAACCACTGCCAGACAAATGTTGGTGCTTCCTACAATAGTCCAACAGCAAGACAGCAGACAAGTTAGAAAGAACATCAAATCCTCAGTCGACAGGCCTAGCTGCAGGCATCTTTGTTGATCACTGTTGGAGTGGAGAGTATCCAGAGTACTGTATCTCTCTACATGCAACTGGTATCAATCACGTGTGGCATTGCTAGTGACACCTACGTCTATCTATATGTCTAAAAAATGTTTGAGGGGGGTGACTAACAATTTTAGTCAGTGTTATTAATTATAATATATAATTTGGTTAGCTAGCTAGTCTAAAATATATTGAACTTTGACCCTATCATTGCGTTGTCACGGTTACCTGGCCGTGAAGCATTAGGTAATCCCTGCTTTTCATCACAAAACGTGAGTTTAGATATTTTACTTAGTGCTTAGTTTGCCTTTAACTTTTACTTGTTTATACTTTTCACAAACTACAACAAAATGTATGATGTCATCCAACAACAGGATGTTCATGATGTCCATGCGCTTGGTGGCGTAGCACCGCAGGGTTCCTGGTTCGTTTCCGGCTGTGGATATATCCTGCATGTCACCTCTTCTCTCTCACCCATCCTTCCTGTCAATCTCTACTGTCTCTATCTCAATAAAAAGAAAAATATGAGTAGGACTGCCCCACTCCGGAAAAAAATGAACTTGAAAAAAGACCTTTGTGGATTCGTCTGTGGCAAACACCCTCACACACTCGCCAGTGTTACTATTATTAACTCAAGTTTAATACAGAGATTTCAAGAGACATGTATTATGACACCAGCACAACGCAAAAGAGTACTTTGAAAATGTAAAATAGTTTGATATAGGTCTTATGCAAAGATATGCAAATGGGTAAAAAATATGCTAAATATAATTCAGTTCCATCTAGATTAATTAGTATGAATAATTATCGGCTAAAACAAACGGCATGCATATTAACACATTTGAAATTGAGTGAACTCAACATTGCAAATGAAATCCTTAAAATTCCTATCCTGTCGCTACGAGTATCCTCTTGAGGGTATGATTTAAAAACAGTACAATGTTATTCCTTTTTTTAGTTTCGTTGAGTTTTTTTATCTGACATAACAACTTTAAGTTCAGTTTTTTCCTGTGTTTATTTGGAGTTCTGAGGAGTTCTGAATGATAAAGTTGGACTACAGTAATTACACTAGCTGAAGTCAAGTGCTCATTACGAGGAAAAGAAAGTTAGAGGATGGAAGAAAAAACCAAACCAAAATAGTTAATGAAAGAAGACATCTGCATATCTCTCTCCAGATCAACTTTACAATTAGCACACCTCACTTAAGGGAAAAGTTAACTTAAAAGTTAACTTAAAAAAGAGGGGGGTATGAACTATGAAGGTGGCTTTAAAGATAAAAGTCCACAGAACATTAAAGTCAATATTTACACCACATCAAAAGAGATTTGAATATGCATGCCTCAGACTCTGAAGGGTCTGTAAGTGTCCCAATGCAATCAGGATTCTGCCCACAGTATAATGTATGTCAATGTCAAAGTCATATAAAAGAATGACAAGCCAACGCCTGACAAGAATACAGGATGGACATGGGGGCTTATGATTTATGATTCCATGTAGAGAGCAGGGGATATGTGGAAAAATGTGTACGAAGATAGGAAAATGAGCTTCAGAGTTAGCCATATCTATCTACTGTACTAATGACTGGTATTTACCCGCTAAACATGCATAACCCACATATAATAATCATAATAATCATAATCATAATAATCATAATAATCATAATAATAATACATAGCGCTTTTCTAGACACTCAGACACTTTACAAACTGAAAAGATTGAGTAGTAAAATAAAAAGAAACAAAAATAAAATAAAATAAAGTATAGGGGTCTAATTAATTTTTAGATTACCAAATCTAAATTTAAGTGTCTTTGTAGGACAATCTACTATGTATACTGCAAGTATATCTAGATATATATGCATATCTGCATATCCTTCATATATCTAACTTCATCTCATCCCTACAGTATCTTATGCCTCACTCATGTGTCATTTGTATTTTAAATATTCTGGCTGTAAGCAGACCTACAGATCAGCTAAATGTGATTTCCTTGAATCAATGTAGTAGCACATCCCACACACACAGGCACCTTATTCTACTGCTACCTGCTGTCATATACTGCTGCACTCATGCTATTTCTATTTTCTTTTTTATTACTTCTATTATTATACTACTCTATTGTCTCTTGTCTTATTGTTCTTCTTTAACTATTGCCATTTTTCTCTTGTTGCTGCAATGTCAAGAAACTGAAGCCTGAAGAATGATACTCTCTTCTACTTGTATACTGGGAGGTAACAGTAAACCTGATTGTGATTCTGTGGGTACAGTAAGTGTACGTGCACGTCTCCTCTTCAGTCCGTTTAACTGCTCCACGGGGAGACATTACGTTTTGTTGTTTCACAGTTTATATTAGCTTGTTGGAGAGAGGAGAACATTTCATTCCACACTGCAGATGGAACACAGTCCATAAGCCCGAACAGCAAAGCACGGTCTTAAAAAACTCAATAACAGCCATGGGCAAGAGAGATCCCTGTTGTTGATCATATTCTACCAAGAGCCCTGAAATGTGAACCGACTCCCAACACACACAGGCACAGGCACACACGCACACGCACACGCACACACAGACACAAAGACGCACACGCACACACACACACGAGGGATGCATCTAGTGTTACTTTACTTTATCAAGTCACCTATGCCGGTTCCTAAAACCTGCCGTTACTTACTAAGCATAAACATTCCAACACAGCTAATGGCTTGCATAATCGGCATGACACAAAGCTGTGACTTATAGTTTTTAATTAGGAGAATATCTCCACAGTAAATCAAGGGATAATGCAGATAATGTGACACGATTACCAAGTAGCCTAATACCCTGTCTGAGGCCTGTCTGCATTCCTAATGAGAGGAAAGTCTCTACTTTGATCATGGACCTCAAACTACATATTAAGTACATATTAAAAAAACTGAATATTCTACTTCAATTCTAGTTCTTCACCCTTAGCTCTCGTGGAGTAGAGTTAAGGAGGCCAGTGAGGAAAAGGGACTCAGAGTAGCCAAGCTCTGCTGTTCACCCTAGGGGTGGTTGGAGTCCTGTAGGGCAGGACACTGAGTTGGCGTTCTGAGCCTTGCTCCTGAAATCAAATGCCGCCGCCTGCCGCCGCTGCTCCTTCAAGCACCACAGACAGTAAACGGAGAAGAATTCCTCCGCCCCCTCTGCTAGCCTCCTCAAAGCTCTGTACCTCAGACGTCAAAGCAGCACGTTTAACACCGAAATACGGTGTGGCATCGCTCTCTCTGACGGTGTGTCTCTGACCGACAGGACGGAATAAAGACTGGATGCGAGGAGGCGTCGGATGGAAGCGTGTCTAACATGGCTGCGACTGCATAGTAATGCACTTAATGCTCTTCTATCTGCTCATTAGTCCGCCAATTAGGTGGCCTAATTTCACACTGACATTTAGGAATGTTCCTCCTGCTAATGGAAAAAGCGAGAGTGAGAGAGAAACATGAAAGTCTCTTCACCGAGGACCGTAAAAGAGGGAGGAACGTATCGATGAACCAGAGGCTAGATTGGATTACACAACAGAGATGGCATTAAATAGATTCCCTTCCTCTTTTAATAGAGATAATGGCCTAAAAAGGATGGCTACGGCATGCTTGTTAGGTTAAAGATGTTAACCACATTTTCGAGGCTATCAAAAAAGTAACAGCGTGACACATTATATTTCACTTCAAGTCTTAAATTGAGCTTATTATCCTAAGAGGATATGGGGATACCAAAAAAACAAGCAAACAAGACGTCAAATGTTACTGCAAAAGGGACGACTTCTGACTAGAAGCTAATGGTGTTGTGCCATCTGTAAGATGGTATGAGAGACCATGAGGCTAATCACTCTCTTTTCACTTCCAACCCCAGACCCCTAGTCTCCCCATGCATATATCTCCCCCCCCCCCCCCCCACACACACACACACAGGGCTCGTAGAAAGCCAGACAACTATAAAACCATAGAAATATAGTCTCATTCAGCAGAGAGAGAGAGCGAGCGAGAGAGAGAGAGAGAGAGAGAGCAAAAGAAGGACAGACAGAGAGAGATGGAGTGGGAGGACAGAGGTAGTGAATGAAAGCCTTGGGCTGCTCTGTTTGTCCTCCGCCTGCCCCCGTCCGTCATCTCCCGAGCAGGGTCTGCAGACGCACCTCGTCGTCATTAACAACCCAGGATTTAAGAGGCGAACGATGGATCCAGACGTTGTCACACAATGACGGCCCCGCTTTCTTTCTTTTCTCTGTGCACACACACGCACATGCACACGCACACATAACAGGAACAGTTCATCTTGTCGTTTTTCCTCCCCATCCTCTCAGACTGCACCATAAGAGACATCAGTATCTGAAGATGTGAGACCATTTGAGACACTGATGGGGAGAATGTCTGCAGGTGTGTGATGGCAGGATTTGATAGAAATAAGGGGAAGGCAGAAGGTGGAGAGAGAGAGAGAGAGAGAGAGAGAGAGAGAGAGAGAGAGAGAGAGAGAGAGAGAGAGAGAGAGAGAGAGAGAGAGCAGCCAGAAAATGTAAAGGCATTGGAGCGTTTCCCAGGGGAATGTGCAACAGACTTGTTTGGCTTCTTCCTGTCTGACAGCTGTGCAGAGCCTAACACCAGAGTACACCAGCCTCACCCTGTGAGGACTACAGTACATCTGCAAATGACAATGAGACAAATTGATTAGTTTTTTTTAGCATCTGTGTAAAACACTGAACATGTGCGTGTTGCATGTTGTCTATGTGTTGCACACAGTATGATACTACAGTCATTAAATACTAGAACAGATGTGCTTTTTGGTCTGCTGTGGAGGAGCAAGAGAGCATTTGCAGATAGCATTCTCTCTCTCTCTCTCTCTCTCTCTCTCTCTCTCTCTCTCTCAATGGTGACAATAAGCAGTGACAAAAGGGGCAGTCACAATTTGTAAAAGTCACATATATTGCTGACTGGGCGATTGTGTCCACACTGCGGGCAATAAACGAACCAACAAAAAAGATTCTCCCCATGTTTTGCAATGAAATAATTCAGGTCATTTCAGGTATGAACCGTACAGCTCAAATGAACTCCACATACCAGACAGGAACCAGCTAACTGAAACATGACTGCATCATATCAATCACAAAGGAGTTTGTGAAATACAACCAAAGTACGGGGGGGGGGGGGGGGGGGTAGGTAGATGACAGAGATCGATTATCTGTGGAAGAGAGTTACTAAAAACAGGCCCTTAAAAAGACATTACACTGTGCCGTGTTTCAGACTCATGAACATCGCCAGTCGTCCATTCTGCTTATCGTAGGAAGCCATTCCCGCTACGTATTGCTACGGCCACGACGTGACAGACGATGTTATATCTTCACTATGGCGTCTCATCTCACACAGCGGCACTATAACAGAGACCGGATGCCCTGACGTTTTGGGGGGGAAAAACTATATTACAAGGAGAGAGGACATCCTCAATATGCTAGTAACATGACTGCATCACATCCGTCACCTAAAGACAAACTTAGACGCACAAGCACAATCTTCTAACCTGCGCATTTTTTGTTGTCTCCGTTTGGGAGAGCAAAAATAATGAACAATATTCAATTATATCATGGTGGGAGTACATTTAGCAGCCAAATATGGCCGTTTTCATGTCAGTTTTTTCCAGTGCCGAACATTTCTTTGGGAGTCACTTATACCAGCAGCGGATGATGTATTTTCTTATTCAAACAGCCGAAATCACAGAGAAGAGATTATTTCCGGGTCAAAGGGTATACAAGGCAGGATTTGAACCCTGTCTGTGGTGGGATGACAGCAGAACCGAGACAGACGCCCCCAGAGTTACGGTCGACTCATACCACAACGACGAGAGACTAAACTAAAACAAACGAGCTCAGATCGATAAATAACCCCAGTTGGGAATGGTTAGGTTACAATGTGGTAGGGGGGGGAAAAGGGAACATCAAACAGAAAGTGTCTCTTTGAGAGTGTACAGTCAAAGAGGGAGAAACCGACTGGTGAAATGATATAGTGTAACTATATTTTTTTTTTTTTTTAAAGTCAGGCCATTCAGCCTCCAACAGAGATGCCTCCCACAGCAATCTGCGGTTTGCAGTTTCCCCCATATCAAGATTCACAGACATCCTGCTGGCTAGCCCAGATGAGCTCTCAGTCTGCACCCAAACAACGTCCATAAATCAGACGCCCCGGAACTCAAACATGCTTAAACATAAGTCAGTGTCCTGGTGGGACAGAACATCACACACAACACCAGTTAAAAAGGGACATTCCCTTTCTGCATTGCAATGTCTCTATGAATAGCAAATCCGATGCACATTTATCATAGTGTGCAAGGAAGTGCCAATGGATTGCTAGACTAGACAGCCATGCCTCCTTTAATAGATTAATATCCTTGGTTTGCCTCCCCAGTGGTTTCTGATTACAGAGAGTGATAAAATGATTACTAATGAGCTTAGGAAACTGAGGTTCTATTAAAAGGGGAAGTCCAGCCAACTGCAATTGCTCTGATTTCAGTAGCACACAGGTACAGTTGCCTAGGTAACAACAAACTGCTATGCGATATTATTTCTTGCCAAAATCGTCACAATGCATAAGAAAACAGTTTTTTTTTACGCCTATATTCATCCGGAAAACAGACTGTGCCGGCTGGCTGGGCATGGTAACATAAATAATGTATTAACTGAATATTCAGCATGAACGTAATGTTACTGAACACACAATTGCCTACCCCAGCGACAATTACTGCTAGACTTCTGCATATTAACCACCCAGAATAAGTAGGCTAGCTATCACATTATCTCTAGCTCCAGGTGAACACAATACTTGCTAGCTCTCCTCCTTCATACTTCCCCTCAAAACCCATCTTCTTAAACTTGCTTTTAATCTTTAACTATTTTTATTGTTGTTTTTACTGGCTGCTTTTATCTTACTTTTAATTGATTCTTGTTCTCTCCATAAAATGTAGTGTCTTTGAGTACTGAGAAAAGTGCTACTCTAAATAAATGCATTATTATTATTATTATTATTATTAGTAGTAGTAGTAGTAGTAGTAGTAGTAGTAGTAGTAGTAGTAGTAGTAGTAGTAGTAGTAGTAGTAGTATTTATAACTAGCTAACATTAACACGATAGCTAGCTGCAGTTTACAAAGCTTCTCTTCTCCAAATCGACCACTGATGAGATTGCTAGCCATCAATTTCCATGAATTCTACCTTTGATGCAGTCTCTTATAGCATGGCTATATGCTTCTTTTCAAAGATGCTTGTTTACTTGTTTTAACACTACAACAGCCGTGCCTATTTTACCTACTAGTAGAGCCTTTTTAGAATGTAAATCTGCTATTTACACACAGAGATCACTAGAGGGCGCTTCTTTTTTTTAGCCTGCCTCCTACACAGAAAAACTGCAAAACAGCTTTATACTATCTTATCCTGAAGTGATTTTGAAAATGTAAGGATACTGGGTGGTAGAACGCACATATCTAGGAAAAGTCATGAAAGGAGGGTCCTGACCGAGTGCAAAGATATTTAAAAAAAAAAAAAATACTCACAGAGGTCACTGTGACCCCTCACGGCTCTTCTAGTGTATACCCATGGTTCTCCCATGCAGTTTACAACAGTGGCTTGTCCATTGAGGAAGAGGAGGATGGTTCTCCTTTGAGTTTTGTTTTAAAATACAAGGATAAACAATTCTGCACAAAAGCGGTACATCTCTTGCCCCAAAATGCACTCAAACCCCCCAAAACACAGTGAAGTTTTTAAAGGTCTCAACAGTGATTCTGAAAGGTTGAAAATGGTTGAATGGGTATAGAGGAGACTTAATTATTCTTCACTGCTATGTAAGCCCCTTTCATTTATGTTTTCCATTTTGTCACCTTTTTTTTAAAAGCCAAGTCATCAGGGGAAGAGGACATCAGTGTGAAATGAGGGGCTTCCGCAACAGAGCACACACTACCTATGGCAAACCCATGTCCTGACCATCCAAGGAGGAGATACTTTTCCTTTCAGTTTCTTTCGGTTCTATTTGTTGAGTTCTTTTGCTAGATTTTAATCCAAATTATTATAATAACCAGTCAGCTACTGTAATCAGGCAGCTATCAATCAATCTATCTTGCTAGCTAGCTAGCTTCGTCGAACTCCACTCCAAATACTTGAAATTGAAATCACAGTTTTCACTGGACTGCCCCTTTAAAAATGGACAACAAGAATAAAACCAAAAAAAACAACAACAACAACAAGCGGATGGAGCTCATTTTCAAACCACCCCCATTTCCCTGACCGATGTGACATGAGTAAAATGCACTCAGCACTACAGTTAATGGACACTAACTGTACATGGACAACGTGGACACTAACTATGGCATGTCTAGAACTGGAGCAGGGTCGTGAGCTGGGCTGTGTCTCCATGTCACTGGAGGTATCCAGACGACAGCCACGCACCTTAACATCACAGCAGACATGCCAAAAACAATCCAGACATTCTGTCTGCCTGCTCAGAGTCCTGACGTCGCTTACAGGCAGACACATAATGACCTGTCACTGGGATATCCACCAAGGAACAGTATCAAGACAACAACACAATGACACACTCAAATTTCAAATTGCCATTGTAGGAGGAAATAGACCTACAGTATTCTTACTCGCCTCGGAGGATAAATATTTGATCCGAACAGACTGTAAACTACCTGTATTTGCATAACACCTGTTCTGAGACTCAGTTCCAATACAGTTATTGGCACTTTTCCTGTTCCAGACAGAGGAGTACATAAATGATGTAATAAAAATGTACTTCATATTGGCAGAACCGTTTTTGCACTGAATTAAATAATTGAAGCCTAGCGTTCACAAGCAGTAGATACGTGCCTCCTTCAGGTGAGAACGAATGTTACTTACAAGTGATCATTTGTAATGATATTTCTACCTCCAAAATGGGCCTTCATTAAAAGTGAACAAGCTGGGAGACAGCATTTACTTAACTGATATAACATTGACCTTAATTCCCTGTATGGTGGCAACAGTACAAAGGACCACTTATTGTCAGGAGGACAAGGTCACATTGCAGAGGGACTGGGATGTCAACTGGCTTCAAATGATGACACCAACGTCCGGAGGCAGTCTGTGCTTCATAAGAGTCCCTCAAGGCCTCTGTCACGGGTGAGTGATATCGACTGCAAGCCATGCTGTTTCGCGGCCTTCACAAAAGAGTGTCTAATTCAATGACCGTGTTTTATGCTGGTACTTGCCATTGATTTTAGAAGGGTATCCAAAGATTTAATTACACAAGTAACACATAAACTGTCCCATGCCAATAGTAGTTACAGGCTGAGAAAAATACAGCCATGCCCAGTTAAAGTAATGGCTGTAGCGGGTTTGTACTAGGGGAGAGGACTTCAACGCTTTTGGTGTTGTTCTGCTTCTAGTTTAAACAATATTTTGCTCGATCCAATAGTGTCCATAGAGCAGCTACCACACTTTGAACAGAGCAATAATTACTTATCAGCTGAAATTTAAATCAGCATTAACCTTACTCGTTTGCAGTAATTAGTCAAAGTCACATCCATTTATTTTTCTCCTGCAGTTCGATTGTCAAACAGTTTACCTATGCAAATGTTAAATAGCCACAGGGATCAGATTGTTAAATTCTGGTAATCAAAGACAATTCTAGCTTGGAGACACAATGCTCATTGAATATTTCCAGCCAAATGACAAGATTGCAAAACTAAAGGATGGTAGATAAATGCATTTAGATCCAAACTGATCATTTGTTGGCATGAACAGTTGAAGTTTAAAATCAGAACAGTGCGGATCTACAAATTGCTTTTCTTCCTTGACTTTTAATACTGATCAACATCTGGGAAGCCAGATGAAAGGGCATCAGTCAATCCATTCATTGGTTGATTAATCAAGTAAATGGGAGAGGAGTAAACCAGGGGAAGCTGTTGGTAGTGAATACCCCCCCGTTTAAATTATGGCTTTCAAAAGGTGGATCCACTTAATTCAATTACGTGAGCATCGTAAATTCCACACCCTCGGATTGGCAACACTTTCCATCACATGTTATATCTTCCTGTCGATTCAACCAGAGTCAAGTGACCCCTCTGAGCAGCTATTTCAGTTTACACATCAGAGAAGCATGGCCTGCGTCTCCCCAGAATGTCACCCGCATGTCATCACTTCCTCATAACGGAACATCCCCATTCACACCTCACACCACAGGTGCAGCAATAAGCAGGAAGGCCAACTTGCCAGCAGTCTTTTCCCAGGAGAAATCACACCAATTGCCATTTGGAAAATGAATTCAGTGACCTATGATAAATGTAAGATTCATTTGCGCTGTGCTTGAACTAGAAATGCTAGCTTTCTCTTCTCCTTTGACTCATGCAAAATTCATTGGAGATAATTATCACACGACAACATAGAAAACAGAGCAGTGGCGAGGCAATGATTACATTTTCTACATGAAATATGATAATTAAGACCAATGCTTTGATCCCGTTTCAAATGACTTGTGATTGAGAGTGTCACAGAGACAAATTAATCGACCTGAGCATTTAGTGAACATGAGGATATGTACAGGTGCATCTCAAAACATTTGAATATCGTGGAAAAGTTTAATATTTTCCATAATTTAATCATAATATATTCTAGATTCATTACACAAAGTGAAATATATCAAGCCTTTTCAGTTTGAATGTTGATGATTACGGCTTACAGCTCATGTAATGAAACAAAAATGGGGTTTATAATAGAGAAATTATAATAGAGAAAAAAAGGATTTATAATAGAGAAATGTTGACCTTCAGAAAAGTATGTTCATTTATGCACTCAATACTTGGTCGGGGCTCTTTTTGCACAAATTACTGCATCAATGCGGCGTGGCATGGAGGCAATCAGCCTGTGGCAAATGTTGCATTTCATTTGGAAATCAAGGTAGAGTAGAGTAGGGAGGCACAGAATTCAAGCTGCTTGAAGTCCAGTGTGAAGTTGATGAGGAAATTGCTTTATTAGGAATAACCCCTTGAGATATGATATCTCGTTTTCGATTTTCGTTTTGCCATGTCATCTGCTGGTGTTGGTCCACTGTGTTTTATCAAGCCCACACAGGTTAACGCAGCCGTCTACCAGGAGATTTTGTACTTCATGCTTCCGCCTGCAATTTGTGCAAAAGGAGCCCTGATCAAGTATTGAGTGCATAAATCAACATACTTTTCAGAAGGTTGACATTTCTGTATTATAAATCCTTTTTTTGATTGGTCTTTTGAGATACTGGATTTTTATTTTCATGAGCTGTAAGCCGTAATCATCAACATTAAAACAAAAAAGGCTTGAAATATTTCACTTTATGTGTGATGAATTTAGAATATATGAAAGTTTCACTTTTGGAATGAAATTACGGAAAATAATGAACTTTTTCACAATATTCTAATTATTTGAGATGCACCTGTATACCGTACACTGTTTGAAACTCTCCCTACAGCAGTTGCATTGCCTACAAAACAATGTCTACAATGCAGTAGAGTAAAGGCTAGAAACACACGCTCTACATCAGATATAGGGCCATGATATTAGGTACAAGTGTTTGTCCAAAAAGGACATTGGTATTTCAAAGGCTCCTAAAGATAGAGAAGGACAGTAAATACCCCCCAAATATATAGATATTTATCCCAGAGAGACACATATGAGGGTTCTATCCATCCCAGAGAGATAAGTGAGAGGGTTTTATCCATCCCAGAGAGACAAGTGTGAGGGTTCTATCCATCCCAGAGAGACAAGTGTGAGGGTTCTATCCATCCCAGAGAGACAAGTGTGAGGGTTTTATCCATCCCAGAGAGACAAGTGTGAGGGTTCTATCCATCCCAGAGAGACAAGTGTGAGGGTTCTATCCATCCCAGAGAGACAAGTGTGAGGGTTCTATCCATCCCAGAGAGACAAGTGTGAGGGTTCTATCCATCCCAGAGAGACAAGTGTGAGGGTTCTATCCATCCCAGAGAGACAAGTGTGAGGGTTCTATCCATCCCAGAGAGACAAGTGTGAGGGTTCTATCCATCCCAGAGAGACAAGTGTGAGGGTTCTATCCATCCCAGAGAGACAAGTGTGAGGGTTCTATCCATCCCAGAGAGACAAGTGTGAGGGTTCTATCCATCCCAGAGAGACAAGTGTGAGGGTTCTATCCATCCCAGAGAGACAAGTGTGAGGGTTCTATCCATCCCAGAGAGACAAGTGTGAGGGTTTGTTGTAGGTGTGGACCCAGGTGCGGTGCAGCGCAGCGCAGAGAGCAGACGGTAGGCAATGACAGCAAATCAAAATACACATAAATACTCCGGTGTCAAACATCCACAGGTGCAACAAATTAGTCCCTGATGACGGGGAACAGGGACTGAGGCCTGTTAAAGGGGGTGCCAGAGGGAGGCACCAAGGAGTCGTCAAGGAAACTGCGACCGCATCTATAACAGATAAGGGTTTCTATTTTGGGTTAAATAGCAGCATACTTTCATTGGTAACAATATTTGGTTTTTAAATGAGAAAATGATACAGATTCCAGAATTCCCGTTCTGTTGTGATAGGACATGTCTCTGTTACTGGGGAGAATCTTTAATATGAAATGCGTGCCATCTTCTCACTTGTTTGTGGACAGACAGTTTTGATCAAAATGACAGTGGCTGCACCAAAGATATATAGTTCATTTCATCTCATTTGGAGTAAGAAGAAGTAAGTGTACAACTCAATCCTGTCGGATAGAATAGGCACTCAAATTGTGAATCATTAACTGTCTGTATTTTCATTCACCCACCCACACACACACACACACACACATACACACCTTCATGAGCAAATAAAAAAAACATAGTTAGTACAAAGCAGATTCCTGCAATATCACAGGGGAGCCAAAAGCTCTTGGCTGTCATAGTAACAGCGCAGGGACCAAGGTCGTGCTTTGTAGTGCTACCTGTCAGCCAGCCAGCCGGGAGAGCTACCGCAGCAGTTTAATTAGACTTCAATGACTCAGTGATGCTGCCACATCTAAACAGCATCAGGACTATTACCTCAAAACCACACCTCAGACAATGTAAAAGACAGTTACTCCACATTTACTCCATTGCACTAGGCAAACACCATACGTTTAATGCAGTGGGTAATTACCATACTGTACTTTGAATGGAGATAGGGTGATATTGACATAATTTGACATTTGGTGTTGTTATGGGCATTTTTTACTTTGGGGCTTTTATTTTGGATGATTTGTGTTGAATGTTTTGAGTTATATTTATATTTCAGGATTAATGTTTATTTTATTATTATTAGTGTTTTATTCGTAATTGATTGTCACGTGGTGAGGTGATAGCATAGGCCCAGGTGTATTTAGGTAGACAATTAGTTGCACCTGTGCCAATGGAAACAGGTTGGTTTGGAAAAACATTATTTTGACCACGTTCACGCTAATCTTTAATCTCTCGAATCGCGAGTGAAAATCAGAGGCTCTTGAACCAGAAATCATTGGTCTCCCAATTAAAGAACGTATTAACGCGTGTTACACCTCAGGAAAGGTGATGTATGGACAACAGTAGCAAGGTGATGATTCCCTTTATATGGTCCTTTGTTTGATCAGTGCAAGTGCATACATTGTTCAGCAAGGCTTAGGCCTACGATGTATCAAAATCCACAAATCCTACCCATCACAAAAGTATTGGTGTAAAATCCTGATTTAAGACATGCATTGATATAGATGCATGACACGATATCAAGTCATTCTAATTTCAGGAATGCTCAAGCCATCGATGACACAAAATAAAAATAAAAATGTTATTCCAAACAGTTATATTGCGAACCATAATAAAATAAAATAAATGTATAACCACAGACTCTAGTCCATCAGAAAAATCACCCAAAAAATAAGTAAATCAGTTGAAATGTCCTAATTTATTAGCATACTGCTTGAACAGGTAATGTGTCATCAGTTCCCAACAAAAAAAAGGAACCTCAAGCTTTAACTAATCCTAACTTCATGAAAAAAAACTTTAATAGAACAGCTGCTTCCTTATGTGTGTTTAGGGAAAAAAAATATATGGTAGCTGCAATATAACGTGTATTGGATGTTCTGAAAGTCCACAGTAGTGGCAAGTGGTCTGTCCATTTCTTATGGAAATGTGACTTCCAGAATTATCATTCCCTTCCAGATTTGCATCAAAAGCCAAATGCCTAGCCAAATGAACCCAATTGAAAAATAGCCAGACTGATGACTGATAGCGTAGCTTCCACTTGTTGCCTTAGCAACGTCTAAAAATGCAGCCAAGAGAGCTACTCCAGTGGTGCAGTGACAGAGAGACGGGCAGGCAGGTTGGCTGGATACATGGTGTGTGACAGGACCGACAGAAATAGTACAAAACACAACTAACTGGAAGTGTTCGTTTGCATAGTTGAGCGTCAACCCTAAGATCCAGGATTACCAGAGATGGCCTGGGAGAGACTGCCAAACATGCCATGGATTACTGCTGTTTACAGTGATATCATGCGCTGCCTAGACATCTAGAGGAGGCAATACATTTCTACAATGGAAGATAACTGAATATTTCTCACAAATGTGGATCCTTGTTAAAACATCACGTCCATCCAGCTATTTGTTGACTAGAGTCACGATGAAGGGTACTAGTATATATAGATCGGTATCAAGTAATGTCAACTGGTGTGCCATTTATGATGAATGTCGAGTACATCGAGTAAAGAAAAAAACTGCGGTTTATAAGTCATTGGACCAACCCATGTCATTGCTCTTATTTATTCAAAGATGTGGAAGGATAATCCCTCATGTGATACTTGGGTCCTCAAGTCATCATGGTGGTGCCCTTGGTGTGCCTGTGTCGTTTATCATCTTTAAAGTAGGTCCGCTGCGGGAGCTCGTCCTGGGTCCTGAGCAGCAGAGTGGGAGTGTGGGACTGACACCCAGCCTAGGGCTATGGGTCATATTTCATGGCTTAAGCACCGCATCCGATCCGGCGTCTGCCGCCCAGCCGAGATGTGAGATAACCCGGATCCCTGGCTGTGTCGTTGCGGCCTGTTAATCGCACGCCTCCCGAGTCAACCTCTCCCACCGTGAGAACGCAGGACCCCCACCCTGAGAACGCAAAACGCCCTGACCAGAGAGTCAGGAGGCTCCGTCCATAGAGGACGGGACGGGAATTTGTAAAACAGCACTGGAAGAAGGAGCCTAATCCTTCAGAATAAAGTCAGAATAAAGAAAAACAGATCTAACCACTATCTAACGTTCCAGAGTTCTGTATAACACGGCGTTCGACGGCACATAAACGCTCGTAAGCAACGATTGAGGGTCCGACTTTTCGGGAAAGTCGTCAAGTTTTCCGGACCGCGTCATCCGTTCACCGAATGAATTGTGATATAAATGGAGTTACGTTGCTCCCATCAGAAGGTGAGGGTTTCTGGCTGTCTCAAAGTTGAACGATGCGGTCGAAGCAAAAAAAAAAAGAAAAGAGAGCCCTGTCAGAGGAACTGCATTCATACATTTCCCATTCAGCAGACAGTTGACTGCTGCAGATTCCATCGCCCCTCAATTTCCCTGAGTGGAGGTGGAGATGAGAAATGGGCTAAGTCAGCCCAGGGGGCGTCTGGGTCCCCGCCTCCGGTGTCAGATAGGGCCGGGCTGAAGTGACTGGATGTTTATTGCCCCAAAACGCTGCCAGGCTGTCACCTGCGGTGGCCCAAACAGACGGCGTTCTGTTTGTCCTCACGACAGAGGTCCTCACAAAGTCATGAATACAGAGGGTGGAGGAGGGGATGCTGAAAGGGAAGGCAGAGGTGGTGGTGGTGGTGAGGGGGGCGTGTATTGTGTTCCTGCCTGCCCTGGGCTGGACCCCACGAGGCAAAGTACAAATTACCAGACCTAAAATAACAGGCCTATACTTGCCCCTCTGTACCTCTGCCAGGGGGAGGGCGTCTGCAGAGTGATTCGCCGCCCCCCCCAAGTAGAACTGAGCTTATACAACTGAGGACAAACCATCATTCTCAATGACGGTTTATAAATACACACGTCTGGACTAAAGGTGGCAGCTAGCTCTCTGCCCGCTGATCGCTACACCATAGCAGCACCGAAGCAGGGTCCTCTGTCCAACTAACAACGACCCCACAATAACCTCAACACAGAGGGGCCTCCAACTCTGTTAAATAATTTTCCGCAAAAATAGTTGACACGTAAAGGATTCTAGAACAGTAGCTTATACCTACAGAGCCTTACACTAAAGGACGTTTTGCTCATGGCGACTGATCACTTCAGAGGAAAAGCAATGCCCTGGCAGAGACTACCGTACTATTCTCTGAAGACTGACTGACTGCATCTCCTTCACGTCTCCTTCCTCCCGCCAAGCTTGCGCCGCTGCGACACGTGAGACACATCCCACATGTGATGCCGGAGCAAAACGCCATAATCACTGGAATTATGTGCCATCCCTGCCAACCCTGCACAATGATTACAATCCATTTTTTTAAATTAATGCATGCCTGCCAAGCCAGCAGAGAGCGGGCCTACTAAGGGAAAGTACTTTACAAAGCGTGAAGCATTGACAATTTAAGAGGCACAGTTTAAGCAACATTTGGCACGATTAGCATAAGCATGGTGAAACGCAAGTGACAGAGAATTTAACGCACGGCCCTGTGGAAGAAAAAAATAATAATACGTGGGACAACTGCAATCGCTAAACATAGTCCACAGCCCAGGAATTTGTTTTGCTTTAAAGAGCACTCAAGCCATCCTTATACTGTCTGTACAGTATTGGCCCTATCAGCAATTGGAAGGAACATTAAAGCACAGACAGCACACACAAAATGGGCTGTAAGGCCTGTATGGGTATCTGTTTAGAACTCTTAAATCGAGCCACTTGTTTTACACTTTCACATCCTCCATTGTCACACATCAGCCCATACTGAAGGAATTCCGGCTCAGTTTCTGCCCGAACTACGAAAGAGCCCCACATTGAGGCCACGGGATAATACCATCTCCGACTTGTGTCACTGTAACACTCCAAATGATAAATCCTGTCCCCTGGCATTTGAAACACCCAATTTCCTTCCATCCAGCCCCAATTTCAACTTAAAGCTTTATTTTATCATGCCCTCAATATGTCAAGGGAGTAACCTACCCTTGGTATTGGGCAGGAGAGCTGCTGTTAAATGGAAGAAATTAGGAAATATTTCATGTCGAGATAATTCCCATTTCATTGCCGCGTGCCTCCTGATGGATGTGAATGCCAGAAAAAACAGCTTTGATGTTTGTGCAATTACACGGAGCGTGAATGAGAGTTATATCTCCTCCATGCATAAGCAAAACCACCCGCTGGGATCAGTGACAGGTCTGCCATGTAATGAACAACATCATTTGTGTTTGGAGAACCGGTTCTTCTCCACGTCTCCTCATGAAGGGAGCTTCTCCAATATGTACTGTAACATGGGGAAGATGGAGCAAGAGATAGGAACATAAAAACAGAGAGGGGCTGAAATTAATTAAAATACAAGAGACATCACGACAGCCGAGTGGGAATCTCTGTGTTCTCTCTGTTTAAAGTTCTATGAAAACAACCTGTTTATCTATACCGTTTCGTTTGAGTGTAGACCGACCGATTCGGATTTAGAGTAGGGACTACCACATGTATCACTATAGGTGGACTACTGCAGCATCTCTTCTGATGAAGTGAACTCCAAACATAGACCTTATCCCCTGCCCCCCCCCCCCACCACCACCACCACCACCCCCACCTCCCTGGCTTCAATCTGCTGCGGCTCCCGAAGGTTCTTATTACACCGGCTAGGCTTTGGCTCTCTTCATACGTCATGTTGACACACACAACCACTAAAGAAGTCAAGGTTCTTAGCCATTTCTCTCTGTTGACTGTGGAATTTTTTTACCCCAATCAACTTTCTGAGGCGCACCGGAGTTCAAGGCGACCTATCTAAACGTAAAAACTTACCCAAGGCAGAGGCGTTCATTCATCACATCTGATAAGTGGAATTGAACAGGGAGCTGAGTTACAGGGCCAGTAGAGAGACAATATCCCCAACAAGAAAAAGGCTGAGGTGAAATATTCACTGCTCGAAATCCTGAGGCTTAGAGGTTGTCCCACTTAAACAAGGGTGCACGTTTGTACGGCTTGTCTCTCCAACAGCTGCACTGTTGTGTTACAAAAGAGGATCATTATGAAGCCCTAACCTCTATGGGCCTATTTAATTAGTGTTTCAACAAAACACACAATACATTTTAGTCACATTTTGGGATTATTAAATACATAATGAAGATGAATGAATTTGGAGTACCTAGGAGAGAGAGTTGTAATTAAATCTGATTAAATTAATCTTGGATCTTTCTCGACACTCCAACAAAGCAGCAACAACAATTAAATAATAAGTAATAAAAGTGACAAAAACTGCAATGATGAGCGTGATAACGTCAGATGCCTTCTGATCAAAGGGGGGGATATTATTACTACCTCATTATGCTATTTATATGTCATATTTATCAAAATCCAGAGGTAGGCCTATACAGTATACAACATTTGAAATTACTGGGAAAATGGCAGACGTTGGCTTTAATTAAACTAATGCTATTGAAGCATCAGCCATGTTTGCCCGGAAACCTATGAAGCATATTCAACTGTAGCCTAATGATGAAATAACTTGTACTTCTGCCTTTCCTAAAATACAACCATTTATTTATTTATTTTTGTGTGTTAAGTGTGAAGCAGGGGGACATCCATTAAACAATGAATCAGTTTGTATTGACTTAACATTATCACACTTTGCTCTCTGGTAAAAATGTTGCCATGTTGCCATGTTGTACCATGAATAGACTCTGCAGTTGACATGCTACAGTACTTCAATGTCCTGGCTGGTCATCCTTCCATGAATAGACTCTGCAGTTGACATGCTACAGTACTTCAATGTCCTGGCTGGTCATCCTTGAGTAAATCTAGACATTTTCAACATTAACAGTAGAATATTGAATACTACGGCCCCAGCAAAGTTAGGTGAACAACACAAAAGGGTGGAGGACACAAATAACCTGATGCATCAGAACCTTGTCTGTAAAAAGGCCATGACCTAGACATTCCAAATAAAATGTTTGTACAATTCTGAAATAGATTTTTTAAAGAAAAGATACAACTTTCAAAAAGGTGAGCCACTAAGCCAATAAGAAAAAGCAATCCCACTCCATCAATCAATCAATCAATCAATCAATCAATCAATCAATCAAACGTTATTTATATAGCCATCCAAGTCATGCATTGAATGCAACTCCAAGTGCTGAATATAAAAACAATAGTAAATAAAATACAACACAATAAAACAAGAGGTAGGAGATAAGAAATAGGAGTAAAAGTCTGAGTTGAGATAAACACTAGATAAAAGCCAGGTCTTTTTAAAATCTCCACACTCTCTGCCACCCTCAAGTCCTCCGGCAAGCCGTTCCAAAGTCTGGGTCATAGCAGCCTCGCCATGGGTCTTTGTCTGGACCCCTGGAACCCCCTCCAGAATCAAACCCTTAACTGATCAAATATTGATAGCCAAGACAACTCTTCCTTTCACTCTTTCAGTGTGTTTACCTGGGAGACGTTTAAACAACTTAAGCATAAAGCATTACCCTAAATCTAAACGCAAAGATATGAATACTTCATTTATTGCCCTGATGAACAGGAGTTTATACATGAATACATATTTGTAGAGTGATGAGATTTCACAGGGCATTACATTAATTGACTAATTCAGTCCATTCTTATTAACATGTTGAATGAACTGGCTGCCTCTGGGCATTCAAATATAAACACTTTAAGAGAGGGTCTAAATCTAGCACACAGAGTACGAAAATATCAATCACATGTCAATTCAGGTGTGACTGCTCTGAACAATGTGCACCTATGGGCGCATGTTTGATTGTGTGTGTGTGTGTGTGTGTGTGTGTGTGTGTGTGTGTGTGTGTGTGTGTGTAGAGTTGAATCGGGTATTCATACCTCAAAGGGCACAGCCTGCTTTTAACAGAGGCCATT
Source organism: Nansenia antarctica (assembly GCF_963989245.1). Classification (NCBI taxonomy): domain Eukaryota; kingdom Metazoa; phylum Chordata; class Actinopteri; order Argentiniformes; family Microstomatidae; genus Nansenia; species Nansenia antarctica. The sequence goes on along the minus strand of NC_137679.1, from coordinate 12,550,919 downwards.
ACCCAGCCATCAAGCTCCTGCTGCACTCACACACATTAGAGATAATGACACCGTTAGCCACCGACCAGTCAACTCACACGTCAAAACATCGTGATCTGGGAGAGACGGACTGAAATCATCTCTCTCGGCAAAGCAAACTCTGTAAACCTCCCTTACTGCCCTACCCTGCCCTCCGCTGCCTCCCTCCCTCCCTCCTTCCCTCCTTCCTCCCAGTGTGGGGGGTCTGTTCTGTTCAAGCTCTTCCACAGGGACATGGCACAGGGAAGGGAGGCCACCCAGCCTTACTACTCCCCTGCATTTGCAGGCTGCAGGAGAAGAACTCCACCGACTTATGCTGCTCTGTTGGCCAAGCAACATGCCTGCAGAGTGCAGATTGTCAGCTCTTCTAAGCATCTCAGAGGCTTTTGCTTTTCTCTGCAGTCCCCCCCCCCCCCCGCCCCCCCCACCCCGTTTTTGTAAAAGAAACAATGGGACTTTGGTCCTGGATGGCTAAAACACAGCTCAACAAAGCCAGGATGTACTGGAGTTCAGTGAGCTGTTACTGAACTGGATTGTGTTGAGGCTCATTACTGTACACACAAACTCAAGTCAGAAAACTCAGTCCAAAACCAGGTCCTGTTTTTTTCCCTCTTCCTGGCATTCACACTTCAAAAGCAAACGGACAGGAAGACACTACTGAGAATGCAGACGTGAAGCTTTTGAAGGTTTACATAGCTGCTGTGTTTTTGCCATGAATATTCATAACTCGGAGAAGCAAAAACGTTCACGTCAAACTTTGCTCAGGCTCTTTTTTTTCTGTCGTTCCAGGATGGTGATCGTTAAACCTTGTCGTGAACAAAACAACAGTGCCAGGAATGGGGGGGGGGATCTATTCATCTCTGATGACACCTATTTATAACCTAGGGACAGCATTTCTCCCCTTCTTTTTTGCAGAAATCTGTTTACAGCAGAACATACAATCAACAGTCTGAGAGTATGACATGCCCAATGCACCTGATAGCACTCTATATGGATTCATAAACGTGGCGACAGAAACATTTTTCTTATTGCCTGAAAATGAGTGTTGCTGTAAATAAGATATTACTCTATGGACTAGAATATTCCCATTTGCTTTTAAAACGAGTGCCAATTATAAGTGAGAGCCAGTCTCTCCTGCAGTACGCCAACAACAACATCACATTTGAAATTTAAATACAGGATTCTTGGCAGATAGGAAAACAGATTTATATTTGTCTTTTTTTTAACTGCGTCAATTTGTTTGATGTTTGGTTGAGCCAGTATATGCAGACTAAAAACACGTTTATAATATAATGTGCGTGGGTAATAGAGCGGAGCTGATCATGCCAGAGGGATTGTCAAGAATATTCTGTGTAGAAATGTCACCTTTATTACCGCAAATGCACTTGAATATGATGAGTGCTTACATGGTCATACAACACTGCCATATCAGCCCCCACTGACTGTAGTAACATGGTTCCTGTTTAATTAATCTGCAATATAGGACCCAAACTCACTCTCTCTCTCTCTCTCTCTCTCTCTCTCTCTCTCTCTCTCTCTCTCTCTCTCTCTCTCTCTCTCTCTCTCTCTCTCTCTCTCTCTCTCTCTCTCTCTCTCTCTCTCTCTCTCTCTCTCTCTCTCTCTCTCTCTCTCTCTCTCTCTCTCTCTCTCTCTCTCTCTCTCTCTCTCTCTCTCTCTCTCTCTCTCTCTCTCTCTCTCTCTCTCTCTCCCTCTCCCTCTCTCTCCCTCTCTCTCTCTCATAATGGCTGAACGTCCTGTTCACACTCACAGCGCTACACGTCCCCTGCAGGGAGAGGCTGCCATCTTGGGGTAATTATGGAAGAGGGATTTATCTCGCTGAGGCACCATCCTGCCACTGTCCATCCTGCAGCCCACTCAATCCACATGGCCAGAAGGAACACCTATAATGAAACACCCACAGCAGTGAGGCTCACTTAACACTAGAACAGCCGTGCCTTTTTTGACTTACTATAAGAGCCGCCTCGGGGGTCAAATGACCATAGTCTTTACAATGGAAAGCTGCTATTTGATCGCGTGAAAGTCCAAATTAGTGTTGCCCCTGTTTCACAATAGCCTCAGTGTTCATATCAAATTTAAGATGATCATTAAAGATGGCACCCAAGTTGTAGACTTAAGGCAGTTATTGCATGCAAAGGATTGTCGACCAAAAGGATTGTCGCCCAACTGGAGCCTGGTAAGTAACCGATTTCTTTCCCAGGTCACATGACATCCAACATACATAAACATACGTGTAGGCTAGTTTACTGACCTGCTAGGCAGCTGTAGACCTCTAGACTAGACAAACGTAGCATTAGCAGCTAACTGGCTAGTGGAGTTCATAACAAAAGCAGTAAAATCTGCGAGGAGAGATCCGAGGAGAGTTCTTTCTTTTTAGCGGACACATTTGACTTCCCATGGTGCTTCGGGAACAGAATAGTGTGTCTGAAAGCACACAGCCTGACGAGGGACGTGGGTATGTGCCACTCTAATTGGTGCCTTGGTAATCGCCTGCAGTGCCCCCCCCCCCCCCCCCCCATCCTCTCTGCATTGGAGCCGTGTCAACAGGCTCTCGGCTTTCAACATAAAAGAACATGTTTAAAGAAAGACTCAGGGGCGCATGGGAACGTCACTGCTCTGCTAGCTGTGGGCAGTGGTTGCCTACTCCACATGCAGAGAGATAGTTCTCTTCAGGAGACGGAGAGCAAGCTAGAAGGCCCTCTGCACTCAGGGAAGCGGAGGAGCGATAGCAGGATGTGGGGGATGTAAGAGGACCTTACTGACATGGATGAGGGTCGGTTGATTGGGCTGCCCTTCACACTCTGTCCTACACGTAGGTGTGTAGGAGGCTCGGAGAGAGGCTCTAATGATACCAGCCTCATCTTTGAGGAGCATCGTCAATGACTCTGCTCAAAGGTCAGCTCACTTTAACAGGAAAAAGCTCAGATATCGAGCATAAAAGTATCGAATCCATGTCAACACGTGAGGAGGGATGGCACATGCAGGTAAGGCTTGGGGCAAGATCCAATAATCCTATCATTTTATCATGTTCTCACTGCATGTACTGCAGCTAGAATCCCTGATCTTAGCGCCATCCCAAGAGCCCCTGCTACTACTTCTAGTACATGAGCAACAACAAACCCTGAGTTACCATAGTTACTTACAGGACAGACACCACGTCTCCACGTTGCACTTGGTAGTTCCTCACACTCCAGCGGTTCAGGAGGACCACGTCAGACGCCAGCGCTCCGTCAGGGTTGAGGGAGGGCTGAGGGAACACAAGACACACACAGTAGAGTGATATATCCCTCTCAGAGTAGTGACGTAGTGGCATGCTGCCATGCTGCCCTCTGTACATGTTCTCCTGTGTCTGCTGATTCCTCTTGGAAGATGTGGGTGAGATGCACCGTAGCCCCCCCCCTCCACAGATAAACATCTTACCTTTAATCGGAACGGAAAGATTACTCGTATCGAAAGTCAGATTAAGGTTCACATAGAGTGCCCCGCCCGCGTCAGTGAAGCATTTTTGTCCTTCTTCTTTTGGCTCTATACTCGAGTTTGGATTCGAAATTAAACAATTACTATGAGGTTAAAGTATAGTATTGTCACGGGTATTTTTTGTACATGTTAGGGTATTTCAGGGCACCAAAAATGCAAATGCTAAGCCAAGAATCTAAACCATATAGTACATTGAAAGCTCTCTGATGCAGGGTCGGTGCAGAGGTCTAATACTGTCTGTTGCCACAACAACATAGCCTTGGAGAACCAGTATATCTCTGGAGTTCACATTCTGTTTCACTTCAAGTGAAACGAAACATGCTAACAACAACAACATATTCTCACAGGACAAAAATAAGTCAAGGGGGAAACAGGTGTCTCAAGAGGCACACAGTGCTGGGGGGTAGTAGATGTCTCAAGAGGAGCAGTCAAGGTGTAACCTGAAGAGATGGGTCTTCAGTCTCCGGTGGAAGATGGGGAGTAACACACAAACAAAATATACCAACAAAATATCAGAGTTTTATCCACAGTACACAATAAAGCTAACATCACAGAGTACCGTACATTCCTCTGCACAGTCGACTAATAAATTAACCCTTTCATACTTTCATACTCAACAGACACGCAACAGGACTTTTTCCAACAGCCATGACTGCAACTCTATCCCACAGTTGTCTGTGAAGAATCCCCTCCGAATTATATATTCTTACAACTTAGTTTATGTCACTTCATCGAATGACTGGTGTGTGACGAAGCCCACTCAAACTGGTGGGTGACATGACACAGGCAGAATGATTCATTAAACAGGATGTGCGCAGGCCATTTCACGCTTGCCGGCGTAATTGACAGAATATCTCTTATCTGTCTGCCGAAAATAAATATCCCTATGAGTGCTGCCAGCCGCAGAATCTATCTGTTACAGCTGGCTACTTTATCATTCCCAGTTTCAGTCATATTTTCCCCATATTAGATGCGTGTATTGTCTAAGAGATGCCTGTCATGCTAGCTCGCGAGCACCTAGAATTCATAACAACAGAAGAAGAAAAAAAATCAGAGACAGGAGACAGTTTGATGAAATAAGATTGTCTGGACGACAATTACATTTCGTGCTGCGGTGCCTAAGGCGAGATCAGGGAACGTTGTAATAATTCCATTTGGAACGCTCTACGACAGGGACGTGCGCAGACACGGCAGGTGCTTTTTCCCCCCCCGAAGAAAGGCACCTGAGGGAGTGGGGGACACTCTGTGAGTGGCAGGGCAAAGAGGTAGGGTGTCTGTCTGCACATCCCTGTTCAACAGGGAGAGGCAACTGCATATAGGTTATGGCCGAGAGCATAGAGAAATCAGAAATACATATTCAGAATGCCTCAAATAGTGTGAAAAACCTTTTTCCTAATAAGGGAGTGCATGGGAGCAAAGCGGGGCCTAATGTAACCTTGATATTGACAGGGGGCCTTTGGAGTCATCTTGCAGCTCTATCACGCAAGCTGTCGGAGCGTGAAGACAGGTACAGCACGGTGGAGAAGGAGTGTCTGGCCATTCGGTACTCCTGTACTACTGCTGGGCGCACGTTCACCCTCTACTCCGACCATGCTCCCCTCCAATGGCTCCACCGCATGAAGGACGTCAACGCGAGAATCACCCGCTGGTACCTCGCGTTGCAGCCCTTCAATTTCGTGGTGGTCCATAGGCCGGGGGCGCAGATGGTCGTGGCCGACTTCCTCTCCCTTGCAGCGGGCGGGGGGGTAAGTGGGGAGAATGCCGCGTCCGGCCTGCAGAGGGGGCTGCGGGACAGTTGGTGGAGTGTGGATGGGGTCCTGACTGACATCGGCCAATTAGGACCTCATCAGTTGGCTTTAACCTGTGTGTTTGTTTTCCCTGGCGGGGCAGTGACACCGGGTGTGACAGTTGGTGACCAGAGGCAGTAGGAGCAGCAGCAGAACCAGCGCGCCGAAAGGGTGGGCTGTGGAGGAGCGACTGCCGAGTGTCATAATTGTTATTGTTATTATTTATACGGACCCCTTTTTGCCAGCGCACCTGGAGTGGTGCGGCTGAGGACTGTTGAATAAACGGGCTGTGCCCAAACCCTCTGTGCCCGGATCCATTACAAGAACAAACAGGTTGTTTTTTTTTTGCACAGGGCCATGTTGTGGGATCTGACTCAGGGTCAGTAAAGATCATGCCACCTGTTGCAGTTGTATCAGGTGAGATGAGGACATTGTCTTACATGGTACTCCTCTCTCTCCTTTTTATAGATTATTGAACTCCATGAACTCTGCTACAACAGGAAAAGGTACAATAAGATCAGTAACAATGGGTGGAGAAAAGAGAAGAGTTTCACCTGCATCGAGGCCCCCTCTACCCGTGCCACGTAAGCCAAGCGGTCGAGGACAGTCACAGTGACGGGCACGGCCACGAAGAAGCCGCTCACAAACGCCCGGAAATACCTGCGGCCAGCCCCAGCCTGCTGAGCCATCGCCTGGGGAGAGAGCAGAGATCAGCCAATAACCATCAGTACAACCAACCATGTCCTGCAACAACCAATAGAGATCTGGATTAAGATACTGTTGAAACAAAGTGGGCTTTGATTTCACACTCAGACAGAGCACTGCATCAAATGATTTTTTAATTAGAATTTCTTTGGTTTTGTTTTTGTTTTTTGTTTTTTTAAATCTCCCTCTCTTTTCACTGCAAAGATTATGAGGCCCAGAAAAGTGTGAAATAACAGTCTCACTGGCCAAGTAATCAGTGGGTTTATATACTGCAACAACAACAACCAGACCTTCCACCTTTGGATCTGACTAATCCTACTGACAGTATAAGAGTTTTTACAGTTTGTACTTCATAGGAATATCAAGAAGGCCTTAGTGCTACATGTGTCATTACCTCCCTTGGGTTACCTTGTTGGGTTCAGAAAACCTCACAACTTTAAAGAATTCTAGAGGAACAACAAATATTGATGCAGTTTCCCCACCTGGAGTTTTGACTGTCTGAAATGCTAGTTAAAACAACACAACATTTTGAGACATAGCAGTGAGTCATTTTTAGCGGGTCACATAGCAGTGAGTCATTTTTAGCATGTTTTTAACATCAGTGTGGCTCACAACTAACGTTTCAGAGAATCCATCCCTTTATGTTTCTCCAGTCGCCAGTCCATGGACAGCAGCCCATTTATTGCAGATGTATTACGGCCTACGTTCTTTAAAATAAAGTTGATGTGAATTCATTCAGTGAAGCTGGTCTCAGAGCAGTAATATTTAACTAAAAGTTTTTAGTCCCTAATAGGCTAAGGAAGCAATTTACCATGAGAGGAACCGGCTTCGCCTCGTGCCACAACCCTGTACCAGTGGTAAATGAGTCCACAACCCCCGCCCTCGAATGGTAAATTGCTTTTCTACAACAGCCACCACATAATATAAAAAAGAAATACACAGTTGTAACATTAAATTCAGGTATTTACAATCATTAATCGTTTCAGAATACATATATCCTTCCGCCACAGAATATAGTCCCATAAACAAGATCAATCATTGCATTGTAGGTCAGCACAGGTGTTCTTAATCAGATTGATTGGGAGGCGCATTGATACTGGAAATGCGGTCTGAACTGAAGGTTGTTGGGATATTTTCCACTGTTGCTAGCCAACCAGAATCCAGTATCCAAACATGCTGTTGTAGAATAGTTGTTTTACTTTTGTTACTTTGTGTTAGCTTAGCTGTATGAGTATGGATACATGGCTAACGGCTAGCATTGTGACACAACTCTCAATAGTCAGATTCAGAGACAACATTTGTGAACATAATGCTTACATGAATGAGTCTCTTGTTATAAAGGAGGCAGGGAGAGTTATGAATGAGTTTTTTATCCTTGAATCCTGGTTTGGCCCTATCTGGCAGAAACCGCACTGAAATAGAACTTCCAAACCATAACAGGATCATCCTGAGGATGAGAAGAAAACACAGAAGGGCAGGAGGACGACGGAGAGAGGAGGACAGAACCGTGGTTCGCCCAAGGACAGAGCCGCCTCACCAATTATGAGCGTCCTGCAGCAAAGTGCTCTGCCTCTGGTCCTAGCTCCACCTGATGTAATGAAACTAATTAAAAGGCCAACCACAGAGCAGGTGAAGTCAGCTATCGGCTGCAGGCAGACACAGACGCCCCTACAGCATCCACAAACAACAAACGAAACATTTCCTGTGCCATATTTTTACGTCCTATTAAACACATTAACAGTCATCTCTTTTCTAAACCCCATCATAGGGTGTTCTAAGACATCAGTTACCAGGTGCTAGAGGGAAAGCACTCCAGCATTGAGGCAGAAAATCCATTCTAGCATGAAAATCCATCTGACATGAACATATTGCCATGCTTACTTGCACTCTCATGTAGCCTTGTACACAGTCGCAATCCATAATAGGAACAATTGTAAGCTGCATGAGGCAATATTGGAGAGCAGGTGGGAGGTGAGATCACATTGACTGCTTTAGGGTTTTAAAACACACCGGCACCCAATGTCAGCTGAGAGACCTACAAGTGTCTGGGAACCAAAGTCTAGGCTTAAATCTCACTGACACGCAAATCTCATCCGGAAAAGATGACAGAATCAAAGACAGGGGTGCAGTACTGTGTGGGTACATGGAGACTGTATGCCAACAGCTTGAGGTAACACTACAGTAGTGGGATAGTGTGTGTGTGTGTGTGTGTGTGTGTGTGTGTGTGTGTGTGTGTGTGTGTGTGTGTGTGTGTGTGTGTGTGTGTGTGTGTGTGTGTGTGTGTGTGCATGACAAAATAAACTCTTTCCCCACAGAGCCATGACCAAAGTCCCCCATCTCCCGTCCCCCCCAATTCACTTCTCCTGTTTCTCCCCCAAAGGTTTGGTTTTGGTGCTTCTGGTCTGCAACATCTTCCTTTGCAGGGCTGCCAAGACAAGTTGTGGTATTATCTGTATCAATAATGCACTGAGCGCCTTAGTGTTGCATTGTTTACTGCGATATGACAACTGCACTCAAGCACATTAAAGCACACTGCACTGAGGAAAAAAGCCTTTATCAAAGCTGAAGAGAAAACACATTAATACTGTCGACATGGTGACAAACGAGTTAACGCACCACATCTCTTTCTGAGCTCATTTGTATTCATGCCAATGCCCAAATGTGCAGGAGCGAGCTCTGTAACAAGCTGTGGCAATATACTAGACAGGTTATCATAAGCAAGCACTTATATGGTGTTATTATATTGAGCTGGGCAAACAAATTTGAGCATGCAACATTTTTTTGTTGTTGAACAAGAAGAAAGTAGACAGTGGCTAAAGTACACTGTAGTCACATTGTAGTTAACCATGCAGGTGGTTAACATAGGCCGTAGTTTCGGATGCCTCCAAAAGAAAATGTAAAATATACTTCCAGTTTTTGTGAGGCATTCTATTACAAAAATATAGAATGATATAAATCACACACCCAGGTTACCATAGGCTGATGTTACCAAAACCATTGAAAACTGAGAACAATTAGACCCAAGTCATCCCACTTTCAGACACTTGATGTGTTTTTAGTGTATTTAGTTGGGATCTTTAGTGGTTTACTGCCAATGGTTCTACCTTGGGTATTATTGAACTAGAATTGCATTTCTGGGCCCTGTGTTCCATATCACATATGAGTAATGTCACACTGGAAAGGCCGGGGTAACAAGGGATGTTACACTAGGGCACCAAGGGATACTGATTACGGTTAGCTATTACTAGATTTCCCCAAACTCTCTGGAGTTCTGCAACCACAACAGTTCGCAGTTTTACAGCACAAACCCATCACCCAGAGAGAGAGATTGATGAGGGCTTTAGAGACCAAAAGCTATTGCAACAGGAAAATGGACTGGGAAAAGCCAGATTAAGCCAGACTTACCGAAATATGTGTCTGGCTATAAAGGAGAACTATTATGCTCTTTTTCCACAAGTTAATGGGTGTGTTCGAAATGGCATACTAGCATACTACTCATACTAGATATGATGTAGATTTGAGTATGCGAGAGCGTTCACACTGTACAGTATGCAACATTTTAGTATGCGAGAAATCTAGTATGTATACTCAAATATGTATGTATACTTAAATATTTTAGTATGCGATCGATGCATGCTATTCATACTCAACATCCTGCAAATGCATTGCACGTCTCTTCACTCTCGTCAAACTGCGTCATACAGCTGTTGTTTACAATGGTCTGGGAGCCTGGAGACCGAAAGCTCGCAATAAACATCGCGTTTTGCACAGATTTGAGTGTGCAGATGCTGCTTTTTTGCACTCTATTTGATACTCTTCAGAAAGCCTCTAAACACCTCTGTTTCAGTGCTTTTCCCCACATGCTGTTTCATGGATGGGGCTGGGTCAGGAAATCATCAGCGGTTCGCTGTGCGGCAGCACGGAGAAAAAACACACAACTACACATAAAATAAAATATCCCTGTGTTCCCCACAAAACGGAGGAATCCAAAACCATTTAAATGGAATCGATCAGAGTTTCCCTTAGAATGTACGAATGTGCGGGGGAAATGTTCAACATCCACCCACCCCCACCCCCCCAATGAGACCCCACACTACGTAGCAGGAGGCAGCCAGTCTGAATGGCTTGTTGAACCACATGTTTGTGTTCCTGTTCCTGTTCTGTTTCTGTGTTAGTAGGGTCATCAGAGACCCAAATGTATAGCACAAGCACTGAAAAAGTGAGTTTTTCATGATATGGGACCTTTAATGTTACACCTAAAAATTACAATCGAATGAAATGCATGTCATAGGACTACTGGACCACCTCTTTCAGCCAGTATGTGTGAAGGCAACACTGAAGTAAAGATTACACATGAGAAATACAGAAATAAAAGAGCCATAATATCAAACATTTTAAAGTATAATCACAAAGCCACAAAGACCTTGGTTATGTCAGTAGGTTATGAACTGAGTATGTCCAGACAGGACCTTGGTGATGTCACAGTAGGTTATGAACCGAGTACGTCCAGACAGGACCTTGGTGATGTCACAGTAGGTTATGAACTGAGTACCGGTACATCCAGGCAGGACCTTGGTGATGTCACAGTAGGTTATGAACCGAGTACGTCCAGACAGGACCTTGGTGATGTCACAGTAGGTTATGAACTGAGTACGTCCAGACAGGACCTTGGTGATGTCACAGTAGGTTATGAACCGAGTACGTCCAGGCAGGACCTTGGTGATGTCACAGTAGGTTATGAACTGAGTACGTCCAGACAGGACCTTGGTGATGTCACAGTAGGTTATGAACCGAGTACGTCCAGACAGGACCTTGGTGATGTCACAGTAGGTTATGAACTGAGTACGTCCAGACAGGACCTTGGTGATGTCACAGTAGGTTATGAACTGAGTACATCCAGACAGGACACTGTGCAGCACCAGGCCCAGATGCTCTCACTAACCCTGCCTATGGAGCTGCTCTCTCACTAACCCTGCCTATGGAGCTGCTCTCTCACTAACCCTGCCTATGGAGATGCTCTCTCACTAACCCTGCCTGCCTATGGTGCATTGGGAAGCATGACCTCTGGAGCACAGCTTGTAACAGCCCTCCGCAACACATGGACTACTATTTCAGCTCATCTCTGGTCTGATTTCTTATTTTCACCCAGAGAACCCACATCGAGACACATATAAAGCAGACCACTACCTCATAGGTATGAGCATGCCTCTAGGCAAGTTTTTTTAAGTTCAAAAGTTCATGGCTTAGGCTATATATAAAATAGTGTTTCATTAATTGCTCATAAAACACTGTTTCCACTCTGGTCTTGGCAAGGTGCAACGGCACCAAAGCAGGAGTCAGGGCTGCAAACACCAACACATTGCAGTGGAGAAATTAGAGGCAGGAGCAGCGGTGCAAGACCTCAGGGCCAAGCAGGTAATAGTAAAGGACATACCGTACTACTGTAGCAAATCTCACAAGAAATAGGCTATCCTTCATAAAATCAATGTGACTGATTTGAAGCTTTTCGAAGGCTTCCGTAAGTTCAGAGAACACATCACAACGGGAGAAGTGGACAGGACACAACGTCAGCTAACAAATACGTCAAGTGACAGTGTGTGACTCTGTGTGCTAAAAAACACCCAAAATATCTCTCTCCTCAACAAATACCTCCAGTCCTTCCTCTAAAAAACACCCAAAATATCTCTCTCCTCAACAAATACCTCCAGTCCTTCCTCTAAAAAACACCCAAAATATCTCTCTCCTCAACAAATACCTCCAGTCCTTCCTCTAAAAAACACCCAAAATATCTCTCTCCTCAACAAATACCTCCAGTCCTTCCTCTAAAAAACACCCAAAATATCTCTCTCCTCAACAAACAGTCAAGTCCTTCCTCTGTGTGCTAAAAAAAACACCCGAAATATCTCTCTCCTCAACAAATACGTCAAGTCCTTCCTCTGTGTGCTAAAAACACCCAAAATATCTCTCCTCAACAAATGAATGAATGGTCTTTATTGTCATTGATATAGTACAGGTACCAAACAACGAAATTTGGGTCTCCTTCGTAAAAAGGCAGAGAAACTGTTGCGGACTTCATATTAAATCTTTCTTTACGATTCAGATTATTTTAACAAATACATCAAGTCCTTCCTCTGTGTGCTTCCTCTGTGTGCTAAAAAAAACACCCCAAATATCTCGCTCCTCAACAAATACCGGACTAAAAGCACTAATTAGAGAATCCCATTATCAATTTGAAAGAGCCTTTTTCCATTAGAGAGCTGAAAAACAGAGTGCCGGCAGCAGATTGATTTTTCTTGATGAGTGCTTAATTAAAGACAAGGGTCCTCCTCTGCAGATGGAGAAGTAGCAGCTCAACGGCTCCATCTGTGACTACGGCTCAGCAGCCAGGGTCCACGTGGTCAGTCCACACGGCTGTGTGTGAAATGGTGCATGGCGTCTCCTTCGTAAAAAAGGCAGAGAAACTGTTGCGGACTTCATATTAAATCTTTCTTTACGATTCAGATTATTCTAACAACCTATTTCAGCGGTTATTTGGTCGGTGTGACGTTGTTGGTGTGAAGTTGTACACTAGGGTAATCCCCTTTCCCTAATCACTGAATATTTATTCGTCTCCAGAAGCTGAATGAAATAGTGTGATGCAGGGCATGACCACGCTCACTCAGCCAAAACTAAGGTGATTATTGGAGGGGTGTCAGTTTTTTGACTGTAAGCTCACAGGATACAGGCCCACTGCCCAGACCCACAAATGGGATTTGTCTCTCAAGCAGAACATCAGACTCGGGTCTTAAAGTCACAGCGTTTAGAACAGCATTACAACAAATCCCTTCCTCTGCTGACCTTGGATATTTGAGGTCAGGGTAACAAAGTAATCACTCACTATGAAGGGTATCCTTTTTTTGAAAACACAACATACTGTTAACTGTCAAAAGTGAAGAGAGAATTGGCTCAGCCCTCAAAAGGGATCAAGTTCTACCACTCTGACGTGACGTAAACAGTCTGCTTTCATCCTATGCACCAGTGATGCCATGGATTTAGAGCTTAATAATAAAGCTGATATTTTATTGTTTCCATTTAACTAACGGAAACCTAAGGTAGGCCCATCATTTGACTATTTGTATGTAAATTATGTGAGGAACACTCACTGTTCACTTCATACAGTATAAGTCTTGATGAGTACAAAACGAAATGGGCCTATCTTAGGTGTTGCCCTCTATGGTAATTGATTTGTGACCGTATCAATCTGCTATCCCAAGGAGAGCAACTTCAAGATAGAGCTTTCAGTGTGGCAGCTCCCACCCTCTGGAACTCTCTCCCCACAGCGATCCGCAATGCCCCTACCCTGGACACTTTTAAATCAGCCCTCAAAACCCACCTGTTCTCTAAGGCCTTTGGCCCCTAGTCTAGTTTTTTGTCACTCTCGTTGTCTTTGTTTCTTTGCTTTATTTTTCTGTTCTGTCTGTCTGACTGTCTGTCTATGAAATCTGTTAAGTGTCCTTGGGTTTGAGAAAGCGCTATATAAATCTAAGCTATTATTATTATTATTAAGATCAAGTAGGCTGTCTGGCTCTAGACCTGGCTCTAGACAGCCTACTTGATCTTGAAGCACAAAAGGATACCCTGTCATACTGTAACACACATACTACTAGGTAAAAAAAAAAAAAGCATTTTTAAAACGTTTGTGACATGAAAGCTTCAGTTGTGACACAATGGCACAGAACAACGTTTATTAGGAAAAGACAAAATTACTATGAATGAGTTATAATATAACTATATCATTAATCTACGTTATGTCCCATAACCCAAACACAAGACATTATTTTATTGCAAAACCGTGCAATATACTAGGTGAAATCCTAGTCAAGAATTTGCATGATGCAGCACTGCAGATCAATCATAGATTTACCTTTTATTATTACCATGTATATTGTTTCAATAAAAGACTGTTTGGATTCACTGTGTATTTTGCATCGTGTTGATGCACATGTGTGTGTATGGTGGTGGAGCACAGAAAGAAGAACAGTAGCTGGTAGTAGGCTATATGAAAATTACATAAAGATAGTAGAAAGGGGGGTGGGGATGTTATAATTAATTGTATTAAACTGTCATTAATATAGCATGTTGAAATGTGACCGTGGAAACAACCTCAAAAAGTAAAGTATGTTCAACAACCTCAACATTCTCATTAAAAGGCTTAGGGGGATCCCTTGCATCCCTGCTGTTAATGTTTTGAAGGGAGCTTTGCATTGAGTGAAGTTACACATAACACAAACCCATCCACTGTTTATGAGTATCACACCAGTGGTACAGCCAACTCCACTTGTGTAGCGTTATGGGACTGTTCCTTTATCCACTTGAGTAACACCATCCTGTATCTAGGTTATCTGGTATAATTGGTAACAACGGGTTCATATAACGTTAATAGATAAGAAAGACACTAGTCACACAGTACACATTGTGCAGCCTCGCGACCTTTAATCCTGCTGCTGTACGGATTTATGTCACAACATGCTAGCATGCTAACTAGAAGAACAACTAGGTCCTGGTCTGTCTGCACTACTTGGTTATATGCATTGTAGCAAACAACGGCAGGCTATCGCTGGTTATACAGAGAAGGTTGTCACACCTTCCCTTCTCTGGTAGGCTGTCTACTTCCCCCTAAAATGCCACTTTCCCAACTCCAGACCGATCATTTCACTCACCAGAAATGTGACTTCCGTGCTCGTGCACCACCTGTCCCTTCTGGAACGCCTCCGCGCCCCCGGGTCTTAAAGGGTTAGGACTTACAGTGAAGTATATTTTTGAAAGTGTTTTCTCCACTGATCCCCTATATCAGTGATTGGTGGTGATTCTCAACAACATTTATGGTCAGCAATGTAATGTATGTATATATACCCAGAAACTGCTTCTTCAACAGTAGCTCTTATTAACGTTTGTAGGCTCCATCATGGCCGCCGCTGTTAAATCGTTGCCATGGTTACAGTTGAATGAATTGATTGATTGATTGATTGGTTGATTGGTTGATTGGTTGATTGATTGATTAATCAATCGAAATTTAGGAGGGGGGGCTCCCCTGGTGCTAGGAAAAAAATACTACAAACAAGAAGGGAAAAGAGCTGGTTTACATAAATAAAGGCTATATACACTATCCACTATACTATACTACTATACTATACAAATAAAACACTGTGCTGTACTCTATGCTATGCTATACATATCATTTATCAACATTTCCTATCTCTGAACCTTATGTACACGAGGGTTGTCATATTGCACATAGTATTATTGCACATTCATTTAAACTGTCGCAGTTTGCAGGTTTGAAATGTTCACATTTGTATTTCAGTATTGCACTTATGATTACAATCTAGTAGCTGCCATCAAATTGTCTAGATTGTCCAGGGCCTAGAACCTAGGTCTTTGCTGTGTTCAGGGCCTGAATGGCCCTAGGGTAGAAGCTGAGCTTCAGTCTATTTGTCCTTGCGGACATGGTCCTGAACCGCCTGCCTGAGGGCAGCCGAACAAAGTGTTCGTTCCCAGGGTGGGATGGGTCCCTGGAGATCTTTGAGGCCTTCCTGGGGCAGCGTGTGTTGGAGTGCAGATGGAGAAAAACAAACCTTCAGGTGCACTATGATATCTATAAAAGAGAATCTTCAAAAACCATAAATAAGAAGAACCAGTTAATCGTTTTTCTCTAAGATCATAAACAATAATATTGATTTTTTGAAATGGATTCAACAACAAGGAGGCCTACTTTTTTCTTTTCTTTTTTCGGGTGCCCACATTCCAAAATTCCACATTCCACATTCCAAATACCAGCGCCAATACGTACACTCTGGACACAAATATCAATAAACATTCAATAAGTAACATTACAAAAAGTCTGAACATTTGATCGGCTGCCAACTTGTTCCTGGTTTCACCAGCTGCTGTCACAAATATATTGTCAGGTTTGACTGACAGTGGTTAAGGCCACAACATTATTGGCCTGGAAGCTTGATTTGCACCAATCCCTTATAATACAGGGAGGAAATCCAGTTTATTTTGAGCTAGTGGTTTAATTCAATGCAGAAACTGTTTGGCTAAATGGAACAGATTGAAGAGAGCAGGACCCTATCATTTTTATCTCATTTGAGAAGGAACTTCCTGTTCTTCCAGCAGCATGTCTTATGAAGAGAAATTGGGTATTGGCTACAATATCTCATTCACACGCTTAGAGCTATGGAAATACAAAAGGAGCAAATTACACAGCACTTTCATCCTGACTCCTCAAACCATTTAAGAAGAGAAACTGAGCCTCACAGCGACAGTATGCATCAAAATAGAGGCCCTTGTGTCAAAGAGGAACTATTTAACAGTGAAGGGAAACAATTGGTGATAATTAAATCATTTAATGACGTATGCTGAAGTAAATGTGCAATTTAATGCAGGTAACTTGTCAATAAGAAATCAAAAGGTTGGGTGAGCACGGTTGTGACATGGCCCTTACATGGCAGTGTTAGGAGGCTTAGGAGGCTGTAGTATTCGTTTACAGAGCTAGGGTGGCTCTCTCGTTCTCTTTGATCATGTTGGAGAGTCGCTGCAGGGTGGACATCATTCCACCACAGAGCTGCCAATCACAAAGCCAAAAGAGGAATCATCTTGCTTGCCCTAATTCCATAAACACTGTTCTGAGAGCAGTCTATAATAAGAATCCAGAGAGGGGAGAGGATGTTATTCCCCCCATATTTTCCCTTTCTATACGGTGAGGAGGATCATCTGCAGATAGGTAACAGAGTCTAGTCCCAGGCATAAACTACACCCTCCAAGGACATTATTTTTTTATGCTATCATCCAGTTCCGTTTCATATATTTTTCAACCTTTTAAAAATGTAGGGGTCATGTCGAGTGAGATACTCAAGGACAACGTTGGTGATACATGCCTCAAGTAACCTCCAGAAAAGCATAACCTTCCTGAAGAAGCTCTAAATGTGTATAATGCTATAATTTCATACTATATCCAGCATTCCAGCATGCTTGCCTCTGGCATCCCATCCTTCTGTTGCTAATTGGTGTTCCCCCCATCTTGTTCTGCGTGTGGCTAAACTGGTCATCTTAGAATGGCTAGAGTGAATGGAGTAATAATGTAATAATAATAATAATAATTCATTATATTTATATAGCGTTCTCCGAGGCTCAAAGACGCAAACGGAAAACACAGAAACAACAAGCAACAGATAACATGAGCACATAGAACACAGAGTTAACGAACAGGGAGGGGGGTGGCAGGGTCAGGGGAGATGGCTAGGGGTAGGGGAGATTGTATGCATATCCAGGGGGGGAGGGGAGGTGGCAGGGTTATGTTAGGGTTAGTAATGGCTTGAAGAAGTTGGGCTCTTCTTAAAGGGAAAATATTTAGTTAGATCATTGATTTTACATGATTCATTAGATTCTAGTCTCCCAGAGCCCTCGAAATCAATGGCATTGCTCACTTCATGCCATGAGGGACTCTGAGGTAACCCTAATAGATCAAGCTTTCAGAGTTGTTTCATTGTCAGAAACGATTATTATTAAAGAGGGTCATCTGAAAGGTTGTCTGGTCTGGGGTCCGGGGTCAGAAGGCTATGGGGTTGTGGGAGGCAGACATCATCAAATAACAGTGATTGATTGATTTTATTGAGAGTAACACAAAATGCACAAAGGATCGCCTGTCCCAGAGGCACTGTGGTCCTCATTGATTGATTTATTGCAACCTTACTACAATGAGGAACAAACGCTGGAATGTGTTTTTGAAGGAAGAGATGACTTCAACAGAGAAACAATTAAATAATAATTAGTTTGAATGGTATATAGAAGGTATATAATATCTCTATAGAATAAACATGCCAATTGGACACTGAAGAACTGATTACAAAAGACAATTACAATTAGAGCTGTTTACAAAGAAAAATCAACAATGAATTTCCAGTGACTGGATATGTGTGTAGAACTAAACAAATTAATACACACAGAATTTGCTCAAGAAACAAGTCAATTATGGTCAAATGGAGAATAGAAGAAAAAGCACAGCCTGCAACGGGACTGCGTGCACATACAGCACAAACCCACATTTAGAAAACACTTGACTGATAATAGAGAGTCTGGATGTTCCTTGAGGGCTTAATTAAAACTGGGATCTAAGAGCCATTATCAGCCCGCGTGCCTGCTCCATTGCCAGCATGGCCACTCTCCCTATCGGTCATAAGCTATTATGGCCCTCTGATGTTTGTTGAGGTACGATACTTCCACAATGCTGCAACGTTGATGAGATATGAAAGTGATGTGTTTCTCTGAGGAGCCCATCACACAAGACCTAGACACACTTTTGACACACACACAAAGAGCATGCTCAATGAAGGACAGTAGGTGGTGAACCTCAGCGTGCAGTTGGAGAGAGGAGCAGACTTGGATTCTGACAGAGACCCATTCGGATGTTTTTTGCCCACACATAATCTTTTGAGGCGTCTGACTCCTGACTCTAAATGGCAGATACAGGTGCTGAGTAGGCAGTTGCTATGCAACAATCCCAGTGCGAGCGGCGTGGAGAAGGCACACAGAGATGGTTGTTGGTATTTTAAAAGGCTTCCCAAAACACAGGAGGGGCTGACTATACTAGGTTAATAGGCTGTTTGGCTATGTGGTGAAAAAAAAGGCGTGTAGAATGGGTCATACTATTAGAAACAAACAGTATTAAATGCATGGAGAATTTCATAGCCTACAATTGATATCATAGCCAATTATTTGTATCAAGAAATGTTTAGATACAAATGTTATACTGCTGATGTATCGCATAGTGGACACAAGGCACACATTAAATCCATTTGAGTTAATTCAACAGTTTCATGAGAAATGGGTGCTACTTGACCATGTTATTCTCATTGCTTTCGAAAGTGAGATTGCCGTTGCTATCATAACACACACACACACACACACACACACACACACACACACACACACACACACACACACACACACACACACACACACACACACACACACCGGTTTATTTCTGATATCATTATATACGGATAATAAGAGCTCACTGCCCCAGCTTCTCGCTACTTGGAGTTGAGATTGATTGAGTGCAGAGGGGAATAGTGGGCCAAATCAAATACCCCCTTCACCACTACACAACCACCAGCACTACCTCATCCCCCTTCCTGGAGTTTAATTAGTCTCTCACAGATCTGTCTGAATAATGCAACACCAGAGCACACCTGTGTGGACTGCTCAAACACAGAGAAGGGAGAAAGGGTGAGAGAGATTGGGCCAATTGAGAAGGCCAACGGAGTTAGGATGGACAAGGGGAATACGGGTTGGTTGGCGTTGGCCTCAATATGGCTTTTCAGGACTTAGTAGTTCAAGTTTGTTCACATGCAGATACAATACATGAAATGCAGCAACCTCTTGACCACTGGGTGCTTAGGTTTGAAGAATAAATGTCAAACTTGATTGGTGCTCTGTGGTAACGAATCAAACATGTGTGTGTAACAGGTTTGTTAGAAATGTTCCACAGGAAAAAGAAATGGATTGGGCTATGGTGTTTGCACCATCTAGTGGTCTTATTCTGCACTGTAAAATGGGACGTAGACTGAATTTCTTCAAACCCAACTAAAGTACATAAGTAATATCTTAATATATTAGATAAGTAATATCATAATTGTAATAGCCTACTTTTCACATATAGTGTATTTGTTTTACATATCAACGCCAACTACATTCAAACTTCTAAATATATAGCCTGTATTGTGTTATTACCGTGAAACCAAATTAACTTGATCGTTAACTTAATCCATTCTCATAATTATGATGTTCTTATGAGACATGTTTTGATATAAACATGCGATACAGCCCGATGTGAGTGAACACAAATCTCTATATGTGAGAGAGCTCTGATTGGTCAATAATCAGCTGGTTTTTTGACCACATGACTGTGAAACATGGCTGCCTGCATGGGCAGGAGAACATCTTCAGGTACGTCGCTTCAGTGAACTTGATACTAGTAGATAACTAGTCAATGAGTTTCTCCATGTCGCTTCTCAGGCGTGTTGGTACATGAAGTAGGTTAACATTATGCACATAATCGACTTAGTTTAGTTAGCTAAGTTGCTAACTGAGTATTAGCAGGATAGAATCTCTCTATGTTGTATGTAGGCTATGTCTAAGCTGTGGACAGATAAGAGTCGGAGACTTTGCCATAATGTGTCGTGTGACTCGTGTCCAAGTATGATACAATAAAAATGAATATGTAAAGTAACATATCATGTTCCTTTGGATGGGCTAATGCTAAAACTGAATGGTGATACACTGATACTTGGTCACCTTCGTGGACACTCTTACCAGAGGCTGCCAAGGAACTACTGGTGTGGTACTATTGTGCCTGCACTAAACCTGGGCCCCTAAGTCTTTATTCACCATAAATAAGAACTAAAGGAACATATGATATGTTACTTGACATATTCATTTTATGGGCACACGTGTCCATACTATCTCTATGCATATAGGCTAACAGACATTCTAATGCCATGTGAGTGAATACCCCAAACCATGCAAGATGTCTACTGTTAACTAGATTATACCGTCTGCATAATAAAAGTTGATGGAATTCTAGCCATGGAAGACTTTATTTACATATTTATACACCTAACTTCAATCGAATGTCAACGAACATGTTTTCCCCTCCCCTCAGATGAACAGGACAGTATACTGGAGCCGCTGTGTTTCCCCGAGCACCCTGCTGTCAGAACCAGAACCAGCTCGTCCTCTCATGATGGGGAAGTAGTCACCTGTGTCCTCTGCTCTCACTCCACCCCCCTGTCAGAGAAAGACCGTCTCCTACAGCACCTGGTACTAGAGCACAAACTAGTCGTCGCTGATGTCAAACTAATTGCAGACTTCCCAAAGTATGTAACCTCTCCTAAACAACACCACATTATAGGGGTAGATTAATGTAACTTAATGTGTTGTTCTATTATGCCCGCCTGACTGTGCCTTAGTGGCAATGTTATTGTCACATGTTAGTAAACTGTGTTGTGTTTATCTGGAGAGAAAAAAAAACGGTGTGATTCTGTGTTCTCTCAGGTACATGCTGTACTGGAAAAAGAGATTCTCTGAGCAACCCATCACTGATTTCTGCAGTGTGATTAAGACTAACTCAGAAGGCCCAGCTGGTAAGTGGGGGTTTAAAAAGATGTAGCCTTTAAGATGACCCCATGACTTATGCTTCACTATTTCCTTTTCCTGACTTCCTTTGTTTGTAGAAAAACAGGAGCACTTCTGCCTGCTGTGTGATGTCCTGCCAGAGGACAGGGTCCTCAGAGAACAGCTGCAGCAGAAACGACTGGTGAGTCATGGTTTCCCTGACATTACTGGGACTGCATAGCCTATTCTGCTACCGTCTCATTTAGAGCTTTCACACCGCCAAGGAACCGTTCCCGTTCCCGTTCTGGAACCTCGGAACCTTGGTGCTGTCTGGCGAACCAGCCCGCGTTTGTACCAGTGTAACCGGAACCATCCGCGTCATCAACGCTGGGTGATGATGGGGCAGGATAAACAAAAATGTCACAACAAGATGGCAGCTACTTCACTGGAAATGAGGATAATATCTTCCACTACAGTATCTGAAATAAACACTCTTTTCTATGAAACAAAACAAAAGACACTTTCTACATGCGTTCTCTTACTAACCAGCTGCTCCATTACTGGAATGGAAATGGCTTACGAAGTTCACACAGACTTGGGTCGCGAACATGAACCAGAACGGTTCCTCGGTGTGAAAGCCCTAATAGCCACGCCCCCTTTGAAAACTCGGACAAACAAACAACGCTCGCTCAAATGCTTCACTGACAGTGACTGACTGACCCACCGTGACTGAATGACATTCAATGACTTACTTATGGCGGGAGTTCAAATTTCAGATTTACAAGTAAGTAATAGACATGTTTTTTAAAGATGACAAGAATATTTAGTCTAGAAGCTTTTCACCATCAGATATTAGCGAGTTGTTTGTCCGAGTTTTCTGCCTTTAGTGACTTTTGCTGTGATATGATTGGACAATTTCTATTTTGGGACGTGGCTTAGCGATAGGTCTATTGTGTGTATGGGTCACAGGAGGAGGTCCTGGAGCAGCAGCAGTGGGAGAGGGAGGACGACAGCTTCCAGCGCATCTGCATGTTCTGCAACGATGAGTTCACCGGGAACAGGTAACAGGAACCTCTGCTTCGTCACTTTAAGGGGGTACAGGGTCCGTAGATTCATGACATCACCAGAGACCGTTCTGTTCTACTGCTTCCATCGTGTCCAAAGCGTAAAGGCTGAGCTAACGCATGCTTGGTGTGCTGTTATACCCAACTGTTGATCACTTTCCAGGTCTTCACTGCTCAACCACATGGCCAGGGAGCACTCTTTCAGCGTGGGGCTGCCTGACAACATCGTGTACTGCACAGAGTTCCTGGACACTATAGAGAACAAGCTGGACAAGTAAGACTCTGAGTGTGGCTTCTCCCTCTCTTTCCTTTTTGGATGATGTGTACATACCCTAAGCACTACAAGTCTAAGCTCTTCTGTTGGTATGATCGGTGTGTCTTGAGTAACACATGCAGGTAACAGGTTTAGTTTACCCCGCCCTCGTGTCTTTGAGCGGCTCGTTGTCTTTCTCCTCAGGTTGCAGTGCCTATACTGTGAGAAAACGTTCAGAGACAAAACCACACTGAAAGATCACATGCGAAAGAAACAGCACCGCAGAATCAACGCTACCAACAGGGAATACGACCGGTTCTACGTCATCAACTACCTGGTACGTCCGCGGGTCTCTAATCGGGGGTATTGTAAGTGCAATAGACACACTATGGTTTTGTATTGGGATGAGGAGCAACATTATTTATATCCAATAATGACATGTCAAGTTTGGTTATAATAATAATAATAATAATAATAATAATAATACATTAGACTTATATAGCGCTTTTCTAGACACTCAAAGACGGTTTACAAACTGAAAAGATAATAGTAATAAAAAAAGAAATAAAGTAAATAAAAGAAACTATAGGGGCCTAATTAAGGTAGTGCTGGGGACACATGGGAAGGGGAGGAGGAGAGGGTTAACTGGTGACGGCAAGCTGGAATATTGTAATTGTAATTATTATAATGTTATAAGTCAAAAACAGCAATCAAATGACAACGGTTATTATCAAGACTGCTAATTATTATTCTTTTGTGTCTCCAGGAGCTGGGGAAGACGTGGGAGGAGGTTCAGTCTGAGGATGACCGTGAGATGGTGGAGGATGAGGACGAGTAAGAATCATCCCAGAGTCATATCGTTAGCCTCGTAGCATAATTGCCTAAGTCATGCTTCACTTGTCAGCCGAGCTATCTTTGTATGTAGTGTCAAAGAGATGATTTGGGCAGATAGTGATTTTGGAATGTAACAATTCCAATAAAGCATTCTGAAGCAGGCTGATGGCATTGGCAATAATGCACAGTGAATCAGCAGTGTTTGGAGAGTAGAGTTAGGCAGATATCTCAATTTGGCCAAGATATGACTGAGGCAATTATGCTATGAGGCTAATGATATGCAATTGCTTATGGTTCAGGTCATGGTCTTACAGTTGCGAAAGTGGAAATTAATAATTAATGAATGCTCTACCTAGTATTAATCATAATGCAATTTCTGTATGCTGTTGTTACAGTATATGGACCATATTTGGGATGGAGAAATGATGACAAATGTGTAAACGCTAACTGAAACGCTATCTCCTCAGTGATTGGTCCGACTGGCGGGCTCACCCAGTGTGCTCTGTGTGTCTGTTCTGTGATCAGCAGTCAGAGACCATGGACCAGACCTACACACACATGGAGGTAACATACACTACATTCAATACACACATATGGAGGTAACATACACTACATTCAATACACACATGGAGGTAACATGATTAAAGGTTATATATTTATTTTAAATGTCTTAATATCAATTCTATTTATCATGTTGTTGTTTTCAGGAAGCCCACGGATTTGACCTACACAAGTTGAAGACAGATCTCAGTGAGTCATACCATTTCATAAATAATTTAATTAGAAAAACACCAACATTCACCCAAACTAGTCACCCAACTCCTTTACATACAAAGTCACTAAAGAGATGAATTCCTACGCTCTCTCCGCCAGATCTGAGGTTTTACCAGCAAGTCAAACTAGTGAACTACATACGGCGGGAGGTACACCAGTGCCGTTGCTATGGTTGCCAGGAGAAGTTTGGATCCAAGGCCGAGACCCTCCGTCACATAATGGATGCAGGTCATGTGATGCAGCTGCCAGATGTGTCTACCTGGGACCAACCACAGTAAGTCTGGAACTCTGAAGTGTTTACATTATTACATAACCATATATCCTAAAATGGTTCTGAGAATCACAATTTATTCTATCAATTCTATAAATAAATACAAATGTTAAATAGAAACAAGTCTCTCAGCTATCTGTCAATTTCGATTAATTTAAGAAGGGACAATGCATATCAATTAACAACAAGTGTAAATATGCCAGATTTAGCCAGGAGGCAAATTTTCATCTGGTCCCTGGCCAAGATGTAAAAAAATGACACAAGATATGTGAATATTTCTACCACCTGTCTATGTGCTAGCCATTACTGTACATTAACATCCCATCGTGTCTCTAGGTACTACTTCCCTACGTACGAGAATGATGCCCTCCTGTGTGCCTTGTCAGACAGCGACAGTGAATCAGAGAGTACAGGCCACAGCAGAGATGTTCCTGTCATAGCTGAAGACATCTCCAACCTGAGGGCCTTGAAACAGACCAGCGTGCTCAATCACCTTCTGAAGAACAGGGATGTGAGAGTGGAGTCATCTGACAGACACAGTGCAACTCCTTACATCCCTATTGTATGACTCAACAAAATAGTATTTTGCTCATTAGACATTGTTCAATTGTGCACTCGACCGGCACATCTGTGCAGGACTGAACATGATCTGTTTGAAAATGACCATTTCCTAGGACTCACCTACTGTGTGTCTATGGTGTGATGTGATATGTGCTGTACTTGGTACGAATAACCATATGCAGTTTATTATCACGTTACATACAATGATTGCTCTCAACCTTGACCTTGAGGGTAGTTTATTTTTCTCAATATAATTATACTAATGTAATTATACCGCTCATGCAATTATATATCATTTATATACCCCTCATGCAATTATATATCATCAGCATCTGACTGCATTGAACTTATTGAAATGTGACAATTTCTGATTGTAAATAATACAATTGTTGAGAATAACTGCTTGTCAACTGTAAAAAAAAAAAACAAAAAAAAAAAATTGTGTTCAGTAGATATTTACTATTCAATGTTATAAATACAAATATTACATCTGGCAATAAGAAATCATGCCTGTGCAGCATCCACAGCCCGAGGTATGGCAAATTGTCGTAGTCAAAGCCATTAGAATATCTCGGAGCACACAGAATGTTAGTACCAAAATTCTGTAAACAAATTGAAACAAATCCACAGACATCATTTGATCAGCAAATTCAGATTTCACTTTAACACATTGTGACATTTGTTTGCAAATATAAGAGCCATTTATTCACAAATATTTAGCCATATTTTGATGAATGATTAGTGTTTGTGTGTGGATAGTCAATTATATCTGTGTTAACAGATCATAGTACACGTTTTTGTTCGTTATTTACAGTAATCTATCTCAATATTAGAACCAGGAATTAATTAACGCTCTGCTGAATGAAAGACACCACGTCTCCTTCAATACCTGAGTGAGTGAGCGAGCATAAGATAACCTACCATGGTGAACTTTCCTTTAACTTTGTCATCATTACCCTCTCAAGCTATTTGTCAGCCTTTGTGTTCTTAGCGGGAGTGATGTGTTGGGTGGCTTTGCCCAGGGCCACCTGCCGTATGGACGAGCCAAACTGAAGAGTGCTCGTGGTCTCCACCACGTTCTTCGCATCAGGACTCACATTCACAAATACACAACACTGAGGGAAACACAAAGACACAACACATCTGGTGTTAATAAAGCATCAAGGCATCTGGTGTTAATAAAGCATCAAGTGCATGGGAAGTGTCTGTTGTTGCTGTAGGCGTAGCAGATAAACCATACCTTGGCATCTCCGCTGAGGCACGGCTGAAGCAGATGTGTGAGTTTGGAGTTTCTAAAAGGCACGTGCAGTGCGTTACATTTCAGAGCACTGAAAACCTGGAAGTCAGAAAATATGGAAGTACATACAGTTAGGTCCAGAAATATTTGGACAGTGACACAATTTCCATAATTCTGGCTCTGTACGCCACCACAATGGATTTGAAATGAAACAATTGAGATGCAGTTTGAGTTCGAGTGCAGATTTTCAGCTTTAATTCAAGGGGTTGAACAAAAATATTGTATGAAACGTTTAGGAATTGCAACCATTTTATACACAGTCCCCAATTTTCAATGTAATTGTTTGTTCTTGCAGCCTAAGTTTTTGCAGCCTATGTATGTTGTGCGTTCACAGCAACAGTTTCCAAATGCAAATGCCACACTTTTGCCACTCAAATGCCAGACCTTTTACCTGCTTAACTAATGAAGAAATAACAAAGGAATCGCCTAAATCTGTCCATGAAACAGCTGTTGATTCAATTGTCCAATTACTTTTGGACCCTTGAAAAAGAGGGGGCCACATATTAAAGAGCTGTAATTCCTAAACTCTCCCTCCAATTTGGATGTGAATACCCTCAAATTAAAGCTGAGAGTCTGCACTTAAAGCCCATATTGATTATATAACTGTAACTTTCATATGTTTTGGTAAACAGCTAAAATAACATAGAGTCCAAATATACAGTATATGGACCTAACTGTATATTGTTATTTTAACCCACACAAGACAACACAAGACACTATCCCTTAACTATTAACCATGTCGCGCAACAGACAGACCAATTCAGACACAGCAGGGCAGGCTAACTGACTCTAACACAACATACCTGTATTGCTAATTTCACCCAATTCACACACACACACAAACTTTATCTAAATGGTAAATGGACTGACTTATATAGCACCTTTATCCAAAGCGCTTTACAACAGCCTCTCATTCACCCATTCACACACCCATTCACATGCCAATGCATCAGCGTGTGGTTCTCCAGCTGCACAGCCGCAGAGAGGAATGCGCTACAGAGAGTCGTGAGATCGGCCCAGAAGATCACCGGCGCCCCCCTCCCCTCTCTGGAAAAGCTGTACAACACACGCTGCCTCAGGAAGGCCTCCAAGATCTCCAGGGACCCATCCCACCCTGGGTACGAACACTTTGCTCGGCTGCCCTCGGACAGGCGGTTCAAGACCATGTTCGCAAGGACAAACAGACTGAAGCTCAGCTTCTACCCCAGGGCCATTCAGGCCCTGAACACAGCAAAGACCTAGGTTCTAGGCCCTGGACAATCTAGACAATTTGATGGCAGCTACTAGATTGAAATCAAGTGCAACACTGAAACACAACTGGGAACATTGCAAACCTGCAAACTGCGACACTTTAAATGAATGTGCAATAACACTATGTGCAATATGACAACCCTCGGGTACATAAGGTTCAGAGATAGGAAATGTTAGAATAGGTATAGCACAGCATAGAGTACAGCACAGTGTTTTATTTGTATAGCATAGTATAGTGGATAGTGTACATAGCCTTTATTTATGTAAACCAGCTCTTTTCCCTTCTTGTTTTTTTTTTCTTTTTTCCTAGCACCAGGGGAGCCCCCCCTCCCAAATGTCGTTGTTTGGTACCTGTACTATATCAATGACAATAAAGACCATTCATTCATTCATTCATTCACAGCTCGTGTGGCGTTGATGAGGCGACTGGTTGGCTCGGGCTGGGGCGCCGGCGCAAGGACCTTGCGCACGGCAGCCCTAGCCCTCGTTTATTCAACTAGTGAATACTGCGCCCCAGTATGGTGTCGCAGTGCCCACACCCGCCTCATCGACTCGCCTATAAACGAAGCCTTGCGCATTGTGACAGGATGCCTGCGTCCTACCCCCGTGGACAACCTTCCCATCCTAGCAGGCATCCAGCCCGCAGGCCTCCGCCGCATGGGAGCCACAGCACGTCTCGCCTGCCGGGCCGCGGAGCTTAATAACCATCTGCTCCATGATAGGCTCACTATAACAGCGGAGCCCTCCCGGCGTCTCAAGTCGAGACACCCATTTGTGCCTGCCGCACAGGATCTCAGGCAGCAATGCAGAGATCTCAACATCAGTGCGGCAGGATGGGCGGATTATATGTGGCGCGCGGAGTGGGAGGCTAACACCTCCAAACTCCGCGACCACATCCCAGTCGCCGGCGCTGAGCCCCTCGGGATGGACTTGCCAAGGCTATCCTGGGTGAGGCTCAATCGTCTCCGGACCGGCGTCGGGCGTTTCCGCTCATCAATGCACAGATGGGGCTTGGCCCCAAATGCGTCGTGCGAGTGTGGCGCAGAGGACCAAACCGCAGACCATATTATCCTGGATTGCCCGGTGTACCACCCACCCAACGGGATGCATGGTCTGTCGGTATTAGATGACGAGACGATGACGTGGCTTCTGGAGGGGTGTCCAGAAATATAGCCCGGGTGAGCCCCTCAACCAGGTCTCGGGGTGGTAAAAGGGTAGCCCCTCGGCCCCGAGCCTGGTGGAGTGGAGAGGAAAAACAACTACCCATACGCCGAAGAAGAAGAAGATTCATTCATTCAATGGCGGCAAGCTACCATGCAAGGCGCCGGCCCCTGCTCACTGGGAGCAATTTTGGGGTTCAGTGTCTTGCCCAAGGACACTTCGACATGTGGACAGCCAGGGCTCGAACCGCCAATCTGCCAACCTTGCGATCAATAGACAGCGCAGCGGCTCTACCTCCTGCGCCACAGCCGCACG
>NC_137679.1:12151977-12519477 GCF_963989245.1 Nansenia antarctica | reverse complement strand
AGCAGGCGGTGTGGCGACACGCTGGCGTCTCTGCAAAGCCCTGATCTTCTCCCGGGCCTCCTGCTGGTCGGCCTCCAGCTCAGCCACCTTCTGGTTCAGATGCTGGATCACGTCCGTGAGGTAGTTGGCCTCCCGGGCCAGGTAGCTGTTCCTCTGGAAGAGGTTCTGAGCCTCTTTGTCTTTGGTCTGGAGCTTCTGCTTGAGGTCCTCGATCACCCGCTCCTTCTCAAGATGGGCCCTAGAAGGAGTTATGGAGGAAGAGAATAAGAAATTATTTATTTCACAGTTCTATTCCAGTCGGTAATACCCTGGTATGTACTAAAGAATATTATGAGTGTTATACATTGACATTTTTGACGCCTTATTCCAAAGCGACTTACAATCAATACATTTGACTAAGCAAGTGAATCATCAATCCACCAGTCGTAGCAGGAAGAGTAATCCAGCTCAGGCCCGGGGGCCATTGGCAGTCACAGTGATAGAAGGAAAAACTTTCTTTTTTCTTTTTTTATAACAGAGAAACAGTACAAGGGGGGCAGTAGAAGTCATAGGGGAGACAGTAAAGGGAAAAAGCGGGTGTCTCTGTTTTCTTATCTCAATATCATACGCAAACTATCTGGTACCAAAGGCTAGGTACTGTGACGGTCCTTGTTTCAATTCATCTGAAAGAAGAACCACAAATGAGTTATTCAGTACTGCTTACTAAGTCATTAACGTGTCACTACATAGTGATAGTTCTTACCTGAAGGATTCTAACTCCCGGTAATTCTGTTCCCCAGTGGATGGCTGGAAGAGGACATCTCCAAATATGGTCAGGTATACAGATATGACCTCGTCAGGGTCATAGCTGCACTGTCTGAGGGCTGCAGTAATCTCCTTCCGATCCGACAGACCTGGGAGAGCACTCTGGGAAACAAAGGGGAGTTAACTCCTATGAGGAGGACCCTGGCGAATAGTACAAACAGATACATGAACCGTGAATGACTCGTATGGAAATCAGAACGCTGATGTCGGTCAGATATTTACCGTGACTTGTTTCACCCTCTCCTTGACAAAGTCGATGTTCATCTCCCATTGCAGCGGCAACAACAGCCACAGGCCTGTCTGAGCGTCAAAGTATCTGCAGATGTTAGCCCTCTCCTGGGAATTAGGAGACAGCAAACTAACAGTCAACATAGATGTTTGCACGTGTCATCATGTACATGTATGTATGTATGTATGTGTGTGTGTGTGTGTGTGTGTGTGTGTGTGTGTGTGTGTGTGTGTGTGTGTGTGTGCGCGCGCGTGTGTGTGTGTGTGTGTGTGTGTGTGTGTGTATGTATGTATGTATATATGCATGTATGTATGTATGTATGCATGTATGTATATATGTACAGTATATGTATGTATGTATGTATGTATGCATGTATTTGTATCTGACAACCTCAAACATGTAGGTCATCACTGTTCCTTTGCCTTGGATGTACACCCAACTAGACCGGTCATCCTTGGCGACAGCTGGTTCACTGATCACCTGCTGACTGCTGACCACGGCCTGTGTTTGACTTGGCGTCTGTAGGGTGTATCAGTATTTGTTATCCGTATTTATCGCTTTGGATAAAGGCGTCTGCTAAATACCGTAAATGTAAGGGAACATTCAAATAGTGTATCGTTGAAGATGAAACAAAGAGCTGAAGAACATCGGTATGTCTGCATTACCTCATTTGTGGCGGTAATAAATCTTCCCTGATTGTACCACTCATTTGGAAAGGGTTGCAGACCCTGAACAGAAGTGACATAAAAGTCAGGTAGAGGTATCAAATGAAGTGAATGTATAACATTGTGGGTTCATGTTTACTGCAATTCTGTGTCGACTGCGCTTACCTTTGAGTCATCAACATATACCCTGTTCCCATGTTGACTGAAGCAGCTGTACAAAGCCCCGTTGTTGTGAAGAAAACTCTCAAAAGCCAAAGGCACCTCTTCACTTTCTACAAGCTCCTGAGTCAAGGAAACAAACACATTATGCATTTTAAAACAATCAAGCACCTTAAATATGTTCTGGGAATCCAAAGGAAAGTCCAGGCTTTTGACAAGACTTGGCGAGACTTGTCAGAATAAGCCTGTATTTTCCTTTAGCGGTGTTGATGGAATACCCCCCTGGACGAAATCAAGCTAAGTTTTTCTGTCTACTCACAGGCACTGGTGGATAAAGAGAGTTCGCTTTTTCTTCAACAGTCTCATCCTTCTCTTCTGAGAGGCTCTCATCCTTCTCTTCTGAGAGGCTCTCATCCTCAGACGGAATGTCAACTGTGTGACTAACAGGCAGTGGTTCCTCCTGAAACAATGGCTTACAAATAAAAAGCATGCTGATTATGAAATTACATTATGAAATTAATAAACAATATCAATGATGCTACAATGCTACAGTGCCCTGCATAAGTAACAGGACAGTGAAGTGAGTTTTCTTCTTTTGGCTATTCTTTGGCTCTCCAAAAGTTTTGATTTTAAAACTAAATGGTTTCACCATTTAGAAATAACAACACTTTTAATACACAGTCCCCCTATTTCAGGGTACCTGAAAGGGTATCAGGGTTTCAGGGTATGTAATGGGACAGATAATAATGTATATAATTGTTAGTATTTGGTCGACAATCCTTTGCATGCAATAAATGCCTGAAGTCTGCGACCCATTGCCCCCAGCAGATTCTGGGTATCTTGTCTGGTAACACTCTGCCAGGCCTCTACTGCAGTGATCTTCAGTTCGTTTTGGTCTTTTTGCCTAAAACGTTATCATCAGGAAATGAAATGCATTTTCAATTGGATTTACATCTGAAAATTCACTCGGCCAGTCAAGAACATTACACTTTTTGGCCCTGAAAAAAACTCCCTAGTTGCTATGGCAGTATGTTTTGGGTCATTGTATTACTGTATGATGAAACACAAACTGTAACCTGACCGTCCTTGTTGAGGATGACTAGTGGTTCTGTAGGGGCTTTCTGACAGTTTGGGGGGGGGGTTTCTTAATTACAGTAGCCTATGCTGTAGAAGTTTTCCTTGGTCTAGCAGCTGAACTCATCAGTGCTTTTAAAAAAAAGATGTTTCAAACTGTTGATTTTAGCAAGCCTAGGCCATTGGCTTTTTAAATAATGGCTTCCTTGACTTCTATTGACACCTCTTTGGTCCGCGTGTGGACAGACACCAATAGCAGACTCCAAAGGCAAACACAAAGCCGAGAATCAATACTGACATTGACACCTCCTTTATGCCTGCACATATGATGTGACGGACCACACTTTTGGTGCCCTGAAATAGGGGGACTACATATAAAAAGTTGTAAATGGTGAAA
This sequence comes from Nansenia antarctica, assembly GCF_963989245.1. Lineage (NCBI taxonomy): Eukaryota > Metazoa > Chordata > Actinopteri > Argentiniformes > Microstomatidae > Nansenia > Nansenia antarctica. Next base: position 12,516,149 of record NC_137679.1, on the reverse strand, counting down.
CTAATATGTACACAAATATAATCAACTAAAATCTGATAATCTACACACTAACCTCATAGTAACTGTTTGTTTTCAAATCCCAACTTTTGGAGTATAGAGCCAAAAGAAGAAAAAACGGTTTCACTGTCCCATTACTTGTAGATGTTTGACATTCCAGGTTAAACAAGTTTAAGGAGCACTCACCTCCTTTGTTTTGGCAGATGCAGTTGTGGTGGGATGCACATCGTCAAATGTAGTGTCCTCTGCCTTGTCTTTCTGTCCTTGCACTGGTTCACTTCCCTCTGCCTGGTCCTTCTGTCTCTGTACTGGTCCACTTCCCTCTGCCATGTCTCTTTGTCCCTGTACTGGTCCACTTCCCTCTGCCTTGTCTCTCTGTCCCTGTACTGGTCCACTTCCCTCTGCCTTGTCTCTCTGTCCCTGTACTGGTCCACTTCCCTCTGCCATGTCTCTTTGTCCCTGTACTGGTCCACTTCCCTCTGCCATGTCTCTTTGTCCCTGTACTGGTCCACTTCCCTCTGCCATGTCTCTCTGTCCCTGTACTGGTCCACTTCCCTCTGCCATGTCTCTTTGTCCCTGTACTGGTCCACTTCCCTCTGCCTCGTCTCTCTGTCCCTGTACTGGTCCACTTCCCTCTGCCTTGTCTCTCTGTCCCTGTACTGGTCCACTTCCCTCTGCCTTGTCTCTCGGTCCCTGTACTGGTCCACTTCCCTCTGCCTTGTCTCTCTGTCCCTGTACTGGTCCACTTCCCTCTGCCTTGTCTCTCTGTCCCTGTACTGGTCCACTTCCCTCTGCCTGGTCTCTCTGTCCCTGTACTGGTCCACTTCCCTCTGCCTCGTCTCTCTCTTTCTGCACTGGTTCACTGTCCTCTACCTGGTCTTTCGGTCTCTGCACTGGTCCACTTCCCCCTGCCTTGTCTCTCTGTCCCTGTACTGGTCCACTTCCCTCTGCCTTGTCTCTCTGTCCCTGTACTGGTCCACTTCCCTCTGCCTGGTCTCTCTCTTTCTGCACTGGTTCAGCGTCCTGTGCCTGGCCTCTCTGTCTCTGCACTGGTCCAGACTGGTCGTCTGCATTTCTGGCATCACTGACTGAGGCACCGCTACCCATATTGTGTTGGTAAAATGTCTGCCTCCACTCAGACGCATGGATCCCCAATTCAACATCAGTCTAACTGACTATGCACATTACAACCACAACACAAGTTGCAGCTACGTCAGGGCAGGTTAGACAAACGGTAACCCAATATGCAAGCCTCTCTGCACTTGCCTGACAACAAGCGTATTTCCTTCCACAACAAACAGCAACCTTCCAATCTGCTGTCACGGTTCTATCACCCCAACGGGGTCTTACCTGTTGTCCACCAGGTGGACAAACCCACCCAGTTTGAAGGGAGGCCAGTTGCATTGTTGTGACAGGTAATAATTACCGTGTATTCTTACATGATAATGATCTCGAAAACCTCCCGAAAACAATCAACGTAGACCTGCGTTGCAAGCCAGCAGAGGGCAGAATGTGTCCCTGGAATGCTGTGCAACATGTACCTCTCAGCTAAGACAAGTAGACAAAGTAGACGCAGGAAGACAATGCAAAGTCTCAACAATTTATTGCATAGTTCATCCAATGCTTAAGATTCAAATATTGCTTTTCCATTTACAGTTCAACAAACAGTTGATTAGGGCAATTTAAATCATCTTGACAAAAAAGTAAATCACACATAAATATCCAAAAAATAAAATTATTATACTCCTCAAGGTAGTGCAATCCATCATTAAAAGAACAGTAACATTTCAGGATCCCTGCAGCAGTTGTGTTAGATCTCACTGGTCCCCAAAGCAGAACGAAGTTACAAAACAGCCAAAACAGCCGAGGGACAGCAGTGATACTCTACAAAGCTGATATAGTGCATAAAGCTGAATATACAAAACGGTTGTAAGAAAACACTTTAGATTTAATACCAAGTCATCTGATTACAATGCACATATTTGGAACATACAGAGTTCCTATTCTGTTAATACCCCCATCACAGTTACCTGAGATCTGTTTTGGAGGGGAACAATGGCTATTTAAGTTTCAGAAAAATGATATCAGATTTCATAAAACATGACGCACTTTATTCATAATTAAAAAAAAGGCAATATCAATGTCTGTAAATGTATGTGGAATCAGATCAGAGTGGGCAAGGCGTGACAGGATGAAAATACTATGATACCACTTCAGACAGAGTGGTAAGCCAACATTCTCAGTCTCACCCCCTCTCTCACATAGGGAGGAGTCCCTACAGTGGACATACAGACATGTTACTGAGGGGGGGGTCAAGGGGCGCAAACTCAAACAGCGGGAGAAAGTACCTGTTGTACGTTTCCGAGGACAGTGCCAAAAATAAATCAGCCAAATTATCATAAATAAACAAAATCGTTACTAGCTAAGCTACTTACAACTGAATTAAATCTAATAGCAGCTATTAATCCATAGAACAATTTGCATTGCATTTGCAATTTGCATAGCAGAACGAATACTAACATATTGGTGAGAAATATGTACAATAGAAAAACATGTAGGCCTACAAATCGGCCTATATATCACCCAATAGCACTCATACAAGCAACTATACATCATACACACTGCATATCAAATTCAGTATCTGTGTGGTTCATAATTAACCGCTGCTTACAGTATTATAGTTGTATACTGAGGGTCCACAAAACAGAGAGCAAAAACACATTAAGAAAATCTGTGAAAAAATAAAATATCAATACAAAGACATGTATTGTTAGAGCCCGGCCAATAATGGATTTCTGGGTCCGATACCGATTTCTGGGGGGCAAAATTCACTGATGATAACCGATGTTTCTTTTCAGAGTAGGCAAAAATCCATATCTCAATAATGCCCTGAAATGATCTCCGTTAATAAATAAACATTCATTTATTTTATGAAGTTACTTGTACTATGCCAAATAAGAATTTCACATTCAGTCCACTGCATATTGATATCCGTGATTTGCTGTTCAATCTAAGTTGTTTGATCATCCATGGAATTCATTTTGTTACACTTGGTTATATTACAAAAATACAGAAAAAAGCACTGCGAGAAGTATCCTTGAAACATACTGTTAGAACACGCCATGCACTTTCTGGTTACCTACCACCGTCATTTCCAGTAATGGTTTATTTCAGCCCTCCTCGTCCCCAAGACAAACTTGATCAAAAGTGGTCAATTCTGCTCTGTCCACAAGACTAAACAGCCTTACGTTGGCAGTCCATGCTGATACAGTTGATTGGAAACTACACACACAGGCTGCTTGTGACAAAAGTTAGCTACAACATCTGACTCATTGACACAAGCCATCTTAACTGGTTGAATAAATAATATCTTACTGTGTGACTCCTTATACCGAATAACTCCTGTTCAGTCAACATCCTTTTAGTTACTTTAGTAACTGTGCTAATTGACTGCAATCAGTTGTTTGACTCCAAACAGCTAAAATTAACAGCAAACACCAATAAACAGGTTTATTAATTCATAAAAATCCAAATACAGTGGGGGAAAGAAGTATAGTATATATCAATATTTTGTCCAGTAAATTTATTTCCAATGAGCCTATTCAAGTGAAATGTTTGAGTTAATACCAAAGTCTGGTGCAAATGTCACTTGAATAGGCTCATTGGAAATACATTTACTGGACAAAATGTTGATATATACTTATTTCCCCACACTGACTTTCTATAGTTTCGGAATGTGAGGCTGATGCACATCTTTGGTGCTTTAGAGAGGAATATGTGCCGATACAGATATTTCCTTAAATCGGCCAATATACTGTATGCTTAAATGTCAGGCTCTAACAATTATACTAAATTGCTTTTCTAAGATTTTACCAGTTTGAAGCCTAGACCAGTGTCGAGTATGGCTGGGGGAAACCAGTTAAGTTTGACCCTCCTGAGGCACCTTAGGCAGACACTGCAGGCCCAAAGCAGGTTCAGTCCACCGCACCAGAGTGCCAACTGGACAACAGGGTAGGTCAGCCGCGGGTAGTACATCCTCCAGTGTTTGGTGACGTCACTTCCTGTGGGTAGGTGCAGTGTGTAGTCGCTCCAGTGCTTGGAGATGCCGTAGGCCGCGGTGACGGTCCTGCCCCTTTCTGACCATTGGATGTTGCTGTCCACGCCACAGTTAAACTCCACCCACTGGGAGGTGAAGTCCCCCAGCTGGGGTCTGTCCTGTAGCTCTATGTCCGTCATACGAGCTAGCTCCGCCCCCTGAACCGCCACATAGAGACCCTCCACCTTCCGGACGTCTCGCACCCACGGTAACGAGTTCTCACTGTCTAGAACCAGAATGAGGCGAGAGTAGAAGCCGCTGTTCTTCTCCCTCCACCACTCCAGGATGTCCTCCAGTCTAAGGGTGTCCCCTCCTGACGACAGCAGCACAGGGCAGGCAGGCAGGCAGAACAGTATGAATACGTTCTCTCTAACTGTTTCTAAGTCAGAGGTTAGAATACTTAAACTGAGCGACATCGTAATAGAACATAACTGTGGGGGAACTCTTACCTGCCAGGGCCCACTCTCCGCTGTGGTGGGTGTGTCCGCTGTAGAAGACCACGTACGTGTCGTGGCGAGGGCCGTCTGCTGTGCGGAGCTCCAGGAAGGCCTTGAACTTGGCCTGCAGGGCCTCCACGGTCACCCCGCTGGTGGAGTAGTCGCACCCGAATGTCTCGATCATGTGGTAGGAGAAGAAGCGCTGCATGCTGTTCAACATGCCGGTGGAGCGCAGGTTTAACTCCTGCACCTGGTCTGGAGGCAGCAGGGTAGGCTGGCCGTCAGGACTGCCAGGGGGAGAGGGGGATGACGAGGAAAGAGTAAGTGGGTGAAGAATGGTAAAAACGTCACTACAGTACGGTCCACCAGTACGGAATTTGACCTGTAAGGTTATCAGTTCAATCGACTGCTAAAACTAGTGCCTGGCTGACAACCAACTCACTTTTTGAACTTCATTAACTCCTTTTAATTTACACGTTATGATTTACTGATAAGTGTCAACATGGGCAATATCTGATGAAATCTGCGGTGCTCTACTCGTTACTCAAGTATTCCTATGGCCCCAGGAAAACTATATAAGAACTTGTGTTTAGGCCTGTAACAATCTGTAACAATTCAAATTTCTGCTGTACGATTATTAATTGTCTCAGAAATAATTGCGAGGAACAATATTGTTTCACTGTTATGTGACCCAGATAATGTAATAACACAGCATCCTATGAAGTAAACCATGCCTCTTTATTATCATAAAACATATTTTAACATAAAATTCAACATGTATCCTCATCAATAAAAAATGCAGCAGCAATTATTTTATTTTTTAAATGCAGCAGAAACTTTATTTAAAGTTCAGCTCTGTGTAAGGATGGGGAAGACAGAGAAGCCAGCAGTTACAGAGGAATCATGTTGGTGGAAACCCCCGAGCAGGAAAGAAGTAGTGCCAGCTCCACTTAGAGACATGAGCTTCAATAAACCAAAGAGGCTAGGCAGGCAGCTACCAATGCCCAGAGGCATGTCATCATAGTTGACAGAGGCTAGATAAGTTTCCTTTTGACAGAGGCTAGATAAGTTTCCTTTTGACAGAGGCTAGATAAGTTTCCTTTCATTTCTGATGATGTCCTCAGTCCAGTCTGTACACTTAATGGCTTGTAGCCACAAGCGCCTCCGGTTGCTCTGAAAAGGCCGCTTTCCTCTTTGAATCGAAAACGTTTTGATTCCATCAGAGTGCCGATTTGTACAGCCGTAGACACAACAGCTAGACATCTTGATGGAAATAAATTAAATACTTAATAAACCTTTTGGACTAAAATCCTGCTCTTTCCTACTCCTTGCTCTGAAATCGCGCTCCCTCTGTTTACACATCGCAGATGCGCGCCGCGCACTCCATGCAGCTTTCCGTAGGCTGTAAAAGGGTCTAAAGGAAGGGTGGTGTGTACGGCCCAGTACATCACTAGGTGTGAGCTGCCCAGCCTGCAGGAACTATACAACCAGTAGTGCCTCAGGAAGTCCCTGAAGGTCATCAAGGACCCATCACACACGCACGCACGCACGCACGCACGCACGCACGCACGCACGCACGCACGCACGCACGCACGCACGCACGCACGCACGCACGCACGCACGCACGCACGCACACACACACACACACACACACACACACACACACACACACACACACACACACACACACACACACACACACACACACACACACACACACACACACACACACACACAAAGAGCTATCCAACTCCTGTGCAACATTCTTCTGAATGTATATTTTGAGTATCATTTTTCTTATCTTGAGTATGAAATTCTATAATTGTATAACATTTTAAATATATTTTCCTTTGTTTCTTACATGTTTTATTTTATTTATTCTATATGTCTTCTTATATGCACCCTAGATGGAGCCCCCCCCACAGCGGAAGTATCTCACACGATTGTACTTGTGTAACCGGAGACAAATACACTTCTTGAATCCTGAGTATAGTACACAACAATACAAACATACTGACCCTACACAATGTTTCCCTAAAGTAAACTGGAGCTTGTGGAATGCACAGGATTCGCGATAGAGTGGAAAGAGGGAGAGCAGCAGATCAGCTTATGAAGAACGGAGAGTTGAGGAAAGGGAATATTTAAAATAAAAAAAAAGCAAGTTTGACAGTTATCGTACTGTCAAAAACTCATACCGTGACACCCCTAGTGTGCATATGTACCTGCAGTAGTTGGTGGGGATGACAATGGCGTACCCGACACATGTGCCACCCAGACAGTTCCCAAGCTCATAAAACAGGCCGTGGTACAGTGACTCCAGCGGCAGGACCAGTAGGAACATACTCATGAAGATGCTGCTGGAGGACTGAGAATCACACAAACACAGAGTCTGACGTTAAATAACACCTAGGTCAGGACATCAGACTAGAAAACTAGAATAAAGTGTCCTATTTTCATTGAGGAAATCCATTCCAGATTGTAGACTAACTTAAGGGTGCGACAGTCAAGAGTACTTATGGCACTTAGCTACATGCTTTCAAATGCTGGAGATAGGCTACACCCAGGGCCGGTCCTAGGCATAGGCGAACTAGGCGGTCGTCTAGGGCGCCAAATGCCCCCCCCCCAAAAAAAAAAAAAACATTTACATTTCAATAATTTGGTCTCTATGAATTTCATGTCTCTATGAAAATATGTCTCAGCCTACTGTCTATTTTTGTCTTGAAACCATTGTTGTCCATATTTTTACTGTTGAATGTGTGGGTGGTGATGAGGCAGTACTGGTGGCTTAATGTGGTGGTGGTGGCACCCCTAAACATTTTTGGGGGGGGGCATCAAATCATACTCTCGCTTAGGGCACCTAAATGCACCTAAATGCCCTGGCCACACCTACCTGCCACGATAAAGCAGCCAGGACCGTGGTCGACACGAGACTGAAGAGCACCAGGCGTTCCGAGATGAGGCAGAAGTGTCTCACTCCCTTGGAGGCCATGACCTTGTCCAGGTTGCCGACCCCGGACGGCCCCTGGACGAGGCACACTCTCCGGCAGTCGCTCAGCTTGGTGTGGAAGCCCCACACGGTGATGACGAACACCACGTGACAGATGGCCCAGAAGACCCCGCAGACCACGAAGCTGGGGATGGTCAGGTACCACCGGTCCAGGTCCGCCAGCTTCCGGGCGGCCAGGGCGAAGAACGTGACCTCCACCAGGAGGAGAGGCAGGAGGGAGAGCCGGTGCCACACGCCTCGCCAGGCCAGGAAGGGCGCCGCGCGCTCGGTCGCCGACAGGCCGCTGAAGTACACGTCCAGCAGGGGCTCGCAGAGGAGCTGGCTGAGGAAGCAGGCCAGGGCGAAGGGGTTGATGGAGGTCCGCAGCGGCTCGAAGAAGAACACGGCGGTGACCACGGAGAAGCAGACCAGGTTGGGCAGAGCCAGGAGAGCCTTCATCCGGAGGGCCACCATCAGAGTGGCCAACGCCACCACCAGAACCACCACACTGGTGGACTTATCGATGAGCAAGGCGGCACTGGCGATGGCAAAGCCCGCCAGCTGCAAGACCTCTGCTGAGGTGAGCAACACCGGGAGGTATCTGGCACAGCCGCATATTCTCTCCAGCAGAGCCCACAGTGTCCTCATGACCATACTGGCCAGCAGCAGGTAGTTGGTGGCCTGCTCCTTGACGTCACTGGCCAGAGCCTGGCTGTTGAGGAAACACAGGAGGCCCAGGAGAAAGCCAAACCATAGGTGAAGGAGGCTCAGACTGAGCGCTTCCATACTGAAGTAGTAGTACAGTATGCTCGCCATCCCGAGCACAAACAATGCCAGAACCAATATGATCAGGATCATCGGCTGCGCTGTCTTCTCCCATCGCACATAGAGACCCAGACAGAGAGCGACCAGCAGGTTGAGACGAGACAGGTAGCCTAGACACCGGACAGAGGACCACATGTTCACCTCTCCGTTGACCTCCTCTAGTCTGGTCATCGCTGAATGGAGACAGTGACTGACACAGTAGCGAAGGCGACACATTGTTATTATTATTATTATGTTGAACGATGAGATTGATCGTCAGGAGGCAGGGAGGCGATAAGAACCGTTTCACGGAGCTTGTTGCCACAGTAAATCAGTCACCTATGTTGTTGACTTGACACTTCTCGCCAATAAACATTGTTTACAAATACTTGTAAAATACCTTCTTTGGTGTGTGTTGGCCATATTGCCCCAAAACGTGCGTTGTTATGCTGCGATCCGATCGGAGGTCGGCTAACAGTCTTGCAACCTAGATCACATTGTGAGCTAACTAGGCTAGCTCTGCTAGCTTGACTTAACTAAACATGTTTCGCCGGTAGTAAAGTTCACTGTGAATCAGTAGACTAGATGAACATGACTCGTTCACTATCGTGAGCAGAACCTCAAGGCGAATAGCCTGATCAATGCCTAGTCAAACACTTGGTTACACGCTTAGTAAGATAAAAGGGATGGAATGTGATTCCAACTTTGACAACTTTGAGTCAGATGACAGACTGCAGCAGTCCGCTCCGCCCTTTTTGTTTTTAGTACTAGAAATGAGTTTCTGTCGACTGTTTTACCCAGAAACTACATTTCCAACATGTATTATTAAGGGATCGGATCAAATCACGCTCCCGTGGCGATAGTATGTTGTGGCCTTGTAAACCTGACAATATATTTGTGATAGAAGTGTACAACAACAAAAGTTAGGGGTTTAGTATATCCGCCGAATAATGAACTACATTTCCCGTGATGCCGCAGTGTTGTCGTTGTCGTATGCAGTCCAGATGACAGAGCCGTTTGAGATGTTGTCCCACAATAAAAAGAGCCATCAACACTTTGTATGACACCACTCATGGTTGAAACTCAATTGACTCATATTCTACAGCTGTTGCTGAGTAGATTGGTAGTAAATATCTAATTTAGCCTTATTACAGTGAGGAATATTTGTGTACAGTACAGTCCATTATATGGAATAACATTCATATTTCTCTTCAGTGTGATACAATGAGCCGGTCTCCCGATGTCTACCTCAACCAGCGTTCACTAGTGTACATAGTTACCACTCTACACAAACACAAGATAAGAATGGGGTTTCTTTGTTTTGCTTTTAATTGAACTTGTACTTAAAAATATAACTTGATTCGAAATATGGCTGCTTCAATTTGCAATCTACCAGTCCAGATACATTCTGTGGAAAGTAAGATCCTGAAATACAAAATGCTCATAAAATACCAGGCTGTAAAATTCCAAAGAACCATACTTCTATGTATACTGTATGCAAGACCTAGACTAGAGTATCAAAAATAGATTAATAATCAATGTATTTTTGCCAATAAATACAACAATAATACAGCATTAAGTCTCTGACAGCCTCTTCATTGACACGAAGGCTACTTAAACAGCTAAATCATTTTTAACATATTTACAGACATTTGTTATCATGTAACAGCTGGGCCTCAATCTCTACCCTTTAATAAAAGACAAACGAGGAATATCTTTGGTATGAGAGTGAGGTATTAGCTATATGAAAGATCCTGAAAGACTTATTTTTTTTGTATATTAGCTAAAAACAAATGTATACAAACAAAAAACAAATGAATAAACAAACCAACAGGCATAACTTCACTACAAACTAAACCTCAACATAGGCAAATCACCAGCCAACGGTTCGTTGTACTAGTTAAGGCAGCATACCGTATCTTCCTCATCAAAAGGACTAAGCTGTGACAGTTTATTTATATAATTGCCAAATGCACCAGTCAACACCTGAGTAAGGAAGTAGAAACTAATGAAGGCCACAGAACGGTAGAGTAGCATCACTGTAGGTCTGGTCCCATTCCAAATGGCCCGGTCCCGATTGGATCGTCTCTGCGCCGCCACTGAGCTGAGATATGTCTCTGTCGATGATCTCATTAACTGCAAGAGAGAGAGATGGACAGACACAGGAATTTCAATGACCTTATTTTCTCTTACTTCAGAGACTTACTTCAGCCATCTGAGAGCAGCATTTTCTCTGTAAAGACACATTCAACAGTAGCCTACATTGAATCATACAATATTTTTTGATTCTTAACCCATTCCAAATGTTACTTTAAAAAAGTTCAACAATCATTAAGGTCTGATTAAATAGTTAGATTACTGCATGTATACTGTATACAAATGGTGAAAAGACATTTTGGAGGCACGCTATCAAAGCGTGTCATCCATGCCCCAGTCTCTGTTTGCGAGTCTATGTATATGCCTGCAGCGCAACAAAAACATGGATCGAATGGCCACATATACTCTACACTATCTATTCATAGCCTCCCCATGAAAAGGTGGTGTGTTTGAAACCTGACCCGTATTGGAGAGTAGATGAAAGACAACGCACATAAAAAAAACACATAGAGCACCGGTCCTGCCTCAGTCCTTCGTAGCTCAATCATCAGGACCTGATACAGCTCCCCTCCACCTGTCCCTGCCTCCATGACCACTTAATGCAAGATAGGGGGGCCAGAAACTGCAACCACAATCACATACAATGGCAAAAATCAAAGCTCAGTATCTAAAATAGAAAAGGACACCAGTCGCCTTGAATCACAAAAATCACTGAAGTGTCCTGGGAAAAAACTGTGAGTGGTCTAGCACCGCGGTCTACAGTGCACACATATGCCCATGTCGGCATGACATCTGCTGACATGCCCTCTCTCTCGCTTCTTCTCCTTACTTTCCTGTCTGTCTTCACTATATCTGTCCAATAAAAAAAGAAAAATATGAGTGGGACTGCCCCACTCTGAAAAAACTCAAGGTGGAATGGACCGATGGGCCTGCCACACTGGGGGAGATGGAGTAGTGGGGCTCATTTTGGTCGGCGTCCACCAGCCCTGCAGTCCACATAGATCAGCCCATCCACCAGGCCTGCAGTCCACAGATAGATCAGCCCATCCACCAGCCCTGCAGTCCTGATAGATCAGCCCATCCACCAGGCCTGCAGTCCAGATAGATCAGCTCATCCACCAGCCCTGCAGTCCACAGATCCACCGGCCCTCCAGGAATTATCCCGGTGCTTCAGATGGCCAGTACTGGTTGCGATAGCAGTATGTTTCGGGTCATTGTCTTGCTGAATGATTAAGCGCCGTCCAATGAGTTTGGAGGCTTTTGTACTTGTACCTGGGCTGAGGAGATGTTTCTGTACCCTTCACAATTCATTCTGCTGCTTCCGTCAGCAGTTACATCATCAATGAAGACAAGACACCGATAGCAGATTGACAGACACTCATTTCAGATTTCAACTCTATTATGACTACACAAATTATGTGACAGAACACACCTGACAAACCAGAACTGTCCCTCCTGAAGACCTCTTCATCCTCACTACCCCCCTGTACAGTTTCTCTACTTCTCTTCTTTTAACCCCTGGTCCTAGCATGGATTTGTTTTTCTTATGATGACTGATGTATAGATGATTCACTTCACAAATGTACTTGTATATTGTAAGTGGCGTTTGGATAAAGGCATCCGCTAATGTCTACAATGCAAATGTAAATGAAGAATTACTGTGTCAAGCAATTGTCCCATCACTTTGGATATCCTGAAATCGGAGGACTATGTATAAAAAGTGTTGTAATTTCTTAAGGGGTGAAACCAACATGTACAAACTTCTGAAGTACAGAGTCGAAAGAAGAAGAAACGCTTCACTGTCCCATTACTTATGCATGGGCACTGTCATCCATTTGTATCTAACAGCTCCCATAGGCATAGGGCATAAGCTGTGTGTTAATTTAAGACCAAGTGCTGGAGGCACCATACAGGGTGAAAGTCAAGTTCAAAGAGGACCCCTCCACCCTTCCCACCCTTCCACCTAGCTCAGAGCTCTTATTTCCCAGCCGTAGTGAGGGGGGGGGTTGTGGGGTCTTATGAGTGCCTGTCATCGCTGCACGGCGACAGCTGGCCTACGGTAACTGAAGCAGATTAGTGTGTGTTATCTTTAGCTCCCTCCTCTCTACGACTGTATACAAACCCTGCATGCACACAGCTAACGTCATCTCCTCCGCTAGCAACCACGACCCATACCTATAATTAACATAAGATCATAGTGAGTACAAACACACCCACACACACACACACACACACACAGCGAGTGAAAGATGTATACATGCGCAAGCACGCATACACATGCCCACCCACCCACACACACACACCCACACACACACACACACACACACACACACACACACACACACACACACACACACACACACACACACAGCCCCAGGTCAGCAGCCATGCAGCTCTGTAGGAGAGCAAACAAACAGCAGCGTGGACATATGGTGACGGGGACGTTGGGCCGTGTCTGTGTGGTCGGGACAAACACAGGGCGTCCGGGGAGAGGTGATTAATTAAAAAATCTGGTCGGCATGGTGAGAGGCTGACAGCCTTCTGCTCCATCACCCTGACAGCACCCTAGAATGTCACAGTGCAATGGCATCTGTCGGTATCCGTACTATAGAGAACGTGTGGCCATACATGACACATTCTAGTCTTTTGGTCTGTCGGTATCCGTACTATAGAGAACGTGTGGCCATGCATGACACATTCTAGTCGGCAACCCATCGACCCATCGACCCGTCTTTTGAAACACGGAACGACGTTTCAACGTTGTTGAGATTGAGAATCACAACACAAACTCTAGCTAGTCAAGCCAAAATACTGCAACGCAATGGATGTGTGGCCATACATGACACATTCTAGCCTTTTGGTCCGCACGTCGGCAACCCATCAACCCGTCTTTTGAAACACGGAACTACGTTTCAACGTTGTTGAGAATCACTCAACACAAACTCTAGCTAGTCAAGACAAAATGCAAAATACTGCAACGCAATGGATTTGGTGAGTAATCCCCACTGCTACCTAGTTAACTATAACACTACTTTACACTGTTAGCAGGCTCACAAAACAAGCCGTGTTAGTTGACTAGCAGTGTGTTGTTGATTTTCAACAACGCAAAATGTATTTGCATTTTTCGAAAGAAAAGTCTGATCGTTACATAAGATCCCGATATGAGGACCAAAGCATTAGAACGTGTCACACATATATGCATATTGTATTTTCCACTGCCCACTACCACCTACCCTTAGATGTGAATGTTAATTTATTGCTAATAACCAGTATTCGTATTTTGAAATTCGTATTCGTGTTGAGTGTTGCCCCATGGGTAGTAAGCATCTCACTTCTCTGCATAAGAATACAGAACTTTGACTTTGTCTCTTCCAGGGCTCTGAGAATTAAATACTTAACAACCTCACTGTTTTTTGTTTTTGTTTATATTTCACTTTCCCTTCGTTTTACGGACCTTGGGTTTTCCTGACCGATCTAAAACATTCCTAGGGTTAGGACCTAATATCGGTGATCTCGGGTGCACGTTGGTAGGAGCTTCTTACCGTCGTCCAGTGTGATCTCCTGAAGCCCTGGGGGGTCTAGGGCCAGCCCCTCCTCCGCCTCCTCCTGCTTCACACTCACTCTCTCCTCGCTGTTTGAGAAGAGGGAGTGGGGGGCTGCTGGGGGATGCTTCTGAGGGTCGACAGAGATCAGGCTGACTCTGCTGAGACCCAGAGACGGGCCCAGAGAGTGACCCAGAGAGGGGCCCAGGGAGGGGCCCAGCTGCCTGGGGGGCGCTCCAGAGGTGGCCGTGAGGGGGGCGGGGGGGTCGGCTACACGGCCGGGAGAGTAGGAGGCAGACGCGTCCCTGGCAGGGTGGTAACTTAGGCCACGCTCGGTCTGCAGCGGTGCACCCTGGGTAGAGCCAGAGTGTGAGCCGCCGTGGTAGCTGAGAGAGTGCAGCTGGGCGGAGGTGTGGTCTCTGGCCCGGCTGGTTGTAGACTGGAGGTCGGAGCCAGGGGCCTGGGGATCGGAGCCAAGCCTAATGTGACTCTGGTGGTACATCATGCCTTCCCTGTGGGAGCTGGAGCCAGACATTTTGGCCTGGGGTGGGGCTGACCTCACGGGAGCGCTCCCGGGCTGGCCTCCGTAAAGCACGCTAGGCTGCGTGGCCTGGTATGGAGACCTTGTCCCAGTAGCTGGCGCGGGATCGACAGTATGCATAGAACTCATCAGCTGGTGGTGTTGTGTGTAGGCCAGGCTGGGACCGCAGCCACGGAGGTGTGGGGGGTGCTGCTGGAGGGGCGCGGAGCCCAGGGGGGGGTATGCCGTCTGGGAGGGCTGAGCACAAGGCACCGGGTGTCCAGAGGAACCACCATACAAGGGTCTGTCCTGAGGGAAGGCGTGGTCAGGGGAGGGCAGCTGGGAGCTGGCTGGGTAAAGGCCAGAGGGATAGCCGGAGTCGCTGCGCTCCTGCTTCACCAGGGGAGACACGGCTGCACGGTCAGCGGAGGGGACCGGACAGTCTGTGGTACCAGCCAGGTATGTGAAGTTCTGTGTCAGGCTCCTTCTCCGCTTCCCGTGGCACACATAGAACTGGACCTGAACCGCGGAGCCCACAGTCTTACTGTAGTAAGGAGGGATCACCACCACAATGCTGGACTGCAAACAACAAGAATGTGTCAAAAATGATTAATCATCCGTTCATAGATCTGTTCATGATCGATTTCAGGAAGTAAATCTAGACTTGCTATAAGGATATACAGAGCCCAGTGTAAGTAATGGCACGGTGGAGATTTGCTCGTTTGGATCTATACTACAAAAATTTGGAATTATGGAACTATGAAGTTAAAGTAGATATTCCCAGCTTTTATTTGAGAGTATTTGTAAACATATTGGTTTCATCATTCAGAAAACATTTATACAAATGTTATACCCGTATTTCAGGGTACCAAAAGTAATGGGACAATTGGCTTGACTGATGTCGCTGGTAGGTCAGGTGTGTTTCAACATGTCTGTCATCATGAGGATCAAAGAGGTGACAGTGAAAGTCAAGGAAGTCATTATTAGGCTGAACATGTTTCATATTCCAACTACATCACCAGCCCAACTACAGAGGCTTCACTGCAAGGGGCAAACCACTAGTTATCCTAAAATCCAAAACGGATGGTCAGGAAGTAGGTGGATGGTGGGATGGTGGTGACTTTGGAAGTCCTCGCTGATAGGCTGGTTGACCAAGGACTGGGTGTAGTAAAGTGAGCTGTCATCAGGATCTACACCTGGTCAAGCAGAAGCATTGTGTCTGCTCGAGTACAAGCAAATGCCTCCAAATTCATTGGATGGTGCTTCATCATACATATCAAGTAATAAGACAATGAGAGACAAAACATACCGCCTTAGCAACTAGGGAGGTTTTTTACGGCCAAAAAGTGGAAAGTTCTGGTCTGCCAAGTCAATCTTCAGATTTAAATCCAATTGAACATTCATTTTATTTCCTCATGATAAGATTTTAGGCAAAAAGACTTAAAACAAACAAAACAAGATGTTTTGAAGACGGCTGCAGTGCAGGCCTGGCAGAGCATTACCAGAGAAGATACCCAGTGTCAATGGGTCACAGACTTCAGGCAGTTTGAGGATTGTCAACCAAATACTAAACATGAATGCTTCATTTGGACATTATATTAATCTGTACCATTATTTTTGGTGCCCTATGTATAAAAAATGTATTTTCTAAATAACTATGGGCCGGTTTCACAGACAAGGCTTAAGCCTAATCCTAGACTAAAAAACATCTTCAATTGAGATTTTACATTGAAAGTGTGATTTAGTCCAGGACTAGGCTTAAGCCTTGTCTCTGAAACCGGCCCAATATGTTATAAAGCTGAGAATCTCTACTTTAACCTCTTAGTAATTGTTTGATTGAAGAAAACATGCTTCACTGTCCCATTACTTACGCAGGGCACTGTATATAAGACTTGTATTGTATTTTAGGACCACATGGTGGAATGATGAAAAAAAAAAAGCGTAAGACTTTTAGACAAATTACAAATAACAATGCACACAATGTCTAAATGTTCCAACTTACTCCATTGCTCTTGTCTCGCATAACTTTTGCATCAACCTCCCATAGTGTGCGACCATCTAGAGAGATAAAACAACAACATCTCAAACTGACTCTACTCAAGACATTTTTCCGGTGTTCTTTTACAATATGAATTCTAAACAGGCAGGTGCCAAGACAGCCTCTTACCGGGGCCTTTCTCCAGGAAGATGACCTTGGACTCGGGGGAGATGTTGGAGCCTGTGATGACCATCTCCTCTCCTCCAGCCACAGAACAGTTAACCAGACTGAACCTCTCGACATGGGGATGCTCCTGGGCCGACCGCTGGGCTGTGATCCAAGAACACGTCAATAACACGTCAACAACACGTCAATAACACGTCTGGCCAAGGGGCCCCGGCAAGAATAAAAACAAACATATAAACAGAAATACTCATGGTCAACATAAAACAATACATACAATACATGAGAACGGCAAAGACAGTGAAGATACATAAATTAAAAAAATAGAAACAAAATCAGCTAACCTATGTGTGGAAAGAGAGCGGGGTGTGTGTGTGTTTGTGTGTGTGTGTGTGTGTGTGTGTGTGTGTGTGTGTATGCGTGTGTATGGGGGGGGGGGGGGCATGTGTGTGTGTGTGTGTGTGTGTGTGTGTGTGTGTGTGTGTGTATGTGGGGGGGAGGGGGCAATCAGCAGGAACAACAGTCAACTATGATCTGCTGAAGTTTATTTTTGAAAGTGGTGAGTATGTATGTACGTATGTATGACACTCACAGCATTCCACAGGAATAGATGCAGCTTGCAGACACAAGACTTTGCCGTTGGGCTGGGGGATATGCACACGGAACGCAACTCTCACACGCGTGTTCTTTCTCCCGATGTCTGTCTCCCCCTTCCTGAGTTCTATATCAGAGTTCCGCAGCTTCAGGATCCCTGCACAGTCAATGCTGTTGTGGAGGTAAAACCAAACAAAAGTCAATATTAGAAGGGTTGACCTTATAACCTTCCATTTGAATAATGACAGTAATTCAATAAGTTGTCAATAACTAGTTGAGATAGAAGTTCATATTTCAAGGCATTTTTGTTTTATAGTATTGTGCTATTTACAGTACGTAGAATATCCTAAAACTATCAACAAGTATAAGATATGCAGTATGAAATTGACTCAAGAACTCTTAGAGACAAAGTACTTCCTGAATTCTTCTATTATGGAAAGCGGCCACTTTTCCATGACAAAACGTCTAGTCCTGGTCAGTTCCTATTTTTAAGGTGGAGAAATACGACTTCGAGTGATGGATTCTGAAAATCCATAACTTTTTTTGGGCTATCTGTTATGAATTCTTCAAAAATGAACGGAATTCCCACTAGTAGCCATTTAAACCACAGAGCCGTTAAATCACTGAAATACTTTATTTTTATCTTTGCGAAGCATTCAAGACATAAATCCTACATGGTTATGAGTATTACCTGGTAGACATGTTGTTTTCTGGGAGGAGAGGTATTTCCAGGACCTTTGTACAACTTATTATGTTTTCCTGGCAAGCGGTAGACACAGTTTTCCCTGTTACTCTGTGCACCTGGTAGAAGGCGTGAGGCCTCATGGAGCGCTCGTCTGCAGTTCCAATGAACACCTGCAGGTTGACTGGCTTCTCACTGTATCCAACAAGCTAAAAATGACACAAAAGAACGTTTAAAGCGTACTGTGCATTCCTAAAAAGCTGTGTCGGAGTACAATTGAGATTGAGTCTGAGGGGTCCATCGTAAATCATGTTCTGGGAAACACTGTCTGTGGCGTTACATAGAACTAGGGGATATAAAGCTGCATGGCTTTCACACTGATGTAATGAACCCCACCTAAAATAAACCAGTCGGTATATATTACATGTGAGGCCTTAATGAAGCTTTGCCTATCTCAGCTTGCATCTGTTCCTCTGATCCAGAGATGGTCGTACACACGAGCAAATAGTACGCCGCAAAATGTTAGGGGATCCCGAGTGGTGTTCTGAGCGGTAAGTCTAAAATAATTAACATACTGGAAGACTATCATAGGTTGTTGGTATGTGAATCACTTTAGAGTAAAAGGTGTAACACCAAAGTATGAGAAGCATTCCACATGTTGAATGCGTAAAACCCTCCCTCCTGGTTGCCATGGCATAGGTTGATGTTGTCATAACAACAGACTTGTTTGTCTGCGAGTTAGCATTATATCAGTAGTTTACATTAGACAAGGTCGATAAAAGTCTGTATGTTTTCGCTTGGTAATCATATGAGATTAGAGGCTCCATTGCTCTTGTGGTTAGTCGGGTTGGAATAAGGTCAATCCCTGATAATAAAAACAAAAAACATTACCTACATTTCAGGTAGAAAAAAATGAACAGGGTATTGTTCTACCTCATGTCCACTTAACTAAAGCAAATTCAATGTGACATAAGCATTTCCGTTGATATCTGCCAGGAAGTCACACAGTTGATACTGTACCTCAAGGTTACAACTTCAAACAGCTAACATCTAATCTAAAACATCTACACAGAAGGGAAATAGAGTCTTTTCACAATTTTTCTGTTTATCGTTCACCCTCTTCCAAGAGCCTCAGACCTTGCAGTGTTGTAGAATTATATTCATCCACTGAGAGTGAACGCCGGTGACCCCACATACATGCATACTTCTCCCTGCATACATGCATACTTCTCCCTGCATACATGCATACTTCTCCTCACCTTGACCACAGGGTGTCCTCCTGAGGATGCCTTCACCGCCCCCCGACTTCCCTCAGTCTCGTAGTGAGCCCTGTGGTGAGAGCGGGGCTGCACCTCGATCTTCAGCTCACACTGACCAAACTGGCTGGGCAGGAACCAGTCCAGAGGGGGCAAGGACGAGCTCCTAGAGTAGCAACACAGGACATCTCTCATATACAACTGTATGGAAATCAGGATCCATGAATACCTTAAAGGTATGTATTCATAAAAGGTATGTATTTATAAAGGTATGTATTTTCTTCATCTCTTGTTCAGTCGTACTGACTTAATATGGTCCTACTCAAGAAACAAAATAGTTGAATATCTAATGATGATGATGATGATGATGATGTGCAATCAATTTAGTTATTACCACATTTACGACGTTTCATCACTTAATGAGGAAGGTTTCGTTACTTATTACTTTTTGGGGGGCTGAATGTGTATTCTGTGTTTGAAGTTTGAAGTTGAAGTCGGAGCATTAATGTTGGCACAAATGACCAACCTGAAGAGGGGAGCGTTTCCGGGTTTGGGTTTGTTCCAGGTGAAGTGTGACGGGACTGAGAGGAACAGCTCTGCGAGGCCGTCGTCCTGTTTTAACGCAGACCCAGCGTCCTCGGCGGCGGGGTCCAGATAAGGCAACGCGGCACACTGCTCCTCCAGCCCGCCGTCTCCCAGCCCCGTCAGTAGCGCCACGTGGGTGGCAGACGTCCTCCTGGTTTTGGACGGCACGTCCACCTCGGGGTAGCCGTACAGGAGGGGCCCCAGGACCGCGGCGGAGATCCCCGCCCAGGTGTCCTCAGTCACGCTGCCCCTGGGAGAGTGACCCGGGGTGGGGCTGGGGGAGCGGTGAGGAGAGGGGGAGCGTGCGTACACGTCCGCGCTGGAGTGCCGTCGCTTCCCGCAGGGCGACGTGGGTCTGGAGGACGACCTGGAGGTGGGCCGGGGGTTGAGCCAGTTCTCCTCTGTGACGCTGGTGCGCGGGGAGTGGCAGGGGGACTGGCGCGGCGACTGGTGAGGCGAGAGAGACTGGGTGAAGCAGAGAGGGTGCTGGTACTGCTGCTGCCAGAGCTCCACTCCGAAGCCCACGTTAGCCCCCGCCGCCGCCTGCGGGGAGCAGCCGGGGGAGGCCTGGGGGGAGGCCAGAGGCGAGCCGCCGGCCAGGGTGAAGCGGGCCGCCGCCTCGTTCAGCTCCGCCTCCACGTCGTCGTACACGTGGGAGAAGGACTCGCAGGACGAGACGTCGGACAGCCAGCTCCGAGAGGACAGGCTGCTGCAGGGGCTGTGGCTGAGGGTGGAGTCCCTGTAGCAGGGGTCCAGAGAGAGGTAGAGGTGGTCCCTGGACCAGGACCGCTCAGAGGACTCCCCCTCTGCCCCTCTGACCGGCACCGCATCCTGGCTCGTGCCCACGTCTGGGTGGGGGTTGGGAGCGATGGATGTGATTTGGATGCTTGGGCAATCGAATGCTTTGGGGTGCCCCATGGGACTGTATCTGGAGGTGTGGACTTCATAGCTGGGGTAGTAGCTACTGGGGGTTTGGACAAGAACTGGTATGGTGGGATGGTGGTGACTTTGGAAGTCCTCGCTGATGGGCTGATTGACCAAGGACTGGGTGTAGTAAAGTGTGCCGTCATCAGGATCTACACCTACGCCAAACGAATAAAAGAACCAGTAAGCAAATTGTGGGGAGGTTGTTCATTTGCAATGCAAAGTAAAATGTCTAGTCTTCGTTGCACGACAGACAAAAACAGGGTCATAAAACAACTCCCTGTGTCACTGAATGACTCCAAAGAGGGGCACGTAATAATAATAATAAGAGACAATCAAAAGTTCACTCTGATGTTATCATCACCTACTCTACTCTTCTGATCCAGCCTTTAACACAGACAGGTCACCCCAATGGTAACGCCTTGAGGCATGTCGGTCATAAAGATTCCTGATGTCTACAAACGGCAAGGGAGACCAGTGACCTCATCATACTCGTGCCACTGTAGCATGGTGATAGACTATCAGCAGCACTCGCCAAACTAATTCGCACAACTGTACGTGCTCACAGCTGTCAACAGTGCAGCAACAGCAGCCTACTATTAATACCCCAGTTCACACAGGACACACACACCCGCCCACACGCACACACACACACGGCTGGTCTGCATGCAAAATGCAAAAAGGGTGAGACGTCAAAGGGCTGATTGTGCCTTGATATGGGGCACATAAAACAACTGCCTTGGTCTTTACGTATTTGCAAAACCAATGAATGTAATGAATATACATGTTATCTGATGAAACACTGGCCCTCTGGGTATGCCCACCATGTTGCCCAAGCTGTGGGCGCCATTTAGAACCGTTAGAAAAAGGAAGGAAGCTCTATAACCAGACAGCTGTTAGCAAAGCAGGTTGTGTTCTCTGTTATCACTGTTCTTACATTACATTTGAGCTGTGATATTATATTTCCCTTTGAAATTCCCCTGTGCTTTAGAACTTAACCTGCTATCAATTCAGGCTGACAAATATCCAGTTCAAAATGAGCCACATTTCACTCTCAAATGTGCCAGTGCAATTAGTTATTGAGTTTATTACAGATTATAAAATGGCACATTCAATTTGTAATAAGGGTAAATGGATAAAAATCATCAATTCATGGACATCAATCAAGCTTCGGTGGGTGTACAATTAATATGTCATGTAACATAGTATTTGGCTACTGTGCAATTACTATTTTTTTTAAATGTCATTTATTTATACTGCATAGTACCTAGTATATAATGCACAATGAAATGAAGTGCAATATCTGAATGCAGAAAAAACATGTATAATCAACACTCCCAAGTGCTTGTATCAGTGAGTAAAGGAACTTGCAAAACTTTGAATGTGACAGCTTCTGGTTCAGTCTTGACAGAAACTTCCAGCTTTAGTTGTGGCAGGCTGCAGTCAGTCAGTCAGACACCAGTAAAACCCTCCAACACATTGTTATGGATCGTTGTCTCATTCACTGTTATCTCTAAACATCTCGGGATGTTTACCCGTCACGTAAACACTCATCGAACGCGGCACGAGCAACATTTCGACACATTGTGGCCAAAGTGTGTAAATTCTTGGAATTCATAATACAATGTTGCGAAAGAGTCCCAAGCTCACCTGTGGGGCCTAGCGAGTGCTGCAGCTCGTCCTCCGCGAAAATCAGTCTGAAGTCCAGCTCCTCACTGCCGCTGCGATTGACAGTAGTCATTGAACACGGCGAGTGTTGGTTCAACCTCGGGGGTCGTCGCGTCGCGATCGCTTCAAAACTGTAGATCCGAAACGTTCAACGCGCACGGTCGCAACGAACACTTTTTGTGTTGACAACAAACAGTGCAACAAGTATCAAATGCGAAGTTGTAAACTAGTAACGCGAATCCGAACTGAGTTTTCCACTCCTCTTCAGAAGAACAAGGCTACATTTGTGGGGATTATTCTCTTGATATGTCACGATGCAGTTGTTGAGCTCCTCCGGGACGCATACGGAGTTGTTTGGCCGTAGTTTGTGTCAGTGACCCGGGAGGTAAAAGCCTCTCTTAACTTCCACACTGCGGACAAAGCCTCACACACACGGCTCTGTTCATGACGTAGGACATATACAACACACCCCGCGTACAGTACTGGTGAAAGAGAGTACTGTACCAGTGAGAACACAATCATAATAATCATTCAGTCAATGATAAGAATCAACGTTTCGATTAAATGAAATTATTAAATTAAAAAGGGGGAAATTAAACCATTCTGGATCTAAGACACTCATCTTACCCTTAATCAACAGGGAAGATTCAGGTTCAGGAACAACATAGCTATTGATAAGGATGAGACATTTCACATTTTCCTAAATGTGAAAGACCCCCTCACCCTATGTGAAACAAAACGATCATTTTAAATACTCCTATCTTAATACACACATGATATTTCCCTCTTCATGACACTTGTACAGCTCCTGTGCTGCCCTCCTCTGGTTTAATAGAACTTGTTTGTTTTACATAGTACAACATAACCCAAATATAACCAAAATCTATTTGCTTCTGTTTGACAATGTGGTCACTTCATAAAATGACTTTAAATATTCAGAAAAAAAATCAGGAGTAGTTATTTTACAGAAGCCGTACAGATTTTTCTGCACACCAACACCAAACATAATTTGTAAACAAAACAATCCAGGAGAGAATACAGCATCCATAACCTGCTGAATGAATGTTTGACAATTCCGTGCGGTTAGATGGTAGGATAACTCATCACTCACTGTAACTCAGGTTGTGCAAGTCTCAAACTCGACAACATGGCTCGACAACATATAGTGTCATAGTGTCATATAGTGTCACTCCCTGCGACCCCTGCATAGCAATCACCGCTTATCATGAATGGAGCATGCTGTCTTATTGTAGTCCTATAGCCTTGATTTCATTTCCTTCTACACAGTCCTCCTTATACAGCGCAGTTGTCAGTTAGTTTGGCTTGTGCTGCACCCCGTTTGGAACTGCTGGTATCCAGGTTGTTTTTGCTACCTCTGGCTCTCTGACATTTTCTGAGGAGAGTCTCTTCTTGTCTCCTGACTCCTCCACGGGCGTGTCCTCGCCTGGTGTGCTGTTGGCCTTCTCCCTCTTCCTCTTGCCGACCAAGCCGGAGTACCCTTCCCCCGTTCTCCCCTCTGGTAGTCCGAGTACACGCAGACATACTACAGCTGCAGCCTGCTCTGCATACTTCTTCGACTTCTCCCTGCATAGGAAAAAACGAGGGGAATATCACATATGAGTGTGAAGCTTTGTACTCCAATCAAAGGTTAAACGTGTTAAACGTGTGAAACGTTCCACCTTGCACCACAACAACTCACCACAGGGTGGACCTGTACTGTTTCCCTGCCATTGACACGACGGATTGGAAACCCCGGTCTTGAGAACGCTGTACCTGAACACACAATATGTAATGGACTTTGTTAATAACCCACACCTTCTGAAACATCAAATGCAAGTACCTTTCAAGGACTTTCAAGTTTAATTGCCTCAAATTCAAGGACCAAACACGGCATAGTTTGAGACGGATCTAGATGAGAATTTATATAATAGGAACTATCCGCTCACAGACAACAATTAAAAAGAGAGGCTTGAATGTGTGAACACTAGATGGTCTCTTGCCTTCTCTACCACAGCACAGCAAAACAATATATTGTGAAATATGTGTAAAGTTAAGCAATAGAGACATATTTACTAGTTGAAGAGTTAAGTAAAACATTTTTGAATATATATATTTTTTTGTTTTAGAGAGAGAGAGAGAGAGAGAGAGAGAGAGAGAGAGAGAGAGAGAGAGAGAGAGAGAGAGAGAGAGAGAGGAAATTCAAGCACTTTCAATGACCCATGTCTATTTTCAAAAAGGGTTAAACCCTTTTAAGACCTTGATTTTTTTTTCTCTCAAATTCACAAACCTTTCAAGGATTTCAAGGACCCGTGGGAACCCTGCACACAAGATGCACTTTGATTCTAGGCTTGAAAGATCCAAGTGTCAGACTCAGGACACAACAGGGGCGTCATCTTACCGTCTCATAGTGAGGCTGGTCCAGTTTCTCCTTGCGGCTCCACTCCAGCAGGTACATCTTTGGGGAGATCTCAGGCAGGTACTCCCTCCTGACACACAAACATCACAACAGTCAGAAAGGACCCCGCCCAACTATCTGGCCTACTGGCGAATATCTGCATTGAAAATTAATACGTCTTTAAGACGGTAAATGTCACCAATATATTTTTTTTTTTTTAAAAGATCAGATTGATTCGTTCATTTAGAACAAAACAAAACTGCAAACAAAAGGAGAAATATGAGGAAGAGAACTCGGTCGAACCTTTCAAATCTAACAGTCATGGTGATGACGTCGCCATCTAGGACAGGGTGGTCAGAGTGGTTGTGGTCGGTTTGGACGGCTTCTCTTCGGACTTGTAGCTGGGCCTGGGTCTTCTCATAGTATTCCTGCATTCCGAAGATCTCACTGAAACACGCAGAAGCGTAGAATTTCAAATTACCACAAATAAAATGTTTTAAAGCGGTTAAACGCCAACAGAAGGTCAACGAGAACCTCGTGTTAATTAACTTGAATTCAGTGTGCTTTGGGTGGCATCGTGAATCAAAGTAGATATAGCGTACCAAATGTCTGCGTTGGTCTGGGCTGAGTGCAGTTTCTTCCCCATCAGAGACTCCACCTTATCCCTCAGTATCTGGCACAAGCAGTACTTGCTGTTGTAGACATTATTGTCGTAACGTACAGCCTACAAGTGGGGGGAAAAAGGTTGACATATAGAATATTATCCTAGCTGCATTGTGTCATCTTTAAAAGGCATAGTGGAATAAAAGACTTGGAGTTGCCTCAAAAACCTATTGGCATCATGCCACAATAATAGTAGACAGTGTATGAGATCGTCAATGTGTTATGAGTCTGGCACTGTGAACCCAGTAAGTATAATGTTCAGTGTAATCAGATGGATGTTGGCACACGTACGTATTTGATGTACTCCTCCATGACCTCCTCCTGAGACAGAAGGCCCCGGCTGCAGAACACAGAAGGGTTCCACATGGCTGCGCGGGCCAGCATCACCGAGGACGTGCCTGTCGCCTTCCGGAACTCCTCTATGTCATCATAGGCTTTCACCATGTCCAGAGAACCTCCGCTACACGAGATGGAGAGAGAGAGAGAGTGCAGGACACTAGGGAGTTAAGGCACGTGAATATTGTGATTGAGTTAAAGCAGGACGGTCAAATGGCATAGGACATAATAAAGAGGTGCAGAAGATCTGGTGGGACTAAGGAAAGACATCAGTGCAATGGGGAGGGTGATTCCAATACCCTCAACAAAACAAACGGTTTCTAAATCGGCACGCAGTGGCAGAGAGAAACAGCCACGACCGAGAGACGGCGACTCACTTAGCGATGACGGGGATGGACACGGCCGCAGCCACAGCCTGGATGTAGTCACAGTGAAGAGGGTGCCTCGGACGCTCGTCTTTTAACCTACAGATGTGTGGCAGTCATCAGATTAACGTAGCATTTATACACAGTCAAGCACTCGTATCTAGATGCATGTTATCGCGTGGTAGAAACAGCAGGAAGCAGCAGGCGTTTTACCTGCCATGGACACCGATAGCAGCCACGCCAGTCTTCTCAATTCTCTGGACTAGACTTAACGTGTCTTCCAGCTGAAAGAGACAAGAGTGTCCGTTTTTTCTCATACATGCAACGGTGGGAGTTGTTACACACAGGACAAAAGGCTGAAATGTCACATCTATTATTGTTGCTGTAACAGAAAAGGCACTTGTGGCACCTTTAAACACTCACCGTGGATAAGATTCTGATTTTACATGTCACTGGTTTAGATACTCCTTGTACTAGTGTTCGAAGAATCTAGAATAAGAGAAAGGTGAACACACATTTCAGTCACCAGTCTTCTACTGAGCTACTACTGTTCTCCGAGTTGAGTTCACTCCACAACTAGGGGTGGGCATCGACGATCGATAATTGATCGATAATTGATCGTTTTTTTTTTTTTTTTGTGATCGACCAAATGTTTTATTTTGTGATCGACCAAGATCCTTATCGATCAATTATCGATCGTCGATGCCCACCCCTATCCACAACTATTGGAACCATTGGAACGATTTATTTACTATATTACTATCAACTATTTTATTTGTGGGGAAATAGCAAGAGTTACTCACCGCCTCTATTTTGTCAGGGTCTGAGAGAAGAGCAGCCCCCATTCCACCCTGCAGGAAGTACAAGAGAGTCAGCAGAAATCCTCTCATGGATTCCTTTCCATGATTTTTGCTCTTATTTCTGTTTTTCTTTTCTTGAATTGTTCTGATCAAACTATGCATCCGTGTGTCTTTTTTCAGGTTTTGTTGTGCTATCCTACCATTTTTCCCCATGGATATGATTGTTTTGTGGTTTCTTTTATCTTATTTACATGTATTAAGTGTTCTTTGTGGTATATTGAAACTTAGCTATTGACGGGAGTGGAACTCTGTACAAACCTTCTGGGCTTCGTTCCCTCCTTGCACCGTTTCATGTGTGCTAAATAAACTAAACTAAACTAAACAAAAATAGAGCAATGAATACCAATGTTGGCTGCCGAGACACAACTTACCTTAGTGGAGTATTCCTTAGGGCAGCCCATGTTCACGTCAATGGCAGCCACATCATTCTCCCTTTTGATATATATATATATATATATATATAAAAGAAATTAATACAAAAAGTAGGTACAATCAGGTACCTAACATCAGTAACGACACTTACTGATCATTATTAAAAAGTAGCCTTCCTAACAGACCAATACTAAAAGCATGAGAAAAGTCGAATGGAAGAGAAAGGCTATGTATGGACAGGACAAACAACTCACACAAGCTTCGCCACAATCAGTGCTCTGTCCGGGTCCGCTGTTCCCTGCAACAGTACAGTAAGAGACAGTCAGATAATGTCATTCAATACATGGAACTTTAATAATGCAAATGATATTGAAAGAACAGAAGTTACATACCATTTGAAAGACCACTTTTTCCTTCTCCTTTTGGCAGGTTCTGAACATGACTCTGTCATCTGGGGCCACAAAATCCACCGTCTCCAAGACCTCTGCCAATTCCACAAGCAGATACACAATTACACACACGCACGTGCGCGCACACACACACCACAATTGTAGCTAGCTAACTGTATCATATTCTTTATAGTGACGGAGAAAGGGAAAGACACCTACCATTTACCACCCTCTGACATTGTGCCATTTTGATATCGATCAGCTCCTAGAACAGAAACATCTAAGAAGTCAGGAGGTTATACGGTCCAGATGATGAATATCACTGATGCATTACTTGGGTGTTACCAAGTCAGCCACACCTGTCTGTCTTACCTCACAGTATACTACGTCAGCACCGTAGTCAAGAGCCAGCAGCCTCATTGGTAAGGTCCCAACACGCACCATAGGGGCCAAGGCAGTGATATTGCGGAAACACAGTCTTCCATTTGCTGCCATGATGTTTTCTTTATTCTCCTGGATAAAAACACACAAGTTGTTAACAGCAATTGGGCGACGTTGCCAAAAGGGGTTGATGGATTGAGATCCAATCGAGCCTTTGCTCCGTATGTACACCTGAGTGGTGAGAGAGGAAGGTCTACCTGGTCAGCTGCAGCATGCATCTAGCTGGATCATCCAACAGCACTTTAACACGGAATTGGACCGACTTGTCACCTACCACAGTTGAACTTGGATCAGGTTTTTACTCCAGATACTTGAATAAGTCACAGTATTTACGGAATCTGGCCTGCCCACTGCCCTGACTCCCCACACACGTTGCAAAATGTTTTTGTTTTTTTCCTCATCCGCTCGGGACATTTGAAAGTGCCATGGATGCATGGATAACCCAGCTACATGCATGCTGCTAACCGTGAATCGTGCCGCATGTCCGTGACTGGTGGATAATATTGTTCCTCTTTAAGTGACAGATATACATTTAGGATTTAAGCTACGTAACGGTTATTGACAATTTAAATAACTCACCGACATTCATGGGAGACAATGTTATGTTAGGAGTTAGGTAACTAGCAAAAGAACAACTGGATCTCCACATGCCCATACACTTCCTGTTTGGATGTCGCGTCATCAAACCTCAGCGCCAGTCATCGGCTGTGTTCGAAATGGCATACTACTCATACTAGATATGACGTAGATTTGAGTATGCGAGAAATATAGTATGTATACTAGATTTGGGAAAATATTTGAGTATGCCATGACTGGACACTACTGGGGTACTAAATCCCCAAAATGCATTGCGCGTCTCTTCAGTCTCGTGAGGTCAAACTGCGTCATACAAACTTCTCATCCATACTGTCACTATCCATCTCCTTTCCTGCCATCCTGCCAGAGTATGAATGAATGAATGGTCTTTATTGTCATTGATATAGTACAGGTACCAAACAAACGAGTATGCAGGGAACAAAGCAGGAATATCGTTCTGGACCTGTACAGGCCGTCGGCCGATATTCCTATACTGTTCCCCCCAATACCCAATCCTACTGACAAGTCCAGAAGTCCAGATGTCCAAAAGCCAAAGTCAGTGTCATTTATTAATCAGAAAATATAGTCATCCATCCCCTCGCGTCACTTCCTCCGACATCCTCCGCTCCGGTGCCTCCACCATCCGAAACTCAGATGGAAGCTTCAGATCCAGATCCCTCTTACAGAATTAAAACCTCTTATAACAGAATAATGTTGACGTGCTTTATCCAAGGAATGCTCATTGTTGTTTTTCTATACAAAGATAATACTGTAAAAAATAAATAATAATACTGTAAAAAATATATAAAATACTGCAAAAAATGGTTTTATTTACAAGACACAGATTAAAGTAATTCCCAATTGGCATTTTATTTATTGTGCTGTTTTTGTTATTTTCGCTTTTGCAATAGGTGCTCTAAAATACATTCCAGTAACATTCCAAGTACTAAACCCACTGTAAACACCTGATGCAAATAATTTACTGTGTAAAATATCTTTGTTTCAAAATCTGTACTGGACTGCATAAAGTAGTAATGAATTCAATTTAAAAGCACTGCGCTTTACCTGACTGGCTTAATGATGTAGCTGCAGGAGACTAGATAGAGAGAATTCAAACTCAAGTAATCGACCAATATCCTATCATCTGGTTAATGAAATGAAATTGTTCCCTTGAGTATTTGTTCCAGCAGTATCAAGTGTATTCCGCCCTAGCATAGATGCTACTTAAACTTTATGCTCCATAGAATCTTCAGATAAAGGAAATATAGCATATCATTTTAAAATAATTGTATATGTAACAATCAAGAGTCTTGCCATGTGAAGAAAAATAGTGTTTATCAGCTCTGTTTGGGGCAGAGATTGGCATTACTAAGCTGCAATGACAAATAGAATTATATTTTTTCAGGCTATTGGCATATAACATTTCAAGTGTTGAGAATACAATAGAATATATAAGGTGTTAGAACCTCAGTTTGGAAACAAGCGTTAGAGAGTGTGCAGCAAGCATTGTCAGTATTTTTACTTCCACATAACATTGGCGGAAAAGAAAAAGAAGGGGGGAAAAAAAGATCGGGCCAGCTATGGTTTGTAAAGTTGTGCGTAGATTAGGGTTAGGGTTACTGAGTCGAGAAAAATCAGTGAGAGGCAATGGCATGGGTTAAAACATAAACTAGGAAAAACACAGTGATCATCAACAAAAAATACCTTTCATTCTATTGAATGCAATAGAAACAGAGCCACAGTGTTCAATCTGAACTCTATGCTGTTGTCTGCTGGCTGATGCACTGTATATGCCTCACTGTATAGGCCTGTAGAGGCCTCAATTCAAAGGCTAAACTGTGTAAAAAGGGTTAGTTTAGTCTTATACCCTGCCTTTTAGGTTCTGGTAATCAATATTGGATAATATCGGCCTATTCAACTCCATTAATGGGCATTTTCATGATCTCTATATTCAGGTCTAATAGTCAGACTTATGTGGCAATTTAACACCGGTCAAGAAGTACACAATGGAAGACCAAAGTGCTTTTTAAATTCACATAAGCGAAGCAAAAGGAATTCCAAAATACATGAATAGGTCAAGAGTCAATGAGTTAATAATGTACACATTTCCCCCTGTAAGGCACAGTAAATTACAGTACATTTCAGAACAATTTAAACCAAATACGGCCAATGTTGAAAAGTTATCGAAAAGGTGCAGATAGTTCCTCAGGGTGTATGAAGTCCATTTCGAAACGTGATACGTTGGCATTAGCTTGTTGTACTTGACGACTTAGTAGAAAAGAGGAAACAAAGTGCAATGGCCCATGCATAAAAACGCAGGCAACTCCATTCAGCTGAAAATAAACAGATATGACCCTTAGGTGACCAGATATCAGACATGGGAGGTCCACTAAAAGGATCTGGTGCACTCAAACAGTGATGGTGAATGTAAACAAAAAAATAACATTCTGTAAAAGGCAAGCATATTTGAAGAATTCCCAGAGATCCTGCTCCTCTCGGAGGATTAGTCAGTCAATTCAATGGGTGCGATCTCTATGGGATCGATCTGGGGGAACACCACGCAGCACAGCCTCTGTCCCACGCTGGTCGCTGATTCTGTGAGGAGACAGGGAGCCATGTTAGGAATCTCACAACATACTAGAGTCTAGTATCTATCTACAGTATCTATCTACCTATCTACATATCTATCTATCTACCTATCTATCTATTTATCTATCTATCTATCTAGTAACTAGACCACTAACTAGACCATTAAACAGGCTGTTGCCATGGCATGTACAGTGGGGGAAATAAGTATTTAACACATCAACATTTTCTCCAGTAAATGTATTTCCAATGAGCCTAGTCAAGTGAAATTTGCACCATACTTTGGTATTATTCAATACTTATTTCCCCCACTGTATCTGGTGGTATAGTGGATGATAAAAATGGTTTGACACTTGTACAGGGTATCGAGTACTGAGTATAGAAGACATCCCATAATCCTTAAGTCATGATGTCACCAGACAAGAGGGAGAACAGTACAGTATATATGTGCAGGTTGGGGGAGGAAAGAGGAGGACACTCACCAATGAAGTCATAGATACACTTTGGCTTGTCTTTCCAGTGGACCCCAAGGAAGTAAACAGGCACACCAGTGAGCATGATGACCAGACCGACGCCACACACCACAGGCTCTGAGTACAGGCTGAAGCCCAGTAACACGGCCCAGAACAGCAGGTAGGTGACCGGAACCAGCAGGTTCACCTGGTAGAAGGGGAATGAAGCTGTTGTTGAATCTGAGGGTCTGACTAACCTTGGGCTGTCGTTGTGTAGCATATTTGATCTGATTGGTACATCCATTTTTTTACCTTTGCAAATGTCCTTTTCCGCGTATATAATAATATTCTATTCCATTCATTCTATTCATTCATTTTATGCAAATGCACTTAATTCAGTACAAGTAAAACATTTCAAAATGCAAACAGGTAAAGAAAGGCTGTGAGTCGGTCATGTATTTAGTACCTTTATAGGACGGTAAAGTTTGGGTTTCTTCCATCGATAGTAGAGCAAGCCTGCTATGGTGACCCCGTAGGAGAGGTAGTTGATGAAGGACACATAGTTAATCAGGTTATGCGTCTCTCCTATGCATAGGATTACAATGGTGGCTGTGCACTGCAAGAGAGAAATCATCATGTAACTTACTATGTATGACATTACACTTTGATTTGACTTGACTATTACTATAATAATAAAGTAATAGACCTATGGCGTATAGACTATTTGCATGTGCAAAAAGGTGTGGAATGGGAGCCATCTTTATCGTGATGTTTCTAATAGATGCAATGAGACATAATCCAATGGGAGTTTTGAATAACGCAGCTATTTTATTTTCAGACTGTTTACTAAAACTCAACAGTTTTCTCAAAGTTTTCTTAAAACATTGCTAAACACAAGGTACAAAATAAATCATGTTGCAGAGTTGTAGGTATTGTATTGTGGATTGATGACAATTCTTTTTAATTTAATCAATTTGAAATGTAGTATATAACACAACCGAATGTGGAAAAAGTGAAGGGGTATAATGACTTTCTATAGGCGCTGTATATTGAGATTGATACAAGGCCATAGAGTATGTTTTGGGGAGTGCAAAATGCAGAAAGGGTAGTGTTACGCAGTCTTACACAGCACAAGAGAGCGGGGATAGGGGTACACTTCTTGAAGTGAATCATGGCCAGCAGGCTCGGTAGGTGTCCTTCTCTGGCCCCGGAAAAACACAATCTAAAGGGACAAGTACACATACAGTACCAGTCAAAGGTGTGTGTCCAAACGTGTGACTGGTACTGTAGACGAGACGTTTCACAGACATCTACAATCAATTTGAAATAATGTACAAGAAACGCATCTCAACACCAAACATTTCCCACAGTGCAACTCTCACCTTGAGGATGTGAAGAGGTATCCATTGATGCCTCCAAAAGTGGACAGAGCCACAGAGATTGGCATAATGACAGAGAACATGCCCAGGAGCTTCTCTCCAAATGTCTGCATAACAGAGGATTACGTATGTATCAAAACAAGCTTTAGATAACCAGGAAAATGAAACTGTTGAGAGGCTGCCTTTCTTTGAACAAGCACCGTAAATTCCTAACAGGTCTCAATAAAAGACAACGAACGACTCATCGATAGTAACATTGTTCAAGTTTACTTAGATCTGGGGCCGGTTGCATAAGATAGATTAAGCCTTAGACTAGTTTTATATTCTCAGGTTAGACCAGTCTAATTGGAGTCTGCCTGTTGCATAAAAAATAAGAAATTTTTATAACCCAACCCTGACTTGTACTTCTCAACAACTTTGTCTCGGACTTGTTTGGAGAGTTCCTTGGTCTTCATGGCAGTGTTTGGTTGGTGGTGCCTCTTGCTTAGGTGTTGCAGCCTCTGGGGCCTTTCAGAAAAGGCGTGTATATACTGACAGATCATGTGACACTTAGATTGCATACAAGTGGACTTCATTTCACTAATTATGTGACTTCTGAAGGTAATTGGTTGCACCAGAAGTTTTTAGGGGCTTCATAACAAAGGGGCTTCATACATATGCACATGCCAATTTTCAGTTCTTTATTTTTTTAAATTATTTTTAAATATATATATTTCTCATTTCATTTAAAAACTAACACTATTTTGTTCAGATTCATCAACTAAAATTCAGATAAAAAAAATGTTTAAATTACAGGTTGTAATGTAATAAAATAGGTAAAAAGCCAAGGGGGGTGAATACTTTAGCAAGGCACTGTATGCTTCTTCCTACTCCTTTTCGGACATGTTAAGTTAATAGTGTTTTTGTTTCGTTTTTTCTTGTTTTTTGTTTTTTGTTGTTATAACTATTTTCTTTTTGATCTTGTCTTTGCTATTTTAATTTTTTAACATGTTCGAAATAAAGCTTTCATTCATTCATTCATTCATTCATAGCAAGACTGACTTAAAGTGAGATCTAAGTCTAAGACTGGGTCTATCTTTATGCAACCAGCCCCCGACGACGCCATTCAGTGACACTGTTCAAGAAAGCTAGGTGGTTCTGTCATGTTGCAAAGCGAGCAGCGCTACTCACGACAGCCACAGCATTGGATGAGAGCAGCTCCTCGGGTGACATGGAGGAGAAGTAGGCGATGTTGGTGAGTGTGTACACAAAGGTCACCAATGGAATGGAGATGTAGATGGCACGAGGTAGATTCCTGATGAGGTCATCGACACGGGTCACATACGACGCAAACAACAATCACGGAAATAGTGGCCAGGAAGATTTCTTGACCACCTGATCTGTGACATACATCATTCACCTGCGGTTACATTTGTATACTCGAGACCCAACAGCAAGCGTCACCACCACAATCTAAGAAAGCAGTAGATTAATTAATCCAGGTAAATTATTAATTAATTCATAAGATAATCGATTAACTTTCGGTAGAAAGTCGGTAGAAGTGACCAATACAAAGAAAACCCACATGGTCAGAGGTGGACTGGTTAATGGCAGGATGATTGTTTAACACATGGCCTGAGAAGACACAGAGTCAAGAGATCCTCCGGGCCCTATACAGTACATAAATCATGCATTGTCAGGAAAATAAAAGGGCTGACTATACTGATTTTAATCTTCTTATTAATCTTATCTGCTAAATAAATATAGATTACATCACCACAAGCCTCCAATATACTATGTGTTATCCTATCTTTCTTTAAAGGCTGGATATTGCAGATGGAGAGACAGAGGTTAAAGTAGGAATGTGATTTGCCGCCGGGGTTGGTTGGTATTTCTCCCACCTTCTGTTTTCTACACTGTATATGTGACTGGGTCACTGCTATATGTTTATCATCTCTCTGTCTCCTCACATGCATGTGGAGGGACTATCTGATGACGTTAGTTTTAGAGTCTCTCTCTCTCTCTCTCCTTCTCTCTCTCTCTCTCTCTCTCTCTCTCTCTCTCTCTCTCTCTCTCTCTCTCGTTATTAGTGAGCAGAGTTTAAGCTATTTACATCAGCCCAACTTTACAATATGCAGAAATGTCTAACTTTAGTGCTTGTACTTGTGTAACTTCATACCATTTATAATTTCTGAGCTGTACTTGAATTTGCCTGAAATCCTATTAATTCCTATGGTCATTCGCCCATTTAATGTTTTCTTTCTTATGTTAAGAGGCCGAGCCCAATTACAGTGTCAACAGCCCGATGGAGCTCACCGTCTTGGGTTTACCACTTCTTCTGTCACGTAGTTCAGGAAATTCCAGCCACTGAAGGCAAAGGAGGCCTGTAGAAAAGCCAAAGCAATCTGCCCAACCGATGGCGTCTTGTAGAACTCAAAGGCCACCTGAGGGGTCAGTCCCTCATAGTTACCTACAAGGGTTAAAGTCACCATGAGTGTCACCATGCGCCATGCATAAGCAGAACACCATGTATAAGCAGACACAAGGACCAATATCACGTTTGAGAAATGTGTTATTGGTTTCTAAATCCAATCGTTGTATCCAATTGTGTGCAGTTGAGATGTAAGTGTTGTGTTACCCTTGCAGATCTGGACCAGCCCCACCACGATGATGAGACCCAGGGCCATCAGCTTCCCCACGGTGAACACGTCCTGGATCCTCGTAGCCAGACGCACACTCGAGCAGTTCACCCACGTCAGGAACACTGCAGGGAGAGGGAGAGAGGGAGAGAGGGAGAGAGAGAGAGAGAGTGAGAGAGTGAGTGGACAAACTCACACTTAGCCATCAGATAACCCTTCCACATGCATGCGAGGAGACAGAGAGATGACGAACATGTTGCAAATGCTCAAGTAGAGGGAAATGAACCACTCCTATTTAGGCGTGTCAATATATTAATGTACAATAAGTCTAATATTACAAGGCTTGCGAATCTCCATTGCACCATTGCTGCAGAGGGCTGTTGTCAGTATGTGCAATATTAGTTGAAAGTAAAAAAAATTGCCCTGAAAACAATTCATATAGGGGGGCTCTTGCCCAATTGTAGCTTGGCATTATGGATGCTAGGCCATGCGGTGTTCTGCTCCCAGTCAGTCAGGGGGTCATGGCTGTGCACATGGGCACCAGGGTTTCTGGGTTGATGGGGCGGCAGCGGGGAAGTTGCCATGGCAGGCAGGAATGTGGGAGCAGGGGGGTGGGCACGATTGTTTCACCTCATCCATCACTGTCATTGGCTCCCCTCTGTCTCTCTCTCATGGTGGCCTGGCTCTCACACACAAAGGAGGGCTGTCACGGCCCCCCCAAAACAAACTGCTTCCGATGCCACAGAACAAAACCTGGAGAAGACAGGCAGGCAGGTCCCTGAGGAGGCAGAGAAAGCTCACGTTTCCCCCCCCCCCCCCCAGATGGTTGGCATCCAAGTCCAAAAAACAAGTGTGAGTGATGGCATCCAGAAGCAAGGGATCACACGCGAAATAAACCTCCCTGCTGGGTCACCTCATTGGGCCACCGCGTTGTTGCCATGTTGGCTTTTTCATGAGCTTATTTGCTCACTCATAATAACACAATTAGGGTTTTTGTATCATTCACTGCTTAACAGGGCTCAGTGCTCAGGCTGACAGTCTGACCAATGTTACGACGGCTGTGGCGCAGGAGGTAGAGCCAGCGGTAGAGCCGGCGTGTAATGATCGCAAGGTCGGCGGTTCGAACCCCGGCTGACCACATGTCGAGGTGTCCTTGGGCAAGACACTGAACCCCAATTTGCTCCCAATGAGTGGGCCGCCGCCTTGCATGGCAGCTTGCCGCCATTGGTGTGTGAATGTGTGTGAGAATGGGTGAATGAGAGGCCATTGTAAAGCGCTTTGGAATAAGGCGCTATATATGTCAGTCCATTTACGTTTACCATTTACAACCATCACCCATCAGATCAAAGACCCCAAAACCATCAATAATTTCACAAAAAGAGTGATGTCCTCATTCTGGCAAATGTACCAGAACATTATACCCAACAAGTAGACCCAACAACAGGAATATTTGTCCAAGTTCACACGATACAAACAAGATTGTATGTCTTCTTTAGAAACTCAGTCATCAGCAGAGTCATTCGTTTTCACGACTTTACCGCCCACTCCTTCCTCATGTCTCCCCCTTCCATTTCCTCCTGTCTGACACCCACATGCATTGTTAATATCCCCTTTAAAAACGTTAATGGGCTTGGAATCGTCAGGCGACTGTTACATAAGAGACATTTCACATTGCACCACTTCGATAGACATTCAAAGAGAGCTCTGTTCACATTATGTTCTGGATACCTTATAACTAGTATGTGTGAAAGATCACTATCTCTATTCACCCATTAACCATGGCATGATCTACAACTACATTGACGTTTGAACACAGGATGAACAACATGGAGCAGAACTCACGTAGACAGGTCATGGACAGCATGCGCGTGGCCATGTAGGGGGGTACACAGTTAGGGAAGACAGGTTGCAGGACGTAGTTAGAGAAGGTCAGGGCGATGACAGCCAGGGTGGTAGGGTACATGATGAGCACCGCACTCCAGAGGAGGAGGAAGCTGGGAGCAGACAAACAGTCCCACGTGTAACCACTTTGATCAAAATCACTAGTCTGTTCTAGTGACTAGTCGTGACGTTAGAATTATAAGGTTCTATCTCCATTTTTGTCAAAATTGAGTTTTTTACATAATCTGATCCATTAGGTGTTTATTAATGCCTGTGTGGTGTTATTTTTTTTAATGTTGACATTTTTGAGTTAGTAATTCATAAAATACAAACGTTCCATCTCACAGAACATAATGGAATGTAAAAACTTTGACGCTCGATATCTCTGAACTGCCCTAAACGGAGATAGAACCTTATCATTCTAAGCTCACGTAGTGTATTTCACCTGTATACAGATAATGTTAAAAGTATGTACAGTACCAGTCAAAAGTTTGGACACATCTTCTCATTCAATGGTTTCTCTTTACTTATATATTATTTTTCTACGTTGTAGATTAATACTGAAGACATCAAAACTATGAAAGAACACATATGGAATTATGTAGTAAACAAAAAAGTGTATATGAATATGATTTAAACCAGAATATGTTTTAGATTTTAGATTCTTCAAAGTAGCCACCTTTTGCTTTTTTATTGGTTTTCTCCCACGTATTCTAGAGAAGAGAATGCTGGGCGGTGTTCACAGTTTCCTTTTCCACTGACACACACACACACACACACACCAACCTGATTAAGACAACGCCAAGAGTGTCCAAAGCTGTCGTCAAAGCTAAAGGTTCTAAATATTTTTAGAATCTAAAATATAAAACATATTCTGGTTTGTTTAACACTTTTTTGTTTACTACATAATTCCATGTGTTCTTTCATAGTTTTGATGTCTTCAGTATTACTTTACAATGTAGAAAATAGTCAAAATAAAGAAAACCATTGAATGAGAAGATGTGTCCAAACTTTTGACTGGTACTGTAGGTGCGGGTGACATCGATACCTACCCAACCAGGCCTCCGAATATTTCGGTGACGTAGGAATAGTCTCCCCCTGATTTTGGGATGGTGACCCCGAGCTCAGCATAGCAGAGGGATCCCAGAGCGGCTATGCAACCTCCTAATAACCACACGACCAGCGCTAGGCCCACGGAGCCCGAGTGTTCTAGGACCCCCTTCGGGGAGATGAAGATACCAGAACCAATTATGTTTCCTAAGGACAAGGACAAAACATATATTACTGGAACGCATGCACTAAAAACCCAAGAGAATGGCTAACTGTTCTCAAATTAAGTTATTCACAGAAAAATCTATATTTATAATATAGAGATGTATACAGACTGAGCAATCAAAATGATAGATGTTGTCTGGGGCGATTACATTGTAGAATTGGGGGTGCCTGTAGTATATTACATAAACTTTTTTTTCCAAAGCCTTATTCCAAAGCGACTTACAAGTGATACATTAGACTAAGCAAGTAAATCATCAATTCAATATTGTCTGTTTTGTTTTATACATGTAGATAAAGTAAACAAGCAGTGGAACTAGAGCAGCATTTTTCTCATAAAACTATTTATAGGAATCTTTCTCCCTTCAAGTGTACTTGAAATCACCCCCTATTTGTTGAGACACATTGTTCAAAGAAAAAAAACAGTACAATCACAATGTCATACTATGGATGTGAATGAAAGACACAGAGTTTAAGATCAACTGTCAGAGAGTAAGGAAGTGCATTCACACAGGAAGCTTCAACCGTGGCTGGAGTATCATACTGATCAGGGTCCAGGATATCTCTGTGATGTACCAGTCTATCCCGACCAAAACATTCAGGGTACAGCACTCGGAGTAGCACAGCAGAAGGCAGCCAAGTGGCACAGACTTTGATTACATAACTGGACATAAATTATTTACTCTTAACTGTCGTGCCCAGACGGAGCCGCGAGAATTGAATTCAACATCTCCTGCATTATTTCTGCAGTATACACTTCATGTTGGTTTGTGCTGTTCCCAATATGTCATGACTTGAGGTGAGATGTCTACCTTTTTAAAACTGTGTGGACACATTAACTTGCTAGTCTGGATATTGTTCAATTTGTCCAATCACAGTTGGTGTTCTCCTCAACACATGCAATGGTGAATCAGTATTCTGTGGAACAGACCTTCCATTAAGCACCAATGTCACTTATAAGCAGCAGTAGACCATACTGGGGACTATACTGAGACAAGACAATTTAACAATGTAAAAACAGTAATTATACATACTGCAGACTTCTTTATATATTTCAGTTGAACAAGGTTATACTGTTAAAGTTATACTGTGAAACCTATACACAAACCTAATCTAACCCTTTCCCAGGTATTATAAAAGAGTGCATGTTTACCTGCATCATAAGATTTTTCAGCAGTCTGGGGACATACAGATAATGTGACACCAGTGCAAATAAACATCCAGTGGCTGAATCAGATATTTTAAGCCTTACAATTAAAAGCACCTACAAAGTAGAGCTTATGTGCATCTATCTAGTCTACCATACACCAAAGCAATTTTTCAGTCGAAAAAAATCTAAAACTACAAAGTAATAAACTACCACATTTCCAGACATTTTTTATAGTGACATTATATTGTGGGCGGCACTAAGGCCTAAATCTTCATTTCACCCTTCAACCAGCCAATAGTTGATTTGTGTGAGGATTTAATAATGAAGTCGCTGCCATCTCTTCTGCCCCAGCAGTCAATGTGCTTCTGCTTGACAAGCAATGTGCTACTTCACTTAATATATTTCGGCCACGTAAGCATTGATGGTAGACAAGACATAGTTGCTCATTTGATCTAACGGCTATATGCACCACAATACCTCAAACGTGCCGCAAGGGCAGCTGAGTGAGTCAGTCCCTCTACTACTTAATAAGATAAAATAAAAATCAAGGTAAACATTTCTCATCCGAATTGTGCTTGAAAAGCATGTAGCTAACTTTTAATTAGGCTTGACAGTCCACCATTAATTCTAATCATTTAAATTCACCAAGTGCATGCCTCTGAAATAAAAAAAACAAGTTGTATCTTAAAAGAAAGCACTGCAATGGAAAAACAACCTCACAAGTGATTCTAATAAATGCAATAGCTACCACTTCTTCAACCTTACCTATGATAATTGTGCAAGCGCTTAAAAGTCCTATTTCTTTTTTCAGTGTCACTCTATCGGGGATATCGTCACGCGTGTCTTTCAAGGACTTCTCTCCGGCCACCTGCTCTTGCCGTGACCAGATACTTCTTTTCCGCTTTTCTCCATCCATGTCTGCGACCATATCAAAGGCTCTCTCGAATCCCTCTCTTGAACTCACACACGGCATTGATGCACGCTGAATAGCGTGCGCATGCGCAACAATCTGTCGCTGTCCAGGGTAGAATGCTAACTACCCTGCTCTCGTGCCATCAACTACTTGAGCATCACTGCTTTCGAAGACCCACTGGCGGAGACCCCCCTCAATCGGATTTGTTCGAAGTGCGTCTTTTTTGTCTTTTCTCTCAACCGGTTATTGGGATTTTGGAATGCCTTTGAGCCTTGCTTGATAGGTTACTCTCCTACTTCTTGTGAATAGATGTCGCCCTCATGAGAAATTACTTAATAAACAGGTCTGTCAATAGTGAGATTCATAAAGAGCTTCATCATGCTGTATAGGGTAAGGCCTACAGTATAAACATATATCATATACATATCAAACCAAATCACATTTACCTATTGTTGAGGTAGTGGCGATTGAGGTGAATCAGTTGCGATTTCTAATGGCCTGCGCATAGAAACTGTTCCGGAGCCTGTTGGACCGGGTCTGGACGCTCCGGTACCTTTCGCCAGAAGGCAACAGAGAACAGGGAGTGGCTGGGGTCTCTGATGATCTTACCACCTTCCTCTTGCACCTCGAGTAAATGTCCTGAACGGCAGGTAGTTTGCAGCCATGACATTTCACAACTTAAATATAAAACTATTCAAACTGATAAGAGCGGTCTTTAAATTGTGTGAAATAAAGTTTATTGCTTAGACTTTTCATTGAACAACACAATACATATATTTCCTTTACAAGGAAAAAGTAATTTACGTAACAGTTTAGCAAATATTTTCTTGGTTCACCATATATTTCATGTCAGATACACACAATCACACAACACTGCCCTCTGACTCCTCTTGTATCTAAAATAAATAAGCCCCAGGCAGTCATGTTATATTGATACACCTCTACAGCCTCCTGAGGAGAGGCCGCAGTTGAACTGTTGGGACGGGATCCGAAAGAGAGGAGTGCTCCGTGCATGCATCCAAAAGAGGGCCTTCTTCATGCTTCCCTTCCCCTCTAAAGGACCCTAGTGTGGAATTTAGGAAGTCAAGTTGTGCAGTCGCACCAGGGCTTTTCTTCCCCTCTCTCGCTAACGCCAGACTACACAATAAAGGGCCTGGATTCAGCTGATCCTGTTAGAAGGCCAATAAAACGGGGAGCTGCTTTGTCCTGCGGGCAGGAAAGCTGAACACTGCCAGCAGTGTGCAACACTTTAAAGGAGGAAGCAGAGCAGAAAACCAATACATCACAGGAGGAGCCACTCTGGGTGAGGGGAAGGTGGACACTGGACAGTGTCAGAGGCCGAGAGAAAACTCCATCCGGTGTCTTTTCACTGCAAAGAAGCCATTAGATCATGGGGCAAGTGCGAAAGTTCACACAAGGGTCAAAGGTTTCGATGCGCTGTACCTCCAACATGAAAACAAACGACAACAGCAGGGAAGACTGTCCGCTCAAATGTAAACACTAATCCCAGAGGAGTCATGTCAGCACGTCTGAGGTCTCATCCCGTTCACCCTACAGTTTGTAACAATAGGCAAGGTGAGAATGATGTCTTAACATTCCCTCACCCCATGAGAGTTCATGTAGTCAATTCATACTTGGCCAGCATGCCATTATCACTGTCTGTTGTGTTGAGTGTGGAGGGGAGGGGATGGCAGAGACAGGTCACTACCAGGGTAAACTCCATGCAGCCAGGTCACATGGTACACACTGGTATAAAAGGCAGTCCTGACTGTGGTTGGGGGAAAAGGGACTTCCAACAGGCTGCCAAGAAAGTGTTCCTTCGCTGACAAAATGCTTTAGTGCAAATGGAATGGATTTAGAAGGATCTGCTGTTTGAATCCCAGGCAGTGAAAGTGTACTTAATAGTCCTTTACCAGGAAAAGCCTCTTCTACTCTATCTAGTGGTTAGCAACGGATCCTGTGTACCTCTCCTAAAGCCTGGTACACACATAAAGATTTTCTAAATCTTAACAGATTTTTTATCTGAGAGAGACCCACACATGGAGATAAAAAATCATGGATTGAACAGTTTTGATCGTATTGTGTGTGGTGTGCTCCGATATTCCCAATACAGCACACCACATACATAAAGATCTGTCCTACGACAGTCTAGACTCTAGAGTCTCGTCCCCCAAGCAAGAAATCTCGTGTGAGCAGATTGTCGGGAGAAATTGACTCTTAACACACCTCACACAACAGGATAATCTTGTAGGATAATCTTTAGAGCCAACCGATAATTGGGTGTTTGCTGTCCTTGGTTGGAAGGGGGGAAATCGGGCCAAAATCGTCCAGATTATCTTGATGTGTGTACCAGGCTTAGGTCTACACTAGACAGACTTATAGGCCATGATATGGATCTATTGGATTTCTTCCAACTCATGAACAGCATGTAATCTTTGTACATCTCATTTGTGGCCCTCTGTAGCTCAGT
The DNA here is from genome assembly GCF_963989245.1 of Nansenia antarctica. Classification (NCBI taxonomy): domain Eukaryota; kingdom Metazoa; phylum Chordata; class Actinopteri; order Argentiniformes; family Microstomatidae; genus Nansenia; species Nansenia antarctica. Next base: position 12,472,682 of record NC_137679.1, on the reverse strand, counting down.
TGGTAGAGAATGGCGCTAACAATGCTTATGTTGTGGGTTCAATTCCCCTTTGGGACCATATATACTGAAAATGTATGCACTCACCGCAATGTAAGTCGCTTTGGATAAAAGCGTCAGCTAAGCGGCATATATATTTAGGAAGAGCTTAAACACAACTTGTTTAATTTAACATTTTAAATATCACAATCGCTATTCCTTTCAGACCTTCAACAACTCCCCACTTTTGGGTCCCCTTTAACAGCATTGACACTCGGCTGTACCGTAAATCAAACCAACGGATTGTGGAAGAAGTTATGGATGTGCTGGGCTGCAGCCTGGCCCACCAGGGGCTCTAGTTCACGGGTCCCAGCGTTGCACAGCTGGTGGACGTTGGAGAAGTTCTGGAGCAGAGCCATGGCTTTGACCTTCCCCACCCCCGGGATCTGCTGCACCAGGGCCAGGACCACAGGGTCCAACAACCGAGACACACTCTTCCTGCGGAACGGGTTCTCTTTACTCTCTCCATGCACCTGCAGAAAACACCCGCGGAAGTAACCAAAAATCACCAATTATTCAGCCACTGAAAGTCATTCATTATCACTCTTTACTTGTTTTCTTATACGGGGGAAGTAAAGTAGCCTATACTTTGGTATAAAAAAAAAAGAGTATGACTTACTATCTGAGAAATGAGTTGGGAGGCTTCTGTTTGACTGCCAACAGGTAGCAGTGTCAGACCGAGTTCAAACACCACAAACTTCTGCATGGCAGGGAAGTACTGCTCACTGATTCTGGTCTTCTCCACTAACACGATCCCCTGGAGACTGCTGTTGGCCTTCAAAACAGGGCAAAGAGACATGAGAGAGACATAATAAGAACACCACTAATGAAAAGCAGTCTGAGTGTAAACATTAACAAACCTTTAAAAAAGTAGTAGTACACAACACAACATTGAATTTAGACTTACATTTCTAAACCGAACAAGTTTTCTTTTGTAGTTATTTCCAGCCACAATGTCACACTCAGAGACGTACAGGATACAGCTTTTATTGGACAGATGAAAGTCAACCACGCCAAGCTCATTCTCGAAGATGATTTTCACACTTCCTAGAGTCAAAAAGTCAATGAAAGGTACAATTCTGTAGGAAGAAGTTTAGCCTGCAATACATGCTACACCATAAAGGCTTATTCTATCGTTTGTGTTGTCAGGGTCATTTGTGTCCTCCCCCCCCCAAAAAATGTAAAGGCTAAAAAAAGTGCTTCAACAAATGAGTAGTGTTGTCTACCCACAGATCAGACAGTTGTTGTCTTATCCGACTCCATGGCACTTTACCACCGAGTCAGACAACCTTCCCAACTCACTCATCAGTTTAACTTGGATCAAAAGGACATCATTTGAGGTGTTTTTCCATCACCTTGATTGGTTGGTCCTGCGTTACTCCGAACTGCTGGGGGGAAGTTTTATTTATTTTATTTAACCAGATGTCAATTGAGAATCAATTGATGGAACATCAAAAGTTCAAAGTTGATGGGTGAGTTGAGAAGGCAGGTTAGTACCATGCAGTCGTATAACGTGGCTGTTTGTTTTGACTAGGTTGCTTAGCGAGTTTAACTTACCCTTCAAACTTTGCACGAGTACTGGGATCTACTGAGCCCCTCCACTTCTCATTGGCAATGATGTGTCCTTAAGGGGGGACAGCGTTTACAAGCACTGCCCTTTTTGTCTCCATTTGGAATTACGAACAGGACGAGTTTCCTGGGATTAGTTTGCCTCCAGAATTGCATCTGTACGGTGGTCTTTGCAGCGCGTTTGCCCTTGTCGGCCACCGTACATCTGTGTTCCGTGAACGACAACAGACAGTCCGACTCTGCCTGTCCACCTCTCTCCTCGCTTCAAAATACAAGCGCCAACGTTAAACTTGTTTTTAGCATTTAGTATAGAAATAGTTAATATGGATAAAGGAACGACACATTTATATTTAACTTATCTATGGAAATAAACATCTCAATTATTGCTTTTAAGGGTTTGTAATTCTATTTCTAATATCCTAATTCATTTGGTGAAAAACGGCAGGGACTGAAAGTGAAGTTTCTGACGGACGTGAATACATCTATACCGCCATCTGGTGGGCAGTGGAGGGAATACATATATACCGCCATCTTGTGGGCAGCGGAGTGAATACATCTACACCGTCACCTGGTGGCAGTAGAGAACATTACACATTACCTCGATAATGAAACCTTATAATTACCAAAAATGTATTGAGAGGAGTGGCCCACTGCTACTACATTGCACTGAATAAAAAGTTGCAAATCTTTTGAGAATCAAACCATTCATGGCACGGCCTAAAGATGAGTTATGTTCAGGTTGCTAAAAAAGAGGCTGCCCCTCGTCTAAACAACGCATTATTCAGCTTTTCCGAGATCAATGAATGAGCTAATAACGCTTTTTTTTGCCGTGGCAACCACAATTGCGAAATGAAATACATACCTGGCTACAGCTGGGGACATCCTCCATGTTTTTGTCCGAGCAAATGAGGCATTCCCCGGACGAAAGATACGAAGAGGTTTGTGTCGGGTTGCTCGATAAGGACCACTTTGTGTCCCTCTCTGTACACGAGGGTTTCTGCAAACTCCTCCAATGTCTGTACGTGTGGATACAGAGAGCCGAGTATGGCGAGCACCCGTGAAATACCTGCACCGGGCATATTCCCTGCACATGCCTCAAACCACAGAACACGTGGTAAAATATGTACACATGTATTTGTGTTGGACCTTTCAGTCGTGTTCAGAATGATAGCGCCAATCACTGTAGATATCAGCTTGCACAATCTTCTAGACCAATGAGCAGTCGCTTGTTTCCCCCGTCCAATGAGATAACCGTATAGTTGGCCACGTGGTACAATCAAAGCGTATTAAAGTTGTAAACTCCTTTCTCTGCGTTAAGTCTCTTTGCTCATGTTTTTTTACGTCAAAATAAATATTTACACGGATGTTAGTAAGTTTGATAAGATCAAGCTGTAATTGTTATCATGGGTATTCTTTCTATGTCCGCAAGGACAAATAGACTGAAGCTCAGCTTCTACCCTAGGGCCATTCAGGCCCTGAACACAGCAAAGACCTAGGTTCTAGGCCCTGGACAATCTAGACAATTTGATGGCAGCTACTAGATTGTAATCAAGTGCAATACTGAAACACAACTGTGAACATTTCATACCTGCAAACTGCGACACTTTAAATGAATGTGCAATAATACTGTGTGTGACAACCCTCGTGCACATAAGGTTCAGAGATAGGAAATGTTAGGATATTTATAGCATAGCATAGAGTACAGCACAGTGTTTTATTTGTATAGTATAGTATAGTGGATAGTGGATATAGCCTTTATTTATGTAAACCAGCTCTTTTCCCTTCTTGTTTTTAGTAGTAATATTTTTTTTTTTTACTAGCACCAGGGGAGCCCCCCCTCCCAAATGTCGTTGGTACCTGTACTGTATTAATGACAATAAAGACAATTCATTCATATGTACTTTTTTATAATAAAAAAAAGTTTTGTTGGAAAATAATGTTTATCTGGCAGTGATTTTAGAGTAAGACTCGGTGCTTACTGGGTAATGTGAAAGTTGTGACACCAAAGTAATGACATTCTCTTCAGCTAGGACCAGAAATGGTGCATGGGTAGGCTGATTGGTGATTTGGTGACAAATGAATAATATAGGCACTTCCTACTCCTGTATATTGCTCTTGAATGGCTGGAAATTCACCATGACTTTCAACTTATCAACTAAATTGGTGCGCGTGACTCATTATTACGCACGGCATCAGCACGGCGGCTCCATGGAAACAGTTGATCTCGGGACATTATGACGTTGTTTGACAGAACGTTAAAACAACAATAGAATAATTGTACAAATCCTCAGTTACTGTACTGCTGGAAAGACTGCTGGTCTATGGTTAAGACGGTCAACTAAAACGGAACAGTGAGATTTGGTGAAAGTCCCCTGTGATATCAAGTAATTACAGCCGGACAATGGCAATCTGGACATCTGGCTCGCAGACAGAGTCGTCTTCATTCGGTAAGTTAAAAAAAAGATAGTCTGGCGACTCCGTCCAGTTTAAATCATTTGTAGCCAAACTCAAGACCATGAATTGCAGCTATTTCCATTATTCTGAGTAATAAACATTATTTAATTAGGCAAATTATCAATGTGGTATTTTTTATTTTATTTTTTACATAATTTTTTTACAACATATCCTAATCAATGTTGTCATTATTCTATTGGTTTGAATGTTTATTTATCTATTTGTTTTTCTATTATATTCATTTTATCCTGTAAAATTACAAATTTGAGCTATGGAGCACTGTATGAAAGGGCATTATTCCTCACTGGTCTGCACCAGAATGGCATTTAATACATTTTCTTCCACATGTTTTTAGTCGGAGAAGCAGAGACAGTAATCTGCTGAATGAATAAGAAGGGAGAATCTTCACTGATCTTCTCAGCTGAACTGATTGAGGTAGAGGTATAGAACACGGCACTGATTTAGCCGATCACTGTGATCAGGTAAGAACTGGGTAAGTACCCAGAACAGTACAGTAAGTGCCAATTAAATGTAATGTGATGCCAGTCTGGTGAACAGGACGGTTAGGTAGCATACTGTACTCATGGTTAAATAGCATGTTGGGTAGGCCTATATGTGGGGTGTTTTTCTGTTGTTTATTTGTTATATTTGTAAATTGTTTATTTACCGCATTATAACATGTACGTACAGTGTAACAAATACTGTTATTAATAGGCTAGTTGTTGATACCCTGCTGTAAGTAAAGTGTAACAAATGAGTAATGACAATAGTATTATTTCTCACTGTTAAACTGTTGTAAGTATAGTGTAGTAAAAGAGTAATAATAATGTGTTACATTGCACTTACAATAAATTGATTTTGCGAGACTTATCAAAAATAAGTCTGGAATTTTCTTTAGTGACATTGATGGAATGAGTCGAAAGCGAGGTCTAATTTTGAATCTAAAGCGGCGTCTTAGCCAATGTTGCTTGCTCTTTACTGGCACCATACAACGTGCACTATCTGAACTCCATAGGACACATATAATTAAACCAACAGAAATATTTTATATTAAATTAAAATGTGACATTTTGAGTCGCATGATGTCGCCGCCACTAACTAGCATATACTTACAGATTTCACTTAAATAATGTTTTCTATCCATTTCCACAAGGCTTTAAAGACTACATCATAATGTATATATACTTTATGAGCCTTAAATGACAAGGTGGGTTGAGCTTTCAGTTGTATCACCAACTGTGAACTCAATGGCTGTAACTGTAACACTGTAACTGTAAACTCACTAGCTGTAACTGTAACACTGTAAATGTAAACTCACTGACTGTAACAGTTACACTGTAACTGTAAACTCAGTGTCTGTAACTGTAACTAACTGTAAACTCACTGGCTGTAGCTGTAACACTGCAACTGTAAACTCACTGGCTGTAACTGTAAACTCACTGGCTGTAACTGTAACACAGTAACTGTAAACTCACTGGCTGTAACTGTAAACTCACTGGCTGTAACTGTAAAACTGTAACTGTTATTACTCATTGTTACACTGTTGTAAGTATAGTGTAGTAAAAGAGTAATGATAACGTGTTACATTGCACTTACAATAGTAATTACAGTACACAGTCATTCAACCACTGTAATATAGTGTTACCCCAACTTAGAAAGGTCACGAGTCAAATTCTGACTTTGGGATTTAGTTCAAAAACAGCAGTTTGGTTTGACATGTGTTTATTTACCGCGTTATAACATCTAAGTACAGTGTAACAAATACCGTTATTACTTGTTGCTACACTGCTGTAAGTACAGTGTAGCAAAGGAGTAATGACAATAGTATTATTACTCATGGTTACACCGTTGTAAGTATAGTGTAAAGAGTAATGATAACATGTTACATTGCACTTACAATAGTTATTACACAGTCATTCAAACTCTGTACTATAGTGTTACCCAAAGGTCACGGTTCAAATTCTGACTTTGGGATTTAGTTCAAAAACAACAGTTTGTTTTGGCATGTGTTTATTTACCACGTTATAACATCTAAGTACAGTGTAACAAATACTGTTATTACTTGTTGTTACACTGCTGTAATTACAATGTGGCAAAGGAGTAATGACAATATGTTTTACATTGTACTTACAACCGTAATAAAACAGTCAAACACGTTAATATAGTGTTTAACCATAGTTAGAAAGGTCATAGTCATGTCGGAGGAAAAGAGGTCTGAACCATTTGGTTTTTCGTCTGGATCTCACTAAGCTGTTGGGTCTTTTTAGACTATGTCAAAGTCACTACTGAACCATCTCATGTTGAAGACCAGGACAACTGGATGTGCAGACCTACAAAACCTTTTTGGAACTGTCTAAGATAAAGAGTACAATTAATGGCGCCACAACTATGCCTTTCCATCTGGACTGTTGACACAATGGAGAAATAACCATGTGTAATACCAACGAATCATTGCTTGACAGCCAACCCATCTGCATCAAAAGCATATTGTGAGAAGGCTATTATGTGAGTGGAAACAAAATGTTGATTTGTGTCAAACCTCTTCAAGTTTGCCCTCAAGACCAAGAACAAGAGCAAGACCCTATGACTAGTCCAAGCAAATTACTTGGTCGCTCTATGAAGTTGAACCACTGTGAGCAAATTTACGAACACAGCATTCTTTACCTCAAAATAAAAATAAAACGCACCTAGAATTGTCTTATTTGAAGTATTGAGTTGGGAGTGAACAATTTTGGTCGTCTCTTGGTGCAAAATTCTGCTTGACTACATGGAAGTGGCAAGCCATGCGATAACAACAATCTCTCTCTCCCTCTCTCAGTCATGTTACGCCGTAGTTCTCGCTTGAACGACCAGACGGACGAGGACGGTAACGTCAGCAAGATCTCGTACAAAGAGAGCCCTTGGAGGTGTGTGTGAGTGTGTGTGTGTGTGTGTGTGTGTGTGTGTGTGTGTCACACTTGATGTAGACATTAGCATTAGCAAGGTATGCAAATCCTTGTGTACTAATGTTCTCTGTCCCCCCATCCACTCTCTCTCTCCCTCTCTCTCTCTCTCTCTCTCTCTCTCTCTCTCTCTCTCTCTCTCTCTCTCTCTCTCTCTCTCTCTCTCTTTAGATACAATAAGAGGAGAACAGGTGCGCATAAGGCAGCTTCCCCAGCACCTGCTACTGTTCTGGCCCCAGCCCCGGCCGTGCCCCCCAGGGTGAGTATGGCCCCAGCCGTGCCCCCCAGGGTGAGTATTCCTCCCCCAAGCCTGCACACGTCCAGTGAGGGATTCTCCAGTCAGGTAAGCCACCGAGCCCAAAGCCAGAGTAGCACTGACACCTCTGGGGACTCTTCCTCTGATGGCTCCCAGAGTGCCAGGACTACCACTGCCAGCTGTGGTAAGTACAGTGACACATTGAATTTAGTTTAAATTAGTTAAGACTGAATTTTGCATACTTTCAGAACTTTCTTATTCCTGTATACACAAAATGCCTACTTAATGTTAGTCAGTATGAGTATTCGTACTCAGGACATTGGCCCACAGTTTTTTGTACTTCCTTGGCCAGGCTTGGCCTCATCTCAGGCAGCAACACAGAGGGGCACAATGGATGTGATCTGCTCTTATGGTAAATGATGGATGGATGGATGGATGGATGGATGGATAGATGGATGGATCTTTTTTCATTTGTATGCCTCTTTCTGACCTGAACATGCCATTGCTGAATACACCCAAAATATATTTTAAACAATTATAATAATTAAACAAATGTACAATGTCTGTTTTTACCAACAATCTTACAATTAGCACAAAATCTTGCTTCCGCAAACCATTTCACAAACATTTCCGCAAACGTTGATCCCATTGTTTGTGTGTGCATGTGTGTGTGTGTGTGTACGTGTGTGTGTGTGTACGTGCGTGTTTATTGCAGTGTGCATGTGCATGTTGTGGTGTGTATGCAGATGTGTTGCGTTGCGGTGTGTATGCGCACGTTGGTCGTGTGTGTGTATGTGTGTCTGTGCATGTGTGTGTGTGTGTGTTTGCGTGCGTGCGTGCATGTGTTTAATCAAGTAATGTTTACTTAACAATTCGCATTATCTCTCTCCTGTAGATCATTTGTTAGCATTACTTGTTTGTTTGTTGACATTAGCCTTTTTCTCTCTCCCTGTAGCTGGTGCATTGTTCAACATTGATGTGAGGAAGGCCATCCTGCTTCTTCTCCTCTTGACTTTCGGTGAGTGTCACTTCACATCCATTTCATTCTAGATTCATAAGTCCTACTTGTGTGGTGTTACTAGCCCACCAGCAAGCTATTCACAGTGATATATATGATGTGACCTCTTTGGCCCTATTAGTACATTTTCCACAAAAGATTTTTAGTGCCTTTTGAAGTACATATGTTCTGACCACCTGACCTACCACATCATTAACATGTAGGGTTAGGTTATCCTAAAGACATTTCCAAGACATAAATAGACTTGACAAACAAATGAATAAAAAATGTGTTTAAACTACAGACCCGCGATTGTGCTGCTAGCAACAGATTTCCACGTTGTTTAATTTCAATTTGCATATCTGATTGCCCTCTTTCCATGGACGTTATTAAAAGAGAAGTTTCTATAAATCACGGTTATAGTATTGTGATTATTACAGAGTTTGACGTCATGACTCATTAGTTTTTGCAACGCAAAACTGTAAGAAAAATATGGCAGCATCAATAAAAGGAATCGATATCCTTGGAGGCGTACGATTCCGATTGATCGAACAATTTGAAACCGGTTCTCAACTGGAACCAGTTCTCGATTCCCATCCCTACCAATAATTTATTTCACCAGTTAACATGGCAAGCTAATATCATGAATTTCAGAGACAGACATTGTAGCTTTGTCACTAGCAGCTTGGGTGTTGTTTCAATCAACCGACAGCATGGAGCATGTTGCAGATTTGTTGAGGATAGTGGAGCATACCACTTGATAACGTATTCAGTCCTATTTTCGATTCTCTGATTCTCCCTTCTCCCTCTGGCTCTCAGGCGTTTGGTACTTGTACCCCAGCACGTTTGTCATCACCCTGCCTTCCAAGGAAACGGTAAGGCAAACTTCATTCATTGTTTAACAGATTTAATTGTCAGAAAAGTGAGGCGAGCGAGAGAAGAAAAAAATTAAGAAAAAACTATCAGAATGTAGAGTGTACGAAGATCCAGCTTAGATGGAAAAGTATGAGAAATATTATGCTACACGATTATTAAACACATTAACATTAATGAATTTGGTGTCTGTAGGCTTGATCTTATCTTAAGTTATTGGTGTTTTGGTTATAGAAAGGTGAAACAGTTGTAATTAAGTCAAGTAATATTTATCCAAATCCAGGGGGAGGGGTATACAGTATACATTATTTGTAATGTTTGAGCTTTATTGAGAATGTTGTGATTATTGGCCATGTTTGACCTAAAACCTATAAAGCATATTCAATTGTAGCCTAATGAATGAATGATGAAATAACAGCTGTTTTAAGACCTCAGTCAGACCTCAGCCAGCCAGTGTGTATATCTTGCATTGAATAGCACTAAACACAGCTGTAATATGAAATCTGTAGTAGAAATCTTCTCGTTTTGTTAATCAGGTCTTGCCTAAAGCCTGGTACACACATAAAGATTTTCTAAATCTTAACAGATTTTTAATCTGAGAGAGACCCCACACATGAAGATAAAAAAAAATCATGGATTGAACAGTTTTGATCGTATTGAGTGTGGTGTGTTCCGATATTCTCAATACAGCACACAACATACATAAAGATCTGTCCTACGACAGTCTAGAGTCTCGTCACTCAAGCCAGAAATCTCGAAAATCTCGAAAGAAGTCAGCTCGCTTCTTGATTGGCTACATTCCATCCACGTCACAATCGGACTCGGGAGCAGGGTTGCCAGATGGGATTGACACTTTCCAGCCTAACCACAGTCTAAAAACCGCTAATTCCACCCAAAAAACTGCCCATCTGGCAACCCTGCTCGAGAGTTGTTGGGACTCGGGAGTTGCCCACACACAAGAGGACTTTTGATCGTAAATATTGAACACGTTTAATATTTAAGATCGTCGGCCCGACCATTTTCCGAGCAGATTGTCAGGAGAAATTGACTCTTAACACACCTCACACAACAGGATAATCTTGTAGGATAATTTTTAGAGCCATCCGATAATCAGGCGTTTGCTGTCCTTGGTCAGAAGGGGAGAAATCGGGCCAAAATCGTCCAGATTACCTTTATGTGTGTACCAGGCTTTATATACAAATCTGAAGTAACTGAGAATCCTAACTTGGAGTTCTCTCTCTTGCTCCGCTGTCAGCTTTAATGTTTCAGCTGCTGTGCTGCTAATTGCACCTACTGCTTGCGCTGAACCTAGAAAATACATAATTTAATTTGGGGGCCATATGCTATCGCCTACTTCATCCCATGCTTTGTGCCATTTTTCTAAGTGACGCAGGGCATCTGTTAAACCATTACTGAAGTTTGTACAGCATAAGGCATAATTGTAGTGTATCGCTGGGCCCTCCAGGTTTTCCTGGTTCGTGTGGTAGAGAAAATAGATGAGGGTAGAACATTCCTCCCTTTGCCATCTACCTCTTAACTTTTTGTCTTCATTTGTGTGATATATTGGTTCTCTGCCATAAAGGTGTGTCAAAAGAGCTACACATAAAATGTTCATTGTATGTTACATACAACATATAAAGGTACGGCCACTTTGTTGTCAAATCGTAACTCTTTACAGGAAGTAGGCAAATAAAAACTATTGTTGTGTCCAAGCAAATATTTATTATGACCTGTTCACTTGACATGTCGGGATCTTATCTCAGTGGTCTGGGTACTTGATTTCGAGATGCAAGTTAGCTATTGTAGTACTCGAAGACTTGTACACAAACCACTCATGTGTAGTCTCAAAACCACACAAACCACTCCTCTAAATCTCCAATCTCTTTCTACAGGATGTTACTGCTGTCATAAATGCAGCTCTGGAAGACAACATCAATAACATACTGAGAGAGATTGAAATTCAGAAGCATAAGCAGATACTTGTCTCAGAGGTGAGAAGTCTGACCCTTCCCACTTCCTGTCACTGCTGAAACGCAAAATGTGGCTGAATCTCAAAAGTCGATTCCTATACACTCTCTCTACTAACCTCTACACAGTAGTTGAAATGTGTCTCTCAAAACTGTAACAGCAAGAAGGCGAATACATTTCCTTGACATGTGAAGATGCGTGCAACTGGACAAGGACTGTCTTATATCTGACCACTGTGTCTAGGAAAGACCATTGGGTTACCCTTTATAGAGCTTTGTTCAGCCAGTATTTACTACGAATTTATGTGGTAACAATGTTGTAACAAGGGGTACTTTCTGGTCATTACCTCAATAAATTTGACACAGTTGTGAGTGTCATTAATATAGAATATCATATAATATCAAGAGTAACTATGCTACACTATCTAAAGTCGTTGATGTACACTAATGTCTCCAGTCAGGTAGAAACAGCAGAGGTATGCCACCAAAGGATGTATGTTGTGGTTGTTTATATTATATTTTGCATGTACAGATAACGTGACCAGTCGCAAAAATAGCCTAAAACCGATTTTTTTATGCTTTTTATGAGTGTCTCTATTTTTAGGATTGTGGAGAAGATGAGAGCAGGTTTGGCAGCCAAATATCAACATGATCATGTCAGTGTGACAGAGCTGCACGCTTGTTGTAGGTTGTTAGGGTTGCGCCAGATGGTGATGGACTGAGAGGTCAGACAATTAAATCTCCTCCTGCCATAGGCTTCAAGTCGAGTCCAATTCTGAGTTGTTTTGAAAACAGACAGCTCGACAGAGAGAGAGAGAGAGAGCTGTGGGCAAGATTAGTGCCTGCTTTATACCGGGTGGTAAAATAACTTATACCGACTTTTGAGATTCAGCCATCAGTCTCAGACCCATCGGGAATAAGGCTGTGATTTCCTCCTGAGACATCTACTACCCCCCTGTACTGTTTCTCCTGAGACATCTACTACCCCCCTGTACTGTCCCTCCTGAGACATCTACTACCCCCCTGTACTGTCCCTCCTGAGACATCTACCCCCCTGTACTGTTTCTCCTGAGACATCTACTACCCCCCTGTACTGTCCCTCCTGAGACATCTACTACCCCCCTGTACTGTCCCTCCTGAGACATCTACTACCGCCCTGTACTGTCCCTCCTGAGACATCTACTACCCCCCTGTACTGTTTCTGTTATGGTAGCACTATCAAAAGAGTCAAGTGTGGCAGAACCCCAGAACAGACGGACACAAGAGGCAAACTAATAATAAAAGGATTTATTAAAATGATGGACAAAAGAATAACCCTACTCTAACGGGGCCTAAGTGGGGGGAATGTGTGGATGCCAGAGGACTGGATAATGTAAATGAGGTGTGAGTGGAACTGTAATCTATGTGTCTGGGTGTGAGTGTCTAGCGTGCAAAACTAGTGTGGTGTAGATATGTAGATGAGTGAAGTGTTGAAATCTGTACGTGTACTAACCAGTCCGGAGCAGAGAGGGGGAATAGTCGGCAGGCAGGCAGACGGGGGGGTTAGGCAGGAGGAGTAGGCGGCAGGCAGGCAGGGGGTTAGGCAGGAGGAGTAGGCGGTAGGCAGGCAGGGGCATAGGCAGGAGGGGTGGTCGTTAGGCAGGCAGGGACATAGGCAGGAGACGTAGTCGATAGGCAGGCAGGCGGTCTAGGCAGGGGGAGGCAGGTTCCTTTGGGGAGCGAGGATCAACAAAGAAAACAACTACGGTTAGCAAAATAACAAACAAACAAAACTCTGAAGAGAAACTACTTGAACGAGAAGGGACAACAGGGAGAGCCAAACTACTAACCACATGGGTCAAAATAATCAAGCGTCGGAGGAAGGTTTCTGGGGCTTTATATAGGGCTGCCTCCTCCTGAGTTGATAGCTGGACCCAGCTGTCTCCACTTGAGCCTGATGAGGCTCAACGAGCGCCAACGAGGCAGGAGGGGGCGGAGCCGATGAGGGATTCACAACAGTTTCTCCTGAGACATCTACTACCCCCCTGTACTGTTTCTCCTGAGACATCTACTACCCCCCTGTGCTGTTTCTCCTGTGACATCTACTACCCCCTTGTACTGTTTCTCCTGAGACATCTACTACCCCCCTGTACTGTTCCTCGTGAGACATCTACTACCCCCAACTGTTTCTCCTGAGACATCTACTACCCCCCTGTACTGGTTCTCCTGAGACATCTACTACCCCCCTGTACTGTTTCCCCTATGTCTAGCACGACGACTGCCAATGGCCCCAAGCCTGAGCAGAGATTACTTTCTCTGACTGGCTATGACTGGTGGATAGATTATTCACTTACTTAGTCAAATGTATTTGTTGTAAGTCGCTTTGGACAAAGGCGCCTGCTGAATGCCATAAATGTAAATGTAAATTATGTGTTTTAATCACCTCCCCACAGATGCATCGCACACACCTTGATCAGGAGATGGCAGACCTCAGAGCAGAACTCACAGTGGAACAAGTCGGGATCCGCTCCGTCGCTACCGTGCTGGGCCAGGAGATGGCAGACCTCAGAGCAGACCTCAGAGCAGAACTCACTGTGGAACAAGCCGGGATCCGCTCCGTCACTACCGTGCTGGGCCAGGAGATGGCAGACCTCAGAGCAGACCTCACTGTGGAACAAGCCGGGATTCGCTCCGTCACTACCGTACTGGGCCAGGAGATGGCAGACCTCAGAGCAGAACTCACTGTGGAACAAGCCGGGGTCCGCTCCGTCACTACCGTGCTGAGCCAGGAGATGAGGGACCTCAAAAGAGTCACCACTTTCCTCAGACAGAGGGTAGAGTCCCAGGAGGGCCAGACTGCCATGGTAATGCCCGTTTCTCATTCCTGTATGTCTCTTACCATTTAATTTTCTCCAAAATACAGCTATTTCAACAACTGCTTAATAGGTCAGGTCATGCTCAGTGAATACAGTGCTGACATTTTTATGACTGCCAGAGTTGCAAGATTGGCACTTTGCTGCTGCATGTCTACAAGCATCTTAACTCTTTGTGTGTGTGTGTGTGTGTGTGTGTGTGTGTGTGTGCGCGCGCGCGTGTCATGCATTAAACAGTTTGGTCAGGATTGCAGTCCTCCAATGGCAGAGAGAATGCCTGACTTCGCCTTAGAGTCACAAGGTTTGTGATTTACTGCTCATTAGCATCTAGATGTGGTGTTTCATTTGAATGTGACACATGTAAATGCTTACCACATCATACATTATATACTCACTGAGAACTTTATTAGGAACACTATACTAATACTGTGTAGGGCCTCCCTTTGCTCTCAAAACAGCCTCGATTCTTTGTGGCATTGATTCCACAAGATATGAATGAATATATGGGGTAGTGGTGGTCTAGTGGATAGTGAGTTGGACTTGTGATCGGAAGGTTGTGAGTTCAAATCCCGCCTGAAGCCACACCACTACTAGTGTGCCCTTGGGTAAGGCACTTAGCCCTCAGTTACTCCAGGGGGAATGTCCCTGTAATTCATAATTGTAAGTCGCTTTGGATAAAAGCGTCTGCTAAATGGCTAAATTAATTAATTAATTTAACAAGATGTTGAAAACATTCCATTGAGATTCTGGTCCATGATGACATGATTACATCACACAATTCATGCAGATTTTTTAGGTGCACTTTCAAACTGTGAATCTCCTGTTCTACCACATCCCAGACAACGTCACTGACGTTTGCTGAGTGTACTAGAATGTAGACTTTTGAATGCTCAGAGCTGTGTGTATGTGTGTGTTTGTGCAGGTGCCAGCGTGGTCAGCACTAGGTGTTCTGAAACCTACCATTTCCGTGATGCCTGTGTTACGTTGTTTGGGTTTCCGTTGTGGTATTCATCAGAGAGTCCACGGACAGTTATCCAGGTACCAACTTCTCTCTCTTGCTGTCTCTTTCTCTCTCTCTTGCTGTCTCTTTCTCTCCGTCTCTTTCTCTCACAAAAATAGGCTAAATAATAATTACGTTTAAAATATAGTATTTACCGGTACTAGGTATTTTTGGGTGGAGATAAAACAAAAACATGGGTGATGTTGGAATAAAGAAATGCATGACAAACTGGTTAGAGGAACTCATTTTCTTTTTACTTTATTATAACATCTCAGCTTTGTTTTGATGATTTCTGAATAAGGTTTGGCAGAGACTTAAAACTTTTGTTTGTTAATAGCAAAGCATATTTATATTGATAATCTGACTCCAATGTAATTATCACTAAGTGCAAAGAATATTTAGTGCAAGAATGGCCAAATAGAATGAATCAAATGAGGCGAGCAGAGAGAGATAGAGATGACCACAGGTCATGATGAGAACCTCACAACAGGACACAGGAATGAGAAAGAATGTATCCTGTTGCCCATGTTATATAGATTTAAGTACTTAAATTAGGAGCTGTTTAGCAGGTAGACCAATCGGAATTCATTTTGACACTTCAGAGGGGGAAAGAGAACTGAAGAAGATACGGGCAGAATTGAAGTTCTCCCACTTCACCGGTAACCTTCTCCAAACCTCACCTCCCATTAGGGTCAGCCTGGTAAGTGCTGGGCGTTCCATGGGGCGCAGGGTTCCTTGGTGATCGCCCTGTCCCGCCCCGTCCTGATCAGTCACGTCACCCTGGACCACCTGCCTCGCTTCACCTCCCCCACAGGACGCATCGACAGCGCCCCCAAGGACTTCCAAGTCTATGTGAGTCACCTTTAACCTCTTACACCCCAACCTGAGTAATACACATTTCTAGGAGTAATATTAGACAGTAAATTCTGTTAGAAATCTCATAAGATACGTTAGATCCAAAGTATCAAGGAGTGTATTGTGTAGGGCAAAACATATTCTGGAACAGAGGATGTTGTATACTCTTTATTGTTGTCTTGTCTTACCAAAATATTATTTGAGTTACTGTGTGGAGATATGGGGGAATGCATACAAAAGCACTCTAAAACCATTGATTACACTACAGAAAAAAGCTATGAGAATTGTACATAAGGTCGGATTTCGTGATCACACAAATAACTTGTTCCTAATGTCAAATGCCTTAAGGCTCATGGACTTATTCAAATTTAAACTGTCACAGTTAATGTATAAAGCAAAGACTCATGAACTCCCAGGTAACATTCAAAAATGATTTATAGAGAGGGATAAGGGATATCATTTGAGAGGTAACCACAACTTTAACAAGGGTTATGCTCGCACCAATCTCACTAACTAATTTTGTGTTGTTTCAGTATTAAGAATGGACAATTATGTTTATTTATTTATTTAGTGTTGTTTCAATATTAAGAATGAAACATTATTAGTACTGTTGATACAGAAATGTATGAATTAATTAACTAGATTATATAATTTAAGTATAATTATTCTCACTTGAGAGTGACGGATAGTGTCGAACATTGATAGGCCTGTACTCTTCGTATTAGTTATTTGTTCTTTTATTATTTTAAATCATGTTCAAACTAAAAAGATTCATTCATTCATACATTAATAAATGAAATCTATTGTGTATGACACTACACAGAGAAATTCAGAGCAATACACTGAGGTTTAATGTTAATGATGCATTTCCCCACATTTGTACTGGTATTCACTGTTGTTGATGTTCATTGCTGTTGCTTATCCCCTGTCCATGTTGCTTATTTTGACACTTTATTTTGCCTGGCACAATGAAACCAATGGAATAGTCATTTGAGTAAGTAGTCCACTTGAGTAAACGCTCAAAGTATTTGAAAGCTTTTCATGAACCATACATTTCACTTTTGAAGGCTGTTGTGTAGAGTAACTGATGTTACTTTTTCAAATCTCAACACAATGTTTTCCCTGTTGTTCCAATGTTGTTTACCCTGAATGGTGGCCAGCCAATTCACAACTGCGGATCGGTCCTTCAAGAAAGATGTCTCTTTAAAAGTGCATCAAAAGACTCTGTCTTTCTATCTATTCCTCCATCTCTCTCAGGGAATGTCTACTGAGGGTGAAGAGGGAAGGTTACTTGGAACATTCAGATATGACCAGGCAGGAGAGTCCATCCAGACCTTCAAACTGCCTGTGAGTGATAGACTCCACTAAAGTGCTGTACCAATAGATGGATTTCATGTTGGTACGTGAATGCATGAGTTGTGAGCTGAGAGCGATAACATTGAAGTACATAGGGAACATAGTACCAAAAAAAGTGTTCAAACATTCTTAATAGATGTTTGTGGTGCATTTCTGCTGAGTCGCACATGAAATCCATCAATAGAGACACATGTAGAGATGTTCTTCAGCTTGACTACCCTAGCATTCATCCACTCTTGCTCGCTCCCATTTTTCTCCACCCCTCTATCCCTCAACCTCCCAAATGTTGTTCCTTCTTTCTCTCTCAGGACCGTAATGGCACCCCATATCGCTATGTTGAGCTGGCTATCCTCAGTAATTGGGGTCACCTGGAATACACCTGTGTGTACCGCTTCCGTGTGCATGGACAGATGAGACACACCCCAATCATCTTGTGAGACACACCCCAATCATCCATCCAGAGTGTGTGTGTGTGTGGGGGGGGACTTTTAGCATCAAGTGAATGGAAATAAAGGACTGACCAGTTAGAACTGAGTGCACAATGATTTGCTTACATAGAACTAAGTTTGTTTTTTAATGTGTATGGTTGAATGTGTATGTGTCGATCGCTCCAGAACTTTGGAGCCTGTACCGACTTTTGGCCATAAGAGACAAAGATGTTTTTTGGGCTTGTATGGAGCAAAGAGGTGCATAGCACAACACAGCTTTTCACAAAGAAGGAACTGGTCCCAGTCCCCACTGTGTCAGCTATACTCAGGGCTCCCAAAGCTTGTGTTAACTCAAACTGCCTCTGACCTGGGGGGTATTCCACGAAGCTCGATAAAGTTCTAAGCCTCGATAAAGTTCTAAGCCTCGAAAATGTTAGCTTGCGTTCGGTGCCATCAATGTGGCTCAAATAATTCGCTGCTTGGTTGAGCTTCTTCTGAGTCAGATATAATTAGCCGACCAGGCTAAAACACAGGCTATGGTAAGACGCGCGTCAAAAAAGGCTCACAGGCGGAAACTACATCCCGAACGACAGTTCCTCTTTTAGGAAATATTAGTTCCCACTTCACACGAGATAGATAGATGGATAGGTTGACTGTGTGATAGATAGATAATTTGATATTTTGAAAGTGTGATCGATCGATAGATAGTTTGATTGTGTGATAGATAACTTGATATTTTGAAAGTGTGATAGATAGATCGATAGATCAATAAAGAAAAGAGTGTAAAAAAAAAGAGTAATTGTCTCAACTTGCATTGCTGTCATCACAGCGGTCTGGCTGGCGTAGTGGTTAAGGCAGCCAGCTGGAGTTCCAAAGGTTGCGTGTTCGAGACTTGACTAAGTGATTATTTTTTTTATTATTTTTACATTTAACCGAAGATTTCATGCAAAGGCTTCAAACACCATTGTAATTGTGTCAGTTCTTGTAAATTAGCCTGCACCATCATTTTATAGCCTACATACTTTTTTAGATGAGATTTTAGATTAGATTCAGACAACGAAATGCAGTAAAAAGTGCGTCTGAAAAGGGATTTGAACCACCGATATAAAATGACGACTAAATCCTGTGGCCGCGGTCGATACCACTAGGCCATTGTGGCGATATGACGGTTTGAAGCCTGCTGCGGATATCACCACAGTAGTAATATTCATTTATTAAAATATGAACATATAACAATAACTGGGGCTAGTATGACCTACGCATTTAATCGGTCAGCAATTTCTTGCCAAACCATTTCCCTCGCCTTGTTAATTGCGGCAGTATTGCACTATTTTACATCTTATTTTTCCGTCTTCATAAAAATCAATAATTCGGAATGCTGCGCAAATGTAGGACCCCTGCAGAGTGGAGTATCTTCATTTCGACAGATCGACACTTCAGGGCTTTTTATGTCTGCGTGCACGCGCCCATATCGAAGATTTGTAAGCCTGTCTTCTGTGAACACTGATGACACAAGGCTGATCCTCGTTCGAGGAATCACCTGAGGCTTGAATTCCAATCTCGAGTTGCCTGAGCGCCGCATTTATTTATATCGCCGCTATACTGATCCACCTTTAGTGGAATAGCCCCCTGTACACACACACACACACACACACACACACACACACACACACACACACACACACACACACAGTTTGACTCAAACTGCCTGGCACACACCACACACATACAGACAGACAGAGAGACAGACAGACAGACACACACACAGTTTGACTCAAACTGCCTCTGACCTATATACAGTATAAACACACACACACACACACACATAAACAAACCCAAATATGTTTTAATACACACATGCAAACATAAAGGTTTAGTGATTTAAGTCATCGATGTATATATTTTGTATATATTTTGCTGTATTATATTATGTCTTTTTTGCTAATATATTGTTCATTACTGTTATAAGACATAAGGTTATAACCTAATGTAAATGTATTTTTAATAACAAAAAGTCTCAAAGCACCTTACACATTGCACATTTCCTTACACCAAAAAATGCAGCGTAGTTTATTCTTTTACATTTCACATGACTTTGTAGCTTATTTTTTCTTTTTTATTCTTTACTCAATTTTGGCTTCTTACCAATTTTACTGTTATACTTGAATTACTGTTTCGTGACCTCAACAAACCTTTGTCAATTTCAGTGTTGGCAGAAGGTAGTTTGTACAATAACAGGGTTTCTACCTCTAAACATTTGTAAACAGCACAGAAGTAACCTACTTATTGATTGATTTAAAGAACCAGGAATGTATTTTATGGTTTTCTTGTAACATGATTGTGTAGTATATTTTACTGGGGACAGACACACATACCATGAAGGGCCTGTAAGGGCATGTCCTCTAACAAATGGGGGTTTTATGACAACCAGATGACCAGACACACACACACACACACACTTTTTTCTCAAAACACTCAGATGACCAGAGACACACACACACACACACACATTGACCATCTCCATATTAGGGCAAAGAACGGGGAAAAAGGAGATCATTGGCTAAAGAAGGTTAGGAACAAGCTTGACCATACTGTTTTTTGGTTGGCCCAAGGGTGAAGGTATTTACATAGGAAAAGGGTATAAAATCCTATGGGCAGCCACTGCCCATTCTCTTGCTTCCTGCGACCCCCGCCCAGATGACCTGCCAGACCTTGAGAAGAACATGCTGTGTGAACTGCCTTTTTGAATAAATAGTCTTAACTCTGCTCAAGAACTATTCCTCATTTTTGGCAGCCAACAGAGAACAATACACAACAGATGGCGAGCTAGAATCCCGGAGAAGACAAATAGCCATTTGAATCACCGTCATTTTTTGCATCTCTTCAATTCAGCAGAGAGGTAAGTCTTCTGCAGAATACCCCTCCCTCGCTGAATTTTCGCCAGGCCAAGGCGGAGTTGTGCAAGATTGACTGTGTCTATCAGATGAGTTATATTCAAAAGAATCTTGAATTGTGTTGAATATCTGTTGGAAATATAAGATCTTTAAGGTTGGGTGGGGTTGGACAAAGAGCCGGGTTGTGAAGCCTGTATTTGTAAATACGTTTTAATTGTACGATACTTTATCGTGTGTGTGGTATAACAGGAAGACGTACTGTTATAGGGTCCTTTGTGAAGGCCTTGCCGACAGAAAATTAACCTGAGACGTTGGGTTGATGGGTTGGCAATATTAAGTATTTTGTGAATATAAGTGTGTTGGATCAGAACAGAGTCTGATAATTGTGTTATTGTATGGAATCTGAATTCCTAGTTTGAAAGAGCATAGTCCGTGTTTGTGAGCAGGAAATAGCTCTATTCTAAGATACACATTGTTCATTTACTTGAGAACACGGAGAAAAAACGTGGAGAGCATGAGCATTGGAGAATATTAGAATGAGATTACATTGGTAAGTAATAGTTTAACTACATTGAAAGATAATCTTGATATTGCTGTGTCGTGAAAGTACTTTGTTTGTGAAAACAAAAGTCGTGTGAAAGTCCGTGGTCCCTTCCCCCTTCTGTCCGTCTCATTTCAGAGAAAAAAAGGCACAAGGGAAGCTGAATTTCATTGATTACATTACTCATCCCTTACAGATAAAGATAAATTCATTCACATAGATTGTAGTATTTCTAAAGATAAAGATAAAGTGAATTGATCATCGGGGTATTTAAAATAGTTTAAAGATACGGTTAAACATTACACGCATTAGACACGGGAAGCGCGCGCATGCGCATTACATACACAGGGAAGGGTGTTGGCCATTCGAGTCGGTTGCTTGGCTCCATCTGCTGGCCGAAACACGACAAGACATTTTAAAACACTGGTTCTCTGTGGAATCTATAGGTCGATGAAATAGTCCTTTACATTCATAGATTGATGTTTGTAAATGACTGTTGAATATTACATTACTTTAATTAATTACTAATTGTTTGAATTAATTATTCAGATCATTCATTATCTGTTTCACAAAACTTTGATCAATTGTTTTGTGACAATCTAATGATAACCATTCCTTTGTTTGATATTTTGATAATAGCTGAATGACTTCACAGGTTTACATCAATGAAGTATACGATTGTACAATGACTAAGTCTAACTAATCATTCATTCCTTTCAAATAACAAGTCGATTTCTTTACAGGTTGTAATTAATATTCGTATTTTACATCTTTTATTTCAGTTAGGTCATTTCCACAGCTTTTGATTAAAGAATAGCAGAACATTTCCTATCTGAGGATTGAGCAGTCAAAGGTTTTGTAAATCAGCAAAGACTTGGAGCGTGACCTGCCTTTGTGATTTGATAATTGTGTTGAACAGCCTTTGTAGTTTAATAATTAAGTTGACCTGAACTATAATTAGTATTGAATGAGCAATTAAGTGACACATATTCATACACAATAAGGAAAAAACATTTAAGTGAAAAAACACACACATAGATTACATTTAAGTCAATAATACACAATACCACTGAAACAATACGTTGTTCTAGGTTGTAGTGATTCTGTGTGGACAGCTAATACAGTTAAAGTTAGACTAGCATCTGTTTAGCAGATACGGCAAAAGAAGGTGGGTTGTAAGAAAAGTACGCCTTATTCAATTTAAAGTATATTGGATTTGTGAAATCAGCTCGTCCATTGAGAGTTGAACTCATACCGGGTGCAGAACCCCCTTGGAAAAATCAATACCCATTGAAACAGGAAGCAATTGATGGAATTGAGCCACAGATCAAAGGACTGTTAGAGGCAGGAGTCCTGAAGATAACTCAATATCCGTTAAGCAACACACCTCTTCTGCCAGTGACGAAACCTGATGGTTCATATCGTCTGGTACATGACCTACGTGCTGTGAATGAGGTAGTTGTCAGCTATCCAGCTGAAGTTCCTGATCCTCATGTGCTGTTGACTCAGATTCCATCTACAGCCAAAGTGTTTACAGTAATTGATTTATGCGGGGCTTTCTTTTCTGTACCTCTTAGTGTAGAAAGTCAAGGGTTATTTGGGTTTACCTACAAAGGTCAGCATTATCAATATACCAGAATGCCGCAGGGGTACAAACACAGTCCTCATGTTTTTAATCAGGTCTTGAAGGAGGACTTAGACGGGTTAGAGCAGACGATAAGTAGTACTGCCATTCAGTACATGGATGACATACTCCTTTGTGCCCCAGATGAAGAAACATGTCACAGGGATTCCGTTAAACTGTTAAAGGTTTTGGCGGAGAAGGGACACAAGGTGTCTAAAAAGAAGCTACAATATTGTCAGGAAAGGGTAGCTTACTTAGGACAATCTATTACACAGGGACATCGCAGTGTCTCTAACGCACATTTGGAAGCTATTCAGAAGGCTCCAAAACCACGAACAGTTAGGGAAATGATGATGTTTTTGGGCATTACTGGGTATAGTTCAGCATGGGTGGAGGATTACACTAGACTGGTCGCTCCATTGAGGGGGATGATTAAGGAAACAGGTAGTGATAACCTCCAATGTTGCATCACTTGGACAAGGGAAGCTGATTTGGCGTTTGAGACAATTAAACACAAATTGCAAGAAGCGCCAGCTTTAGCGCTTCCAGATTATTCTAAAGAATTTGGATTGTATGTTTCTTCTTCAGCCGAAGGGAAGTATGCCTGCGCTGTTCTTACGCAACCAACAGGCATTGGACCTAGTCCACAGCCCATAGCCTATTATTCTGTCGCATATTCAGAGGTAGAAATGGGTTTCGCGCCATGCTACAGAGCAATGGCCCGGACATATCTTATGTACGAGAAGGCAACAACCTTAACAATGGGGTACCCAATTACCATTCTCTGCCACCACAGTCTAAGAAATCTTTTGAATCAAGGCAAGTACACTTTGACGATGCCTAGGATTAGGGATTATTACAGGATGTTGGAAAGGGAAGATGTAACATTAGCAAGATGTAACACACTTAACCCAGCAGAGACCTTGCCAACCCCAGAAGATGGGGAGCCACACGATTGTGTGAAGGAAGCCATGAGGTACTCTAAGCTTAGAGCAGATCTACTAGCTTTGCCTTTAAAGGAAGCTGATGTTGAATATTGGACTGATGGATCTTGTTACCGTGTAGGAGAAAATGTATGTGCTGGGTATGCCATAGTCCGATCCCAAAATTCAGAGTTCATTGTGGAACAAGCCGAGGCTGTTCCTCAGCCTTGTTCAGCTCAGTTGGCTGAGTTGATTGCCCTCACAGAGGCATGCAACTTGGGAACCGAACGGAGAGTAACAGTGTACACAGACCCTGCCTACGCCCATAATGTGTGTCACTTACATGGAGCTGTATGGAAGGGACGGGGTTTTAAGAAAACTGATGGTTCGCCTATACAGCACCACGCCCAAATCATGAAGCTGTTACAAGCCATGATGAAACCAAAGGAATTAGCCATAGTGAAGTGTGCCGCACACAGGTCTGACTCATCACATGTCACACAAGGTAACAGGGCTGCAGATGATGCAGCCAAAGCCATTACAGGAGCAGACAAAGCAGGTAAAGTTCTTCTGATCACACATGAAGTACAATTACAGGGCATGGTCACGCTTGAGGATTTATTGATGTTACAGAGTGGGGCAACTACGCTAGACAAAAACCTATGGTTAACAAGGGGGGCTAGTCAGGATGACACAGGTCTATGGAGAAATCATGAGGGGCTGGTTGTGGCACCCCCACATTTAGTTGGCATATTGATACAGGAAGCCCATGGATTAGCACATGTGGCTAGGGGGGAGGTAAGATGCAAGATCACCAAGGAATATGGTTTTTGGGCTCCATATTTACTGGAACAAATAGACCATGTCCTTGGTCAATGTGTGGTCTGTTTGAAAAACAATATCAGACCTGGAATACCAGTGGGAACTGGGCATATCCCTACCCCAAACGGGCCAATGAAACATTTGGTGATTGACTATGTGGACATGATTCGTCCTGTTGCAGGATACAGGTACATGTTAGTTGTAGTGGACAGGTTCAGCAGATGGGTAGAAGCTTGCCCCACTCGAAGAAAGGATGCTCAGTCTGTAGCAAAGTTCCTATGCAGGGAATTCATACCTAGGTTTGGAATTCCAGATAGGATAGCGTCAGACAATGGAAAGGAATTTGTGGATAAGACGGTAAAGCTTATACTACAAAAGTTAAGGATCAAGCAGAGATTTGGGTGTATTTACTCACCTCAAAGCCAGGGGATGGTAGAGAGGATGAACGGGGTCCTTAAGAACCGTCTTTCTAAGGTCTGTCAGCATACAGGTCTTAATTGGGTGGAAGGACTCCCTCTTGCATTGATGGCCTGTCGTTCCAGTGAGATTCGAGGGCTGCACTTGACTCCCCATGAACTGGCTATGGGGAGAGTAATGACAGCTCCCTGTGCACGAACCAGCGGGATAGGGCCAAGTTTGGCTCTCCTGGAGAGTGACATGAAAGCCTATGTGCAGTATATGACTAACCGGCAAAAGAGTATCTCTTCTTATGTGATCCATAAACAGGAACGTGAAGAGGAGGTGAACGCACAGGAGAGGAAGGACGCGTTGCAACCGGGTGACAAAGTATACGTGAAGGTATACCGACGAAAGTGGCATGATGCTCGACGGGAAGGACCGTACGAGGTCGTTCGTTGCACTGGGAATGCCATTCAAATCAAGGGGTCCCCCACTTGGTATCATGTTCATCACTGCATCAAGGCACCCAATGAGGAAGATGAGGGAGAACCTCAGCAGGATGGTGAGGAAACCCCTGGGGACGAGGATGTCCACAGCTTGGACATCCGGGCTGATGAGGATGTTGGTGAGTATCTGCGTCATGATTCAGATGATGCCGGGGGCCTCGTCCCAGACCCTGTCCAGCCCAGAGGTGAGCGTTGAGGGGTTGAATAGCTGTAGAATGTAGATTGGTTTCACGGCTACATTATCGTCATAGTGCAGCATTTGGAATATATTTTATACATAACTAGCTAGATTTGATAGCTTGGTAGGCAGCTTACACTCAATTATAGCGCGTTTTCCGAATGCGGACGATCGACCCTTAGCTAGCATCTAATTGGAAAGAGTCCGAATTGTCCAACTACCGAATAAGTCCACTTGACAAACTGTTTTACCTATAACATACATAACTAGTTATGTTTAATGACCTATATGTAATATATGACCTATATTTAATGACCGTATACCAGCCGATAATGACGAAAGCTCTAATGAATAGCAACTAAGCTAACGAAATGCTAACACTAACACAGCTAGTTCAATGACAGTGCACACACCGTTTAAAGCAAGATTAATTCAATAACATAATTGCAGCACGTGAGATATTAACACATTAATATGTACATTGATAAGATATTAAAATGTCTTCCATACATTGTGGAAGGCTTTCCGCGGTAAGGTGACCAGAATTCTCAGATGCAATCTGGTGTCTTGTCGGTCTTGGCGGTGGGCAGCGAACAGGTTGATGGTCGGAGAGAAAGAAAGACTTGACGTCTGTGACCTGGAGTGTCTAGGACCGGAGGGCGGGAAGGAGTCACGTGAGAGGAAACAGGACCCGTGCAATTTGCACTTCTGAAAAAAACACGCAATTAAACTCTGTTATCATTGAAAATGTGAGATAGTTCAACAGTTTACAACAACATTTAAGTTTTGCCCATATACATGCACCTTAATTTATGGATACCTATATTACCGGTATATCTTGTATTTTTATTAACTGCTGTGCAACACATTGTCTCTGAATATTTATCTGAAAATAGCAGCTATGGAGTCCATAAGGAGCCTATCATTTACTGTGTCTTTTAGCTCAACTTCATACTTTGATTTTTTTTTTTCTTTCAGTAAACTGTTTCGGAACTACTTGACTGTGCTACTTAATGAGTCAATTGCGTAGTCAGTGGCAGGTGTGAGAGATGAGTCAGTGGTGGCTTGCCTCAGGCATGAATCTAACCACCACAAATCAAACAACCAACCGAACTGATCTTGAATCAGTTTATTAAGACGCCACCAGATCATCGCTCATCAAAGACACAGTAAATAGGCTAATTATGGACTCTATAGTCGATGCTATTTTCAGATAACTAAATTAAGAGACAACGTGTTGCACAGCAACAGTTAACAAAATACAAGATAGAATATAGGTAGCCTATCCATAAATTAAGGTGCATGTATATGGGCAAACATGAATTTGGTTGTAAACTGTTGAACTATCTCACGTCTTAACGGAGTGAACACGTGATTCCTTCCCTGTTATTCCTGGTCGTGGACGATTCTGTCTTTCTGACTTTCTCAGCCTGCTCGCTGCCACATCCAAGACCGTCAAGACACTGCGGAAAGTGTTGCGTAATGTATGGAAGACATTTGATCAAATTACATATAAATGTGTTAATGTCTTACACGTGCTGCAATTATGTTATTGAATTAATCTTGCTTTATGGTGTGCACTGTGCACTATCATTGAACTAGCTGGGTTACTGTTAACATTTCGTTAACCTAGTTGCTATTAATTAACGCTTTAGTAATTAACGGTTGGTATACGGTCAGGTAATTTAACATAATTAGTTATGTATTATATATATATATATATATTATATATATATATATAGCTAAAACAGTTTGGTAAGTGGACTAATTCGGGGATTTTGCTCAAGCGTTTGGACAATTCTGACTCTTTCCAATTAGCAGGATCGTCCGCATTCGGAAAATGCGCTATAATTGATTGTTAGCTACCAACCTATCAAACTGGAGTGGGGGGATTTGTCTCCCTAATTGCTGATGATGATCAATCAGTAGCATTTAAGCCTAAAGATGTGTTGCCATGACACTGTAATTCTTTTACTACAGCCAATCCCAAAACCAATCATGGAAGAATGGGACGAGGTAATTTGCCACCTGACCATTAACTTCATCAAACACATTTTGATATGAATCATACTAAATGAAGAGGCAGTTTTTTCCCCTCACAATCACACTCTCTGTTTGCAGGATGCTACTATCAGTACCAGCAATGGTAAGTTAAAGACCCATTTTAAGTTATGAAAAGTTACATTTACATTTTTGGCATTTAGCAGACGCCTTATTCCAAATTACTTACAATCGATACATTTGACTAAGCAAGTGAATCATCAATTCACTAGTTGTAGCAGGAAGAGTTATCCAGCTCAGGCCAGGGGCCATTGGCAGTCGTGCTAGAAGAAGAAAGAATTTTACATTTACAAATAATCAATAGCCTGATGGTTCCTTATCACACTGGCAGAGCTAACAAGTTCACAGGTGACATGGCTTTGTACATAGAATACTGAAGGAATGATTTCCTTTTTTTAGGGGGTGTTCTCACTAGAACATTTGCTTCACTTGAAACGGAGTTTAGGATAAAGTTCGCTTTGCTCTGTGTTGTTTGGAGCTGTGAGAACTCGCATTCGCGCTCCCGCAGCAAAGAACCCTCGGATGCTCCGCTTGAAAAGGGTGGTTTCGCTTCGGTTAGAAACGACGCATCCATCACTTTGCTTCGCTTTTGGTGAGAACGCTGCTCGAGGCAGTCCATAGGAAAACAACAGCGCACGCGTGTTGATCTGTATAAGAGCGGGACAACGGGCAACGGACAACTACCACGTCTGTTACTTCGATTGCGTATGTTACTTCGTTTACATGAAGGCTTGTGAAAACGCAAATCAGAGAAATAATTTATGCAACAATGTTGCGAAGTCGTCCACTTGCTCCGGGTCTCGATTCGGACTTTCATGTGAGAACATGACCTTAAAGACTAAGCATCTCCTCTCCCAGTGGCATGACCTCATGAAACAGTGAAGGCCACAGTTAGTACACTGCTCAAAAAAAATGAAGGAAGCACTTAATCACAGTATTTTCAGGTTCGCCATTGGTGCCCCGTTCTCTTCACAGATGAGAACAGGTTCACACTGAGCATGTGACAGACATGAAAGAGTGTGGAGACGCCGTTGCGAATGTTATGCTGCCTGCAACATCATCCAGCATGACCGGTTTGTCAGTGATGGTATGGGGAGGCATATCCTCGAAGTGTCCCCATTAATTTCTTTGAGCAGTGTATATTGGATACTATACTAGGAGCGAATGATGGTAGGATGGTGCCTTTTTCATAATGGTATATGCTAACTGATGCTTGGGAATGCCTGACTGATGGCACCCCATTTAAGTTGAAATGTAATGATTAGGTGAATCCCACTTGGCGTCCTCCATGTTTGTCTTCTTATAAGGTAGAATATTAGATGTATAAGATCAGCTGATTCGATGTCATTGGTGTGTTTAGATAACGGTGTGTCCAGGAACAGTGGAGGAGGCTTTGGTGGTAGTGGTAAGTTCTATAGGCATGGTTGTTAAGCTCTGCCAGTGGCTGGTTGGGTAGAGTTTGCACTGAGCCAATTCAAAGGTAATGTAAATTCCACCAAGGTGGTAAATTAAACGTTTACCAATTGAATAGGCATCTGAATATCTGGGATGAATGATCGCTAGATGGGCTGTTATGCTGATCTGAACCTCCTGTCTACTCTTCGACAGGCAGAGGAGCTAGGGGAGGAGGCGGAGGCTTCAAACGCTTTGCTTCAGGTGGTTACATTTAGTACCTAATATAAAGAGTGTTTCAAGCCATTTTGTTCTTTGTGGTTTTTGAATTAAGAAAAACAGACTAGTTACAGAAAGAAATTCAAGCCAATCTTGAGTTGCAATTGTAGTTAGTAAAACTCAACAAAATTCCATTTTATGTACTATGATAATTGAGAGAAGTTGCTTTACTCCGGCTGAATGCGTGTTTTCTTCTGAACAGGGAGCACTGATGAGAATGGGAACAAAGGTAAGTGTTGACTGATATCAGAGGTCATACTGTTTCCCAAAAGATTGAAGTCCATAACATGACCCCCCGGTTTGAGACCCTTTCTCAGTAAATAGGCTTTTTTTCTTTCAGGGGGTGACGGAGGCAGCTCTTGGAATAGTGGTTGGGAGAGAGGAAGAGGTGAGAATGTCTGCTGCTGGTTGGACCTGACTGGGGTCTATTCGGTCTGACGAAACTTCTCCAATATTACTAGAGACATTTTCTCAACCATACAATTCTTATCTGAATGTTCTGAACAGGCCTCCTGAAAGGCATTAGTTTGTATGGTGTGGATTCATTGAGCTGAGTATTTTAACCAATGCTTGACAATTGAATGCTTTTAAACCCTGAAGTAATGTAATGTCCTGTTGTCTTAACAGGGGGCGGAAGTGGTGGATTCAGAAGTGGTATATTCAGTTTATCATTTTTTCCTTCTTTGTGCCTCTTAATGTGTTGATCTTTCATTGTCTGACAAGCTTCTTTGTGACTTGCTGCAAAACATTTTTCTGTTTTACAGGGGATGGTGATAACATCAATGAAAAAGGTATGATGGATTTCATATACTGAATACAGGATAACATGCTCTGTTGCCAAGTTCACACCATGGCGCAGCGCCACTCTTACATTGTTTGGGGAGAACCTTGGGGGTGTAATGGCGGTAAACCATTGAATTCTCCTCACTTCTGCTATTTCCCCTCAGGTTTTGGAGGTGGCAGAGGAGGTCATGGGGGCAGAGGAGGCTTCCACTCTAGAGGTACATCTGATTCTGCACCACTGGAGGCTGGTGACGGTGAAATGAGGAACACCCCATTCCTCCTTCCATCCGAATGAGCCTGTCTCCTGATTTCTGCCTCCACTGATCTCCCCTTCTAGAATGTTCTGTTAGCTCCATGACTGATGAAGAACAAACATGTCACACACCTGATACAGGCACACGCAGATGCTTGGTTAATCTGTGAAGATGAACACCAACTATGCTCATAAGAATGTACTAGTTGAGTTGCTGATGGGTGTGATCTCAAACGTGATTTCCTGGTTTCAGATGGTGAAGATGGAGGTGGAAGAGGAGGCTTCGGTGGAGGAGGTAATTCAGTGGGCGTTTTGTGTGTTTTTTAAAACCTTTTATTTTACCAGGAATTTCCATTGATGTCTGAGGACATGGGGCTAGAGTGTTGGATGAAACTGCCTTGCCGCACAAGTCCATCTCCTTACAGTGTGTCTTGTCTTTGTTCTCCTCAGGCTACCGTGGAAGAGACGAAGAAGTGTTCTCCAAAGGTTCTGTCTTTGAGATATTACCTTATCAATGAATGGTCATGATTGATTTGTGGAAAGCATAACTTGATTTGTTGACGAGGTGGCCCAGCCACTCTTGCATTGTTTGGGGAGAACCCTGAAATGAGCTGTCCTCTGATTTCTGCTTCCCTGGTTGACAGGAGAGATGGGCTCCTGTCCTATTTGTGTGCAAGGCTTACTTACTTAAACATGGTTTTCTTGCCGTCTTATTGAGACCTGTTTCCCACATCAGGCTCCCGGGATGGTGAGGGAGGAGACGGTGATGCTGATGGTCAGTATGTTCATACCTGATGGCCATGGGCTCTAAATATTGCAAACTTTCTCTTCTACTGTAAACCGTCTCTCCTGGGTGGTCTAGCTAAGCAGGAGTTTCGGAGTATCTAAGGCCTCCCTAAGACCTTCTAGGGTGACCTGTGCCTCCCCTCCCTCCTTAGCACCTCCAAGGGTGACCTATGTGGCCCCCACCCCCTCTGAAGAGGACTCTGATGTCTTCGCTCAGTTTGAAACGGGCATCAACTTTGACAAGTATGACAACATCCTGGTGGATGTCAGTGGCAGCAACCCCCCCAAAGCCATCCTGGTGAGTTCCTTCCTGGTGTCTTCATGTTGCCTCAGTTGATGACTTTCACTACCTGATGAGCAATTTTTTTTAACCAATTTTCACAAATTGTCTTGAATGGTTTACATTTGCCTGTTTGTCTGTGAATTGTTGTATGATCTGAAGGTAAATTGAGAGAAAATAAATCTGAATAAAAGTCCCCAAAAAAATAAATCTGAATAAGTCAGAAGAAAACATTTCCAAATAAAAGTCAGAATAAAAGTCAGAAAAATTAAATTTCTGAAAAAAAGTCCAGTATGTGCTGGATGGTGGAGTATTGGTTCAGCGCATCCCATGGACATGTGGATCCACATACAAGGACATCTGCAAGCTGTACAGTGAGTATGTCACAAGGAAGTATGGAGAGGCAGTTGTACCTCCAGACAGCTCCAGATGGGCTCAAGGCTCTGCTGGGGAGATGTGGGAACAGATACCACATCAGGGCTGCTGGAGAAGGTGGAGGGGATGGTGCAGAAGAACGGAGGAGAGTGCTACACCAACAAATTGTTGAGAGGGGCAAAAGCGGTCATACAAAGGAAGATGGAGGCAGAGGCTGTCCCAAGGCAGATGGATCAGCCACAGATGGACCATTCCTCAGAGTCTCTCGTCTCTAACTTCCGTCAATGGATGAAAGCTGCCCTCTCTCCTGAGGTCCTAGAAGAAGTGAAGATGTGGGTGAAGGCAATATTGGCTGGGGCAGCTATGGGGGCAGCGTTTGGGGTGGGCGGTGTGGCTGTAGCAGGTTTAGTCATGTGTGAGGTGGGGGGCCTGGGGACTGCAGCAGCAGCAGCCATGGGAGGGATAGCAGGAGCTATGATAGGGCCCGAGGGGTTGCATGATGCCGGTCCAAAAGGGAAAACACAAGTGGCAGTAATTAGACCAATAGCAGATTGAGGGACTCCTTTTTTTTATTTAAAACATTTGTTTTTCAAATTTTATCCCCTTTTTTTTTTTTTTTTTTTTCACCCAATTTGGTATCCAATTGAACCCAACCTAGCATCCAATTATCCCCTGCCTATTGCGTAGGATCCGCCGCACGACCCCGTGGCCGGCAGCCCCAGAGGAGATCGCCAGGCAGACTAGCTGACTGGCTCCTCGAGCCCAGCACCGTTATTCCGGCACCCCGGGGGCGGTGTTGCGCGACGGATCCTTGTCCGGAAATAGTCCTATACCGCCCTCGGGAGCGGCCGCTCAATATGCCGCTCCCTGTGTGCCTCGGCCATATCCGGGTCTGGCGAGACCGGGATTCGATCCCAGTCCCCGGTGAGGGACTCTTAACAGTAGAAGGGGCTTCAACTGTAGATCAGGGAGTTGTGGCTGTAGCTTCAGAATCGTTTTTTTCTTCCGTTGTAGCAATAACAAATTCTCCATTCAAATGAAGAGAGGCTCTGGGTGGAATTCCTATATTTCGTTTGTCTATAAATGTTTTATTTTATTTTATTTTATTTTGATACGGTTCATGTGTGTCAGCCCTTCTGGGATTCTTATCTCACTTTTATGTTTCTTGTCGTTGCACCTGTATTGTATATGTGTGTGTGCAAATAAAGACGAATAACAAATCTGACTGGATTCTATTTTCTTGCATCTTGATCATTAATAGTAATGGCTCAAGGCTCTGTCCTGCTGCCAGGCCTTCCCCAGAGTCTACAGACTCTGACTTAAGTAGGTGGATCAAGTGTGCTCTCTCCCCTGAGGTCCTGAGTGGAGTGATCCCATGGGCGGCAGGGTTACTACTGGGTGTAGTGGTAGGGGCAGCTGCTGGGGCATGTGTGGCTGGATTAACAAGGATGTCAATGACAACTTGTATGGCTGTGGGGGGGATAGGATTAGGACTTTTGGGAGGGAGCATTGGTTTGGTGATAGGGTTTGACAAACTTGAGAAGAAGAGGTGATTAGACCAACAGCAGGATGAGGGAGTTAGTACAGTAGCAGAGGGGTCTCTGTGGGGACAGGGAGTTACAGCTGGAGCTTCAGGAATGGTTTGTTGATATTATGTATGTATGTTTGATATTTAATGATAATACTTCACACTTGCTTGATTGACATTTACTATTGTTTATTTCATATTGTATAATGTTGTACATTCACAAACCAAGCTCCAAAAGGGCACATCATGTACTGTATTCAGGTGGCATGCAGTGGAAGAGGAGTATTGTAGTACGTGTCTGTGTGTCCTGCTATAACAGGAAGTAGTGTTAATCATTATGGGCATCGTGATAGCTTCTCAGGACTAAAGCAATATTTACATTTCTATCAATGTAACATTCTTTGTCTTTGCTTCTCTGGGAGCACATCTGAAAGGTCCTGTTGAACTCTGGCCAAACACATATCAACAAAAAGTAACAAAATTAACAGAAATCTCTCTCTCTCTCTCCATATCAGTAACAATTATACATCCAGAGAGGTAATCTACAACACTTGCATGTAACAGTAATCTCTGAAAGTCTGACCTTCAATTGTAGCAACATTGAAGCCACAAGGAAATGTGTTTGTTACCTGATCAAATTAAAATTACAATGACAAAAGATGTAGAATTCATAGTATTTGAAATGAGCATTTAAAAATCATGCCATTCATCTATGGTGACCCTACAGCAAAGTTCTTGACAACAATCAGGCATTATAGCAGTCTGATGTACATGGAGTCAAATGGTTATTCTCTCTCTCAATCTTATTCCTTGTGATAATTATAATCATTTAAAATATGCAGTGTGTGTGTGCGCATGTGTTTGTGTTTGTGTGTGTGTGTGGGGTGTCCATACACGGCAGGCCCTGTTGTACAGTTTGTCATCATCACTCCTCTTTCTTCAAGTCCAGTGTCTTGTTATGATGCTTCACCAAACAGTGTCCCTTCAAAGTGACCCTTGACCCTCAGTCTATAGAAGTGACCCCTGGTCAGGCTGTAGAGATTAGCCCACTTCTGGACTGTGCATGATACAAAGTCAAGTTTGCTCACTCAAAGCAGAGCAGCACCGATGATGCTTAGTCAGTGAAATTAAATGGTAGTGGTCAGGCCTGTCAGAGTAATGTGGAAAATAGGACACAAGAGGGTGCTATACCATGAAATTTACCATCCTGGCAACATCAGGGGAAACACTTGGTTGCTGTGCAACATGACTATATCTGTTAATTACATTCATATATGTATAACATACTTATTGTACAATTGTAATAGTATGACAAATTGTCAGCTTGAAGCTATGTGATAAACTACATTACAAGTCATGACTTCTGTGATTCTATTAGCTTTTTAGGACATTACAACAATAAAAGCCTCAAGACAAAGGCTAAGTCTACAAACCTAAACAGTCAGTTTGTGAAGCATGTTACGATGGACACACAGTGTATGAGTTCATGATTGGCAATAAAAAAAGTGCAAAACCTAATAGACTCACAGACATCATTCTAAAAACACTTGGACTTGCTGACTTTTAAAGCTTTGAAATGAACAAAAGGCACGGAGGAATTACACTATTGCAAACAAAAGTCAACGTCCTCTGACTCTCCCTCATTGTGGCCTGTAGCCACTCAGCTGAGGCATATAGCTAGGGGCGGGTCCTGCTGACGACGGCTGCCAATCAGGGGTTTCCTCTTCATCTGTGGGCGTGGTCTGCTGAGACCCCTCCTCCAATGGGCTGAACCTGAGCGACGAGGCCCCGCCCTGCTCCTCCATCTCTAGCTGGTTGAACTCCGCAGGCGGACGGCTGTCCTCGTTACCCGCCGGCGAGCGTCTGAAGTATGGGTTCCTGGGGTAGCGGGACTCCTGCCCCTCCTGGAGGTGGAGCTGGTGGTGGAGGTCAGGGTGCTCCTCTGAGTCCAGCAGGGGCTGTGTGGGCGAAGACGTGCTGGGCCTGGGCCTGGGTCTGGGTCTTGTAGCCAGTGGAGGCGGCCACCACAGAGGAGTATTGGACGGTGCTGGCCGTGGTCTGGCCCGAATCTCCCCCCTCGTCGCTGTCAGAGACGCTCTGGCGTGGCGAGGACATACAGGAGGAGCCTCCGATGCCGCTGCTGTGCTCTTCCGACAGGTACTTGTCCTTCTTCAGGGGCAGGCACGTCTTGTCCTCCTCGTACAGGGACTTCCTGTCAAACACATCCACTTCCACCACGCTCACATCTGCCAGGATGCTCTCCTTGGGGCTGTCTGCCTGGCAGCGGAGAGGGGGAGAGAGAGAGAGAGAGAGAGAGAGAGAGAGAGAGAGAGAGAGAGAGAGAGAGAGAGAGAGAGAGAGAGAGAGAGAGAGAGAGAGAGAGAGAGAGAAGAGGGTTGATGGGATTAAATAATATACAGTATAATAATAATAATAATAATAATAATAATATAGAGATATAGATAGGTGAAGTGGATGCACATCTGAATCTAGGACAGGTGTTTTGTCTGTGGGACATAAATCATCTAAGTTCCTAAGTTTATAAGTTCCTACGTTTATTTCTTCCCACAGCAGCACAGAGGCACTGGGACCTACTTTGGAGGGGAAGTCAGGTGACCAGGTGGCGATGGTGCTGTTGGAGGGGTCTGGGACAACCGGCCAGAAGATTTTCTTGATCCTAAACAAAACAAGGCATGGTTAGAGAACGTCTTTTAGCAGGTGAAAAATAGACTATAGGTTTTAGTCTGTTGCTTTGTGTTTGGTTTGGCATGCAGGATGAGAACGTTTGGAACTATTCTGTTGATTCCACTGAAGCCTTCATGCTAGATTCAGTGAAATGAAGTGATAGTTCTTTGAAAAGGAATTATTTCAAACACAAACACAGCTATTTTTGTAAGTGCTTTGTTCAGACAGCTAATCTACTGTATGATATCAAGCAAAGTCAAATTCCTCAGCAATGACATATGTGCTGTCTTCACAGAGAGAAGCCAGAACTGCTGCAGTAACTTTCCAGGAGTCATAAATATAATATATAATATAATAATCCATAGTGATGAATGTTGTTCCAGGCTGTCACAGTGTAGGAGAGACAGGATAGAGGAGTAACTCACTACTCCTTCTTGCACATGCAGAACAGCATGGTCATCAACACCACGAACAGGAAGGCGAAACACGCTCCCACCACGATGCCCTCTATCTGGCCCGGAGCTGATGGACAACGCGCACGCACGCACGTGCACGCGCACACGCACACGCACACACACACACGCGCACACAACAAATAGAGAACATTTAAATGAGATCTAGAACATCAAGATGAGATACAACATTAAGATGACATCTTCTACAACATTATTGTTGATTCACTTGACTAACGAATAGAACCACAGAGGGAGAACGGATGGCAGCCCAGGGGAAGTTATAGAGGGACAGAAGTTTAACAGAGTGCAAAATGTTGCTTTTGTAGTATGAAATATTCTTGTGCTCCGGCAGATTTTGTGAAAATATTGCTGATGGAGTCCATTCACATGGTGCAATTTTGGAAATACATGACAGACAGAATACAAAAGAAAACCATGTGGGTGTACCTCAGTCCATGTAACATGTTTGTGTTGGTTGTGTGTGTGCTTGGTTTTAGAACAGTACTGTGCTCCTGGTAACGCTCACCGTAGGTGTGGGTAACGAAGGAGAAGTTGGTGCTGTTGGTGTGTCCCACCACAGTAGAGGCCATGACCCGCACCACGTAGTTACTGCTGCTGGACAGGTGCCTGAGCGTGTAGGAGTCGGTGTCAGGAGGCACGCTGTCGGCTGCAAAACAACACAGTCACAGAGGTGAACACACACACTCGTACACGCCGCCCCGACACTCCCATTACAGCAGGACTGCACATGGAGAACGAGATGACAGTAAATTGGGTCAAGACACAGAATCATTTTAATTATAACATTTTTATTTAATTAATGTTAATTCATGTGTGTGTGTGTGTGTGTGTGTGTGTGTGCGTGTCCGTCACGTCTGTTTGAGTGTGTGTGTACAGTACGTACAGAGTTCGTGGCCCCCTGTGGTGTAGTAGATGGTGTAGTTGGTGATGAAGCCTCGTTGTCTGTCCAGAGGGATCTCCATCCACTCCAGCTCTGCATCGTTCTTCCCTGGCCTCAGCTATCACAAAAGGTGTTAAAAGTGTTCCCACGCACAAATTAAGCCTAACATGTTTTGTAATTACAATTTATTCCAAGACTTGGCTTAATCTGTGGCCAGGAAACCAGTGAAGCAAATGTTCTAGTGAGAACACCCCCTAAAAAAAGGAAATCATTCCTTCAGTATTCTGTGTACAAAGCCATGTCACCTGTGAACTTGTTAGCTCTGCCAGTGTGATAAGGAACCATCAGGCTATTGATTATTTGTAAATGTAAAAAATGTTCTTCTTCTAGCACGACTGCCAATGGCCCCTGGCCTGAGCTGGATAACTCTTCCTGCTACAACTAGTGAATTGATGATTCACTTGCTTAGTCAAATGTATCGATTGTACCTTAAGTAATTTGGAATAAGGCGTCTGCTAAATGCCAAAAATGTAAATGTAACTTTTCATAACTTAAAATGGGTCTTTAACTTACCATTGCTGGTACTGATAGTAGCATCCTGCAAACAGAGTGTGATTGTGAGGGGAAAAAACTGCCTCTTCATTTTAGTATGATTCATATCAAAATGTGTTTGATGAAGTTAATGGTCAGGTGGCAAATTACCTCGTCCCATTCTTCCATGATTGGTTTTGGGATTGGCTGTAGTAAAATAATTACAGTGTCAAGGCAACACATCTTTAGGCTTAAATGCTACTGGTTGATCATCATCAGCAATTAGGGAGACAAATGCATTTGCAGCCCTCCCCCCCACTCCAGTTTGATAGGTTGGTAGCTAACAATCAATTATAGCGCGTTTTCCGAATGCGGACGATCCTGCTAATTGGAAAGAGTCAGAATTGTCCAAACGCTTGAGCAAAATCCCCGAATTAGTCCACTTACCAAACTGTTTTAGCTATACAATACATAACTAATTATGTTTAATTACCTGGCCGTATACCAACCGTTAATTACTAAAGCTTTAATTAATAGCAACTAGGTTAACGAAATGTTAACAGTAACCCAGCTAGTTCAATGATATTGCACAGTGCACACCATAAAGCAAGATTAATTCAATAACATAATTGCAGCACGTGTAAGACATTAACACATTTATATGTAATTTGATCAAATGTCTTCCATACATTACGCAACACTTTCCGCAGTGTCTTGACGGTCTTGGATGTGGCAGCGAGCAGGCTGAGAAAGTCAGAAAGACAGAATCGTCCACGACCAGGAATAACAGGGAAGGAATCACGTGTTCACTCCGTTAAGACGTGAGATAGTTCAACAGTTTACAACCAAGTTTGCCCATATACATGCACCTTAATTTATGGATAGGCTACCTATATTCTATCTTGTATTTTGTTAACGTACTGTTGCTGTGCAACACATTGTCTCTTAATTTCGTTATCTGAAAATAGCATCTATATAATAGAGTCCATAATTAGCCTATTTACTGTGTCTTTGATGAGCGATGATCTGGTGGCGTCTTAATAAACTGATTCAAGATCAGTTCGGTTGGTTGTTTGATTTGTGGTGGTTAGATTCATGCCTGAGGCAAGCCACCACTGACTCATCTCTCACACCTGCCACTGACTACGCAATTGACTCATTAAGTAGCACAGTCAAGTAGTTCCGAAACAGTTTACTGAAAGAAAGAAAAAATCAAAGTATGAAGTTGAGCTAAAAGACACAGTAAATGATAGGCTCCTTATGGACTCCATAGCTGCTATTTTCAGATAAATATTCAGAGACAATGTGTTGCACAGCAATTAATAAAAATACAAGATATACCGGTAATATAGGTATCCATGAATTAAGGTGCATGTATATGGGCAAACTTAAATGTTTTTGTAAACTGTTGAACTATCTCACATTTTCAATGATAAGAGTTTAATTGCGTGTTTTTTTCAGAAGTGCAAATTACACGGGTCCTGTTTCCTCTCACGTGACTCCTTCCCGCCCGGTCCTAGACACTCCAGGTCAGAGACGTCGGAGACTTTCTTTCTCTCCGACCATCAACCTGTTCGCATGCCCACCGCCCAGACCGACAAGAGACTGCATCTGAGAAAGCTGGTCACCTTACCGCGGAAAGCCTTCCACAATGTATGGAAGACATTTTCATATCTTATCAATGTACATATTAATGTGTTAATATCTCACGTGCTGCAATTATGTTATTGAATTAATCTTGCTTTAAACGGTGTGTGCACTGTCATTGAACTAGCTGTGTTAGCGTTAGCATTTCGTTAGCTTAGTTGCTATTCATTAGAGCTTTCGTCATTGACGGCTGGTATACGGTCATTAAATATAGGTCATATATTACATATAGGTAATTAAACATAACTAGTTATGTATGTTATAGGTAAAACAGTTCGTCAAGTGGACTTATTCGGTAGTTGGACAATTCGGACTCTTTCCAATTAGATGCTAGCTAAGGGTCGATCGTCCGCATTCGGAAAACGCGCTATTGATTGTTAGCTACCAAGCTATCAAATCTAGCTAGTTATGTATAAAATATATTCCAAATGCTGCACTATGACGATAATGTAGCCGTGAAACCAATCTACATTCTACAGCTATTCAACCCCCCTGACCCCCAGGTGGGCTGTCCGGACATGGCCATTATCAGTGCACGCGGTGGACACGTTTTGCGTAGGGGGGGAGGGGGTTACAGTGATGAACTGTTAATCAGTATTTAAGCCTGTATGGTTATGTATGTGTGTGTGTGTGTGTATATATATATATATATAGGGTTCGACAATATCGATTTACTGTATATGCCGGTATGTTTTTCTGGCAGTTGCGCGTTGTAAAAACTCAAGCGTCAAACTCTGCTGTGTAGTATTCGACGGAGATGTAGAAACGTAGATGACTCATGAAGATGTTATAGCTAGCTATCTACAATTTATCATCAAAATAATGAACAGCAAGCTAGATCCAAAACTAGTGCCGGTGGAGAAGGGCAAGTGTGACATTGGACAGACTACCAAAACAGAAAAATAAAGTATCTGGTTTTTCAAATGGCGTCTTTGGCAGTCAATGAGTTAAGAAGGTACAAAACGAGTGAAATTGCTTAGCTATCACGATTCAAAGGCATGTGCAAGCGAATATCTGCTAGCTGAAATTATAATTAGCCAAGAAAATCTCCGTTTACCATATTAGTGTATTACCAGACTGCGTTTCTCGTGAAGTCATTAGCTAAGCAGGCTAACCGCAGGTGCTTATTTGATTGAGCAAAATCATCAAATGCACGACTATAACTAACTATTTTAACCGTTATTATATAGCTTATAGATGTGAAGAACACACCAAGCTGAGTTTGTTGCTGTGTTGTGGAAGCTAGCTCATAAAGCAAGTTTCAATGATATGTAACACAGCCACGTGCGATGTTCTTTGTTTTAACTTGCAGTTGGCCAAGCTGTTGGAGGTTTGAACGATGTCTCACATATCCATTTTGAAGGTAATTATTTCATCATTGCATAAATGTGTAGTATTAATAGTGGTTGATGTCGGTTCAAGTTCTGACCTTGTTAGAAGAAGAATGAATGTTTTATTTGCCATGCAATCAACTTGTCAATCAATTGTTGGAATTTGGTATTTTTTGCTCTAGGCACAGGGTCAGCAATAGTCAGCTCCCCTGGAGCAATTAGGGGCAGGGTTTGACGCTTACCTTTTCCCCAGGTAGCACTGTGCTACCATGTCAAAAAATTTAGTAGCACACCAAGAATTTCAGTAGCACAATGAAAATTGCGCAATTTTCGTATGACGACAACAAATTATCATAATCATAACATATCAGAATTATCATAACCGGCTCTTGACACTGTAGGTGTTTATTAATGCCTGTGTGGTGTTATTTTTAAATGTTTACATTTTTGAGTTAGTCATTCATAAAATACAAAGGTTCCATCTCACAGAACATAATGGAATGTAAAACCTTTGACGCTCAATATCTCTGAACTGCCCTAAGCGGAGATAGAACCTTATCATTCTAAACGGAGATAGAACCTTATCATTCTAAACGGAGATAGAACCTTATCATTCTAAACGGAGATAGAACCTTATCATTCTAAACGGAGATAGAACCTTATCATTCTAAACGGAGATAGAACCTTATTCTAAACGGAGATAGAACCTTCTCATTCTAAACGGAGATAGAACCTTATCATTCTAAACGGAGATAGAACCTTATCATTCTAAACGGAGATAGAACCTTATCATTCTAAACGGAGATAGAACCTTATCATTTTAAACGGAGATAGAACCGTATCATTCTAAACGGAGATAGAACCTTATCATTCTAAACGGAGATAGACGTTGTATGTTAATATCAAAGGACCATGTTGGAAATATGTGAAAGTTGTCATCCCTTGGATTACTGCTTACTGTCGAACCATGAATAAACTCAATCAATCAAAGAGACAAAGCGGAGATTCCTTATTTGACAGCATCTAGACAACACAGCTCCGAGTCTGCCCAACCAGGTTAATGCCAGCACTCCAAAACCAACTCAGTAATCAATCAGCCAAACAGCAGTGAATATGCAAACCGTATAGCAGCCATTAATATGCAGCATACACAGGTAAGCCTACCTGGCTTCTGTGATTGTCTTTGGCTGTCTTTGGCTGCAGGTCCCGAAGTTAATATGTTGACAAGTTCAGTGATTTATCTCCTATGGTCACTTGTGATCATGAGGGACATGATCCCCATGATCTCTTACTCAGGTGTTATGTTTCTCAATAGGTTCTGTTATGTTTCTCTATAGGTTCTGGGTGTACACAATAATGTCGGATCCAGGTGCGGGCTAAGTAAAGAATGAGACGGAGATGTAATAAAATAAAGATTCTCTTTACTGAGACGTATGATTCATAGGTACAAACATAAACTCTTAGCCGGAATAACAAAAGGGGAGCAGTAGGGCTCAGCACGTAGGTAATAATAACTCAGGCACTGCGGTAAATAATAAAGTGCACGAAAACTAAAGATTGAGCAAAGGGCTCCAAAGGCGGTACAAGGTTGCAAACCAGCAAACAAAGTCAAAGTTCAAATTACGTTCCGGGTAACGGATACGTGAAGTGGTAATACATACACAGGGTTCTGAAGCATTCCATACGGGGTAACACAAGTGATCGACTGACAAGGGAACAAGGAAATGGGACACACCTATATACACTGACAAACACTCACAGGTGACAACAATCATTCGATAATTAGTCCAGGGCTGGAGCACTGTCGCTCTTCGACCAGTAGGGGCGATGGGGAGTCCTCTTCGCTGACCCCCCTTGTAACACTCAGGGACACAGAGGCTCTCACAGTATGAATGAATGAATGAATGGTCTTTATTGTCATTGCTATAGTACAGGTACCAAACAACGAAATTTAGGAGGGGTGGCTCCCCTGGTGTTAGGAAAAAAAGAAAAAAAAATGTCGCACTGGTGCGATTGAATGTATTTCCAAGTCGCACAGAAATATATTCACTCGCAAATGCGACCAAAACAGTCGCACTGTCGAACCCTGAGGGGTTAAGTGCCTTGCCTTGGTTAAGATCCCCGCCTCATGAGGGTGCTGCATATGCTCTTGAGCAAGGCACTTATTGTCATTAATACAGTACAGGTACCATACAACGAAATTTAGGAGGGGGGGCTCCCCTGGTGCTTGGAAAAAGACTAAAAACACGAGGGCCAAGGGTAAAATAAAAAAGGGAAAAGAGCTGGTTTACATAAATAAAGGCTAGGTACACTATCTACTATACTACTAAACTATACAATAAAACACTGTGCTGTACTCTATGCTATGCTATAAATATCCTAACTTTTCCTATATCTGAACCTTATGTACACAAGGGTTGTCATATTGCACATAGTATTGTTGCACATTCATTTAAAGTATTAATGCATTTTAACATTGAGACATATATTTTGTATTGACTATAAAATAGTATTAATGCATTTAAACATTGAGACAAGAAGCTGTCTTCTGTACCCGCTCTCCCAATATCTCAAACTGTGACCCGTCTCCCCAAGAAAAAGTTTCAGGCACAGGATTTTTCCCCACTTTAAGCCCTGGTTATCGCTATAGGGTCCATTGAGGTCATACACAAAATTGGGTCTGAATCTTGTGCTTGTGGCGTGTGCATATCCATGACCTTTCTGTCCAGAATTAAACAAGATAACCATGCATGAACTGTTTTGTATACAATTACTTCAAATGTATTATCATTTTCTTTTTTGAGATCCTACCTTTGAGGTCCTAACTTCTTTTCCATTTGAATTTAGTTCCAGGAGTCTGCGTTGAGGAAACAGTCCCTACGGGAGAGCCCCAACAAATCTGGCTGCGCTACAGGGCTGAACAGCCTTCCCTGCCCTGTTCCCTTCGCTTCACGGTGAGTTCCACTTTTTGGCTTCTTTGTTTATTAGGATCCCCATTAGCTAATGCCATGACATTAGCTAGTCTTCCTGGGGTCTGACACACAAATTATATTTGAACAATTGTCAACATTAGATAGACAATTGTAAACATTGTATACACACATAACAAAAGAAAGGA
Organism: Nansenia antarctica; assembly: GCF_963989245.1. Classification (NCBI taxonomy): domain Eukaryota; kingdom Metazoa; phylum Chordata; class Actinopteri; order Argentiniformes; family Microstomatidae; genus Nansenia; species Nansenia antarctica. The sequence goes on along the minus strand of NC_137679.1, from coordinate 12,428,805 downwards.
ATAAAATAAATAAAAACCAAAGAAAATAAATGAAATACAACAGATCAGCAAACGAGGAATCATCTACTGTTCATTCAGAGTTAGGCCCAATCCCGATTCCCTTTTCTACCCCTATGGCTCGTTTTCGAGTGTGACTCGATTTCAAGCCAAGGCCTTCGAACAGAGCCACAAGCCATAGGGGTTGAAATCTACCCCTAAGAATTGGGACAGCCCTTCACGACGGATACGTCATCAGGAGTATCGTAGAAAAGCATTGACGCTCGCGACTCATTCACAACTTCACTTTTACGCTATCAATCGATCAAACAAACCATCAAATAAAAAATAACAATGCTTCATTATCAGACCATGACAGAATAACGGCGCTCTAACCTGTATGAAACCTGTGCTCCTACCCTGCCAGTCTGCACTGATATAGGACAACAGTGCAACAACTTCGTGGCTGAACTTTTGTTAAATTTACGGCGTCATATACCATCAATGGGAATCATGGACAAATGCATGACTTACATATTTAATTTTATGACTTTACGAAATCCGAAGTGACAGGAACGCTGGAGAAACAGCCGCTGTCCACTGCATTAATTAACTACATGTCCTTGATGAGTCTCCCGCTCACTGCCCTCCATCAAAAATGTCACATCCATCGATAATATTACATAATAACAACTGTTCGGATTAGATTGCGAGTTGTTTTGGTATGCCGCAATACAATTTATGCCACCAAGGGGGGGGGGGGGGGGGATTCGCGCCTATCATGCACATATCAGCCTGTGGATAGAACACTTTAGATGGATAACTTTACATTAAATATGTCTACCATCATCCGCTGTCAAACACCTCAATTTATTTCTAAATAAACATGATTGTACATCTCTGAAATGTTAATCGCGCACATTGCTATGGGTCAGTTGCCGGGGCAGAGGAACAGAGTGACTGTCAGCCTGTGACAAACGCGCAGATATGAGTGCTCCGGTGTCTTGCTTTAGTAGTCTAATGGAAGTGATCAGGCATAACAGCAATTTTTTTGTTATGCTTGTTGTAAAGAAAAAGTCTATAATGCATTGAAATGACATTAGTACATCAGACATTAGACATGGAGATATGTCATATGCTGTCCACAAATCAGCCTGTAACGTTAGACACAGCATCTCGACATAAAAGCGATTTTTTTTGTTATGCTTGTTATAAAGAAAAGGTCTATAATGCATTGTAATGACATTAAACTAATTTTTGATAGATAACTTTACATATGTGTACCATCATCCGCTGTCAAACGCCACAGGTAATAATTGATTTATGATTGTACATCTCTGAAATGCTCGACTGTCATGCAGCTTTGCGTTACTGTAACGTTAGACACAGCACCGACATAAAAGCGTTTTTTTGGGGGGGTTATGCTTGTTATAAATAAAAGGTCTATAATGCATTGTAATGACATTAAACTAAGATGATAAGATTGTTATCATAATTTTTCAAATCTTTATTAATAAGTAATTACAGAGAAAGTAAAATGACATTTCCGCATTGAATAGAGCGACATAACATTTCTGTAGATGATTCGCAAAGCATCCTGGAATCAAGGGGTAGCGTACCCCTATGGCTTCGAAGATAGTCTGGTCCTGGAATCGCTCGAAACGAAGTCATAGTTAGCCCTCGAAATGAAGCCATGGCTCGATGAAATATGAATTGATAGCCCTCCCCCTAAACGTGAACGCACAAATCAAGCCATAGGGGTGAAAATGAAGCCGTGGGGGTGAATTGGGATTGGCCCTTAATTGTATTAAGTGCTCTTTTTATTGTTTTCTTGGAAGTGCCTCTAGAATACATTTTTACTAACATGCTTGGGTAAAGAGTTCCATCCTTTTTTGGTCCTAATCACACATTTTTTATCTCATTCTCTCTGCTATTTAATCAGCAGTCGTATATAAACTTTTATGTCTGTTGTTGTTGCAGTCTTGAGGTGCAGAGGACCAGCGTGAAGGCGGAGGTGAAGGGACAGAAAAGAGACGGCAGCAAGCTGCTAGATCATGTTCCAGCACCAGTACATCTCCTCAACACTAGAACACCACATCACCAACACTGTCAAATCTTATTTAAAATGGGAAAATGACAGTTAAATCTAAGTGACAGTTAACACTAGAACAGCTAAACAACAACAAAATCAGTCCGACCACATGGAAAGTAATCAAGCTGGAACCAAAAAACTGCCAATTCGCTTCCTTTTTTGTCTGTATGGCAGTGAAATCCCTAATTTCATCGCCTCGAAGATGACAAAAAGCTATCATATGGTGTTGCGAATAGGTCTAAAATTATATTCAAAGAGGTCTAAAAAGGTCTTAAATTTGACTTGTTGAAACTTGTAGGAACCCTGTGTTTGAAACATCCTGCTCTCAGCTAGTGACGTTAGATGTGTTAGTTTCCCTTAATCATCACACCTTACCATCAGATGAATGCATACCTGTCTGAATGTTGTCCCTCCCTCTGGCTCTGTGCAGGGTGTCGTTCCTCTCGTTGATAACTATCAGATTCTAGAGAGCTTGGTCCCCCCCTTCCCCCAGCCGGTCCACACCGAGGACGCCATCATCGACGTGCTGAAATACAACCAGAAGGATATGGATGATGCTATCGCTAGGGTCCAGGCAGAGGTGCGTGTTTTCTCTGAAGGAGATGTTTCACCAGTGGCGGCTGGTGCTAAAATTTTTGGGTGGGACACAGGTTATGGGGGCATGCTCCACGGGGAAGAATATCAACTTTAAAATCTGGATTTACAGTCGATTTTAGCATGAGAATAACAGTGTTTCCCCTAGGTTTGCTGCCTTGGGGGGGTGGCATGGACCGTGGCATAAGACCCTGCGACATACCAGCGTCATGTCCAGGGGGTGTACTAACTTGTACATTAAGCCGCCTCACGCTACGGAAACAGGAGATGGGCTCCTTCCCTATGGGCCATTAGGCTCGAGAACCATCGGTTCTCAAGGCTACTTACTTATGTGGTCTTGACTACCTGTCCACTTTCTCACCTGGTTCTTGCTCTCTCTCTCTCTGGTGTGCCGACACCATCCTGCTCTCTCTCCTTCTCTCCCTCTCTATCCTCCTCTCTCCCTTTTGCTGTCAACCAAAAGGCAAACATAACAACCAGAGTATTTATAATGCCCACAGCAATCCAAAATTCAATTATAATTATGTTATAAATTGATATGGATCAATTTATAACATAATTATAATTGAATTTTGGATTGCTGTGGGCAATGCAGTCAGATAATGTCATTTTGACATTACTCTCTCACCTGGAAAAAAAAACATGTCCAACTATACTATACAAAACAGACATTTCAAATGCTTCAATCCACTGTCCATGTACTGTAAATATGCCATTATGGTATTACCAATGAAGCCCAATTCTAGCAGAATAAGAAAGATTGTATATCTAATTTAACTTAAGTAAAATAATAAAGTGCCTCCAGTTAGCTCTTTAGCTGGCATGTGTGCAGCAGACTAGCTCATCTCATCACCTCTGAGCTAGCTAGCTAGCTTGATAGTTCTTTGACACTATTTACAATGGAATTATAGTCATTGTCAAGTGTCAGTCAGACACTTTCTAGTCACAATAATAACGACCAATTTTAACCAACTTTCTCTGTCAGAACACTCAGCAATTATATTTGCTGACGTTTCAACTTGCTTACTTTCTATCTGAAGACATCTCACCCGGCAAAAACTCTCTCGCGTCGTGCGCACAATGTTGTATTTCTGGTTTGGAGCCGGAAATTGCAAAACGTCACGTTTGACGTCAGACTTAGGACCAATTTTTGCGCCCCGGCCGAGAAATAGGAGACAGCCAATTGGAGCGCTGCTACAGCTCACATGTAAGCCAAAAGTATTTGGCCTGCCATAGACTTGCATTCGGCCGGCGCCCCGACGACTCCCCCTATGTATTTTAACAGTGAATTTTACACACACACACAGATAAAATGTTTATTGTATTGGAGGATTTTTTATGAATGCTGATAGGCGCCGACAGAATATCAGCCGCATTTTGTGAATAAACAATGTTTTATTTTTATTTTTATCGCAACTAGGAAGTGAAGGTGGGGGCGGCGCCCCAGCGCCCTCTATCGGCCAGCCGCCACTGTGTTTCACCATGTGTCCCTTTCAAACCAACTGTGAGAAAAAGTTCTTTTTTTAAATTTAACTTCTCTTTTTTTATAGGCCAATAAAAAAGAGGAGCAGTGGAAGGTGAAGACTGACCAACTGTCTCAGGGGAATCAACAGATGAGGTAAGTTGACTTGAACCATATTTTGCAGATGTTGCTATTTTCTGTTGTTGCGGACAACAAGTTCAATCAGTTCCTTTTTTTCCTCCAGATTAATCGTGTCTAAATATGAAGCCACAATCATCCAGATATCGGGTATGCTACTTTACTTACATGCCGTTCTGGAACGTTATTGTCATATCCAAATGTGTCATGTTCCAATGCTTTGGTCCTCATGTCGGGATCTGATATATTGATCAGACTTTTCTTTAGAAAAACGTGAATAACGCGTTGTTGAAAATCAACGACACATCGCTAGTCAACTAACACAGCTTGTTTTGTGAGCCTTTTAACAATGTAAAGTAGTGTTATAGTTAACTAGGTAGCAGTGGGGATTACTCACCCAGTCCATTACGTTGTTGCAGTATTTTGACTCGACTAGCGAGTTTGTGTTGTGATTCTCAACAACGTTGAAACGTAGTTCTGTGTTTCAAAAGAAAAGTCTGAACATTTTGATTGGTTGCTGATATGAGGACCAAAGCATTAGAACGTGTCACAAATGATAACCCTTTGTTGGTTCCCTGTGAAGCGTTGGTTAGATTGAGATGACCTTTTGACCTGTGGTCATAACGGTCTGGTTGTGTGTCTTCCCCCTCCAGCGGCTAAGAAGAAGGAACAGGAGGCAGCCCAGGAGGCGCTGAGCCAGGTCCTGCAGGAGAAGGAGCAGATCATAGAGAGGTCCTGCTCTGACCTCTTCAAGATACTGGCCAAGTACAAGGAGGTCATAGAGGGGTTTAAGAAGGTCAGTACAGGGAGGTCATAGAGGGCATTAAAGGTCAGTCAGGGAGGTCATAGAGGGGTTTAAAAAGGTCAGTACAAGGAGGTCATAGAGGGCTTTAAAAAGGTCAGTACAGGTCATAGAGGGCTTTAAAACGGTCAGTACAGGGAGGTCATAGGTCAGTACAGAGAGGTCATAGAGGGCTTTAAAAAGGTCAGTACAGGGAGGGCATAGAGGAGTTTAAAAAAAGTCAACATTGTTGACTTGTTGAAAGATGAGTCTAGAGATGCTCCGATCAGGGTTTTTGGTGCCGATCACTGGAATCAGTGATCTGCCGATCCGATATCACCGATCACAGCGTCGAAAATGGCAATTGAAGCATTCTATTTATTGTGTAGCATTATTTATGTTTTTAATTATTCTTAACACCATTGACATTGTATATTAAGTATTCAAATGAAATTAGGAGATGAGAAAGTATCATGAATTGACAACCATCTGTTTTATTGAATTCACAACCACCTGTAGCTTACTTCAGGAAAACAAATAAAATGTGAAAATAAAAATCATAATAAATAAAATGTACACTGTCACATCAAATGTGCAACATTCCACTCGAATGAGAGGAACTAGGGGCTCTTAGAGAACTTGGAGCTTATACTGTAGCTTTCCTGAGGAACAATAAACATACCCAAACTAAACTGCAACATAAACAGGCTATAGCCAAATATAAAATACTGTTTCAAGTCAGTCAGTTTCAAGTCATATTTAGGAGGAGATAAGACAGCAAGTCAGCAATAATCAATAAAACAAAAAAACAAAACATTGCACCTAAGGAGATTTCAGACTCAAACCTTACTTCTGATTAAGCAGCATCACTGGCAGATTAGCCTTGAGAAATACAAGCATCTCAGCGTTTTTGGCACTCAGCCTGTTCCTCTTATCATCTAAAATATGTCCTGCTATGCTGAAAAGTTGCTCGCTATCTACACTTGTGCAAGGTACACAGAGGAAGACCTAAAACTCGCGCGCTAATAGTTGTTGTTGCTATGGGCCTTAGCCTAGCTTAGTGACTTCCTGCTCGCGGGGTCACATGACGTCGCTGAACACTACCTACACTACGCTCGCGAAGTCGCGCTGGAACTCTGACCAGCACTCGTGGAACGCCTCTCGTCCAATCAAAGCACTCGGTCCCTTTATGCCGTCGAGCCCAGTGTGCGCTTCGGAGCGAATCGACGAACGCAGCAAATGCCGTATGATAATTCGTGGTATTGAAAGACCTTGCGTGCGTTCCTCCGCGAGGAATTTCTTTTGAGCAGACATTACAAACTGCATATTTGTTGTCTCTTTCCGACACTGTGTAATATTGCCAGACTGGCGACGCCATTTCTCTATGTAATATGATCGGCCGTGTTTGATCGGCCGTTTTGAGAACCCCGATCAAAACCGATCAAGGCCATATCGGACGATATCGATCGGCGCCGATCAGATCGGAGCATCTCTAAAGATGACATTGTTTTTTGGTCAAAATCCATTCCTTGAATGTTAATGGGTGGATGGCCATAACTTGGTGGTAGTATTCATAGTTTATTTCGTTCCTTTTTTGTGTGTATGAACATAGAAAACGCATCAATAATAAGGCATTAAACTAAATGTTAAGAAAGGGGGAAAAAAGCGTAAGCTGAAGTAGTATCTTTTGGTTCTGCCAGCCTCATGATTGACATTTTAGATGTGTTTGTGTTAAATGTGCCTTTCTAGAATGTTGGTGTGTTAAATGCCCCCCCCCCCTGTCTAGAACGAGGAGGTGTTGAAGAAGTGGGCCCAGAGTTACCCTGCGAGGCTGAAGAAGGAGGAGCAGCGGTACCAGACCCTGAAGGCCCACGCTGAGGAGAAGATCGCCCAGTAAGACCAGACAGACTAATGTCTCTGTTAAGCTTTCTGATTGGTGCAGGGTTTTTGTGTTGTTGCAGTTCTTTCATATGTGACAGTCTGATCATTTGGTCCTCATGTCGGGATCTGATGTAATGATCGGACCTTTCTTTCGAAAAATGTGAATACATTTCCGCGTTGTTGAAATATCAACGACACATCGCTAGTCAACTAACACAGCTCGTTTTGTGAGCCTGCTAACAATGTAAAGTAGTGTTATAGTTAACTAGGTAGCAGTGAGGTTTACTCACCCAATCCATTTAGTTGCAGTATTTTGGCTCGACTAAAGAAAAGTCAGAACATTTTGATTGGTTGCAGAAAATGAGGACCAAAAGACTAGAACGTGTCTCATATGTCGTCATGGTGACTAAAGCGGTGTTGTTGTCATGGTGACTTGAGGCGGTGTTGTCGTCATGGTAACTGAGGCGGTGTTGTGGTCCGCAGGGCCAACACAAAGATTGCGGAGGTGCGCTCCAATCTGAAGGCCGAGGCGGTGGGGCTGCAGGTTCAGCTGCGCAGGGAGCAGATGAAGGTCCAGTCGCTGGAGAAGAACCTGGAGCTGAAGGTAAGACACCCCAGCCCAGCCCATGTGACCAGTAGACCCCAGCACAGCCCATGTGACCAGTAGCCCAGACCTGGGACGTTCCATCATCAACGTCGCTAAAGGATTCTGGCTTATTTCGATAAGTCTCGCAAGACTTCAAAAAAATAAAATAAATCCTGGCTTATTTTTATGAGTCTCGCAAGACTTCAGATCAAAATAAGCCTAGATTTTACTTAGAGTGACGTTGATGGAATACCCCCAAGACCATGTGCAACTTGTGTTGACTAGAAATATATATCTTGCTTATTGTCTGAACAGACAAAATGCTACCTTAGAAAGCATGGTTCTAACTGGTGTCTGACCTACCTTAGAAAGCATGGTTCTGACTGGTGTCTTACTTACCTTCGTTCCTTCTCTCCCTCCAGGCGAAAGAGGCAGAAGAACTAACGAGCCTTTGCGATGAGCTAATTGCAAATGTTCATAAGGGCTGAGGGCAGCTTAAGTAGTTCTTTCTTTGTTTGTCCTCGGCGAGTCTGTACTGCTGTGGTGAGATAATAAAGGTGATATTACAAATCATTTCCCATGTTTCTCCATCAATGAAAACTACATAGAATTATTGTTTTTTTGTACAGTAAAAAAGATATTCATAAACACTAACCATAATGCATGTTCAGCTCTCCCTCTAGTTAGCTGAATGGTGAATTTTCTGCTTGCTCCGGCAGTACGGGTGAAATGATGAGACTGACACAATTCGGTTTGATTTCCTTCTTCCTCTAATAAACAGATTGTAAAACTGAAAACACATTGATCCATTAGTACATGTAAATAATTAACAGTGAACGAACTAACAGAAAAGATTCAACAAACTACACAATCATTCAGAGCTCAACTTACCAACTCCCATCTCGCTCTATACTGTCATTCCGATTCCCTGCCACCCAGATTACCTCCATTAAGCCCGCCCCCATTTCTATCTAAGCCAATCACTCTCTGCATGCATACTTTTACCCAATCAAATGAATCAAACAATAAAATAAACTCCCAATCAAATACCCTCCCATGGATTAGCCAAACACCTCCCACTTGGTCCATTGGTCCTTTGTGCCTAAATGGACCACAACTTTCCCTCTCTTTAATACAGTTATTTTCTACTGCTCCTCCACGGGAAGCAGCACGACCACCCGCCCAACGTCTCGGTCGAGCGTTGGGAAGAGATCGTGGCCCTCGCTCCTTCCTCGTCCTGAATCACCCACGCCTTCTTGCGCATCTTCAATAGGGTGCCAGCCAACCCCTCGTGGTTCGCCCCATGGGCCTCCCCTGCCAACAGAGTGCTGATCCATGCAGTGTAGGGGACAAGTGGGATTCCCACCTCCTTCGCCTCCTGGATTCCTCCGGAACACACCAGCAGCCCCGGCCCTTCGACCCTCTCAACTACCAGTCTGTCCCAAGTCGTTTTAGGAAACTCTGTTCCATCCTGTGCAGCCAGACACAGGTCGCGGAAAGCTGCGTTCAGCTCCTGGACGCCGAGGCTAACTCCGCTTCTTGTCTCCCTCGGGCGTGTAGCCTCCCACTTTGCGTCTTCTGGAGCCCTCCTGCAAACCAACCACTGCCTAACAGCTCGCCGGACCCACCCAACTACCCGAATGAGCCTGCCTATCTCACTGAAGCGTTCTGGCTCAATCAGGTCCATGAGAGCAGCGCCCCAGAGCCTCTCCCTCTCATGCTCGGGGTCCCTGGAACTCCCAACCGGTGTGAATGTCCCCTTTGCATTTGCTTCCTCCTCAATGCCGCATTTCGGGTCCAGCCCCTTCCTCGCCTGAGCGCGTGTTACAGCTGCAGTGAACGCTTTCCGTTGCAGCATGCTCACGCTGTCTCGAGCACTTACAGCCACTCCCCTGGATGTTTCCTCGCTCAGCTGATCAGCCAGCACCAACACCTCTGACTCTGGCTCCACATTGGCCCTCGTTTCTGCAGGCTGGCCCTCTTTGCTCCTCCCACTTTGACCCGACTGGATCCGTGGTTCCGGAGCGAAACCTCCAGCGTTGAGCGTCCTCTCGATTCCCTCTGTGATGCTCCTCAGCTCTCTCCTGTCGCCATGAGACGCTAGAATGTCGTCTACATAGGTGTCCTCTTCAAGTGCTCTCCGCTCTTCTTTTAGGTGGGCGACCTCTGGCAGCCTTGCCGTCTTCCTCATGGCCAGCTGGGCGATGCATCCGGCTGGCTTGTCCCCGATGTTGACGCGGGTAATTGCGTAGGTTTTGATCTTCTTTTCCTCTGCGAGAGTCATCTCTTTCCCGCCCGGCTGACAATTTCCGCAGCGACACCCTCCACACTTTGGCTCGCACGCGGCGCTGATGCTATCCCAGCTCCACCACTCGAGGACCTCTTTGCTGCTTGCAGCTGTTCTCCCGGTCTTTTCATGACCTTGCGGCTTCTGGTCTCCATCCTCTTCTTTTGCGCTGGGCGTCTTGCAGGGGATCTCCTCAAATCTTACTGCCTCCGTTCTCAGAGAACGCGCAAAGTGCGTCTGGGAGTTGTGTGCGGATCTTTCCCAACTTTCAAACAGGTCTGGGTGCGTTCCTCCCACGGTCTTCCCCAGAGGCCCGTCCCACAGCACCAAGTCTCCCGTCCCTCTTCTCCACCGTGGAGCGAGTCGTCCCTCTCGGTGGCTGATCAAGAGCTCGATTTCCTTAGGTCGGACCAGCTCTTCCTTCTCGACCCCAGGGAAGAACTTACAGAGTCGCTCTGGACTGATGACCTTGTCTGCACGAGCGATTGTGTCGAGCCCGTAGCATACCATCTCGTGGGGACTCCATCTGTTGTTGCTCCACGCTCTGACCTTTAGCAGGTACTTATTAGTCTTGACCTTGACCTTCATTCCACCGACTCCATGCACAGTCAGTGTTACTTGCTTCCGCTCCAGTCGGAGCCGATCGGCGGCCCGGTTGGTGATATAATTTGTGTCGGAGGCGAGGTCTATGAGAGTTCCCAGGGCATATCCATCTTCTGTTTTGACTGTCAATATCATCATTAGTACTGGATGTTCCTCTGGCCCATCCTCTGCGAAGAGACTTCCGCCTTCTGCGCCCGCGCTCAGCGTCATCGAAGCCTTACTGGTGAATGCCTTCGCCCTCCTCTCCTGTTCAGGGTTGAGTCCCAAAGAATCCAGGAATTCTCGTTGCTTGTCAGCGAACCCTGGCCCTGTCCTCTTCCCCTCACTCCATTCGGGACACAGAAGGTAGTGATGACTTGCCCTTCCTTCATCCCGCTTGCACACTCTGCACAGGTACCGGTTACTACACTCCCCGTCGGCGCCGTGCATGCCCAAACATTTCTGACAGGCTTTGCTTTGCCTTACTATGGCTCGTTTCTCTGCCAGACTGACACTCTTGAACTTTTGGCAGAAGAATATTTTGCCACCGTGCTGATCGCTTCCACAGATGTCGCACTCTTCTCTTCTTTCCGAGTTCCTGCCCGTGACTCTGGTTTCACCTCGATGTTCCTCCTCTTCTTCATCTACCGGTGAGTCTCTCTCCGTGGCCCTCGTGAATGCCCTCTTCTCCCATCTGACTGGCTTCTCTGGTGTTCCCTCAGAGGTTTCTGTGGAGCCTCGGATTCGAGCCATCCCCTCGAGGATTTTTTCCTGCCTTTTCAGAAACAGAAGAAGAGCATCGAACCGCTTGTCTGGGGCGACTTGGTTTTTGGGTTTGGTTACAAAAGCAAACCAGCCTTCCTGCACACGATCTGGCAGTTTGCTCTCGATGGCCTTAATTACAAGTGGGTTCTTCATAGCGCCCACTTCTCCTAAGTCTGTCAGGTCCATGAGGGCTCTTTCCACTGCCTGAATAAGGTCGATCGCTTTCCTCGGCTGGTTTCCTTTTACCGCTGGTATTCTTTCCAATTCCTCGATAATTTGCAGCGCGATGGTTGCCTTGTCTCCAAACCGATTCTCCAAAGCTGTGAATACGTCTTCCGCTGAGCGGTAGCTCGAGAGTTTGAGCTCCTCGAAAACCTTTCGGTCTATGCTCTCGAGGAGGTGGAGTTTCTTCACCTCTGGCGACCCCGATGGGTCTCCCTGCTGCTGCAGGCTCTCCCAATCTTTACGCCAGCGATGAAAATCTCTCATACACCCGCTGAACACGGGCAGCCTCGTTGGAGGGAGTTTGATCTTGGGGATGGTTCCAGTGCGGTTGCCTCCATACGTGGCGCTCTCCAGCCCTGCCTCCCGGGCTTGTTCCCATGCTTCCCGCTGAGCCTCCAGTAGTTTGGCGCGCTCTTGAGCGGCTATTTCTGCTGCCTTCAACTCAATCACGGCCGCCTTCTGCCTTGCCTCAGCGATCTCTTCTTCGGCCCCCAATTTCACCTTCGCTGTCTCCTTCTCAAACTCGGCCACGCTATCAGCTGACTTCAGTCTTGCCTCAGCGGCTTTCCTTTCCAGCTTGGCAATGGCTTCTTTATTTTCTCTATTTGTCGCTCGATCTTTGGCCTCTTCTTCGGCGAGAACGTCGGCCCTTTTCCTCTCATCTTCGGCGAGAGCGTCGGCCCTTTTCCTCTCATCTTCGGCGAGAGCGTCGGCCCTTTCTCTATTCGTCGCTCGATCTTTGGCCTCTTCTTCGGCGAGAACGTCGGCCCTTTTCCTCTCATCTTCGGCGAGAACGTCGGCCCTTTTCCTCTCATCTTCGGCGAGAGCGTCGGCCCTTTCTCTATTCGTCGCTCGATCTTTGGCCTCTTCTTCGGCGAGAACGTCGGCCCTTTTCCTCTCATCTTCGGTGAGAGCGTCGGCCCTTTTCCTCTCATCTTCGGCGAGAACGTCGGCCCTTTTCCTCTCATCTTCGGCGAGAGCGTCGGTGGCCATTTGCTTTGCTGCGGCGGCCTTGTCGGCCATTTTGTCAGTATTCTCCTTCTCAACTCTTCCAAATTCAGTCACAAACGTTTCCCAAAGTTCATCCCTTTTGTCCTCCAGCTCCTCTAGTGACTTTCTCGTGTTGCACGCCTCAACTACAGGGATCCACTCCCCCCAGCTTGATAGCAGACTTCGCGCTTTGATGATGAGGTTATCTGTGAGTGTGCTTCGTTCTTTACAAACGTCGTGGGTTGCCTCCTCTAGACTGATCCTCTTCGCGCCTTCGTGACTCCTTTCTGCTCGTCTAATTGTGGATGAAAGTTCGACTCCCGCGAACCTTGTCCACATGTTGGCCTTTAAGACGTGACCGACCTGTTCAACCTTCTGAGCTCTCTCCTCAGCGGCATTGGTGATGTCTTGAAGAAGCTGACTGTTACCCGTCTCAGGTTCCTGACTTGCTTTGGCCTGCAAACCTTCCTCATAATTGTCGTCTGCAGAGTTTAGGTCTTTCGCGTTTGATAGGAGCGCTATCCACTCGCGTTTCATGTCATCTTCGCCCATCCATGCCACTGACCTGATGATGTGGCGGTATCCTCTCTCAAAAGTGACTGCCAACTTTTCCCTTTCGGTCCTTAGTGCTTCCATTCTGCCTGTGACTCAGAAATAACTTGTGTGTACCTGTTTCGTCTTTCTATCTTATCTCTTCAGCCCTCTCTGACTCCCTGAGCTGATTTGCGCTGGTCCCTGCACTTCCTTACCTAGTCTTCGGCAGCGGAACCAGGTTCACCGTGGGGTCATCCCAGGGATACTGCTAAAAATAAAATAATAAAGTGGGAGAGGATTTTCCTCCCCCCGACGACTTAATACCCAGGTACACACAAACCTATTTTAATGCAAACAGTCAATAGAGTCACAGAGAAGAGTGCTGGGTGTGGGTAGCTCTCTGGATAGCTGCTATTAGCTCGCAATTCCTTTCTTGGTGGGTCTTGTAGGTTAGCCTAGCTGGCTGTGGATTCTTGCAGTTGGGTTAACCAGTTGAAGCTAGCCGTGGATTGTTTCACTCCTTGCCTGCCTAGCTAGCTGTAGCTTTGAGTGCTATAAGCTCTACCGCGTGCCTGTGCGCTATTGCGACAACAGGGCTAACGCTAGCTTAGTTTGCTAATGCTACGCTGGCTAGCAAGTGGCTAGTTAGCTACGGTCGCGGGTGCCACGGCTCCGTTGCCGGCCTAGTTAGCTGTAGCTTTGAGTGCTATAAGCTCTACCGCGTGCCTGCTGCGCTATTGCAACAACAGGGCTAACGCTAGCTTAGTTTGCTAATGCTACGCTGGCTAGCAAGTGGCTAGTTAGCTACAGTTGCGGGCGCCGCGGCTCCGTCACTAACCTGACCAGGCTTTAGCTTGCTCTTATCTCCGGTGAATGGATCCTTGTCCTCCCGGAGCTTCTGTTGCGTCCAACCGGGCTTGTATTCCTTAGCTAACTGACGGTCCGTCCTCCTGCGGTCGTCAGCGGGTGTTTTACAATTGTTCAGCTCTCCCTCTAGTTAGCTGAATGGTGAATTTTCTGCTTGCTCCGGCAGTACGGGTGAAATGATGAGACTGACACAATTCGGTTTGATTTCCTTCTTCCTCTAATAAACAGATTGTAAAACTGAAAACACATTGATCCATTAGTACATGTAAATAATTAACAGTGAACGAACTAACAGAAAAGATTCAACAAACTACACAATCATTCAGAGCTCAACTTACCAACTCCCATCTCGCTCTATACTGTCATTCCGATTCCCTGCCACCCAGATTACCTCCATTAAGCCCGCCCCCATTTCTATCTAAGCCAATCACTCTCTGCATGCATACTTTTACCCAATCAAATGAATCAAACAATAAAATAAACTCCCAATCAAATACCCTCCCATGGATTAGCCAAACAATGCATCAGAGTGGGTGCAAGGAAGACAAGAAACCCAGAGGGGCTTATGGAGCATCTCCCTTGGTCATAGAACGTGATTACAGTAATGTAATAATAATTCTCTGATCAATAACCAGTATTTCAGTAAATAATCAGACTTTAATTGGAAATCAAACAATCTCAGTACTTCTCTTGGTCTCATGTCTACAAACACATTGGTGTTGAGTTAGTAAGCTTTTGTCCATTTGACTGGATTTAAACCCAGTTCTTCTGGGTACCAACCCACAGACCAAGGCCCAATCCTGATTCCCTTTTCTACCCCTATGGCTTGTTTTCGAGTGCCACTCGCTTTTGAGCCAAGGCCTCGGAACAGAGCCACAAGCCATAGTGGTTGAAATCTTTCCCTATGAAATGGGACAACCCTTCAAGACCCTGATACGTCATCAGTAGTATCGTAGAAAAGCATTGACGCTCGCGATTCATTCACAACTTCACTTTTACGCTATCAATCGATCAAACAAGTCATCAAATAAAAAAGAACAATGCTTCATTACCAGACCATGACAGAATAACGGTGCTCTAACCTGTATGCAACCTGTGCTCATACCCTGTCAGTCTACACTGATATAGGACAACAGTTTGATTGATTGATTGATTGAAAACTTTATTAGAAGATTTGCAGAAGTAGGTACATGAAAGTACATATTACATACAAGGTCAACTAACAGGATAAAAACCCAAGAAAGCCACTGGCTTATTTCAATTGGGGTCCTTGATTGCAACAACTTCGCGGCTGAACTAGTTACATTTCCGACATCTTATGCCATCAAAGGTGGGAAATAAGACATGGAAAAATGCATGACTTACAGGGAGCGCAGATTTATTTTTATGGTGTTCTGAAATCCGATGTGACAGGAACGCTGGAGAAACAGCTGCTGTCCACTGCATTAATCAACTACATGCTCCTACTGCTCTCCATCAAAAATGGCACATCCATCAATAATATTACATAACAACAACTGCTTGGGTTAGATGGTTGTTTTGGTTTAATAAGTGCCGCTATACAGCTATATCGTCATATACCATCAAGGGGGGGAAGTGTTACATGGAACTAGGTCAAAACGCTCAACTATCATGCCTAATGTTAGATAGATAACTTAACATTAAATATGTCTACCATCATCCGTTGTCAAACGCCACAGGTAATAATTTATTTCTAAATAAACAGGATTGTAGGATCTCAGAAATGTGAATCGCGCTCCGTGCCATGCCTTCTATGGGAAGGCTGAGCTTGGAATTTTTGCCGACATGAGCCAAATGCCGTAGATACCCGTGTTGCTCCCTTTCACGCAATTAAAGGTCTATAATGCATTGAAATGACATTAGTAGGTGTCATATGCAATCAGACATGGAAATATGTCAATAATGCGCGACTGTCATCTACAAATCAGCCTGTATTTTTGGCATTTAGCAGACGCCTTATTCCAAAGCGATTTACAATTAATACATTTGACTAAGCAAGTAAATCATCAATCCACCAGTCGTAGCAGGAAGAGTAATCTAGCTCAGGCCCGGGGCAGTCTCCGTGATAGAAGGAACAAAAAGAAACAAACCTTGTTGCTCCATGGACAAGCCTGTAAGACTAATCAGTTGATGACATTTGCTACAGTACTATGCTAGCCTATGCTTTGAATAAACTTATTTCCTTCTTTCTGAGGTTATTTGAACATTACTACGCAACCGGCGTAACTACCTGCCGGTCAGCGCTCTCAAATGTTATTTATTGTAGTTCATCTTGAATCCACAGGGAGGCAGTGTTCACAACTATTGCATTGTTGCAAATCCTTGTCAAGTCCCTTTTTGTAGTTTGTTGACTGGTATGTATTTCAGAAATTATGAGCAGGGGTGCACATAACTTTTTGGGGCCAGTGCTCAGAGGAGCACCTAGGGATGCTGCTTGGTGCTCCCCGAGCTCGCGAGTCACGACCCGTCCCATGGGATGGATAAAAAAGGGATACATGGATAACTTATATTAGCAAAACGACATTTATTCATAAATAAAGATGAACGAACTAATTATTGTGTGCAAAACAAAAGAAACAAATGCAAAATCAAATGACTGCTCTTTAAGCATGAAAGTCTGTCAGACTCCTTTAAACACAATGAAATCAACTGACATCTCTTTAAGCACTAACTGAATGTCTGTTCTTTAAACACAATGAAATCAACTGACATCTCTTTAAGCACTGCTCTGTTCTGTAAACACTGAAATCAACTTTTCAACAAAAAGTTACAGCCTAAGCATTTATTTATGCTACAAGCTTAATCATCATCATCACTGCTCTCTTGACTGCTGTTATTACTGTCCTCAATTTCAACCATGGTAGAGGATGTTGTAGGCTATCACTTTAAATAGCTCATTATTTTGATTGTGCAACAAAGTCTTTTTTTTTCTTCTTCTAATAGAATTCCCAACCATATTCCCTGGGTCAGGGGTCTAGGTGCGATAATGAAGCTGTAAAACAAACGTCTGAACGTTTGAAAGCTTCAGATAAAAGAAATGTGAAGTCCCTTGGTGTTGTTTTTCCTTTTAGCGACGAGTCGTTCGGGACAGAATTTTCACGTGTCGGCGTGATAACCGTGATAACCGTGCGATACGCGAAATGAAAGTACGAGTTACGATACTTTCCGAATGTTTTCGTGAGGGGAGTCGCCGTGGTCGTCGTCGGTCGACTGTTGTGATGGATTACTCGTCGGGCCTTCGGCTGAGGGGACGGCAAATAGTTACTTAGTGGGGCTTCAGTGATGCAGCAGTCAGCAGTCAGCAGTTGGATTTTGAGGAAGTAAATTCCTCTCCCAGCGCTTCCAGCTGTTGGTGCGCAAGAGCGCGTTCATGCGGCTGATCTGCCGCGCAGAATGCATTTTGGCGACGCATGCGCACTGGCGCACCAGTTATGTGCACCCCTGATTATGAGCATACATACCAGTGTACAGACCTACAGAAGCCTACGGTGTCTACTTCTAGAGAAAGTAAAAGCGAGCGGTGAGCTGTGTGCTGTTAATTAAACCGTTTCAGCCAGCCACGGCTCTCCCTCCCTCCTCCCTCCCTGTCTCTCTGGAGCCGAAGCTCATCCCCTCCTTCGATGCTTACAACAAAACAAGAGCGCTACTCCGACACAATGCTCCCCTTCTTTTCCTGAGAAATCACAGGCTCCTGTCACATCACTCCCACAGCAGGGGTAGTGGTGGTCTAGTGCAGTGGTTCCCAACCGGGGGTACGCGGACCCCTAGGGGTACGTGAGGGGATTGCAGGGGGTACGTGGAAAGATTTGGAATTATAATTTATTTCCCCTTCCAAAAAAATAAATAAATACACAAGTCTTTAACTCTTTGACTGCCAGCCATGTTCAGAGCAGAGAGCTCCACACTGCCAGACTTTTGGGGCATTTTCGCTGAACTTTGAAGCCCACCAAATATTGACTTTTCGGACTACATAAACATTGAACATATCTACCAAAACTTTAGACTCTCTTCTTTCATCAGAAAAAGAAAGTTTGTTTCTAGCCTCTTTGAGTGTTTAGAAATCGGCCGTAGAACATAGGGTGGTTTCAGCAAAAACACCTGATTTTGACCAATAAACAGAGAAAACTAGCTTTTTCTGCAGAACTTTTTTTTTTTTTCCTGCACTTTTTCTGTATCATCCGACTCTGAACTGTTTGAAGAGTCGCGCGATGGCCGCGCTGCTCCGCAATGCTCCGCGCCGCAATGCTCCGCGCTGCGTTTGGCACATACCCTGATCCGTTTCGCCATTACTACAACCCACAGCAAGCCACTTCCTTCTCCAGGCTTTTATCGAACTACTGCCCCCATCTGGGACCGAAATACATTACACCCAAGTCTGAAATTCACTCGCTAGGTGTAGAACATGTCAATAACGCGATCCCCGCGGAAATTTTTTTTTTTTCTATAAGACGCCAATTGGCGTCTTTGGCAGTCAACGTTACTATTCTATAAGACGCCAATTGGCGTCTTTGGCAGTCAATGAGTTAATAAGTACACAAAACCTGTTGTTAAAATGGTACACTGCAACTTAAGTTTCTCCCCGACAGGTGATGACTGTAACACAAGTGGTAGTCACGTCACATTTAAATCATGTTCACAATCACTTTCGCGCGCAAGTCAGCTAGGCCTGTCAGTTGGCAACCTACCGCAAAGATGGACAGATGGCTAAAACGTCCAGCTACAGTAACGGTCAAGAAAACTGAGGCAAAAAAGAAAAAAGGACCCCGCTATTATCTGGAAACATATGTTTTGTGGGGATTTACATGTACATCGGCTAATCCACCACAGCCACAGTGCTTTTTCTGCTGCGAAGTCCTGGCTAATAATTCAATGAAGCCATCCCATTTACAGCGACACCAGAGCACCAAACACCTAGCAACTGTTGGTAAAACTGACGACTTTTTCAAGCGAAACTGTCAGAGCTCAAGTCAAGTCAGGCTACACTGAAGGTGGCGGCAAGTGTGTCAAGCAAAGCACTGGAGGCGTCCTATGCTGTTTCATTACTGGTGGCTAAGTTAAAAAAAACACATTCAATCGCCGAAGATCTGATTTTGCCTGCCGCTATGATTTTGGCTAAAACTATGCTGGACAAGAAAGCAGCTGACGTGCTCAAGTTGGTACCATTATCAAACAATACCGTCTCCCGTCGGATTGATGATATGTCCATAAATATTGTCGGACAAGTGGTGGATCAAATGAAGCAAGCAGGTCAGTTCGCTTTGCAATTAGATGAAATGACCGACGTTAGTGGGGAGGCTCAGCTGCTGGCTTTTGTGCGTTATAAAGAAGAGTCGGACATAAATGATCTTGTTTTGCAAGACGCTGCCAGGAAAGACAACTGGCGAGGAAATGTTTTTTATTATTGACAGCTTCTTCAAAGACAACGATCGTGGAAATGCTGCAGTCACATCTGTACTGATGGAGCGGCAGCAATGACAGGTAAGGTGCGTGGGCTGCTTGGGCGTGTGATGAAGGTGAACCCCGAAATTAAGTGGATATACTGTATTATTCAACGGGAGGCACTCACCAGCAAAAAGATGAGCCCCGAGTTAAGTGCAGTTATGGATGACGCAGTTAAGGTGATTAACTTCATTCAGTCCCGGCCAATGAACCACAGACTGTTTCAAACTCTTTGTCATGGCAGCGGGTCAGAGCATGAGCAGCTACTGCTTCACACAGACGTTTGCTGGCTGTCTCGTGGCAGTGTGTGTGTGTGTGTGTGTGTGATGAATGAATTAAACATTGAGGTGTTTGGCCAGGTGGCACATGTATTGGCCAATTAGCTCATGTAGTCTAATTTTGAATGGCAGTGTTTTGAAATGGCAAACATGTGACTTTATGTCAGATTGTTGTGTCTTAGAAAGAGAACCGTGTTTAGTGCATTTAAAAAGTGCCATTTTGAATAGCAAAATGTGTGTAAAGCAGAAAATGTGTTTAGAGTTTTGGAGACTTGAGAAGAGGTTTCGCTCTGTGTGTCAGTTTAAATAATTGTGCTATGCATGTCATTTTATTGTGTTAGCAATTGGAAAAAACTGTAATAGAACACATGTGCGGTGGACAGATACAGTACCGGTACATATAGTTAAAAGTCCCAGTGCTGTTATACTGTATATCGGCACTCATGGAATGCCTCTTGTCCAATCAAATGACTTGGTCGGAACTAACTGTTGTATAATAAATGTTATATTTGCAAGTTAGTGTTTAATTGAACATTTTTGGAAATAATCAACACGCATGAGTGAGGGGGTACTTCTGGCATGGCAAAACAGCTCAAGGGGTACACAAGACAAAAAAGGTTGGGAACCACTGGTCTAGTGGATAGTGAGTTGGACTTGGGATCGGAAGGTTGTGAGTTCAAATCCCGCCTGAAGCCACACCACTACTAGTGTGCCCTTGGGTAAGGCACTTAGCCCTCAGTTACTCCAGGGGGAATGTCCCTGTAATTCGTAATTGTAAGTCGTTTTGGATAAAAGCGTCTGCTAAATGACAAAATTAAAATTAATTAATAAAAAATTAACAGCAGGACAATGCACTTCCTAAATGGTGTGCATTTAAACCTACCTCCCCCCGTTACTGGCTCACATGCAGCTGTCCTCAGGCTACAGCACCCTCTCCTCACACACCGGGGTGAGCCCAGCACACACACACGCACAGACACACACACACACACACACCAGACTGGAGGATGGAAGCTCAAGCCTGTCTCCATAGTGTCAATGTAGGAGTGTCTGTGTTATTAACAGACTAGCCTAAAACTAGCTAAAATATGTACAATAGAACAATATTGTTCCAACTCCAGTACTTTCCATGCTATCAGAAGGCAGATTTTTAGATGTGGTTTTCTGGACTACTACAAATCCATAGTAAAACGATCAAGTGGTGAGTGAAGATACCCATGTGTTGTTGTTGTTGTTGTTGTCGTCTGGTGTGTCGTCGTCGTCGTCGTCGTCGTCGTCGTCGTCCCCCCCCCAGCCCATAGCAGTGATCCTGTGCCCGGGGTGGGAGAAGGCCCAGACTGTGTTTGACCGGCTGGAGGAATGCCAGACTGCCCAGTCCCTTCACCCCATGATTGCACTGGTGGGACTAGGGAAGGACGAAGCCAAGACGATCAAGATCCAGAAGAACTGTAAGCCTACTGTCTCGGGAGCTCTATTAGACTTGCTCTAGTTGAAGTCAAAGAAATTGTTTTGGGGGGGGGGTTGAATTACAACATTGGGGGGGGGCGGCGGTGGGGGTGACGGTAGCCTAGAGGTTAGAGAGGCCGGTAGCCTAGAGGTTAGAGAGGTAGCCTAGAGGTTAGAGAGGCCGGCTTGCAATAGGAAGGTCAGGAGGGCGCTTGCATGTGGCAAGGCAATTAACCCCTGTGCGTTTACTATGCAGACTGGGAAGTGTGTGTGTGTGTGTGTGTGTGTGTGTGTGTGGCTACTTGAAAAGTAGATCTTGGTTCAAAAAAGATTGGGCACCCTGGGTCTAGAGCAAAAATACCTAATTCCAACAATTGACTGTATAGTATATTGTTGGATATTTGAATGTCATTCCCTCATTCCCTAACCCTTCTGTCTCCAGGCCAGATGGTTGTGACCACTCCCTTCAGCCTGGTGCGTGTGATGGCCTTCCACGGCTGTGTCACTTGGTGCTGGACGAGGTGGATCTGCTCTACTCACAGGCCCCAGACGAGGTCAGAGAGAGAGAGAGAGACATGATTTTATGATGTTTAGAATGGAGTTCACTAAGTTAAAGAGGAACAACCGCCTGATGCAGTGGAGGACTGTCTGTCAACTAGGGCTGGGCGATATGCCCCAAAAACGTAATCATTATATATGATATATTTTTCCTATTGATCAATAACTACAATTAACATAATAATTAATTAAATTATGTTCTATGTACCTTTTGAAGGGCATTTTATGCTTATGACTGAAGCCTAAAATAACCAGCAGGTTCAAAATGTCTGAAGGCAATACCAGATAACCAAAAAGCAGTGCTTGATTACAGTTGCAGTAATAACACTTTTATCTATATATTTTTATTCATTGTCTTATTATATTGTTAAATGTGTATCTATTTATTTTCCTTCTTCTGTATTTTTTAATGCTATATGAAAAGTTCTTGGAATTGCCCCTGTTGAAATGTGCTGTACAAGTAAACTAGCCTTGCCAACACCATCTCCCCATGAGTGTTCTCTGACTGCATTGTTCCTTCTCAGATGGCCACCATTCTGCAGCACTTCCAGAAGGTGACCGACAGAAGCGAGCGGGCTTCCTGCCCCAGGCAGATCATCGCCGTGGGCAAACGCTGGAGCAGCCAGATGGTGGGGCTCCTGGCAGACCACATGATCAACCCCTGCATCATCATCACAGTGACCGAGGAGGCAGCACTTTACGGCAACGTGCACCAGGTCAGCTTAACCTTTGAGGTCGCAATAGGCAACCATGTCTTTAAACTAATGCTGTCAATCGATTAAACATTTTAATCAAGTTAATCACAATAATAGGCTGTGATTAATCACATGTTTAAAATACTAGTATTTACTTGTATTTTTGAGGGGAGATAAAGCATAAAACAAAAACAACTGCATGGCATACTGGTTAGAGGAATCTGTTATTTGTTTTACTTTATTATAACATTTCTTAGTTTTGATGATTTCTAAATAAGATTAGAATCTCTTAAATTTGCAGAGTAAAAGAGTCTCAAGCTATGCAGTCAGAATTGCACTTAACTGCCAACCTCAGACTGCACCCGTCTGTTCTCGCCTGAATTCTAGTCGGTTGACTCAAGCCCTATCGTAAGTAACTGCTCCGCCTCAAAGGTGAAAGGAAAAAACGTTGTTCCCGCCCGTTCTCGAACCAGGGACCTCCGGAGTCGGGAAGAGTTACTCTAAAACTCTTATGTCTTCGACCACTAGTTCGTTTTGTGGCGCTGTTCCGACTTTTAGTACTTCAGCAAGCGGAGAAGTAGTCTCCGAAGACTAGAAGAAGTCTGACAAATGTCTTGCTTTCAGACAGTTTTTTTCTTCAAACCCATCACTGTTATTTTCATTCTCGAATTGCTATCACAGAATACAGTATACTTTTATAGCTCCTACATAAACTAAGAAGGACACAGGTTAAAGTATACCTTTTGCTCTTGAGATCACTTTGGCCTTGTGATAGGAATGGTAGAGCGCTCGCTTAGCATGCGTGAGGTAGCGGGATCGATGCTACGCATATTAGTAGAATTTGGTAATATGAAGTATGATTAATTTGCGTTACATTTTTCTAAAGTTTACGGGTTAATCGGGAGTGTTAACACGTTAACATTGACAGCCCTATTTTAAACACTTGATGACATGTCTGTACACGATCAATTCCCAAAAGTAAATTATTTTCTTGAGCAAGAGATCCTAATAAAATGTTCTACCACCTTTTTGTGGCCGAATGTTATGATTACATCAAGTTTTCTCTGAAAAATGGTGGACATCGCAAGTCTGTAAACACAAAAGAGTGCGTTTCTGAAATTCAATGGATGCAAAATGCTCATAGAGTTGCCCGTATACATTTTTGATTATTTAAATGTTTTGTCAAAGGTATAACCACTTGAAATGCTAATGTTGCCTATGCGCAACATCGGGTGTTAAGGACTATAAATCACACATTTATGCTTAGGCTTTCATGTAAAATAATATTTTTGTGGCTCAAAGGCTGAATTAAAACACATGTGGGTATTAACTGCCTATATCTGTACAAAAAAGACAGACATGTTATCCCTTGGGAAGTCCTAATCACAGTTTCATTTCATGCAAGGCAAACTGGGTCCTGGTATCAAAGGGTTATGGGGGTAGAGGGTCTCCTCAAGACAGTTGGGTACAACTATCAAACCCCATGTGTCCTAGTGTTGTCATAAACAGACTTTATTTGGCATAATCAATTGGTGTACAGATCCCCCCAAAAATCTGCTATTCCTGGTTAAATCTTACAGTCTTCAATCACTTGAGATTATGTTTCCCTCTCATCTTTCTCCCCACAGATGATCCTGTTGTGTCTGGAATGCACAAAGATCTCAGTGCTGCTTGGTTCGTTAGACTTCAACCCTGAGGTGGTCCAGAAGACCCTCATTATCGCTAACTCTGCAGAGGAGGTCGAGCATGTCTTTAAGGTACAACACTCTCCTGTGTGAAGAGGGTTTTTTCATTTTTGCAACCTTATATTGAGAGACTGTCTATTGCAGGGGTAGTGGAAGAACCAAAAGACCATTGTTGTTATTGATGTATCACCAGTTGCCTAGTTATTATGGCTTTGTTATGCCTACCATTGAAAAGGCATTTTTTTCAGCCATTTGACCAGTGATTGTTATGCCATTTCGTATGTCTGCTCACTGTGCCGATGTCTACACGTCTCCTGAATATTGTAACAATTAGTTTGTGCCATTTTAGTTTAGCATTTACCTTTGTAAACTTAACCTTTGTAAAATCTTGTCATGCAAAATATAAATCACTATCTTGGAGAAAAAGTACTGTAGAAGTATAATAAATAAATAAATAATAATTGGTCATTAATTAATACATTTTATTTATTTATATATATATATAATCTGTATTTTATTGGATTTTTCATATTGTCACATTTGGTCAACACATTTCTCGACTCATACAACTGTAGTATAACATGATAACAATATCACAGAATAACTCTATTGGACAATTTCTCCTACATAACACTGTCACCAAACAGTAATACATGTTTTTAACTACATCTATTTGATCTTCCCTCCTTGTATCTGTCATTCAGGGTGTGACCAGCACATCTGCATTCTCCCTGAAAGCTCATGAGGGTTTAGCATTCTCCCTGAAAGCTCATGAGGGTTTAACATACCAGTTTGACTTTGTGATTGAGCAGTGGAGGAAGGACATTGGACTTGGCACTCATGTCATTCTGGGTAAATTAAATAAATTAATTATTTGACATTTAAATCTTGTCAATTTCATATTATTGATAACTTTCAAAAAACATCTCCCTGTATTTCCCCTGTATTCCCTGTATTCCTGTATTCCAGTCTGTATTTGCCCTGTATTCCAGTCTGTATTCCCCCTGTATTCCTGTATTCCAGTCACCACCAATGAGTGTCTGAAGGCCCTGGGGATCAGGGATGCTACGTGTGTCGTGCATTACGGCTTCCCAAGCTCCCCTAAACTGTTTGGCAGCCGTTTGTTCTGCATGTCTGACAACTTCCAGAACCTCTCTGACAAGGTAGGACAGACCAGCTACCCTCCACTCCTTTCACAAGCATACTGAGTTCACAGGTCTTTTATTTTAATTTTATTTTTCAGTTTTATACACAAGACAAACAAACAAACGAACTAACAAACAACAAACTGCCAGGCATACATGTCTAGTATGATTTGGTTCAAAGCAATTCCCAAAATGCAACATTGTCAGGTATTACAAGTAAAGAGTCAAATTAAAAAGTAAAAATAAAAAAGTGTACAGGCTTGCTTCACTACAGGATATAATCAAACATTTGAATAAACTTTGAGATAGTCAATAATTGGACCCCATATGTTCAAATATTTATTGGGAACTTTAGAGTTGTAGAAGCGTATTCTCTCCATCTGCATGATACTGATTAATCCGTTGAGCCATTTCTGGAAGCAGGAAGGTGGAGGTGATTTCCAATCCAATAAAATTTTCTTAGCAGCAACAATACCAGTCATTAATTCCGACCGTTCCTCAGGCGTATAGTTGGAAGCAGTCTCTGAACATCCTAATAGTGCCAGTTCAGGATCAGGGGGAATGTCCCTTCCATAGACCCTGGAAACCACCAGAATTTTTGCAAATGAGGACCGAGCCAGAAAAGATGCGCTAGAGACCCATCTGCATTTTTGCATCTGTCACACAGTGGAGAAACCGATGGATAAATTCAGTGCAATGTCTTTGAATAGTGGAGTCTATGGATGACTTTAAATTGGATCAATTTGTACCTGACATTAATTGATTGGTCGTCAGTCACCTCGATATGAAGGACCAGGCTTCCCTCAGATGGTCAGTGGATACAGATGTGCCTCACCTGGGAAACCCCATTGCCAGTGGGACCAGGGTTTCCGTTAACCGGTAATTACCGGTCTTTGTCCGATAAAATCTGTTGAAGTCAGACATATTTAAACCTCTTCGGTCATATTGTCCGGTGAAAATAACCGCTAAACACAGTAGCCCATTCGGCGGTAACCCGCCCCATCTGGCAACCCTGTCTCTCAACGGCGCGAGTACCGTAGTTTAGTCAGTTACCGTAATTTAGTTTGATCTAGACTAAATAAAACCACTGCAGTGACCGGAGTCAAGGTTATTGTTCTGCGTGTTTTGGATGTGCTAGAGCACAGTGAATGACCACCGAGGGCCGTGAGATGCGGCTAGTAAAGGACGCTAGCGGCCATCTCAACCCCGTTCATTGATTGAGCCTGCCGTGCCCGTTCCAGCCCTGAGTCGGGAGAAGTACTACGGGAGTAGTGCGCTACTATCGACAACCTGGGCTACTGGTACCATTAGATTAGGATTGATTAGATTAGGTTGACAATACCACACTACATTTGAGTTTAGGGATATCAATGTTATATATTTGTGTATGTTTTATCTTTATGTATTAAATGTTATAATTGTTTCACATTTGAGACCTGTCTTCCCCCACTCAGTTATTCAGTCGGTGTCCATCATTTTAGTCTATCTATAGTGTTAGAGTTTAATTTGTGCCACTAAGGTGAAATAGTCCACGGGTGTGTATCCCCCCCCGATACATCCTCCCCATTCTCATACTCCCGAGTCCGAGAAAGTATGATTTGACAGGCAGCTAGACTTAATGCCTTCCCAATCAGCGAGACGTGGTTATAGAAATTACGTAGTTTTATTGATAAAAAGGGTAAAACTGGAAAGAGAATATAAAAAACTTACATTACTGTCGTGAAACTATTTAACACACTTCAGTTAACGTAATGTCCGTTCATTGATCGATCGATGCAGTCCATTCAAATAGCCATCAAAAGCTAAACTAGGCATACTTAAAATTACCAATTACATACTCAAATCCCATTAATGCAATTGAAATAAACATCTTAAAGTAGCCTACAGTCGTAATTCAAAGTAGCAAAGGTGACTAGGCTGCCCAGTGTGGCGCGCGTGCAGCCCTGGACATATTATGCTATAGCGCATGCGAATCATGAAAGCCTATTGTTAAAGGAGCACAGTCTAATACTGTGCTACTGAGATGCTAACCCGCGGACTCTGGTTGACGCGCCGTGCGTTCTAGTTTGATGTGTTCTGTTGGTTATACACGATCCGTAGTCATTGGTTTGCTGCACAAAAAACCTTTATTGCGTTACGAATGTGCCACATTCCATTTGGCTTAATCACTGGTATAAAAACGATAACAACAACAAACTCAGCGCCATTGCGTTCAAACCTATTTGCCCTTCCGGGGTCAACACCTGACGATAACAACAATTGTACTACCTTATAAAGACCTGCCTCAGGTATTGTGACAGCGCCACCCCATGCCCACACAGTGAATTACCACACATATGACAGGACCATATTTGGCTCTTACACCTATATTATTATATAGTTCGCGATCTAATCGTATCGGATGAGAAATGGACATTAAATGGCCTATATAGGCTACACAACAGCTAATCACCGCGACAAACACCTATATTATATTCTAATATGATGACCGGAATTTTTCCCGTTTGTCCGACAAATTGAAATCTTCCCGGACACGTTGACCGGCACCAAATTTTTCTAACGGAAACCCTGAGTGGGACAAAGCCCTAGCGTTGGCTGCCCAGAAATAGTTACGAAATACAGGAAGGCCTAATCCTCCCTCAGTTTTTGACTTTTGCAGATGTGCTTTCGATATGCGATGAGCTTTATATCCCCAAACAAATGGAAAGATAATAGAGTCCAACTTCTTCAAAAATGCTGAAGTGAGGAAGATTGGGAGATTCTGAAATAAATAGAAAAAATCTAGGGGGCGATACCATCTTGATCGTGTTGATACGGCCTATCATAGATAAGGGCAGAACGGAGAGGAGCTCTCGAAAGCACGTCTACTATGAATGAATGAATGAATTAATTAATTAATTAATTAATCAATGAATGAATGGTCTTTATTGTCATTGCTTTAGTACAGGTACCAAACAACGAAATTTGGGAGGGGTGGCTCCCCTGGTGCTACGAAAGAAGAAAAAAAAACAAGAAGGGATATGAGCTGGTTTACATAAATAAAGGCTATGTGTTGTGCCTCCTAATCCGACACGCCCCCGTGAGCCTCGTTCTGGCGCCCCCTCCCGGCCGGATTGAGTGGGCCGGATCTCTGGCTCTGTTTGCAGCAGGTGTGGGCTATTACGTTTCAGCCCAGCTGTCCCAATCACCACCTGGACAGCCGCCTACTTAACCCTGCTACAGACGGAGATCCAACGCTTGGACATAACTTTCTGTATGGACCCCCTCTGACTACTCTCATCTGGATTTCCCTCCCTGGCTCGACCCCTGGACTCCCCTCTGGACTACTCTCTCATGGATCACTCTCCCTGGCCCGAAAAGGATCTCGGACTTTGCTCACTAGGGTAGTATCGCAGCACATAATACAACACCCTTGACCTCATACACGCACACACACATAGTATAATTACACACCCCATAACTATCGCCTGCATCACACATTATGTTTATTTTTCCACTAGTTAGTGTAGGGCCTATTTCTTTGTTTATATAATCCATAATAAATCATTATATATTCTCCTGGCCTCTGTCTCTGTTTCTCTGGGGTTCCACCACATTTGGCTTTTCCAGTTTCAAGGTGTGCATAACAGTATGTCCAAGCCATTATGAGCCAAGGTGGAACTCCAGAGAACAAGGGTGGTTCCCCGGGTATTGGGGTTCTCCCATTAGTCGTAGATTTACGCAGAGAGGTAAATAGCCATGCTACGCAACTTACCAGTCTGCAGGCCGAGCTCCAGAAGGCCTTCCCCACGGTCCAAGGCCAGATAGCCGTACTGGAGAATACCACCCGTGCCACCGTCGGGGCTGTAAATAGTCTCGAGACGAAGATGGACGCCCTGTCCGGGTCTCTCGCCTCCATCCAGCGTTCTCTGGACCTTATCGCCGCTGGCAGCAGACCACCCCCTGACACGAGTTCCATATCTGGGCAGATGACTAATCCCCCGGTCGATCCTGTGAACCCCGTTTCGCTCTATCCTCCTGTCGCTCACTGGGAACCCAGGTTAGTCAGCCCCGCTCCATTCCATGGTGACTTTGATTGTTGTCGGGGTTTTCTGACCCAGTGCGAATTAGTATTTACGCACCAGCCTTCCAAGTACTCCTCCGACGGGGCCAAGGTAGCGTTTATCATGTCTCTACTCGCTGACAAAGCGCTCAAATGGGCCATAGCCGCTGTCGGGAGCAGTTCAAGATACTCCACGGATTACCCCCTGTTTAAAGCGGAGTTCCGGTTCGTGTTCGACCACCCCCAGGACGGGCAGGATGTAACCAGCCGCTTGTTAGCCATCTCCCAGGGTTCCCGCTCTGTAGCCGAGTACATGGTCGAGTTCCGTACTCTAGCCACGGAGACAGGCTGGAATGACGGAGCCCTCCTCAGCCTTTTCCACAAGGGGTTACATGATTCCATCAAGGACCTGTTGGTGCGCGACGATCCCGGCACCCTTAATGAGCTGATTACCCTGGCCCTTAGGATGGATGCACGCCTCCAGGTACGACGCACCGACCGCGTCCAGCGAGCTGTCACGCGCCCCACTACCGATCGCGCCGGAACGACCCCGCCCCCTTCTCTGCCCATGCTGCCTCCTCTCGTGGCTACTTCCGGGGCTGGGGAGCCCATGGAGATCGGCCGCTCTCGGCTCTCGCGAGAGGAGCGAGAACGGAGGCTTCTCAACAAGCAGTGCCTGTACTGCGGCAAGGAGGGGCACATCATCCGGGCGTGTCCTGTCCGGCCAAAAGACCCAGCTCACCAGTAGGGGGCATACTGGTGAGCAACACCTCTCTCTCTCAGCCCCAGGTCACCCCCAGTCGCCTATTCCCTGCCACTCTCACCTGGGGGAAGGACACCCTGTCTGTCAGCGCCCTCATCGACTCCGGGGCTGATGGTTGTCTAATCGATGAAAACTTAGTCCACCAGGCGGGCATCCCCCTAGTCCTTCTAGACCGCCCCATCATGCCTAGGGCCATTGATGGCCGTTCCCTAGGAACTATCACCCACACCACTGGGCTTATATCTCTTACGATCTCTGGGAATCATACCGAGGAGATCCGGTTCTTTGTCCTTCAGATCCCCACGTCTCCCCTGGTGCTGGGTAGACCCTGGCTCGAGAGACATGAACCTCACATCTCCTGGGCTTCGGGCCAGATCCTAGGCTGGAGAGGTACGTGTTACGCCTCCTGCCTTCGCTCCGCCCTGTCTCCCTCTAGCGACCCCAAGTCTAAGATCACTCCGCCTGACCTCACCGGGGTTCCTCACATCTACCACGACCTAGCCCAGGTGTTCAGCAAGGACGAGGCACTCTCCCTTCCACCCCATCGCCCATATGACTGTCCTATAGACCTCCTGCCTGGTGCCACCCTTCCTAAAGGTAGACTTTACAGCCTCTCACTCCCTGAAAAGGAGGCGATGCGTAACTACATTACGGAGTCCATCAACTCTGGTATCATCCAGCCCTCCTCCTCTCCCCTCGCGGCTGGATTCTTCTTCGTATCCAAGAAGGACGGTGGGCTCAGACCTTGCATTGATTTTCGGGCTCTGAATGACATTTCTGTAAAGAACCGTTATCCCCTTCCCCTCATTAGCTCCACCTTCGAACCCCTCACCCATGCCAAGGTATTCACCAAGCTGGACCTACGTAACGCCTACCATCTAGTCCGCATCAGGGAGGGGGACGAGTGGAAGACCGGGTTTAACACCCACCTCGGCCATTTTGAATACCGCGTCATGCCTTTTGGTCTATCTAATGCCCCTGCTATTTTCCAGGCCCTGGTCAACGATGTCCTTCGGGACATGTTAAACATTTTTGTTGTTGTGTACCTTGACGACATTCTTATTTTTTCTCGGTCCGTGGAGGAGCACCACCAGCACGTCCGGCTAGTCCTGCAGAGGCTCCTGGAGAACCGCTTATTCGTGAAGGGGGAGAAGTGCGTTTTCCACACCAGCTCGGTCACCTACCTGGGTAATGTGGTGGAGGACGGACAGATGCGGGCGGACCCTGCCAAGGTCAAGGCCGTTGTGGAGTGGCCTCAGCCCACGGACCGGACCCAACTTAGACGCTTCCTGGGGTTCGCGGGATTTGTGAGGCGGTTCATTAAAGGGTTCAGCCAGGTCGCAGCGCCGCTCACTGCGCTTACCTCCACCTCACGGCCCTTCTGCTGGACCGCCGCTGCTGAGACCGCTTTCGGCACACTAAAACACCTGTTCTCCTCCGCGCCAGTGCTGATCCACCCCGACCCCGAGAGACAGTTCATCGTAGAGGTAGATGCTTCGGACACGGGGATCGGGGGGGTCCTCTCTCAACGGTCGGGGGAGGACCAGAAGATACACCCTTGCGCCTACTTCTCTCGGCGCTACGAACCCGCGGCCCAAAATTACGACGTGGGCAACAAGGAGCTGCTGGCGGTTCACGAGGCCCTGAGGGAGTGGAGACACTGGCTGGAGGGAGCCAAACTACCGTTCCTGGTGTGGTCTGACCATAGGAACCTCACTTACCTTGGGTCCGCCAAGAGGCTCAACTCTCGACAAGCCCGCTGGGCTCTTTTTTTTAGTCGTTTCGACTTCACCCTTACCTACCGTCCCGGCTCCAAGAACGTCAAAGCTGATGCTCTCTCCCGCCAGTTCCCCAAGGCGGATTCGGGTGTCGCTGAGGGGCGAGATACCATCCTGTCCCCGTCCCGGGTGGTGGGGTTCGTGACCTGGCCCGTCGAGGCTTTGGTGAGACAGGCTCAGCGGGCCGAACCAGACCCTAGGACCGGACCCCCTAACCGTTTGTTTGTGCCTACAGCTGTCCGAGCCAGGGTGTTGGAGTGGGGCCACTCCAGCTGCTTCGCTTGCCACCCCGGCGAGCGGCGGACGGCGGCATTCATCGGGAGGAGGTTCTGGTGGCCCAATCTCAGGGGGGACACCAGGGAGTTTGTGGCCGCCTGTACGGTGTGCGCCCGTAGTAAGGCCTCCCATCGGCCTCCTGCGGGTCTCCTGCAGCCTCTCCCGGTGCCCAGCCGACCGTGGTCGCACATCGCCGTGGACTTTGTTACTGGGCTCCCTGTCTCCCAGGGGTGCGACACCATTCTCACCATCGTGGACCGGTTCTCCAAGGCGGTCCACTTCGTTCCCCTCCCGAAACTGCCCACAGCGGCCGAGACGGCGGACCTCCTAACTCTCCACGTCGTACGCCTCCACGGGATCCCCTCGGATGTGGTTTCTGACCGGGGCCCCCAGTTCGTCTCCAAGGTCTGGCGGGCCTTCTGCAGAGGCATTGGGGCCACCACCAGTCTCACCTCCGGGTACCACCCTCAGTCCAATGGGCAGGCCGAGCGGGCCAACCAGGCTCTGGAAGCCGCTCTCCGATGTGTCTCCGCCCACAATCCCTCCTCCTGGGCGAAATACCTGCCGTGGGTGGAGTACTCCCTCAACACTATGGAGAGCGCCGCCACTGGTATGTCCCCATTCGAATGTTCCCTGGGTTACCAACCCCCTCTGTTTCCCCAACAGGAGCTGGAGGTGGCGGTCCCAACCACCAGGGCCCATCTCCGCCGGTGTCGCAACGTGTGGAGGACCGCCAGGGCGGCGTTGCTCCGCGCCACCGAGCGCGCCCGGCGGAGCGCGAACCGGCGGAGGGTGCCGGCCCCTGACTACCAGCCAGGTCAGAGGGTTTGGCTGTTGGCCCGGGACCTGCCCCTCCAGACCTCCCAAACCTCCACCCGGAAACTCAACCCCCGGTACGTTGGTCCCTATCCCGTGGACCGTATCGTCAACCCCACGGCGGTACGTTTGACCCTTCCTCCCTCCCTCAAAATTCACCCGGTGTTCCATGTCTCCCAGCTTAAACCTGTGGCCGCCAGCCCTTTGTCTTCCCCCAGCCCGGCTCCTCCGCCGCCCCGTGTCCTGGATGATGGGGACCCGGTATGGACGGTAAACAAACTACTGGAGGTCCGCCGCCGGGGTCGCGGGTTTCAATACCTAGTGGACTGGGTTGGCTACGGGCCCGAGGACCGGACTTGGGTGCCTGCGTCCTATCTCGCCGACCCGTCCTTATTGGAGGATTTCTACCGAGCCAACCCCGGGGCCCTGGGTCCGTCGTCCGGTGCCTCCCCTGAGGAAGGGGGTACTGTTGTGCCTCCTAATCCGACACGCCCCCGTGAGCCTCGTTCTGGCGCCCCCTCCCGGCCGGATTGAGTGGGCCGGATCTCTGGCTCTGTTTGCAGCAGGTGTGGGCTATTACGTTTCAGCCCAGCTGTCCCAATCACCACCTGGACAGCCGCCTACTTAACCCTGCTACAGACGGAGATCCAACGCTTGGACATAACTTTCTGTATGGACCCCCTCTGACTACTCTCATCTGGATTTCCCTCCCTGGCTCGACCCCTGGACTCCCCTCTGGACTACTCTCTCATGGATCACTCTCCCTGGCCCGAAAAGGATCTCGGACTTTGCTCACTAGGGTAGTATCGCAGCACATAATACAACACCCTTGACCTCATACACGCACACACACATAGTATAATTACACACCCCATAACTATCGCCTGCATCACACATTATGTTTATTTTTCCACTAGTTAGTGTAGGGCCTATTTCTTTGTTTATATAATCCATAATAAATCATTATATATTCTCCTGGCCTCTGTCTCTGTTTCTCTGGGGTTCCACCACATTTGGCTTTTCCAGTTTCAAGGTGTGCATAACACTATGTACACTATCCACTATACTATACAGATAAAACGACTAGGGTTGTCATATTGCACATAGTGTTATTGCACATTCATTTAAAGCAGGGGTGCTCATTACGTCGATCGCGATCGACCGGTCGATCGCGAAGGTAGTGAGGGTAGATCACACAGCATTGATTTTTTTTTTTTTTGAAAAGTAGCCGGGGACGCCTCCCGTCTGGACCACACAGGAGAGGGCATCACTCAGCCCCGCGCCGCCTCACAACACACACACAGACAAGCACACACACACACACACACACACACACACAGACAGACACAGACAGACACAAGCACACACACATGCACACACAGACAGACAGACACACACACACACACACACACACACACAGACAGACAGACACACACACACTCCGCCGCCCGGAGACGTCGATGGCACCTGGCTTGGCACTGGCCAGTCTGGTGTAAACCACTCAGAGCTCCTGAGTTAATGTTAATGTTAATGGACTACCAGTGTGAATATTTGTTATATAGTTTAATAAATCTCTTCTTTGATTTTGAAACAGTGTAGCGTGGCCTTAATTTGTTATTATTACAGTACATTTTTGTGTTCGCAGCAATGGCAAAATGTTTTATTTGGTTGGTAGATCTTGTTGAGCTGGTAATTTGAAAAGTAGCTCACAAGCCTAAAAAGTGTGAGCACCCCTGATTTAAAGTGTTGCAGTTTGCAGGCTTGAAATGTACACATTTGTGCCTCAGCACTACACCTGGGGTGGGTATCAATGATTGACGATCAATAATTGATTGATACGGATCTTGGTCGATCACAAAATATTTTGCTCGATAATCATTAATAAATTGAGTGGAAATTAGTTTGTCCACGTTATGTGTGAGAAATTAACTTTGCATTTGCCTTCGCATTGAATTTCGCAACGCAGTACGGCATGATGCAAGTTACGCCGCTCATTGCAAACACTGCGCAGTGACATATAAATACAACACGACGACGACCCCGATGAAATACCACCTGCAAACAGTACATCCGACCCTGATTGCTCCTTCGCTACCTTCTCAGCCCTCCATCACGTCTCATCTAATACGCGGGAGGTGTGATGCACAACGAGAAGAGAAAGTAACGATGGCCATCTGCAAATTAATCGAAACAGATATTCTGCCGCTCAGTTTTGTCGAGGGTAGAGGATTTCGTGCGCTCATGCAAATAGTCGAGCCAGCATATCCTATTCCATCGCGACGTTCCATAACCAGGGGCATAGAAATCAAGAATAAAGTTTTTTCCCCAAGGAAAACATGCTTTTTTTTTTTTTTCTTCAACAGGACAAGAAGGGTGCATCCCACCCCCTGAAGTCAGTCCTGCTGCTGTCTGAGAGGAACGCCTGTCACGTCATCGCGGTCCTGATGGCATCGCTGCCTCCCGAGCTGCTCCACTTCGCCCAGGGGGTCCTGCAGGCCAAGGAGGAGCAGAAGACTGACAGGCCCTTCTGCAGCTACCTCAAGAGCTTCGGCTTCTGCAAGTCAATGTTTAGAATACGGACGGATTTACCTAAAATGTACTTGATTTGACATTAATGATCTGCTAACATGCAACAGTAATTAGCTGAACCCTGGATTCGGCTATTTTGCTCGTAGGTATGCGTCTGAAGAAAGGTGAAGTGGAACTGAATTCTGTAATGCTTAATGACTTTCTTTCTGTTGCAGGGACAGTAGTGTTTGTCCTTATCGACACAGCATCAGCCCCAAGCAGGACCGCCCACTTCATCAAGACTCAGGAACTATAGTGGTGAATCAAAGTTTATGATTTTTTGACTATGGTCCAAATGAGTATATTATATGGGTGGTAGTGGGTGCTTGTCTATCTTCCACAATGAGATGAACCTCTAACTGTAACATGCCTATCTGTGTATGTACACTCACTCAATAGTTCCCTTTTTACCTGTTTGTCATCCAAGGTTTTGCCCTTGCACATCAAGACCGCTTCCCTCTATTATGGCCGCATTGTGAGCAACAAAGACGACTGTTACGAGAGCCTGGCTGCAGAGATGGTCTCTCACTACGCCAAGGAGAAGCTGTGTGCCAAGGAGGTGCTAGAGGGAGGCCTCTATGGAGTACAAGAGGAAGAAGCCTATCATAGGTCAGGAACCCCCCCCCCCCCCACCAAACACAACATGAATACAACATTTCAGCTATGAAACAACAATGTTCTCAATGTCTTTCTTTCTTTCTTAATTCTTTTTATTGATTTTTTAGACATGAACATAGACAATACACATTATCGATTGGGGTGATCGGGTGAGCTGGTTCAGATTAGACATGAATAACAGCATGTAGGCAGCATTACACAAATAAATATATATATATATAAACAGTAACAACAATGGAGAGCCAAAACGCGACTCCATGGCATCTCATCATGTTCTCAATGTCAACAATCGGGTGACATTAGAGAGAAGTCCCGTTTGAGTGTGTTTTTTTGAGGCGGCTCCTCTGAGAGACTTAACCGTCTCCCCGCTCTGACGTTCATCTCTGTCAGAGTGCGGGTGACCTCGGTGCCAGAGGCGGCCGGGTGTCTGTTCTCCAGCGTGACGGTGGCGTTCCTGGACGAGGGGCGCGAGCAGGAGACCAAGGTCCACCAGCTGCTGCAGCTGCCTGCTCAGTTCCACAGCCTGCCTCCCCAGGCCGTGGAGATAGTTGTGTGCCGGGCCAAGCCCATCGACGCTGAGGTGGACTGGAACCCCAAGGTCAGTACAGTCACAGGACTCGAGTATCACGATTCACAAATCTATGTACAAAAGAGACAGAGATGTCAAATGAGATGAGCAGACTGAGCAGACTAGCTAGTTAGCTTGCTAGTTCTTTGACACTATTCACACCATGGAACTATAATCAGACACTTTCTAGTCACAATAATAACGACCAATTTGAACCAACGTTCTCTGTCAGAACAGTCCGCAATTATATTTGCTAACTATATTTTCAACTTGCTTACTTTCATCTGCAGACATCTCACCCTGCAAAAACTCTCTGGCATTGCGCCTGCACAGTCGCGCAAAAATCTTTATATTCTCCAGCGTTGGCCTTGTGGTCGACCAGGTGCCCGCGGGCACCGTGTTGGCTACCCCTGCTGTAGAAGAACATCATACAATGACATTCCAAGGGTGTAACTTACCCGCTCTGGGCTCACCATCTCTCCTTTGAGCAGGTCACGAGAGCCATCAGTCAGAAGATCAAAGGCCTGCATCACCAAGCCAAGGTCGTTCTGTGTCTGGGAAACACAGTCTTTGTTGATCCCATGGTAGGCTTTACATTACACTTAGCACTATAGCAACTTGATAACCCAGAGTTATCTCTACTTCATTTTAAAGTCAACTGAACTCCTGGCCTAACCCTTGTGTGGCATGTCTGTAGGTGAGAACCACCCGTCTGCCTGGCCTGAAGATGTCCATTAACGAGATCAACGTCCACGCCGAGATCCTGAACACGGGCACCAGCAACCTGCACCACCTAGACCTGCTGAAGGAGCTCTGCCGGGGGGCTGTGCCCGCCGGCGCTGGGGAGGTCACTCACAGCCTGGGGTGAGCGATGAGGCTTCCAGCACCACACACACCAGACATCCTAATGACCTCCTAACACGTCAGGGGACCCGTGGCATTTTCGTTTCTATATGATAGAGAGATTTGTCGTTCTCAATCTCAACCTAGTTCCCCAATAGTTGCTGAGAGCACTTCACTGGCTCCCCATTAATAGTGTGTGTGTGTGTGTGTGTGTGTGTGTGTGTGTGTGTGTGTGTCATGTAAGGCCGGAGGGCTCTGAGGTGACTCTGGAGGACAGGATGCAGGCTGCCGAGGAGACCCTGGCCCACCGGATGAGAGCAGCCATGGAGAGCCTGCACTGTCACCAGGAGGTCCTGACAGACCCACCCACCCAGGCCCTGACAGACCTACCCCAGGCCCTAACAGACCCACCCCAGGTCCTGACAGACCCACCCACCCAGGCCCTGACAGACCTACCCCAGGCCCTAACAGACCCACCCCAGGTCCTGACAGACCCACCCCAAGTCCTGACAGACCCACCCCAGGTCCTGACAGACCCACCCACCCAGGTCCTGACAAACCCACCCACCCAGGTCCTGACAAACCCACCCACCCAGGTCCTGACAGACCCAGCCCAGGTCCTGACAGAGGTCCTGGCTTCCCCAGAGCCATGCGAGGCCCCAGTACCTGTCGCAACACAACCAAAGATGCAACAGTGGAACATAGCCAACCTGAAAAACGCCACTGAAACACTGAGGTTTGTTTCTTCTTCTTGCCCAGAGAGAAGGGGCTTCAAAAACTGACACTAAGGGCTAGATTTCACTGGCTGCGTCAACCTCGGCGGCCATGTTAATGGGTTGGAGCAGCCATACAGCCCATGTTAATGGGTTGGAGCAGCCATACAGCCCATGTTAATGGGTTGGAGCAGCCATACAGCCCATGTTAATGGGTTAGAGCAGCCATACGGGCCCACCTGAAAATTATCGTACCAGCAACATACACTACAGTAGTGGTCACCAACCCGTCGATCGCGATCGACTGGTAGATCTTTGAGACTTTCCCTGTAGATCTTTGATTGATAAATAAAACATTAAAAAAAAATATATATAATAATACACAAAGATACCTCTCTCTCTCTCTCTCTCTCTCTCTCTAGCAAACTGTTGTGTCGCAAATGCTGCATGAAAGTGACCAATCAGATAAGAGAATAGTACTGCTATGTGACTCGCAAAAAAAACATTTGTCAAAATGGTTTTCCAGGATTCTACAACAAAGGAGGATTTCTTCACTCTTTTGCACTTAAAGGAGAAAACGAGGGGTGTGGATATTTACAATGAGTTCAAAAAATATGTCAGTGAAAATGACATACCCATTCATAAACTAGTGGCGATTACTACTGACGGGGCCCCAGCAATGGGCAATGGATTTATTGGACTGTGTCGTAATGACCCTGATTTTCTCTCCTTCGTCAATTATCACTGTGTGATCCATCAGCAGGCCTTGGCTGGTAAGGTGTTGGACTTTTCCCATGTAATGACACTGGTGGTGAAACTAGTCAACTCGATTCGAGCGAAAGCGCTTCAGCACCGCTTATTCAAAGCGTTATTGGACGAGCTCGACGCTGCTTACGGAGACCTGCTTCTCCATGCTGATGTGCGGTGGTTGAGTCGCGGCAAAGTGCTGCAGCGATTTGTCGACTTGCTGCCCGAGATCAAGACGTTCCTGTCGACAAGACAAGTGGTAGTAAATATTTTCATAGGCAAAGGACTTAAATTGGTGTGGAAAGTCAGATCTTTACCTTTTCTTTTTACTGTTTCCCCCTGCTTTTATATTCATTCTATGCATGTATATGTTTTTATATATGTTTTTATTCACTTTATGTTCTTATTCCTGTTGTAAAGCACTTTGAGCTGCATTTCTTGTATGAAAGGTGCTATATAAATAAAGCTTTACTTACTTAGGCCTACTTACTTACAAGGAACGAGGAGCACAAGGAACTGGCAGACGATGCGTGGCTACTGGACCTGGGGTTCCTGACAGACATAACCGCAAAACTGAACGCACTCAACTACGAGCTGCAGGGAAAAGACCGACACCTTCCCCACATGATAAGCGCAGTAAATGGGTTCAAGGCCAAGCTCGGTGTTTGGACCACACACACCTAAAGAATGGGAGGCTGACACACTTTCCCAACCTGGAGAAAATGGCACAGGCCTTGGAAGACAATGATGCTTTTCACCCTGAGCAGTACTGTGCTCCCCTGGACAAACTGGCAACAGAGTTCAATCGGCGTTTTGGTGAGTTAGATGTCATGGGAGATATTGCTGCATTTGTCTCAAACCCATTTGTGCCCATTGATATAGAGCAGGTAGCAGCCAAATTCCAGCAAGTATTTACTTTGCCAAGTGGAGTTGACATGGAGATGGTTGATTTACAAAATGACATAGAGCCAGGGCTTAAAGTACTCCGGCACAGTGCCGGATTTCCGGCGCGGGGGAATTAAAAATAAATAAATATATATATATATATCACACGCTATTGGTTTACATCGTAATTTAAAGAGTCATCTTCAGCAAAGAGACAGTTCCGCCTACCAATGGTATCACATTGCTCAAGCCAACCAACGACTTCTAGCCAATCGGAGGCAGAGTATTGGGGCGGGCCTTAATAAGTTTGAATGAGTGTAATGTGAGCTTGTAGAGACGTTCGCTTTTAGCAGCCCGCTATCTCGCTAACTTTAGTCTATTAAAATGGAAGCCAAGTTTCTCAAAACTGGCGAAGACACAGCTATATTAGAACGAGGAGTAAGAAATAAATGGCGCTGGGCATGGATAGAGGAGAGTAGTGGTGACGGGAAGCCTTATGGGACGTGGTGCCTCAAACTGAGGGAGCCGGGTGCTTGTTTCTGTACGCCGTGCTCGAAGAGACTCCTCTACGGCAGCAGTGGGAAGAAGGTGATCGCTCGACACGCCTCAGATCCCGGTCACCAAGCATCGGTTCGAGCACTCGCTCACACAACAACCTTGCCGGGAGCGACGGCTACAGGTACCACTTCATCTTCAATGACCGACCGTGTTTGCGAGCAAAAGATCCGAGTGTGTGCGTTTATAGCCGAACATGATCTGTCTTTCACAGTGGCTCAGCCACTCGTCGATTTGTGTAAGACGCTATCACAAGATAAAAATGCACTGACAAAGCTGTCCATTTCCAACCAGCACGCCAGCTATTTAAACACACATGGCCTTGCCCAAAAACGGCTATGTGAAAAGCTAAAAAAAGCTACATTTTCAATGAATATCGACGAAGCTACAAATCTTAACATGGACAAAATCCTCAATGTCCTTGTTCGTTTTTTTGATGATGATCTGGCCAAGGTAACAACACAACACCTAGCGAGCAGGAAAGTAAACATCGCCAACTCCTCAGCCCTCATGCAGGAGCTCAAAGATATCCTGGAGTCCAATGGTCTTGACTGGTCACTAGTCATCAGTATTCTGCTTGACAACTGTGCAGTGATGAGAGGAAAGAAGACTGGACTGGAGACACAAGCA
This sequence comes from Nansenia antarctica, assembly GCF_963989245.1. Lineage (NCBI taxonomy): Eukaryota > Metazoa > Chordata > Actinopteri > Argentiniformes > Microstomatidae > Nansenia > Nansenia antarctica. The sequence continues at coordinate 12,387,976 of NC_137679.1, read as the reverse complement.
AGGAAGGAGAACCCTAACCTGCTCGACATATGTGGAGATACAGTTCACATGGTGAACAATGCCGCCAAGGCCATGATGAGCCCATTTACCTCTGAGGTGGAAGGATTCTGCAATGACATCTATTATGATATAGAAAAGTCCTCAAAACAGAAGGAGATCTTTGCAGAGTTCCGGTCTCTTCTTCATCAACCAGCCAAGAGCTTAATCAGGCCCATCGGCAACCGCTTTCTACAGATCCTGGAGGTGTGTATAATGAGGGGTGAAAGCAACAAAAATGTAGGCTATTCATAAAAAAGATTTTAATATTAATTAATGTGTATTACTTCCACCCCTCATAGGTGTGCAACAGGTTACATGAACTTATGGATGTACTAGTGTTGCACTACTACCATCATGTGTTGGATCCAAATGAAGAGCATAAATACAGGTAATGCAAATTATGTTAGTGTTAAATGAACAGTTCACTGTTAATGATTTGTACTGTATTGCTTGTGTTAATCTGTAGTTAATGGTGTAGAGACTAGATTTCGGATAATCAATTGCTAAAATAAAAAGATAATCATTTGCTAAAAATGTAATATAAAATTCATGAATTAGTTAAATTAGTATGTAACATGAGCATCAACATGAGCATTGCAATTTCCTTACCGGAGAATACGTTTTCAGTTTCGGCCTATTTTCCTGGTTTTTAACTATAGCCTATCCAAGGCCATTGACATTGACAATTTATTTGAGTTAACAGGTTGAGTTTTAATCTGTAATCCACAATGAAACAAAATCCGTGTGTGTGTGTGTGTGTGTGTGTGTGTGTGTGTGTGTTTGTGTGTACTGCAGATGGCTTCTTAACCAAGTGTTTGAAAGGCATGCACTAACATTTGAGGAAAGGGCCAGAGTAGATGTTCTTCAACAAGAACAAGCGTCAGCGTCCCGAATGAGAACAGCAGAGAATCAGAACCGGAAGGCACGGATCTCTGTGCTCTTCTTGGAGTTTGATAGGTTGACAGCCTTGATTGACATGTTCAGAGGTATATTACAAGTAGGCTAACTCGAGTGGCAATAGCTGTACATGAGCGCACAACCCTGACTGATGTTTTATTCCTCTCAATCCAACAAGAACAGAGTAACAATGACTGCTAGTGTAACATATTATATGTGTCAAACCTTTTGATTGGTAGTGAATATATTTAAATGTTCTGTCATGTAATTGCTTTTTAATTCTTCTTCTTATTATTATTATTCTTATGTTGTCTGTATGCACCAACAACCATAGCAAATTCCTTGTATGTGAAAACCTACTTGGCGAATAAAGTCATTCTGATTCTGATTCTGATATTTTGTACTTTGTTTGCAGGTGTCCTTCCAACCTTTCAGGGATTTCTGAAATAACTGCAGCATGAGAAACCCCTGGTGCACTTGCTGCATGTGGAGATGGTGGCCCTGGTCAGAGAACTGCTGTCCAATTTCATGATGCCCTCCGCCATCCCACTGAGTGCAAAGAGGCTAGTCAAAGTTGATGTCCAGAGTCGAGACTTGCAACTGTCTGACAAAAGGCTGTTTGTCGGCACACATTGCTACTCTGCACTGAACAAGGCTCGTGTCGAGGGGAAGATATGGGTTAACAATCTCTACAGCTCTCTCAGAGAAGGTTATATGAAGGCAGCAGATTTCCTTCTTAAAAAGCTTCCTCTCGACAACCACATCATCACTGCACTCTCGGCTTTGACTCCTTCTTTGATTCAAGATGAATCTGTCTGTGGGGCTTTCATCACATTAGGCAAGGCCTTGCCTAATGTACTGTAGTTGAACCAGAGGAGATTGGTCAACTAGATGAAGAGGTACGGGCATACCAAATAGATGTGGACCTGGTAGCTCGTGGCCAGAGTTACATTGAGGAAGAAAGTCGACTTGATGGAGTAGACTGGTGGAGTGGAATCCTGAGAGATGCGAAATTTCCTACTCTGGGTAAGCTGGTCAAAGCCCTTCTCAGCATCTTCACTGGCCCCCTGGTTGAGGGATCCTTCAATCTCATGGATGACATCCTTGAAGCAGACAGATGCTCAATGAATGTGGAGACTTACGAGAGTCTTGCAATTGTCAAATCTGCAATTAAAGCAAGGGAGTGGACAGCCTCAACGATGATGATAGACCCGCCATTGAGGAGGTCCTGCCTGGCGTCATATCAAACATATCAGCTGCACCTGAATAAGAAGAAAGAGAGGGAAGAGGCACTAAAGAAGAGAAAGCTGACAGATGCAGCAAGGGTTCTGGCTTCAGTGAGAGTAAACAAACTAGTGCACCAGGCCAGGAATATGGCTGCACAACCCAAAGCCTCCACTGCACCACACACTGCCTCCACTGGACCACCCAAAGCCTTCACTGCCTCCACTGGACCACCCAAAGCCTTCACTGCCTCCACTGGACCACCCAAAGCCTTCACTGCCTCCACTGGACCACCCAAAGCCTTCACTGCCTCCACTGGACCACCCAAAGCCTTCACTGCCTCCACTGGACCTCCCAAAGCCTCCACTGGACCACCCAAAGCCTTCACTGCCTCCACTGGACCTCCCAAAGCCTTCACTGGACCTCCCAAAGCCTCCACTGGACCTCCCAAAGCCTCCACTGCCTCCACTGGACCTCCCAAAGCCTTCACTGCCTCCACTGGACCTCCCAAAGCCTTCACTGGACCACCCAAAGCACTCAAATCCTCCACTGCACCACCTAAAGCTTTCTTTGGACCACCCAAAGCACTAAAATCCTCCACTGCACCACCTAAAGCCTTCACTGGACCACCCAAAGCACTCAAACCCTCCACTGCACCACCCACTGCCTCCACTGCACCACTCAAAGCGTCCTCTGTCTCCCCTGGAACACTTAATGCCTTGAAAAGGAGTGTCTCGGAGAAATTGCAGGGCTTTGTTTATGACCCAAAAAGAAGGAGAATATAAGTGATAGTGGCTTAAGTAATCAGTTTGTTCTTTTAAAGACATGTATATATTTTATTCTGTATTGTTATAGTGATAGTGGCTTAATAAGTAATCAGTTTGTTCTTTTAAAGACATGTATATATGTTATTCTGTATTGTTATAGTGATAGTGGCTTAATAAGTGATGCAATCAGTTTGGCCTTAAGTGATTTAATCAGTTTGTTCTTTTAAAGACATCTAAATATATTATTTTATTTTGTATTGAGTATAAAACAGTATTAATGCATTTTAACATTGAGACATATATGTTGTATTGACTATTAAATAGTATTAATGCATTTAAACATTGAGACAAGAAGCTGTCTTCTGTACCCGCTCTCCCAATATCTCAAACTGTGACCCCCCTCCCCAAGAAAAAGTTTCAGGCACAGGATTTTTTCCCACTTTAAGCCCTGCATAGAGCTGAAAGCCAGGTCAAGGGACAGTGACTTTTGGGGACTTGTCAGCAGAGAGAAGTTTCCTCTTCTCACTGCATGTGCACTAAGAGTGAGTGCCTACTTTGGATCCACATATCTCTGTGAAATGTCATTTTCACAGATGAAAATAATCAAATCAAAGTACAGGAGCCGCCTTACTGACAGACACCTCACAGACTGTCTCAGACTGGCAGTCAGTAGCTATGAGCCAAACTACAAAGCACTTGTAGACAGTATCCAGTCACAACCATCACACTGACTTGAGTGAGTAACATGACTGTTTCGATGTGAAAAGTAATGCTGCATAAGATGACTGCACTTAGCACTGACTGAGACACAAGTACACATTACAGTTCTACTTTATAAAATACTATACTTGTAAATATGTTTGTCAATGTTAATAATATGAGAAAGTACACATTAGTTTTACTTTTGTTTTGATGTGAAAAGTGATGCTGCATAAGATGACTGCACTTAGCACTGACTGAGAAAGTACACATTACAGTTCTACTTTATAAAATGCTAATTGTAAATATGTTTGTCAATGTTAATAAGTAAGAATAATAATTAAGTCAGTCAAGTGTCAAAATGTCAAGAATGTCAGCTAACGTTACTATGAACAAAATGATTTTATCATACATTCCTCCATTCCATCATTCCATGCCTTTATGTTTTTGTGTTGTAATGAAATGACATAATCAAACTTTGAATTGAATTTCAGTTATGTACAATTCTTAAAGCAAGACAGCTGCCTGATATGCTTGATACAGTCTTTTTTTTTTGTTGCATCAATTTTAATGTTGGACCAATGCATTGCATCTAATTAAAATACAGGCAAATAAACGTCATTAAGTTTAAAGTACTATCTTGGCTGTCTTTTTCTCTCAACGCTTCAATAGGTAGATCTTGCCTTCACCAAGGCCGAGGTCAGGGATCTTGGGCTTAAAAAGGTTGGTGACCACTGCACTACAGTTTCAATGTCTACCTCTATAAATACGTCTTCTTCTTTTTTTTTACACTTTCGCTAAAAGCCCTGTAGGTACTATTATACTATAGTAGGTGTTCCTGAGGTAATTAAGTACTCTTGCTCTGAAAGAGGGTAAACAAACACGACATGACTGTTTTCTGCTTGTAACCATTTCCCTTTTCGCTCATTAAGGATGGATGACAGCAGACTGAACCCAGAACAATTTATAATGAAGTGAAATTAAACAGGATATTATTGACGGCCATTATCAAAGGCAAACTCAATGTACAAAGATAAGGCTGGCTGTAGCAGCTCTGCAGTAGAGCCGCAGTAGAAACACTTCCAGTAGTGAAGACGCGACAAAGTGCAGCAGCACTTCTGCCACGCACACGCGACTCTATGTGCTGCGACAAATAAAAAGTTATGTTTGGTTAAACAATGTTTGATTGTTGTGCTTTCTCTCACTACTCTATGCAACTTTACCCCATGACGCGTTTGAGTGCTTTTAGAGTTTGTATGGGAAGTGTGAGTAGTGAACTACTGGTCATGTCCTCTCTGTGGTGCCTTGATCTCACATCTACATGTGATGTTCACCAGATTGTTGTTGTCTTGCAGGAATACTGGCCTGAAAGGATTGTCTCCCAAAGAATGGATTTCCGCAGTCCAACCCCCATGTGAAAATGGTATGAAAACATAATTGTTTGCATGCAACCCTGCTTTCAAATCAATGTCTCTCTCTCTCTCTCTGGCGTTTTTATTGTGGTGAGCTATGAGCCACATATTTATTTCTGCCATATTATTAAATATTTTAGCTTGAAATGATGCCCAGTCAAACTGATCGACAATATCCACTTAAATGTATGCCTAGTCTACCGTGCTGTTTTTTAATTTAGTTTTATTGACGACTATGAGGGCTGTCTTATCACTGAATATTATATGTCCTATTTAGGTAATTTGATGGAGGGCAAGCAGGTCATAAATGTTGAGAAAGCCTTTGCAGAGGACTCTGTAAAAAGGTACTTCAATATTTGTTTGCCTATTTCAGAATACCAAGTTATATTTAGTCTGTATATCATGGGTAAACTGTGTGCATGTCTTTGTCAGTTTCCACCCACAGATAAAGTGGTTTCAGAGAGACGACCGAGTCGTTCTGAGAGTACTGCTGCTCAACTCTGTGGAACAGAGATGTGAATTCTCCTCTGAGCGAGTGGTGTTCAGGTTTGTCATGCAGTACATTACATCGTTTTTTATGTGTCAGTTTGGACGTCTGAAACCTGTTCTCTCTCTTCATTGGAAACGAACGGTATGATCCTGTTCATCACTCCTCCACATGTTGACTCGTCTTAGGTCCATCTTGCCTCACAGGCTAAATAATAACACGTTCCAGATGGATGTGTATGTCACCGTCAATGCTGTCTTTGTGGAAAAGGGAATAGTAGACGCTGCACTGATTTATTGCCTAATTGATTTTATTATTATTATTATTATTATTATTATTGATTATATAATTCTCTGTAGTGCCACTGTTAATGAGCGACCATACCGGGCAGACCTGGAGCTCCATGGCCCTATCGCTGCTGAGAGCTGCTCCTGGCAGGTGAAGTGCAATGAGCCAGTCATACAGCTGATGAAGAAGGACCGGGGAGATTGGAAGATGCTGCTCAAGCAGAAGGCAAGTGCTTTGTGATCAATCTCTTGATTCACCCAACAATGTCTTCAACACGTCATGACGTTAGAATTATAAGGTTCTATCTCCATTTTTGTCAAAATTTAGTTTTTTACATAATTTGATCCATTAGGTGTTTATTAATGCCTGTGTGGTGTTATTTTTAAAATGTTAATAATAATAATAATAATACATTTTATTTATATGGCGCCTTTCATGGCACTCAAGGTCGCCGTACAACAACAAATCTAAAAACAGCCACAAAATTTAAAACACAAAATACATAGAAACATACAGTATAAAACATATCCAGCAGCAGAGCAGCACGGGAAAAGCAAATCAACAGGGATACGCCTGCGTAAACAGGTGGGTTTTGAGGTGGGTTTTGAATGAGATGATAAGAGTCAATGTTCCTGATGTCGGGGGGGAGGGAGTTCCAGAGGCGAGGGGCGGAGCGGCTGAAGGCTCTAAACCCCATGGTGAACAGACGGGCTGGGGGGACGGTCAGGTTGATGGAGGAGGCAGACCTGAGGGACCGGGTGGGAATGTTGATGTGGAGGAGGTCGGACAGGTATGGAGGGGCGAGGTTATGGATGGCCTTGAATGTGTGGAGAAGGATTTTGTAGTCCATGCGGTGTTTGATGGGGAGCCAGTGGAGTTGGTGTAGAATGGGGGTGATGTGACTGATGACAGGGGTTCTGGTGACAATACGGGCAGCAGCGTTCTGGACCAGTTGGATCTTGTGGAGCAGTTTGTGAGGGAGACCAAAGAAAAGGGAGTTACAGTAATCTAGGCGGGAAGTGACGAGGGAGTGGACCAGGATTGCGGCGCTGTTGGGAGTGAGTGAAGGGCGGAGGCGGTTGATATTACGAAGATGGAAGTAAGCAGACCGGATGGTGTTGTTGACGTGGGAGTGGAATGAAAGGGTGCTGTCGAGGACGACACCCAGACTCTTAACCTGGGGGGAGGGGGAAACCAAGGAGTTGTCTATGTTGAGGGTGAAACTGGGGTGCTTGGTGAGTGTGGATTTGGAGCTAATGAGAATTACCTCTGTTTTATTACTGTTTAGTTTGAGGAGATTTGAAGTGAACCAGGATTTAAGTTCCTGTAGACAGGCACAGAGGGAGGAGGGAGGGAGGGTGGAAGTGGGTTTGGAGGAAACGTAGAGCTGGGTGTCGTCCGCATAACAGTGGAAATGAATGTTGTATTTATGGAAAATCAGACCAAGTGGGAGGAGGTAGATGATGAAGAGGATAGGGCCAAGGACAGAGCCCTGGGGAACACCAGAGGAGAGGGGGGTCGGATGGGAAGTGAATGATTTTAACTGTATAAACTGAGTGCGGCCAGAGAGATAGGAATGGAACCAGTGTAGAGGGGTGTCAGATATACCAATGGAGGCTAAACGGTTAAGGAGGGTGGAGTGCGATATAGTATCGAAAGCGGCGCTCAGATCGAGTAGGATGAGGATGGATAAGAGTCCGGAGTCAGCTGCCATCAGGAGGTCATTTGTGATTTTGAGGAGGGCTGTTTCTGTGCTATGAAGGGGGCGGAAGCCAGACTGGAACTGTTCGTAGAGGTTATTGTTAGAGAGATGAGTATGAATCTGTAAAGCCACCACTTTTTCCAAGATTTTTGAAAGAAATGGCAGGTTGGAGATGGGACGGAGGTTATTGAAGATGTTGGGGTCTGAACCAGGTTTCTTCAGAATTGGTGTTACAGCTGCGGATTTGAGAGATGATGGGACGGAACCAGAGGTTGACATTTTTGAGTTAGTAATTCATAAAATACGAAGGTTCCATCTCACAAAACATAATGGAATGTAAAAATGTTGACGCTCAATATCTCTGAACTACCCTAAACGGAGATAGAACCTTTTCTAAGCTCACGACGTGTTAAAGTGTCTGTACCAGATCAAGTCACAAAAAGAAACGACTTTCTTGAACAAGAGGTCCTAATAAACACTTCAAGCACCTTCTGGTGAAAACTTTTTCGATGGGTTAGTCTTGGGTGAGTTTCTGAAATTCAGTGGATGCAAAATGCTCATAAGATGTCCAGAGAAGTACATTTTCTCAGTCACTTGAAATGCCAAGGTATACACAACATCAGGCGTTAAGGACTGTAATCACACATCCATGCTTTGCATAGGCCTCATGTAAAATAATATTTTTGTGGCTCAAAAGCTGAATGAAAACGTCTATTCTGGATCTCTTCATCAGATTCAGATTCAGATAACGTTTATTGCCATTATGCATACACATATAGGAATTTGCTTCAGCATTACAGTAAGTGCGTTGATACTTTTTTCACGTGTATACAAAAACAAATGCAAAAAACAGGACAACACAGGACAGACAACAGTGCATTGGATAGTGCAACATATATAAAATGCAGTGCATTACTGCAGTTATTACTGCAGAGTTTTTACAGTGAGTCCAGTGCATATTCAGTCCTGGGCAGACTTGGGGGCGGGGGGGAGGGGGAAGCCAGAGTCATTTATCAGCCTGGCGGCTGAGGGGAAGAAACTGAGCCTGTGGCGGGCCTTCAGTGCCTTAGGCAGCCGCAACCTTCTTCCAGAGGGAAGCAGGGTGAGGAGGCCGTGGCCGGGGTGGAAGGGGTGGAAGGGGTAACACATGAGTGTTAAGCACCTGTATTTGTTAAAAAGGACAATATATTAGTTATTTTTTCAGAATGTTTTATTTTTTTGGTCTTTGGGCAGTCCTAATCCCTGCTTATTTTTCATGCAAGGAAAACTGGGTTCGGGCACGTAAGGGATAACTCAGTCCTGTTATGGATATTCAACTTTGCTTTGTGACCAAATGAAAATCATCCAGTTGGTATGAGAGTTATGTTCACTGTAACAGAAAATAAGTACTAGTTGATACAGAATTGACATTGCTTTATTTGATATTGGTTCATCATTGTAGTAGTGTGAAGATACTGAAAATGTATCATGTTGTCCAACAGAGCTCTTTTGTAAGTCTGGACTTTGATCATTTTGAGGACAATGAAGAGGAGATTCCAAATGGTAAGACTTAAATCTCTTAACACTAGACTTGTTGTATTGTTCTGCTGTATTAAGATATTCACTCTGATAATAATCTCTCAGGGATCACCTTGTTTTGTGATTGTCACCAGGTCGCTTGTTTTCCGAGGAGATCGGGGGAGGGGAAGACTTCTATGTGAGGTCAGAGAGTGGCAGTGAGAGCGACTGAGTACTTCAACCAGAACCCCCATCAGTCTGCCCTGAAATATCGCCTTGGAACCCTCAGAGGACTTTGTGTTTCCCCAACCTTTATCCAGCTCTCTCTTTACTGTTCAGCTTGCCAAACTCCTTTAGCCTTGGAGGCCAAGGACGCAAGAGATCCTAAATAGTTTAAGTCTGGTTCAGATATACAGTAAAAGACTAACTGGACATTTTCAGAATGTTAAAACACTCTTCTTCTCCTCACATATCATAAAGAGAGAGGAATTTTTAAGACTTTTAAGACACATTTTTAAGACTTACATTTTTAAGATTTTTAAGATTTTTAAGACACATTTTTAAGACTTACAATATTAATATTACATTTAATATTTAATATTAATATTAAATTTAGAGATGTATCAGTTTTTGTTCTCAGTTCAATTATCTTCCTCCAGATTTCTGTGCTGCTCTTTATTGTGCTGCTTGGTTTGAAGGGTAAATTAAAGTTTCTTAATTTACACTTGTTTACTGTTTGTAATTGTCTATAGAAATCTGTATCATATTCAGTCATCTGAACCCCACCAAGGAGTTGCTCAATTTAACTAGGCCAGGTTCTGAATACATGTTCAACATGCATGGAAAAGGAATGCCAATCTCAGACTTTTCAGCAGAAGGCAGTGGAAGACAATTTAACATGCCCTAGTCTAGCCTTGGGTAAAGCTTTTCACTGACATACAGCTTTAACTGTATATGCCCATCTTGTTCTATAATTAACAATATGAAAGTATTAGTGCATTGCACCAGCATGTTCTCACTAAAAGGCTGTGAACTCAGGAATTTAACTGTTACCCTTCTATGTGTAACTAGTCCGAATGTCTTTCCTTGATGTACTCTCTCCTGACCTCAGAATGTATTGGAGGAGAATTTCAAGATAGATAGACAAGGAGTCAAGGAAAGACTTTAGATTTGGGCTCATATGCCTCTTGTTTTTTCTTCAATTCCTTGCAACCTCTCTCCCAATCTACTCCTCAAAACACACCGTAGAAGAAGACATGAAGAGGAGACAGCCGAGTCGGGTAAACGTATACAGGTCAAACAATGTACACTTCAGTAGGATGAATGTGCATGGACCCTCTAATGTAGTCCAGGCGGGAGGTGAGTCCAGAGTGATGGTCAGAGTATGGCAATGTTTCTTAGGTGGAAGAAGGCGGATCTGGTGATGGACTTGATGTGAGATTGGAAGGAGAGGGTGGAGTCAAGGATGACTGGCACTGACGCCGGTCTATAGACAGGATCCTGTCCAGTACTGCCAGGGCTAGCATCTGACAGACGAGAGAGAGAGAGAGAGGATGGAGGAATAGTAACTCAGACAGAGAAGGGAAAAGAGGTAGCCAGCCAGCGAGAGAGAGAGAGACATGGGTGCTCTGCACTATTGAGAGAAGTAGAACAATGCCCATTGTTACTGTACCATACCTGTCAACATTGGGATTTCTAAATAAGGGAAATTGTGTTACGTTCTAATGCTTTGGTCTGCATATCTTTAGCTTAAAGGGTCTTACCTTATTAGAATACCAAGATAAACTAAATTCTCTGTTACAATGCTAATTGGCATTGTATTTTATAACGTTGGAAAGCCAGTTTATTTACCTTTACAATGATGTCCAACTTGTAAGGATCATGCATTTGTGGGATGGCCAAAATCCTCTGCCAATGCTAAACAGTGTATTCTCCTGTTGGTATTGACTCTTGTTTTGAGTTGTTTGGTGGATTGGATGATTGAACTCTCTCTCAGTACAAGGAACAAACAAGATATATTGTCAATTTGACACTTTATTCATTTAATACAGGATACGTCAGGAGCCTCAGTAGCAGGTGGAAGATCCATATGCATTTTTCATCATTATAAGCATGATAGACTAAAGACTACAAACATGATTTCAGTATCTACAACCTACACTTTTGTTTTTGAGCCCTTAAAGTACATCATCTAACGTCCACAGTGGGGCAGCAGAGACTATGTTACTTGTATAGTATATTAGAGGGTCAAAACATTATTGTTTTGGTTTCACAGAGCAGGGTTACCACAGAGCAGGGTTATCACAGAGACAGAGCAGGGTTATCACAGGGCAGGGTTATCACAGAGACAGAGCAGGGTTACCACAGAGCAGGGTTATCACAGGGCAGGGTTATCATAGAGACAGAGCAGGGTTATCACAGGGCCAGGGTTACCACAGAGCAGGGTTATCACAGAGACAGAGCAGGGTTACCACAGAGCAGGGTTATCACAGGGCAGAATCTCTCAGAATCTCATAAAAGAGTGGTTTTATAGGGTTCAGGTTAAATAGCTGATTAATAATACGATCGACAGTGTGTGTGTGTGTGTGTGTGTGTGTGTGTGTGTGTGTGTGCATGCGTGCGTCCGTGCAAGTGTGTGTGTGTGTGTGTGTGCGTGCGGGCGTGCGTGTGTGCGGGCGTGCGGGCGGGCGTGCGAGTGTGTGTGTGTGTGTGTGTGAGAATGAGCTTCCCATGGTTGTCAGAACTACGGAGTCATTCCCCATCTTCCATCGGAGACTGAAGACCCATCTCTTTAGGCTACACCTTGACTGCTCCTCCTGAGACATCTACTACCCCCCTGTACTGTGTCTCCTGAGACATCTACTACCCCTTTACTGTGTCTCCTGAGACATCTACTACCCCCTGTACTGTGTCTCCTGAGACATCTACTACCCCCCTGTACTGTGTCTCCTGAGACATCTACTACCCCTGTACTGTGTCTCCTGAGACATCTACTACCCCTGTACTGTGTCTCCTGAGACATCTACTACCCCCCTGTACTGTGTCTCCTGAGACATCTACTACCCCTGTACTGTACCTCCTGAGACATCTACTACCCCTGTACTGTGTCTCCTGAGACATCTACTACCCCCCTGTACTGTCCCTCCTGAGACATCTGTGTGTGTGTGTGTGTGTGTGTGTGTGTGTGTGTGTGTGTGTGTGTGTGTGTGTGTGTGTGTGTGTGGTGTGTGTGTGTGCGTGCGTGTGCGTGTGCACAGTAATTAGGATATTAGAAGAATTATAAACCCTTCAAAACATAAATAATAGAGAGTATGATTACATCTTTAGTTACATGTTTATTTCCAGATGTCGTTGCAAATCATTTGGGTGACTTTAAGTGGGCGGAGTTCCAGAACACAGCTACGAAAAGAACATGTTTTTGGAAATAATTTAAGTAAAATGACCCTTTAATGCTGGTTGGAATAATTATAATAATTATTTTAAAATATATATATATTATTATTAAATAATACATTTAGAGATGTATCAGTTTTTGTTCTCAGTTCAATTATCTTCCTCCAGATTTCTGTATTAACTTTTGATGAGGTTACTCTACTGTATAAGCAGGTTTTTATAATGTTTTTATTGTGCTACTTGGTTTGAAGGGTAAATTAAAGTTTCTTAATTTACACTTGTTTACTTTTTGTAATTGTCTATAGAAATCTGTATCATATTCAGTCCATCTGAACCCCACCAAGGAGTTGCTCAATTTAACTGGGCCAGGTTCTGAATACATTTTCAACATGCATGGAAAAGGAATGCCAATCTCAGACTTTTCAGCAGAAGGCAGTGGAAGACAATTTAACATGCCCTAGTCTAGCCTTGGGTAAAGCTTTTCACTGACGTACAGCTTTAACTGTATATGCCCATCTTGTTCTATAATTAACAACATGAAAGTATTAGTGCATTGCACCAGCATGTTCTCACTAAAAGGCTGTGAACTCAGGAATTTAACTGTTACCCTTCTATGTGTAACTAGTCCGAATGTCTGTCTTTCCTTGATAACTCATGTGCTCTCTCCTGACCTCAGAATGTATTGGAGGAGAATTTCAGGATAGATAGACAAGGAGTCAAGGAAAGACTTTAGATTTGGGCTCATATGCCTCTTGTTTTTTCTTCAATTCCTTGCAACCTCTCTCCCAATCTACTCCTCAAAACACACCGTAGAAGAAGACATGAAGAGGAGACAGCCGAGTCGGGTAAACGTATACAGGTCAAACAATGTACACTTCAGTAGGATGAATGTGCATGGACCCTCTAATGTAGTCCAGGCGGGAGGTGAGTCCAGAGTGATGGTCAGAGTATGGCAATGTTTCTTAGGTGGAAGAAGGCGGATCTGGTGATGGACTTGATGTGAGATTGGAAGGAGAGGGTGGAGTCAAGGATGACTGGCACTGACGGTCTATAGACAGGATCCTGTCCAGTACTGCCAGGGCTAGCATCTGACAGACGAGAGAGACTCAGACAGAGAAGGGAAAAGAGGTAGCCAGCCAGCGAGAGAGAGAGAGAGAGACATGGGTGCTCTGCACTATTGAGAGAAGTAGAACAATGCCCATTGTTACTGTACCATACCTGTCAACATTGGGATTTCTAAATAAGGGAAATTGTGTTACGTTCTAATGCTTTGGTCTGCATATCTTTAGCTTAAATGGTCTTACCTTATTAGAATACCAAGATAAACTAAATTCTCTGTTACAATGCTAATTGGCATTGTATTTTATAACGTTGGAAAGCCAGTTTATTTACCTTTACAATGATGTCCAACTTGTAAGGATCATGCATTTGTGGGATGGCCAAAATCCTCTGCCAATGCTAAACAGTGTATTCTCCTGTTGGTATTGACTCTTGTTTTGAGTTGTTTGGTGGATTGGATGATTGAACTCTCTCTCAGTACAAGGAACAAACAAGATATATTGTCAATTTGACACTTTATTCATTTAATACAGGATACGTCAGGAGCCTCAGTAGCAGGTGGAAGATCCATATGCATTTTTCATCATTATAAGCATGATAGACTAAAGACTACAAACATGATTTCAGTATCTACAACCTACACTTTTGTTTTTGAGCCCTTAAAGTACATCATCTAACGTCCACAGTGGGGCAGCAGAGACAATGTTATCAGAGACTATGTTACTTGTATAGTATATTAGAGGGTCAAAACATTATTGTTTTGGTTTCACAGAGCAGGGTTACCACAGAGCAGGGTTATCACAGAGACAGAGCAGGGTTACCACAGAGCAGGGTTATCACAGGGCAGGGTTATCATAGAGACAGAGCAGGGTTATCACAGGGCCAGGGTTATCACAGGGCCAGGGTTACCACAGAGCAGGGTTATCACAGAGACAGAGCAGGGTTACCACAGAGCAGGGTTATCACAGAGACAGAGCAGGGTTATCACAGGGCCAGGGTTACCACAGAGCAGGGTTATCATAGAGACAGAGCAGGGTTACCACAGAGCAGGGTTATCACAGGGCAGGGTTATCATAGAGACAGAGCAGGGTTATCACAGGGCCAGGGTTACCACAGAGCAGGGTTATCATAGAGACAGAGCAGGGTTACCACAGGGCAGGGTTATCACAGGGCAGAATCTCTCAGAATCTCATAAAAGAGTGGTTTTATAGGGTTCAGGTTAAATAGCTGATTAATAATACGATCGACAGTGTGTGTGTGTGTGTGTGTGTGTGTGTGTGTGTGTGTGTGTGTGTGTGTGTGTGTGCATGCGTGCGTCCGTGCAAGTGTGTGTGTGTGTGTGTGCGTGCGGGCGTGCGTGTGTGCGGGCGTGCGTGCGAGTGTGTGTGTGTGTGTGTGTGTGTGTGTGTGTGTGTGTGTGTGAGAATGAGCTTCCCATGGTTGTCAGAACTACGGAGTCATTCCCCATCTTCCATCGGAGACTGAAGACCCATCTCTTTAGGCTACACCTTGACTGCTCCTCCTGAGACATCTACTACCCCCCTGTACTGTGTCTCCTGAGACATCTACTACCCCTTTACTGTGTCTCCTGAGACATCTACTACCCCCTGTACTGTGTCTCCTGAGACATCTACTACCCCCCTGTACTGTGTCTCCTGAGACATCTACTACCCCTGTACTGTGTCTCCTGAGACATCTACTACCCCTGTACTGTGTCTCCTGAGACATCTACTACCCCCCTGTACTGTGTCTCCTGAGACATCTACTACCCCTGTACTGTACCTCCTGAGACATCTACTACCCCTGTACTGTGTCTCCTGAGACATCTACTACCCCTGTACTGTACCTCCTGAGACATCTACTACCCCTGTACTGTGTCTCCTGAGACATCTACTACCCCCCTGTACTGTCCCTCCTGAGACATCTGTGTCTGTGTGTGTGTGTGTGTGTGTGTGTGTGTGTGTGTGTGTGTGTGTGTGTGTGTGTGTGTGTGTGTGTGTGTGTGTGTGTGTGTGTGTGTGTGTGTGTGTGTGTGTGTGTGTGCGTGTGTGCGTGCGTGCGTGTGCGTGTGCACAGTAATTAGGATATTAGAAGAATTATAAACCCTTCAAAACATAAATAATAGAGAGTATGATTACATCTTTAGTTATATGTTTATTTCCAGATGTCGTTGCAAATCATTTGGGTGACTTTAAGTGGGCGGAGTTCCAGAACACAGCTACGAAAAGACCCAGTGATTACGTCATCAAAAGACGACAACGTGTTGATAACATGTTTTATTCTACTACTAATGTGAGTCCGTCGAGGTAGCTCGCTTGTAGGAATTGTATTTTATTTCTGGATGATAAAGGTAACGTCTCTATGACCATATAAGGACAGAAGACGTCCGACAGGGCCGTTTGGAGCAGCGCCGGTATCTCCACATTGGTGAAAACGCAGAAATGTAAGTAAAACGTGTTCGTAGCCAAGTCCTGCATCGCATTGCTTCATTCGTCTCGTAATGGTGGTTGTTTCTTGCGGAAAGTGTAAATGAGGTGAACATACTAATCAGAAGAGATGTTGTAGCTGTTTGATACGTTTCTACCGGAATACACCACGGATCAAACACAGTGGCGGCTCCTGCCAAATCTCTCAGGGGGGGCAATTGTTGCGTTGATGGTTAAGGTGACACGTTCAAGGGTAAATTCACCTAAATCAGCGGGCTTAAATAAATTGACTCTCACAGCCATTGGTATTCAGTTATCACATATTTTATTTTAGGTGCAGCAAATCCAGGATAAAGGGCAGTGGCACAGGGGCTGATAATGTGCAATGGATGGATAAAACTATTTACATACTACAAAATACAAAATATGGACGGCATACATACTGCTCACTTGTATTGAAATTTAGCTCGTCTCTCTTTCAAAGCAGCAAAACAATCAATGACCCTCTCATTAAAATCAGGCATCTTCCTGACTAGTTCCCTCTCCATTGAAAGCATGGCCAGTGCATTCAGGCGCTCCTGGCCCATTGTGTTTCGCAGGAAGTTCTTGATTCTCTTAAGGGTCGAGAAACACCTCTCAGCTTCAGCTGTTGTCATGGGAGTAGTAATTAGGATGTTCAACAGAGCTACAGTCTCAGAGAAAGTCTCCTGGAGGTTGTAACTGTGTAGAACCTGGTACAGTGCCAGTGCACCAGAGCAGCCCTTGAACTCAGCACTCTCATAGACAAGGGACAGCTCAGTCTTGAGCTTCACCTGGTTCAGCATGGGGTATGCCTTGACAGTGGTGTTCAGAGCCTCAACAGGGAATGCATGGCAGTGCTGTTGGAACATCTCTCCTTGGAGCAGCGTGGCACTCACAAGGTGGTTGGTGAAAGAAAACCTTTCTTTGGAGTGGGCCAGGATTGTGTCGCAGATCTGTCAAAAGTATGGGGTGTGAAAGAAAATGTGGAAATAAGCACTTTGGAAGTACAACACTGAATAAAGACTGCTACCATCCCATCCCTGAATGTAACTCTGATTGGTGGTGATTTTCCAACACTGTGTTTCAAAACTTGGACCTACCTCTTTAGACAGCCTCTGCTTCTCTTCTTCTCCCAAGACCCTCCTTGATGTTCTGGTTCCTGTGGCTTCTTGCTGCTGCTCTTGAGATGAGCTTTGGTCCCTGAAGGCAGACAGACCAACAGTGTTAAGATTTCAAATAAGAAAATGTAGCTGAACAATCTGCTGTCTTGTAGTTGTAATTGTATCTACAGTAATTTCTGAAATGTAGTCTAACGATGATTTAAGGTCTCCAGGAGAGAGGGATCTGTTTTAAGTATAACAGTTGACTTTAGCTTTAACAGGCTGTGCACATGAGTCACTCCCGACCACTTAGATATCTTGGAGCTATTTAGGTAGATATGCTTATTCTTGAATATAAATATGTAGGTCTATCTATTCACAAATTAAACCTCAGACATTTTTAGACATGTTCTATATATTAGCCTAATACATATATCAAAAAAAAATGCTTAGTTGTAATTCGCTGACAAAATGTATTGTTTGATACATGTAATATACTACATTACATTAAGTAACTACATATTAATATAATGTAACATAATACATTAAATGCAAAGTTTTGTTGCAAAAAAGAAGCTTCGCATAGCAACCTACCAAATGAATAGTGGAATATCCTACTCCAATTACTCGGGCAAGCCCTATTTTAATTCAACTCATTGTTATATAAGCCTACTAGTTTTACCGGCGCCTTTCCCATTCATCATAGCATGCATACATTTGATTATTACAAAGTTCTATATTACGGAGAAGGTACAAACTATATTTTTTGATCTTACCTTATGGCCTGCATGCTGCTTGTGGACGGCATGTTTTATGAAGACTGCGTCAATGTCAACCCCTCGTAAATCCTCGGTTATACGATTTTCCAATTTTCCCTGCCTTTGTATAAACTTGCTTTATAATAAAATTTGGTCTGGGTGGTCCTAATTCCTTTACTGTTAATTTCTCCTGGTTGCTACGACGGCTGAACGACATTACTAGCCGCCATTGCCATGGTGAACGAACGTGATCTGAAATGAAGGTTAATTGGCTAGCTCGTCTAAAGCTACGCCGGACATGACGTAAGCACGTACGATTCTTTGTGCATGTCCCAAAACCCCATAGACAAACGACCGAATGGCCTGAAGTTACCAAAATAGATTTTACATGCAAGTCTACGAGAACAGCCTAGTGCAACTTCGAGTAGACTGAAAGTTGCCCTGAAAGGGGCGGGACTTGAAGCTGATTGGAACATACTCCACAGAACACTAGCTGATTGGACTATGATATACTCCACAGAACACTAGCTGATTGGACTATGATATTCAGAAGCAACACTGTCTAGAAGTCATAGAAAAAAAATCTCTCTCTTCTCCCTTTGGTGGGGCATTGCACAATTGCCCCTAATGAACCAGCCTCCCCTGATCAAACACATGTTCTGATGAGTATTTTGATTTCATATCAACATTCCGCCAGAAAGCCCATCAACAAACACGTGTTCGTCTGTCCTTTGTGCAACTCGTGTGAGGCCTTGGTTTGCAGTTGCAAAGTCACAATGTCTGCGCTGAATGAGGTCGAAATGGGATAGACTGGATATCAGAGTAAAGAACAGTGATATTCTAGACTTAATAGGGTGAATTTACAAAGGCTGAATAGATGAGTCGCTTTGAAAGTTGTTGACTTCTGTTACAGTATGTCCTCGTTTCCAATCTAGACCTTATTTATCTATGAAATATTGCAGAATGGCATTTCTAGTTAGTCTGGTTAGTTGAAAGGTTAGTTGAAAGGTTATATGATGTTGGAAAGATAGAAGGTTAGACAGAGTCAGAGTTTGATAGATATATATGAGGTTGGAAGGTTAGAAGGTTAGATATGGAGCTATTTTAGTGCCAGCAGAAATTGAATTGTATTTGACAGATTTAATTGAATCTGAGCACAAACTGAATTGTATTCGACAGATTGAATTGTATTCAATTCAGTTTTCATTATTTTCATTCAGTTTTCAAATTCAGTTTCTCTAAATAGACAATTCGGTTTTACTCAAAATACAATTCAGTTCTCTAAATACAATTTAGTTTTTCTCAAAATACGAGTTCAGTTTTAGAGGCACTCATCCGGGGACTCTGGGCTAGGTAGAATAATAGAGCACCGATTCTAACTCCCATCCCTCCCATCCGACGTCGTTATATGGAGAAAAGTAATGAAATAGACAATGTGTGTCCTTTCAGTCTGCCTGAGGTGTTGTAGGGTGGTATTTAGTATAACAGGCTAATGGGTTTATTGTGAGTTTACTTTGATTGTTTGTTTATTGCCTTGATCACCGTATTGAGAAGTCATATGGTTATGGGGGGTGATATTGCAAGGTAATTTAAGCACCTGCGCATCTTGCATGGCGGTAGTGGAGAGAGAGGGGAGCGATGTATTTTTGTTGACCGCATTATACGCATATTCTATAGGCTACACATTGATTGTTATTTTTCTGGTTTTGATCGCTTATGGATTATTTTTGTACGTTGCCAAGTTTGATTGTTCTATTCAATAAATGATCTCGCTACAGGTGTCATATAACCCTAACCCATATCCTGTCATATAAAAGTACCTTATTGAATCTCCAGGTAATGTATTTCTGACATCCATCACTTTTGCTGTCGTTAAGATCAGGGATCTCAAGTCTCACGCATTGGGCGGACACACGCGGCGTGTGAGCGTGTGAACGACTTGAGAGCCCTGAGTTAAGATACTTTATTTTTCTGTTTGGTAGTCTGTCCAATGTGACACTTGCCCTCCTCCACCGGCCCTAGTTTTGGATCTAGCTTGCTGTTCATTGTTTTCATGATAAATCGTAGCTAGCTAGCTATAACATCTTCATATACACCATACAGGCTAAATACTGATTAACAGTAATCACCCTAACCCTACTTTGGCAAATGTTCATTGAACAGATTTATTCATTATCCTATCTTAAGAAAACGAATGTAACACTCTCATCTGGGGATTTACACGGCAAATCAAATGAAGAACTACACATCCCTGATGACAGGGAGATGACATAATATGTCATATTATGACTGCTCTGATGAATCAACCCCTATTTCATAAATGTTCTCTATATAACGACGCGGCAACGACACTATATAATAGTTTGCCTAACTGGCCATCGGATTTGGGCTCCTAATATCTAAAAAGCACTACGGTTTTCTTATTTTATCGGATTAAAGTAGCAAAGACCAGGGGCCTCATTTATAAAAAAGTACTTGAACGTCATCTTTGACTTTCACGTAAGTAGGGCTTAGGGTTGGGTACCGAAAATCGGTACCGGTAGGTACCGGTTACTTTACATTCGGTATGTACCCGTACCGAATCGCAAAGGAGATTTCGGTACCTTATTTCGGTACTTTTCTATTTATTTATTTTCCCCTGGTGTCCGGTGTCATGCAACAGTCAACCACACGTGACTTGAGTCGTGACGTGACATCGCCTGTTACATTTCCAATCAGTGCGTGTCGTGGTAGTGAGGTGAGCAGTTGTGTTGAGAACTTAAGAAGAGTGAGTTTATAGTAAGTGTAGTAATATAGTTAGTGATTGTATTATTGTATTATTATTATTATTATCATCATCATCATCATAATAATATTATCGTATTTCGCTAGCTAGCCTACGAGGTCACCGAGAATGCCGAAGGCCCTAATGAAGCAGCGTTCTAAAGTGTGGCTGCATTTCACCCGACTCGACGAAAACAACGCGAAGTGCTCAAAATGCTTAAAATCATTCGCACTTTATCGCTATTATGGCGATGTGCTGTGCCTATGGTGTTCCTCAGTCCAGCGGCAGTCAACTGCCGGTAGATCCGTGTCTTGCTCTCTCAGCACCGCTTCCTGGTTGACAGCGGGGGGAGAGAAACGTTTTACCAGGGAATTCGCTCCGCGCTGTGTCGTTCAGTTTCAGGTAAAGTGACGTGAAAACAATATTTGTTTACTTTATGTTTATAAATCTGTGCCATTAGACAATTATGTCAAAACAAAAGAAAAGTCAAAATGACAATAAAAAAGTCAAGAGAGGTGTCGTATTTTGCCAGAGAAGGCAAATATGCTGATCTTTTTGCAAAAGAATTGCTGAGGTGGGATTTTTTTTATTTTATTTTTTATTTGAGTGTATATTTAACTGTAATATTATATATATGTATATTGTGCCTCAGTCAGCAGGAGTTTTATTTTCATTTATTTTAATTTGAGTGTATAACTAATATATATTGTGCCTCAGCAATAAAAAAGCTGTTTAATGTTGTCGACTGTGTTATTATTATAATATATATTAGGGATGCACGATATGCATTTTTTCCAACCGATACCGATACCGATATTTACCCGCTTCTCGTGGCCGATAACCGATACCGATACCGATATTATTATTATTTTTTATTTCCTAGCACCAGGGGAGCTCCCCCTCCCAAATGTCGTTGTTTGGTACCTGTACTATATCAATGACAATAAAGACCATTCAGATATCATTTCACAGTTGATAACCTGTAGTTCATGCACACCTGAAGGTAAGAAAGGCTATGTAGTGAGCAAAGATTGATGATTTAATATTCCATAGTGATCTCACCAAATCTAACTTACATCACTATTGTTAACACAACAAAGAGAACACTTCTGAGTCTTCAAATGTTCATTTATTATTTCCTCTAACAAACAGAATCTGTTATACAGTGCACAATAGGGATGGGGGAAACGAAGCTTTCGACGCAATTGACACGTTCGACACAATTGTGTCGGAAAAAGTGTCGATCTATCGATACAGTCGATACAGCAGCTCCACAATGACATCTGCTGGTCAGGTCATGGTATGGCGGCCGTATCGACTGATTCACAAGTCAGGTATTTGAGGCAAAATACAATAAGCCCACCGTCATCTGCGATGTCTTGTTCAATAAAGGTGCTGTGACAAACTGTGTCGATGTGTATGTGGCCATATGTGGTCTTAAATGTTGGTGTGTCTAGTAGACTATAATAAATACATATATGAATAAATAAATGCAACTGTTGTGTCCATTTCTGATATGAATAGAATAGAATTTGCCATTTAGCAAACGCTTTTAATCCAAAAGCTACTTACAGGGACATTCCCCCTGGAGTAATTGTAGTACTCAAGGGCACACTAGTGGTGGTGTTTCAGGCAGGAGTTGAACTCACAACCTTCCGATCACCAGTCCAATTCACTCCACTATCCCCTTGACATGTAAGGATACAAATCGGAATGACATTTCGGCATGTGTGGGACATGGCTGTTTGACAATTGGAGCAGATATAAATGGTCAACATGTCATAACAGGGTCAACAGTGTTGAGACGTGCTCGTGGAACAGGGAAAGAGTGCAAAACAAGGCTACATTGTGGAAACTGGACAGACTTGTGCTTATGTGAACAATCAAATATTTATTGCTTGTGTACATGAACAGGCAACGTTTTTTTATGTGTATCTATCTGGCTAGCCTATGTGTTGCAATTATGAATCTATGACTATCTCTGTATGTTCTATATCTATCTATCAATATCTACCAATCTCATGTCTATTTCTATCTCTATCTCTGTCTCTGTCAATAAATGTATTCTGTCTAGCGTCCGTATGTCTCCACTCTGACTACAACCCTCGAATATGAGTGAATATGAGTGAATATGAGTGAATATGAGAGAGTTCAACGTCATTTTATGCAGTACCAAACTTGGAACACTGCCCCGTTTGCGGAACGACTGACACACGCGTCAGATGTGCGTGTGTGACGTACGAATCTTTCTTCGAGTAGTCACGTGGTTTTTGCCATTTGACACAAGCATCGATACATTTGTATCGACGCACATTGCGTCGGAAGATAGACACCGTGCCGTGACTACTGCGTCGAGCGGTAACATCCCTAGTGCACAATGCTTTTTTTAGCCAAGATCTGGCCTCCTTTTATGAAAACAAAAAAGGCTCACCTAAGAGTAATTAGATCAAAAAAGTGTCAAAAATAAAGTGCACCTTGTGCATCAGTCAATACAAAAATAAAGACTTTTAAAGAACCAAAAGTGTTATAGAACTTTTACAGAAACTAGTGCCAAATGGCTGCCTAGTCTGGAGATAAACAGAATGATACAAGGCACATAGTAGGCTACACTAGTATGCTTAATAAAGCAACTGAAAAGGGCTGGGCTATGCTACTTTTAGTGCATGAGGATGAGGTAGGTTGTGATAAAGCCCATCAAACGTTTTGCATAAGAATTCAACATAAATTGCACTGACATGGAAAAACAAAAAGTGCATGTTTTCCTTGTAAACAACTTGTCTTGTATAGCCTACATTCACATTCTCACCTAAATAATAGACACGTTTTCCATTGGTGTTCCCTAATATACAAACTGAATACAATTCCTACCTCATAGAACCTTTGCTAGCCTAGTCTTCAGAAGCAGTAGCCTAGCCGCGGTGGTAGCCTAGCCTTCAGAAGCAGTAGCCTAGCCGCGGTGCAACACATTGAACACGCATTTGAAAACTGCAGGAAGACAGCAGACAGCTCAAAGGCTCAAGCAATCAATGAAAAAATAATGGAGTTGGTGGAGCCACCACCGCGGCTAGGCTACCTTCTGAAGACTAGGCTACCACCGCGGCTAGGCTACCTTCTGAAGACTAGGCTACCACAGCGGCTAGGCTACCTTCTGAAGGCTAGGCTACCACCGCGGCTAGGCTACCTTCTGAAGGCTAGGCTACCACCGCGGCTAGGCTACCTAGTGCTTGATATTCCTTCCATACAGTGTGCTTGCAATGGTGATTCTTAAGGTGACTTATGAGATTCGTTGTGTTGTAACTCGTAGACCTTTGCCCTCCTCTCCGAACTTTTGTTGAACATGTATTGCAAATTGCAAACGCAATATCTGCCTTAGAAATTGTGAAGAATGTCCACACCGGGGAAGGCATGTTTCGCTCGCGTCTCGTCTATACAAACTGCGTGCCTGAGCGCGGAAACCGGAAGCAGAGCGCGGAAACCGGAAACCGGAAGCAGAAATATTTCCGGCTTCATATTATCGGTTAAATATCGGCTAAATTTTATAATAAATACCGATACCGATAAACATTAATTCCTCAATATCGGGCCGATAAATATCGGTGCCGATAATATCGTGCATCCCTAATATATATATATATATATATATGTCATTTTAAAAAATCAAAAGTACCGAATTAAGTACCGTTTTGGTACCGGTACCGTTTTTAAAGTACCGTTTTTAAAGTATCGGTTAGGTACCGGTACCGGATAAAACCCAAACGATACCCAACCCTAGTAGGGCTGCAACAACGAATCGATGAAATCGATAAAAATCGATAATGAAATTCATTGGCGACGAATGCCATTATCGATTCGTCTTTTTTTTTTTTTTTTTTGGGTTTTGTTTCCATAACAAACCTACTTCCTGTTGACGCACGCCAAGCTGTCTGGCCGGTGTAGGCATCGCGAATCGCGAGTGAAGCTGTCTGCTGTCTGCTGTCAGGACATGCTAGTGAGTTAGCTAGCAGGGTTAGCTCGCTGCTGCCGCTAGCTGACTGTCACTACGCTGCTCGTCCAGCTGTAGTCTGCGTAGCTGTGCTGAGAACCAGAGCACTAACTATGTTTCTATAGAGGAGGGTTACACTAACTATGTTTCTATAGAGGAGGGTTACACTAACTATGTTCAGTGTTTCCTCCAGGAATTTTTACAATGGTGGCGGGTAGTGCTGACCGCGCGCGCGCAGCGTGCACGCGCATGAAACGCGCACGCGCGCTCAAAACAACGACGTAATTTCAGCCAAAACTCGAGGATGGTCCCAAAAAATAAAATGTTTTCCTGTACTTCTCCCGTGTGTCTCTTATTGTCTGTGTCTGCATGTTTTTCCAGCATGTAATTCCGTTGTCAATAAAAACAAAAACACTGATCTGACGTTTTTTTTCACAACGTTATTACTTGTCACTTTAAGCCCAGGAGGGAGTTAGCGATTAGCGATGTTTAGCTTAGCTTAGTTTAACAGAAGTATCTTCACTTTTAACATGACTTCCCGTGGTCGTAGAGGGCTGGTCGACGGCTTAAAATGACCGTGTAGACTTGTAGACCTTATCCAGCTATAGTCTTGTGTTTCTACCCCGGGCATAGCCGGTGTTATTCACGGACAAACACTCCTGTTAGAGTGGTTCTAGTACACTGGACATAGGTAACACATAGAGAGGCTTCTCCTCTCTCTCTCCATCCTACACTACACTACACTACGCATCCTATACTACACTACACTACGCTAGCTCGCGGTGTTCGGGTGACAGCCAGGGCGCGTTCGTAAATACGCTCTGGAAATCTGATCAGCACTCACGGAATGCCTCTTGTCCAATCAAATGACTTGGTCCCTTTATGACGTTGAACCCAGTGTGCGCTCCGGGGCTCTCAGAGCGAATTTACGAACGCAGCCTCAAGTTCAATACTCGCGACACACACGGACTGGTCCAGTTTCAGCGCTTGTGGGTGTGTCTAGCGCTGTGAAGGTCTGAAAAGCGGCCTAAATGTTTTTTTTTTTTGGGGTTGAGAAATCTGAATGGTGGCGGAGGAAATTCCATCGTGGCGGTCCGCCACGATGAAATGCATGTAGAGGAAACACTGTATGTTTCTATAGAGGAGGGTTACAGCTAACTATGTTTCTATAGAGGAGGGTTACACTAACTATGTTTCTATAGAGGAGGGTTACAGCTAACTATGTTTCTATAGAGGAGGGTTACACTAACTATGTTTCTATAGAGGAGGGTTACAGCTAACTATGTTTCTATAGAGGAGGGTTACAGCTAACTATGTTTCTATACAGGAGGGTTACACTAACTATGTTTCTATAGAGGAGGGTTACAGCTAACTATGTTTCTATAGAGGAGGGTTACACTAACTATGTTTCTATAGAGGAGGGTTACAGCTAACTATGTTTCTATAGAGGAGGGTTACACTAACTATGTTTCTATAGAGGAGGGTTACAGCTAACTTCCTATTGTTTTATTATATAAGTCCTGCTGGGCTCAGCCCTTCCATGGTCTCCTGCTCTCCATGCAAATGCGTTAGTGTGAGTTCTGGCGAAGCGTCAGCTAAATGACTGTAATGTAATGCGATAGCCAGTGAGTGTTTGCTCGCATTCATGAATTCAATATTGCATGACAAGTGTATTTAGCTAGCTGGCTAACGTCAGTGGTAGAGCAGAGGTGATAAGCTAAAGGCTAGCTAGTGGTAGCCTACCAAGCTACCCGTGAGTTAGAGTGAGGCACTGACTGTAGCCTAGCCTATTGTATGGAGTGAGAGGACACATTGCATTGTTTTGGAGCATATCTGTTATATAAAAATATTAGTGTCTTGTCTGTAGCCTATATTGCACTTTGGGTTACTGACCTTTACATTAAGCAAAGTTATTACCTAAAACAATGCATGTATTGAGCTAGAGTTCAACTACTTTATTGAAACAATCTACCGCCATAGTCCATGGCCTGTTGTTAAACCTATTTGATGTAGCAACGCCTTTTTTATTTATATTATTTATTATTTTTTATTAATACCGTATTTTCCAGACTATGTCGCGCTTTTTTTCATAGTTTGGCTGGTCCTGCGACTTATAGGGCCGGTTTCACAGACAAGGCTTACGCCTAGTCCTGGACTAAATCACACTTTCAATGTAAAATCTCCATTGAAGATGCTTTTTAGTCCAGGATTAGGCTTAAGCCTTGTCTGTGAAACTGGCCCTTAGTCAGGTGCGACTTATATATCAATATATATATAATTTCATACTGACTGACATGAACCAAGGAGTAAACATTACCGTCTACAGCCGACAGAGGGCGCTCTGGGCTTGTGACAACTATATGCTGCTCCTTTTCCCCTGAAGAAGTGATCTAAAACATTAGCTTGTTGAAGCTAAGCAAACGGTAGCTTAGTGAACTTGCTTACTGGTAACTTGCTTGTTGGACTCGCTGGCTTGTTATGTTAATTTATCCTATTCAGCCTCCCAGGTATGTTCTTTATGCTATTGTGTAGCTGAATAACTGTTAATGTGTTCAGTGTTTCCCCTAGGTTTGCTGCCTTGGGAGGGTGGCATGGGTGGATCCTCCACCTCCACCCCCCCCCCCCGTTGTGAAATGTTAATTTCTCCTCACCCCCGCTCGCCCCCCCCCACAATTAGTGTAACAGATTAGTAACGGAACAAGTTATCTCTGTAATATCATAATATCAATTATGTGACTAGAACAAATATGATAATTTATAGACTTTATTGTTGAGCCACAAAGCCATCACTTATGTTTTATTAATTGTTTTACTTAGAGATGCTCCGATCAGGGTTTTTGGTGCCGATCACCGATCACTGGAATCAGTGATCTGCCGATCCGATATCACCGATCACAGCGGCGAAAATGGCAATTGAAGCATTCTATTTATTGTGTAGCATTATTTATGTTTTTAATTTTTCTTAACACCATTGACATTGTATATTAAGTATTCAAATGAAATTAGGAGATGAGAAAGTATCATGAATTGACAACCATCTGTTTTATTGAATTCACAACCACCTGTAGCTTACTTCAGGAAAAACAAATAAAATGTGAAAATAAAAATCATAATAAATAAAATGTACACTGTCACATCAAATGTGCAACATTCCACTCGAATGAGAGGAACTAGGGGCTCTTAGAGAACTTGGAGCTTATACTGTAACTGTAGCTTTCCTGAGGAACAATAAACATACCCAAACTAAACTGCAACATAAACAGACTATAGCCAAATATAAAATACTGTTTCAAGTCAGTCAGTTTCAAGTCATATTTAGGAGGAGATAAGACAGCAAGTCAGCAATAATCAATAAAACAAAAAAAACAAAACATTGCACCTAAGGAGATTTCAGACTCGAACCTTACTTCTTAAGCAGCATCACTGGCAGATTAGCCTTGAGAAATACAAGCATCTCAGCGTTTTTGGCACTCAGCCTGTTCCTTTTATCATCTAAAATATGTCCTGCTATGCTGAAAAGTCGCTCGCTATCTACACTTGTGCAAGGTGCACAGAGGAAGACCTAAAACTCGCGTGCTAATAGTTGTTGTTGCTATGGGCCTTAGCCTAGCTTAGTGACTTCCTGCTCGCTGGGTCACATGACGTCGCTGAACCCTACCTACACTACGCTCGTGAAGTCGCGCTGGAACTCTGACCAGCACTCGTGGAACGCCTCTCGTCCAATCAAAGCACTCGGTCCCTTTATGACGTCGAGCCCAGTGTGCGCTTCGGCGCTCTCGGAGCGAATCGACGAACGCAGCAAATGCCGTATGATATTCGTGGTATTGAAAGACCTTGCGTGCGTTCCTCCGCGAGATATTTCTTTTGAGCAGACATTACAAACGGCATATTTGTTGTCTCTTTCCGACACTGTGTAATATTGCCAGACTGGCGACGCCATTTCTCTATGTAAACTGATCGGCCGTGTTTGATCGGCCGTTTTGAGAACTCCGATCAAAACCGATCAAGGGCATATCGGCCGATATCGATCGGCGCCGATCAGATCGGAGCATCTCTAGTTTTACTGTTTTGACACTAACAATCTTGACTTCAGTCTTCACTATCTGTCCACTTTCTCACCTGGTTCTTCCTGCTCTTGCTCTCTCACTCTCTCTCTCTCTCTCTCTCTCTCTCTCTCTCTCTCTCTCTCTCTCTCTGTCATCTCCATCCTCCTCTCTCCCTCTTTGCACTGACAATCACACACAAACATATGTGACAGGGTCTGGTTAAAAAGTCTGCAAGTCTGGCAACATAATTTTTCAGTTTTTTACTACCTTTCATTATCTACCTGTCATCTGTCAGTGATGACATGCTGACATGTTTAAATAGCAAAAATGTTTTGCTAATTCAAGATTCATGTTTTTTTATTGCCATGTGTGTCAAACGTTTATTACATCCTATTACAAGTAATGAAGAGGGGTGCTGAGGGTGCTGCACCAGAACCATAGGTTCTCAAGGCTACTTGTGGTCTTGACTACCTGTCCACTTTCTCACCTGGTTCTTGCTCTCTCTCTCTCTTTGGTGTGCTGACTCCATCCTGCTCTCTCTCCTCCTCCTCTCCCTCTCTATCCTCCTCTCTCCCTCTTTTGCTGTCCACCGAAAGGCAAACATAACAACCAGAATATGTATAATCTAATAAGAGGTATAAATTGATCCATATCAATTTATAACATCATTCTAATTGTATATTGGGTTGCTGTGGGCAATGCAGTCAGATATGTCATTTTGACTTGACTCTCTCACCTGAAAAACAATCTTATGTCCATCTATGGAAAAACAGACATTTCCAATGAGTGAGGGTTTGTTCCAATGCTTCAATCCACTTTTTTATTGTATTTTATTACCATAAAGCCCAATTCTAGCAGAATAAGACATATTATATTATTACTACTACTAGAGATGCTCCGATCAGGGTTTTTGGTGCCGATCACCGATCACCGATCACTGGAATCAGTGATCTGCCGATCCGATATCACCGATCACCGATCACAGCGTCGAAAATGGCAATTGAAGCATTCTATTTATTGTGTAGCATTATTTATGTTTTTAATTATTCTTAACACCATTGACATTGTATATTAAGTATTCAAATGAAATTAGGAGATGAGAAAGTATCATGAATTGACAACCATCTGTTTTATTGAATTCACAACCACCTGTAGCTTACTTCAGGAAAAACAAATAAAATGTGAAAATAAAAATCATAATAAATAAAATGTACACTGTCACATCAAATGTGCAACATTCCACTCGAATGAGAGGAACTAGGGGCTCTTAGAGAACTTGGAGCTTATAGTATACAGTAGCTTTCCTGAGGAACAATAAACATACCCAAACTAAACTGCAACATAAACAGGCTATAGCCAAATATAAAATAAGTCATATTTAGGAGGAGATAAGACAGCAAGTCAGCAATAATCAATAAAACAAAAAAACAAAACATTGCACCTAAGGAGATTTCAGACTCAAACCTTACTTCTTAAGCAGCATCACTGGCAGATTAATAATTATTTATAATGATTATAATAATAATAATAATTATTATTATTATTATTATTATATATAATTATTATAATAAAAAATTAATAATAAGATAATGACAATAAAGTCCATAAATAAAATAAATAAAGATTAGCCTTGAGAAATACAAGCATCTCAGCGTTTTGGGCACTCAGCCTGTTCCTCTTATCATCTAAAATATGTCCTGCTATGCTGAAAAGTCACTCGCTATCTACACTTGTGCAAGGTACACAGAGGAAGACCTAAAACTCGCGCGCTAATAGTTGTTGTTGCTATGGGCCTTAGTCTAGCTTAGTGACTTCCTGCTCGCTGGGTCACATGACGTCGCTGAACACTACCTACACTACGCTCGTGAAGTCGCGCTGGAACTCTGACCAGCACTCGTGGAACGCCTCTCGTCCAATCAAAGCACTCGGTCCCTTTATGACGTCGAGCCCAGTGTGCGCTTCGGCGCTCTCGGAGCGAATCAACGAACGCAGCAAATGCCGTATTATATTCGTGGTATTGAAAGACCTTGCGTGCGTTCCTCCGCGAGGTATTTCTTTTGAGCAGACATTACAAACGGCATATTTGTTGTCTCTTTCCGACACTGTGTAATATTTCCAGACTGGCGACGCCATTTTGTAAACTGATCGGTCGTGTTTGATCGGCCGTTTTGAGAACTCCGATCAAAACCGATCAAGGCCATATCGGCCGATACCGATCGGCGCCGATCAGATCGGAGCATCTCTAACTACTACCATCTATTATTACTAATCACCTCTGAGCTAGCTAGCTAGTTCGTTAACACTATTCACACAATGGAACTATACACGTTCTAGTCACCATGGAACTACAATCAGACACTTTCTAGTTAAGTCACAATAATAACGAACAATTTGAACCAATGTTTTCTGTCAGAAATTCAGAAATTATATTTGCTACGGTTACTTACTTTGCTTACTTTCATCTGCTGACTTCTTACTTCATCTCTCTCTCTCTCTCTCTGTCTCTCTCTGTCTCTCTCTCTCTCTCTGTCTCTCTCTCTCTGTCCTTCTCTCTCTCTCTGTCTCTCTCTGTCTCTCTCTGTCTCTCTGTCTCTCTCTCTCTCTGTCTCCCTCTCTCTCTCTCTGTCTCTCTCTGTCTCTCTCTCTCTCTGTCTCTCTCTCTCTCTCTCTCTCTCTCTCTCTCTCTCTGTCTCTCTCTCTGACCGGAGTGTGTAACATCATGACTGTAATTGGGCTAGAATGATTTCAGAAAATAATAATAATAATCAAATCAAATCAAATCAAATTTTATTTGTATAGCGCATTTCTTACAAGATGCAACTCAATGCGCTTTACACAATGAAAATGTTCAGTCAATCAGTCAATCAATCAATACTGACAGAGCCGCGAGCAGGCAAAAGTAAAAACCTGTATACTATGTAGCCAGGAAAAAATTCCCTTGCAGCCCTCTACCAATAGAGCGACTACTAGCCAGTTTGCCTACCAGTACCCAGCGGTCCCCAAGGGGAGGCCAAGGACCACCGGCACAAAGCAAGCAAGCAAGGGCAATAATAATAATAATGATAATAATAATAATGATCGTCCATATCGCCAGATTCGGGTTGGGTGCGTTTAATAAACGCGGGAAGTTAGCCTGCTTGTCAGAGGTTTGGGGTCTACGTCCATCCATTACTAAAACTATGATTGTTGGCCTTTATTTGCACTTACAGCAGAGACGAATGGCTTGTTTGAGATGAGCACGTCAGAGCGTGTGTGTGGAGGGAGCTGAGCCCCGCCCTTCGTGAAACGAGGAGACAAGCGGACAAGCGTGGCAGCAAAACGCACAGAGGAGAAACATTAAATGAGGGTGCACAATGCACATAAATTAGGCAAATGACACAGAATAAACATATTTCGACCACATAATAAACATATTTCGGCCATATACAACTGGGAGAAAAATATTATTATAAAAAAATTAAATAAAATGAACCAAATTGACATTGAACATTTTTCTTGCGGGGGCGGGAGGTCCCGTTGGGGGGGGGTGGGGGGGCCCCCCCAAGGCAATGGTAGGGGAAACACTGAGTGTT
This sequence comes from Nansenia antarctica, assembly GCF_963989245.1. Classification (NCBI taxonomy): domain Eukaryota; kingdom Metazoa; phylum Chordata; class Actinopteri; order Argentiniformes; family Microstomatidae; genus Nansenia; species Nansenia antarctica. Next base: position 12,355,843 of record NC_137679.1, on the reverse strand, counting down.
ACGTTAACATACCGGACTTCTATTCAGCCTGTTGTTCTGTGTGCTATTGTGTAGTTGAATAAACTTGCCTTTCCAGATTAAATGTCTGTTCTTGGTCTTGGATTTTGTGAAATATATTTCTAAATAAATGCGACTTATAGTCCAGTGCGACTTATATATGTTTTTTCCTCTTAATGTCACATGTTTTGACTGATGCGACTTATACTTCGGAGCGACTTGTAGTCCGGAAAATACGGTACTTATTCATTTTGCACATGGAATGGAATGGAATGGAATGGACTTTATTGTCATTGCTACAGTACAGGTACCAAACAACGAAATTTAGGAGGGGAGGCTCCCCTGGTGTTTAGGAAAGGAAAAAGAAAACACATTTTAGAAAAAGCATAGATGCATAAAATCACAAGAAGGTAAGGAGCTGGTTTACATCAATAAAGGCTATGTACACAATCCACTGTACTATACTGCACAGATAGTCAACTAGGGTTGTCATATTGCACAAAAAGTATTTTTTCACATTATTTTAAAGTGTCACAGTTTGCAGGCTTGAAAATGTACATGTTTGTGCCTCAGCACTAGCTGCCATACAATCCGTCCGGACTGTCCTGGGCCCAGAACTTAGGCCTTTTCTGTGTTCAGGGCCTTGACGGCCCTGTGGTAGAAGCTGTTCTTCAGTCTGTTTGTCTTAGCGGCCGGGGTCCTGTACCTCCTGTTCGAGGGCAGCTTGACAAAGTGTTCGTGCCCAGGGTGGGTCGGGTCCTTGGAGATCTTGGAGGCCCTCCTGAGACAGCGTGTTTTGTACAGCTCCTCCAGAGAGGGGAGGGGGGCGCCGGTGATCTTCTGTGCTGTTCTCACGACTCTCTGTAGCTCGTTTCTCTCCGCTGTTGTGCAGCTGTGGAACCAGTTGGAGATGCCGAAGGTGAGGATGCTCTCCACTGCGCCGTGGTAGAAGGCCACCAGTATCTCCTGCTTGTTGTGTTGTTTCCTGAGGCATCTCAGGGTGTATAGCCGCTGTTGTGCCCTCTTGATGGTGCCTTTAGTGTTGTCCTTCCAGGCCAGGTCATCCCGCATGTTGTGTCCCAGGAATCGGAGGGTTGAGACTATCTCCACGCTCTCTCCGTCGATGAGCAGGGGCTGGATCTCGGACTTTTTCCTCCTGAAGTCTACGATGAATTCCTGGGTCTTTGACTTGTTTAGCAGCAGGTTGTTAACCTTGCACAGCTTGCTCAATTGCTCTACCTCATCCCTGTACGCCGCCTCGTCCCCCCCCGAGATACATCCCACCACGGTGGTGTCGTCTGCAAACTTTACGATGTAGTTGCTGGGGTGGATGGGGGTGAAGTCGTGGGTGTAGAGGTTGTAGAGGATGGGGCTTAGCACGCAGCCCTGGGGTGACCCAGTGCTGAGGCTGAGGGCTGTGGAGGTGTGGGGGCCCACCCGCACCCTCTGGGGGCGGTCGGTCAGGAAGTCCTTGATCCACGCACATATAGAGTGTGATAGACCCAGGTCTAGTAGTTTGGTCACTAGCCTGTCTGGAAGGATGGTGTTAAAGGCGGAGCTGAAGTCCACGAAGAGCAGTCTCGCGTAGCTGTTTCCCCTCTCCAGGTGGGATAGAGTGGCGTGGAGAGTCGTCGCTATGGCGTCCTCTGTGGACCTGTGGGCTCTGTAGGCGAACTGGTATGGATCCAGGTTGGGCGGGAGGCGTGTGAGTATGTGGGCCCGGACTAGTTTCTCAAAGCACTTCATGATGATTGGTGTGAGTGCCACCGGGCGGTAGTCGTTTAGGCAGCTCACCGTGCTTTTCTTCGGGACTGGGATGATAGTTGAGGTTTTCAGGCAGGGTGGGACGGTGGCCTGGGACAGGGACTGGTTAAAGATGTTGGTGAAAACCCCGGCCAGCTGGTCGGCGCAGTCTCTCAGCACCCGTCCCAGGACGCCATCCGGCCCCGAGGCTTTCCTGGGGTCCACCGCCTTCAGTACGCGTCTCACCTCGTGCTCTGTGAGGGTGAGGCTGCTGAGAGCTGGAGAGAGTGGTCTGTGTTGTGGTTACCTCCGTTCGCCCCTCATCGAACCGGGCGTAGAAGGTGTTCAGCTTTCCCGCCAGCAGGGGGTCGTCCTCTGCGGCTGTGAGCCTGTTGGCTCTGAAGTTTGTCATCTGCTGAACCCCCTGCCACATCCGCCTGGAGTCGTTGCTCAGGAGGCATTCCTCAATCTTCTCTCTGTGCTCTGCCTTGGCCGCTTTGATGCCGCGCTTTAGGTTGGCCCTGGTGGAGCTGTACAGCGGTGTGCGCTTCCCTGCGAAGAAGGCGTTGTCCCTCTCATTTATCAGTTTTTGGACCTTCCCAGTCATCCATGGCTTCGTGTTGGGGTAGACCCGGACCCGTTTGTCCACGGTGACTGAGTTGGTGCAGTTCACTATGTGGTTCAGAACCGACGACGTGTACTGTTCCAGGTCCTCATGCTCATATTCCTGCCATAGGGTGTCATTTAGGCAGATCTGCAGTGGAGCGGACCCTTCTGGCCAGGTTCTGACAGTCTTAGTGGTGGTGGGAGCACTTTTCCCCATTGTAGTGTATGCAGGAATCAGGAGGATTGACACATGGTCAGACATGCCTAGATGAGCTAGCGGACTAGCCTTGTAAGCACGTTTGATGTTGGTGTATACCTTATCCAGTGTTTTTTCTCCTCTCGTTGCGCATTTTACATGCTGGTAGAACTTGGGTAGTACTGCCTTCAGGTTGACATGATTAAAGTCCCCCGCTATGATGTGAATAGCCTGTGGATCAGTACTTTGTTGGCTACTAATGACGTCATATAGTCGCGCCAATGCTACTTTGCTGTCTGAGCTAGGTGCTATATACACACATGTAATTAGCACCGCGTTAAACTCCCTAGGCAGGTATGTGGGTCGGCATTTAACAGTCAAGTATTCTAGGTCTGGGGAGCAGTGGCTACTTACAGTTTTCGTGTTTAAGCACCAGCTATCCTTCGTCGATATTATGATCCCACCTCCTCTTGACTTCCCGCTACGCTCCGTTCGGTCAGCGCGATGTAGCGTTCGGCCCTCTAAGCTAACGGTAGCGTCCACAATGTTGTCATTTAGCCAGGTTTCGGTCAGAATAATCACACAGCTATCCCCTACGATGCTGTTTTTGGCCACCTGTAGTCTCAGTTCATCCATCTTGTTAGTCAGGGATCTGACGTTAGAGAGGAAAATGCTTGGTAGGGCTGGCTTGTTTGGGTTTCTCCTTAGCCTTGCTAACAGGCCTCCCCTACGGCCTCGGGGTCGCTTACGATCTCGCCTCCGTCGCTTCCGCCTCAGGGAGGGGACTGAGAACCAAGGTTCGCCCGGTACACGGGCTATCTCGTAATATATCCTGTGTTGCTTTAGAAACTCCGCTGTAACTGTCTTGTCGTTTTGCGTGCCGATTTCTAATAAGTCGAGCCTGCTGTAGGTACTATTTACACAACTGTTCCCTATAAGTACTAGAATAAAAGTGTACATACAAATGTGTTTACAAACATAAAGAAACACCAGTGTGGTCGCCCCCCGAGCTGCGCGGACTAAGCGCGCGGCCATCTTGGAATCTAAATATGTACTATATGTATAGGCCTGGCTGATTTAGAAAACATAAAATAAAATTTGCAATAGAAATCTGTTTTTTTTTGTATCCGATTAATCGGAAAAATAATCGGCAGATTAATCGATTATCAAAATAATCGTTAGTTGCAGCCCTACTATTAGGGGTGTAACGGATCACCTAACTCACGGATCGGATCGTGTCACGGTTTTTGAGTCACGGATCGGATCATTTTTCGGATCAACACAAAACATTTTTGTTTTTATAAAAACTGCTTTTTCCTTGAATTCTGTAAAAACACCACTTTTACTATGTGACAAAAACCAACAACATTCAAGATGTCAAAACTGGTCATATATATATATACATACATATATATACAGTATATAACATATTCTACACTCAAACATTACATAATTATACTGAAATACACTCAATTTAAATGATAGGAGAGAGGGAGGAGGCGCCTGGTTGCAGCAGTGAATCACTGGGCTCTTTAAAGCAGATTAATAAACATGTTTTATGCCACTTTTAACTAAATAATAAAGTGAACCCTTATTTTGAACATGGTATGAAAAAAATGCCTACATTATCAGAAGTTGTCGAGCTACCTTTTTCGTGCCTCCCGTCATAGTTGACAGAGAAGCCAAAGTGCTCCCATACATGGGATTTAAATGACGAGGGAGGCATTTCGAGTTCTTCTCCGCCGAACAACGTAACATGATACACTTGGGCCGCGTTCGTAAATTCGCTTTGAGAGCGCCGGAGCGCACACTGGGTCTGACGTCATAAAGGGACCAAGTCATTTGATTGGACAAGAGGCGTTCCTTGAACGCTGATCAGATTCCAGAGCGGATTTACGAACGCAGCCTTGTTGTTGTGGATTCCCAGCTTCACGTGTAGTGAGCAAACAACGGATTATTTTTCTTTCGCATTATCAACCTATCATTGCGCTTTAGAGTAAAACAAAGCCCGCAACTGTCGCGTCTATCTTTTCATGGCAACTCTACATTGTGATTTACAAGAGATATTAAGTAATATTATTACTTGTTAACAGTGATACAGTATATAGGTTTGCTTCTCTGTCCACTTTATCCAAGCTAGACCCCCTGTATCATTCGGTTCTAAGATACATCACCAATAGTGCCTTCAGGACCCATCACTGTACACTGTATAGTCTGGTTGGATGGCCATCTCTTTCTGTCAGAAGGCTCCAACACTGGTACACTCTTGTGTTTAAAATCATCTCTGGCTTCTTACCGAATTATCTGGGCCTGAAGTTCATCCCTATACCGAGTGGCTCGGGTCTCAGGTCTCGTAGATGGCTACAATACAAGGTGCCACTTATCATGAACAATGTTGGAAGGGCAAGCTTGTCTTATTATGGCCCTTGGTCTTGGAATGACCTACAGACTACTTTTAAATTAGAGGCCCTTATTTCCATAAGTATCTTCAAGCGTAGATTAAAGGATGTGGTCACCGCTCGCTGTACCTGCTTTGGTTAGACTTCTCAATGTTTTAATCACCTTGTAAATACCCCTACCATTGTTTGTCTATTGTATTGTTGCCACTGTCTTATGTCCTGTCTTGTTATCTGAACTGTTTTTTAAGCTACTATTTTGACCCTGTCTTGGCCAGGTCTCTCTTGTAAAAGAGGTTTTAATCTCAATGTGACTTCCTGGTAAAATAAAGGTAAAAAAAAAAAAAACGGATCACGGAATTTCCGTGATCCGTTACACCCTTACCTACTATACTATACAATACAGTGTTTCCCCTAGGTTTGCTGCCTTGGGGGGACCTTGGAATTGGCATTGAATTGGAATTGGGGTGGCATGGACCCTGCGACATACCAGCGTCATGTCCAGGGGGTGTACTTGTACATCAAGCCGCCTCACACTACGGAAACAGGAGATAGGCTCCTGCCCTATCGGTTCACAAGGCTACTTATGTGGTCTTGACTACCTGTCCACTTTCTCACCTGGTTCTTGCTGTCTCTCTGGTGTGCCGACACCATCCTGCTCTCTCTCCTTCTCTCCCTCTCTATCCTCCTCTCCCTCTTTTGCTGTCAACCAAAAGGCAAACATAACAACCAGAGTATTTCTAATCGAATAAGAGGTATAAATTGATCCATATCAATTTATAACATAATTATAATAGCTTTTGGATTGCTGTAGGCAATGCAGTCAGATAATGTCATTTTGACATTACTCTCACCTGAAAAAAGATCATGTCCAACTATAAAAAAACTGACATTTCCAATGCTTCAATCCACTGTCCATGTACTGTAAATATGCCATTATGGTATTACCATGAAGCCCAATTCTAGCAGAATAAGAAAGATTGTATATCTACTTTAACTAAAAGAATAAAGTCAAGTGCATCCAGTTAGCTCTTTAGCTGACAAGTGTGCAGCAGACTAGCTCATCTCATCACCTCTGAGCTATCTAGCTAGCTTGCTAGTTCTTTGACTATTTACACCATGGAATTATAGTCACACACTTTCTAGTCACAATAATAACGACCAATTTTAACCAACGTTCTCTGTCAGAACACTCAGCAAGTATATTTGCTAACGTTTCAACTTGCTTACTTTCATCTGCAGACTCTCACCCGGCAAAAACTCTCTCGCGTCTCGCGCACACTCGCGCACACACTCGTCTCGCGCACAATCTTGTATTATTCTCCAGCGCGGCACAGTACGAAACGAAGTGTGGAGATAGGTTTGACTATGCGAGACTACTGGCGGACTAATGTTACCAACGAGCCTATGGGCTTGCCACTCGCCAGATTCGGGTTGGGTGTGTTTAAAAAACGCAGATATTTTAGCCTGCTTGTCAGATGTTTGGTGTTTACATCCGTAATAATTCCTCTTTCTAAGGGGGGCGGGTGGTTCCGTTGGGGGGGCGGCCCGCCCCCCCAAGGCAATGGTAGGGGAAACACTGCAATAAAACACTGTGCTGTACTCGATGCTATGCTATAAATATCCTAACTTTTCCTATATCTGAACCTTATGTACACAAGGGTTGTCATATTGCACATAGTATTGTTGCACATTCATTTAAAGTATTAATGCATTTTAACATTGAGACATATATTTTGTATTGACTATAAAATAGTATTAATGCATTTAAACATTGAGACAAGAAGCTGTCTTCTGTACCCGCTCTCCCAATATCTCAAACTGTGACCCCCCTCCCCAAGAAAAAGTTTCAGGCACAGGATTTTTTCCCACTTTAAGCCCTGTAATTAGCTACTGACGTTGTTTACCTTGCATTCCTACCCTGTCTATTAGCTGCTGCTTTATCCTAACCGATAGATTCAAATGAATGTTACCCGAAACTGTTGGTTTGCGTTAGCTACTTGACACAAACAGCTAACCTGCTTTTAATGACATACACCCCTCTATCTAATTCCTGCCGGTGAATATCATTTACCAAACCAAATATGACTCCTGTGCTTTCACTTCACAAACCACACACTTCCGTAGCTAACCCTAACTTAGCTAATTCATAGCTTTCAGTCACGTGGTTTCTTCCCTAGCAACCACCAAACTGACGGGCAAAAAGTATCATAGCAACATCGCTCAACATGGCTGCCTACTATTTAGACCACCTCACTCATGAAGAACTATCAAGATACACGACGGTGATAGGAGTGGAGGATTGACACCATTCAAATAGTGTTGGATTCCCCGTCTTCTACTCTACCCGGACACGTTGGAATTATTTTCCTAACTCCCGGAGAATCAAAGTTATTGACCTGCAAACCACCGCGCTGACACCCCGAGAAGATATACTTTTAATATGAAACTCGATCAACCGGGCGTTCACCGGCTGCTGGACGAAACTCCCAACTCCCGCTGTCGGCGAGGGAATATTTCTACCCGGGAATTCGCTCCTTGCTGTGTCCACGGTGATAGGAGTGGAGGATCGACTCCATTCAAATAGTGTTGGATTCCCCGTCTTCTACTCTATCCGGACACGTTGGAATTATTTTCCTAACCCCCGGAGAATCAAAGTTATTGACCTGCAAAGGGTGCCTCCTTGACCGGCTTTTCCCGTGAATAACACCGGTTATGGAGGTGGTACAAACATAAGACTATTATTGCTAAATTCACCATCAGTATACGGTCATTTTGAGTAGTGTTGTTCCGATACCGATACTAGTATCGGCATGGCCACCGATACGCACAAAAATGCTGGTATCGGTATCGGCGAGTACTAACACAAAAAAAAATCCGTTTTTTTTTTTTTTTTTAAGTACTAAAGTTATTTTGTTTGTAAATGTTCACTTGCTGTTGCACTACTACTACGACTGTTTTATATCTTAAATGGATATTGCACTGATTGGCATCTGTGAGAGCCACATTTCAGGTTTTATAAGGGGTTGATTTTCTTGTCACCATACCAGGTAGACAATAAAAAAAAGTTCTATAGTATTCACTCTCTGTTGGTATTTTTTCCTGTTTTACAAAGGTTTTGAGCAGTGCCAGACTAAGTGTTAGCAATAATTTTACATCGAGGTGAGTATGCGGCTCAAAAAACATGTATTTTTGTTTTGTTTTTTCAAACGCCGTGGTATCGGATCGGTACTCGGTATCGGCAAGTACTGCACGGTCAGGTATCGGTATCGGTATCGGGATCAAAAAATGGTATCGGAACAACACTAATTTTGAGTACTTAACCACCGCGCTGACACCCCGAGAAGATATACTTTTAATATGAAACTCGATCAACCGGGCGTTCACCGGCTGCTGGACGAAACTCCCAACTCCCGCTGTCGGCGAGGCGAGGGAATATTTATATCCGGGAATTCGCTCCTTGCTGTGTCCACGGTGATAGGAGTGGAGGATCGACTCCATTCAAATAGTGTTGGATTCCCTGTCTTCTACTCTATCCGGACACGTTGGAATTATTTTCCTAACCCACGGGAAATCAAAGTTATTAACCCGCAAAAAGTGGGTTTTGCCCGTGGGTTTTGCCCGCAAAAAGTGCCTTTTGCCCGTCAGGTGGGCGTTTCCACTATGCTGTGACGTCACATGAAAGCTATGAATAGGACTAGCATTGGTGTTTAGCTAGCCTATTGCTCCCTAGCCTAAAGCTAATGCGGTTAGCTCAGTTATCAAACAAACACATTCACAAATCATTCAATCGTTCAAATCCCGGAGGAGCGCCCCAATTATGTCACGACCCAACAGCAATGTGCGTACATTGATAGTCAATGGGCTCGTTCCCACACAGGGCCGAGGCCGGACACAGGTAGATTAGCTCAGGGTTAGCTGACAGCACCCAGGTAGATGTTAAGGGGAAATGGCTTACCTGGCTCCGATGTATCGTGGCGTGGTCCGCGGGGATACTGAACAGCCCGCACGTTCGTTCAGTGGGGTGTTCCTTCCCGTTCAGTATTGACATATAACAAAACAAACAAAACCGGACACGACACAACACGACCTCGGGGGTAATCCACTATTCCACACGGTAATAGTCTTGATAATAATTGTCAAAGGGGTTCTCTTCTAGGTAAGGCGTCTCAATCAGTATTTCTCTTCTCCGTTAACTCCACTCTCTCGACCCTCAGGTAGCAAATGAGCACCTGTCATATACCTTTCGAGAGACCCGCCAACAGGCAAGCCACTCCCCCATGTACCCTGGGTAGCCAATCAACACCCCCTGAGCTTACCATGACAACTAGGAACAGTTGGATCGTGACAGTATCAAAACTGAAAGTCATAAAAACACGAGTTAGACGACTCTGCGCGTTTTAAAGTTGGATTTGTGTGAAGAGCTTGTTGTATGGTGGATTTTCTCTCCCTAACCCTCATGAATTCAGAGAAGGAATTTAGCAATAAATGGTACCATTTGTTATTCAGGGAGACAGCCAGCCAGGAGGTAGGCTACTAATGATGCCCAGAGTAATCATGAGAAGGGCTTGGAATAGGCCTATATGGGGGAAAAGAGTTAGCCTAATCACTGATCAAAGGGTTTCACAGCAACAGGCCCAGGATATTGAGCTGGGAGTTGGGGGCACGGTATGTAAATGAGTATTTGGGGAGGGGTCCACAGGAGAATTCTATAAGAGATGATATTTCTGAGTGCCTAGAGAGTTGCATCGTGAACTCGCTCAGGCCCCGGTCTATAATAAAGGGCCTCTTGTGATCAGCAGCTCCGGTTTCTTAGAGAGTTGTTATTGTTATTATTTGAAGCCGGTGTTAGAGTAAAGTCTTCCCCAACAGTTATATGAGTAGCAGCAGGTGGACGAATTTAAACAAGTAAAGTAACTTATACACTAACGTTAGGCCTGTATGCACAACTCCAACTCTGTCAACCTAACTTTTCAATTTGTAGTGTTTAAATGATCTATTATAACTGTCAAGATATCCTATACTGACCACCTCAATACCCACCATAGTTGTATCTTAACCTTAGCTAGAGCGTTTGTCAAGGCTTCTTCTTCTCTTCTTTATAATACTACTTTGCATATGCTGTCTACTGCCAATCCCCCCCTGCTGGATCTATAACCGCATTGCATGGAAATGCTTCTTGAAGGGAGATTCTCAATGCAGCAAAGCAATCCTGTATACTATCCTGTACTGTGGCAGAATCCTGCATGCATTCAAAAGTATTTTGGCAGACCACATGTCAAACTGTTCTTGGGCAAGTCACTGAACCCCGAATTGCTCCCAATGAGCGGGCTGGCGCCTTTCATGGTAGCTTGCCGCCATTGGTATGTGAATGGGTGAATTAGAGGCCATTGTAAAGCGCTTTGTAGTCAAATGGTCGGTCCATTTACCATTACCATTTGGTGCAAGCATGAGACACCACCATATTGCTTAGACCAGTGTATTCCTTTCAGTGTATTCCTTTCACCAGAGCCAGCGGGTGTAGAGAATTGGGTCTCAGCCCAGCCACTGCTAAAGACACTTTACAATAACAATTCATAGTAGGGCATATCCTTTGTTAGGTGTTTGGTAATCTGAATGTTTGTGTAATTAACTCTCCACTATGTGTGGCTCTTCCTGTGATCCATCTCACAGCCCAGCTACCATGTCTGAAGCCAAGTCCACAGAGTCCCTGGGTTCACAGCAGGGTCCAGAGATGGTGGCAGTGAAGTTGGAGGACTGCAGTCAACCACTGGAACATAATGTGGTATTGAAAGAGGAAGAAGAAGAAATTATGGTGGATGGAAGAGAGGAAGAGGAGGAAAAAGCGATGATGGTGAAAGAAGAAATAGAAGAGGAAGTGGAGGAGAAAGATGTGATAATGAAAGAAGAGGAGGAAGTGGAGGTGAAAGATGTGATTCTGAAAGAAGAAAATGGAGGAGAGGACGGAAAGGATGGTAAGTTCATGAACGTGGCTAATATTATAATTGTATGTAATGTACATTATTGGTCTATGGTGTTAATTGTGTATTAGGGATGGGTCCTTATTTATTATTACCATTACCTACTTGTTCAGAGGTTATCTGGATCAGGTTCATGTAGCTGTATTGAATAATATTTAACAGACAGAACGCAGTGTGTCTTAACTGATGGGGTTAAATCAGTTTTTTTAGACATAACAAAGGATGGATCAAGGATGGATTCTTGGTCATGTTTTTTTTACTATTTACATTAAGAATATTGGATTCTGTAAATAATTAAGTAATAATAAAGTATCCTGCAGTTGAAGTTGGAGGTTTACATATACCTTAACCAAATACATTTAAAAGTTTTTACAATTCCTGACATTTAATCCTAACATTCCCCGTCTTAGGTCAGATAGGATCACTACTCTATTTTAAGAATGTGAAATGCACGCATGAGACACCATGTTTCTTAGACCAGTGTATTCCTTTTAAACCCATGAGGGGGATGTATGTGAGTGCACCACTCAGCCAGAGGGGTAGAGAATCAGGCCACAGCCCAGCCAACATGAAAGACACTTTACTATAATAATTCATAGTAGTGCATATTCTTTGTTAGGTGTTTGTTAATCTGAATATTTGAGAAATTAACTCTCCATTATGGCTCTTCCTTTGTTTACATTACACAGATCCATCTCACAGCCCAGCTAGCATGTCTGAAGCCAAGTCCACAGAGTACCTGGGTTCACAGCAGGGTCCAGAGATGGTGGCAGTGAAGCTGGAGGACTGCAGTCAAACACTGGAACATAATGTGGTAGTGAAAGAGGAAGAAGAAGAAGTTGTGGTGAAAGAAGAGGAGGAAGGGGAGGAAAACACTCTGATGGTGAAAGAAGAAATGGAAGAAGAGGAAGTGGAGGAGAAAGATGTGATGATGAAAGAAGAGGAGGGAGGAGAGGATTTACTGGAGACAGATAGTGAGTTGGATGGTAAGTTCATGAACTTGACTACTATTATAATGTATTTATTGTACATTGCTCTATGGTGTTAATTGTGCATACGGGATGGGTCCTTATATATTATTACCATTACGCAGGGGTTAAAGTGGGATTTATTAAGTGGGGGGGCTCTGTGTTAGAGGTGGGTAAAGGTGCGGGAGTGATGGTGGGGCTCAATACTGCCTCACGAATCAAACCATAAATGATCTTGAAATTAAAATGTCCATGATGCAATTTTAAATTTCAATCCATTTTATTTATTTTTCATTGAGTTTCCGTAATACAGCAGGCCAATAACGTACACTGACAGTCTCTAATCTTGGTTATCTCGTATCTCTTACACAGTAAGTTAGCTAGTTATTTATATACAATCTTAGTTCAGAAGATCCCAGATGGGCTGGTATGTTGAAGCCTGTCCTCTCTGCATGCATGCCAAGTGACTAGCAGATCTTTTTTTTAATATATATATTTTTTTTATTCCAGTATAGAAGATTGATACATTGAAAAAGGCATGAATATTTTCTGTTTTTCTCCCTCCCCTCCACCCACCCCTCCCTCTCAAACATGTCTGCATGCATATATACATATAGATTTGCCCATCTACACACACACACAAATATAAACAAGTTTACGACTAGCAGATCTTCTAGTAAGCACCCACTTCTTTACATATTTCATGGGGTTCCAACACTCAAGAGGAGGTCCAACTAGTTAAATAAAAATAAGAGCTGAGGTGTTTTCAATTCTCAGTTGTGTGCATAAAGGTGTGACAACATTATTCATTTCTGAAAAACCTCTTTCCCAATCTGCACTACTCACAGGAATGGTATCAATTGCATGTCTGAGTTTAAGAAGGGCTTTCTGCATGGTGATCTGTGTATGGTCTATTATGTTTGGCAATATAATATGCTATATTGAAGACATTCTTAGTGGAGGCTAGACACTCCTCTTGTGTTTTCAGAAAGTTTGACTCCAAAGTGTTTTCACCCTGTTTTTTGTTTTGTTTGTTTTTCTACTATTTCTTCTGCTAGCTTGTGGCTCTGTGAGACACTGTTCTTGTATCTTCTTTCTCAAAGATTTCATTTGTTTCTCCCTGGTTCTGCCATATTGGCCAATGGAGTCCACCTGGAGTCCTTATCAAACTCTACCTAGCTATGACAGATTCAGTTAATCCATTAATCAGATACCCAAAGCTAAATATATAAGCTGCAATAAATTATTTTAGAAACATGTCAACAATTCGAAATTCACTAGCCTAACTTACTAATCTAGCTAGCTATCCTTCCTTACCGTTGAAAGAATTCTGTAATTTTTCTCAGTTTTCCTCCTATCATGTCCATTTTATATTTTCTGTAATAGAATAAAGCTAGTTTAAAAAAAATAAAAGGACACAAAGCAGTTCGTTTTTACATTCCCCAAGGGACAAAATACATGAACAGAACACCCAAATTTAGCCATCTTGATGACGTTGCTGAGCCTAGTAATATTATAGTGCTAGCTAGCATGCACATGGGACGGTGGGAGTTCGCCATGCTGCAGTTTGATTTAACTTACGTTAGCTCGCCACTAACGTTAGTCAGGTAGCTACCGTTAGCTAGCTAGTTGTTTGAATGAAAACACTGTGATGCTAGAGCTAGACAAAACGTTGTTTAATCGGTATATTGGACATACTCTGAGGTATACTCACTCTTTAGGGCTCCATAACCAAGATTATACTGTCAGACATCTGACAGTGACAGTCTGATGCTGGCCATGAAGCGAGGATACTGACAGCCAGCTGACAAGTCATGCGAGTGAACAAGAGAACACAAAAGACTCAGGCAGGCAAGCAGGCAACTGATGCGGTGGTCATGTGACAGTGAGGACGCGATATCATTTCAAACTTTCACGAATTAACATGTATAAAAATCTAATGTCAATAAAATTATTTGTGATTTATTTTAGTGATGCTAAATACTGCAACAAAAATGTAGAAATAAATGAACTGGTGATGTGCCAGGGCTGAGCCCCGGCTGAGCATATTTGGGAGGGTAAGTGCGCCCCGGCCCACTTAAACCCCTGCCATTATCTACTTGTTCAGAGGTTATCTGGATCAGGTTCATGTAGCTGTATTGAAAATTATTTAACAGACGGAACGCAGTGTGTCTTAACTGATGGGGTTAAATCAGGTTTTTTGGACATAACAAAGGACATAACAAAGGGTCACAAGGACCAATTCTTGGTCAAGTTTGTTTTACTATTTACATTAAGAATATTGTAAATAAATAATTGTAAATAATTAAGTAATAATAATCCTGCATTTACAGTTGAAGTTGGAGGTTTACATACACCTTAACCAAATACATTTAAGGCCCTTGCACACCAACGCGTTTTTTACGTCCGTTAAAAAAATAAATTAGAACTCATGTTGTGTCAACCACGCTTGCACACCAATCCGTAATATTTCGTCCGTCAAAAAAAACAACGCAACAGGTTCGATTTTCTGCGTTTTTCGCGTCCGTCAAAAGCCTTTTGAGAGTAGTTTTTGACCACTCCGCCATGGTATAGACTGGGACACATCGTCAAATTACAACTGCAGGACAGTTGGATTAATGTTTACGGAAGTACATGTCTCAAGTATTATCTCGGCGGTTAGTCGAGTGAAAGAAAAACAACATACAGATGATAATTCACACAATATAATACCACGAAAGCGTACGGCACTAAACAATAACATTCATTTGGGTAGCATCCTACTCAAACTCAGGCAGAAGGGCAGGGTCCGGCCAGGTGCACACGGTCACAGACTGCCAGTTATACATCATTCAGCTGGTTATAGCGGTTTCTTTTTCTTTTCTATTCTACTATTCTATTCTACTTCTGCTGTCTGCGTCTCCCTGGGTATTCCTAGACCAGATGGCAAACAGTAAAGAAATGCCACAATATTACAACATGTAGAGTGCATATTGCGAAAGTTCGCAACGTCAAAAAACGCAACGGACTCCGCAACGGACCGGTGTGCAAGGTCTCTGTGCGTAACGTTTTTTTCCGGATGTCGGATTAAAAATACGCAGGCGTAAACGCACGCATTGGTGTGCAAAGGCCTTTAAACTCAGTTTTTACAATTCCTGACATTTAATCCTAACATTCTCTGTCTTCGGTCAGATCGGATCACTACTCTATTTTAAGAATGAAATGTCAGAATATTAGTCAAGAGAATTATTTATTTCAGCTTTTATTTTATTTTATTCATATTCCCAGTGGATCAGTAGTTTCCATACACTTAGTTAGTATTGGGTGTCATTGTTAGGGCTGGGTATCGCCACTGATTTCCCAAAACGATTCGATTCCGATTCACAGCTCCCGATTCGATTCGATTCACGATTCGATTCGATTCGATTCCGATTCGATCTAGTTACAATATACATTTTTTGCTTGAATATGAAAGAGATTCTCCGAACTAATGCTATAAATGGTTCAAGGAACCCTATAACATGTAGCATTGTTAAACATATCAATGAATTGACTCCAAAGCAGTTACATGAATGTACTTTTTATTTACATATGACTTTGCTTTTGTCCAGCTCATCTCTATCGTCACATTTTTTAAATCCAAAATGCACCCAGACATCTGACTTTAAGCCTGGTGGTGACTTGAGTGTCCCTGCCATCGCCATGTTTTTAGATTTTAGTGTTGAGACCTCACGTTGCGTGAGATATGATAAATTATTGTAGCGCGAGATCTGGCCACGAGATCTCGTTGCGGGTTGAAGCTGCAAGCAAAAAAAAAAAAAAAAGATCGATCTCTGGATTTATGAATCGATAATCGCTCATTTAATGAAGATCGATTCAGAATCGGGAAATCGATTTTTTGAACCCAGCCCTAGTCATTGCCTTTGGTAGCATTGCCACATGGGTCAAATATTTCTGGTAGCATTCCACAAGCTTCTCGCATTAAGTTGGTGTAATTTTCCTCCTGACAGAACTGGTGTAACTGAATCAGGTTAGTAGGCCTCCTTGCTCGCGCAAGCTTCTTCACTTCTGCCCACAAATGTTCTGTAGGATTGAGTTCAGCGTATGACGACTGTATGCTCATATAATGTTTATACTTGTGTACTATTGTTTGTAGAGATTTACGTGGTACCTTCAGGCATTTGGTTTGACAAATAGTTGAAGTTTAGAAACGTTTAAAACGCTAAGAGTTAAGATGGGCTTCTTTTTTATTTTTTATTTTATTTTATCCCTTTTTCACCCAATTTGGTATCCAATTGCACCCAGCCTAGTATCCAATTATCCCCTGCCTATTGCGTAGGATCCGCCGCACGACCCCGTGGCCGGCAGCCCCAGAGGAGATAGCCAGGCAGACTAGCTGTCTGGCTCCTCGAGCCCGACACCGTTATTCCAGCACCAGACGGGGGCGGTGTTGCGCGGCGGATCCTTGTCCGGAAATAGTCCTATACCCCCCTTGGGAGCGGCCGCTCAATATGCCGCTCCCTGTGGGCCCCGGCCATATCCGGGTCTGGCGAGACCGGGATTCGATCCCAGTCCCCGGTGAGCAGCTTGCACTAGAGGCTAATGCTTAGACCGCTGCGCCACCGCGGGGCTCTTAGATGGGCTTCTTTTAAAGGAACAGATCTTGGCATTCCCTGAACAGCACAAATCAGATCAACTGTGCCATCAACCTTCATGCCAGTGCTTGATTATGGTGATGTCGTCAACAAAAATGCAGCAGCCACTACCCTTAAACCTTTGGATGACATCTACCATAGTGCCCTTTGCTTTACCATAGGTGATTGTTTTAAAATGAATCGTTGCATACTTAATCAAAACGTTGTCTGGACGTTGTGAAAGTCCCGTAGATCTCGCCTTCTGCATAAACTCCCATTTACCTAACCTCATTACTGAAATTCAAGACCATAAATTGCCGAACTCTTTCTCAAAGTTGGTTAACTCTTGAGGTTACCTGGGTCTCCACCAAACTGGGTAAATCCACTTTTAGTTCTGGTGCACCTCACTGCAGGGAAAATCTACAAAAACATTCCAGTTGGTTGTTCTGGTGTCACTCAGGCAATTTAGGGTGTTGATAGAGGACCTCTTTGGTGATTGTTTCTCTTCATATATTGTGGTTTTAAGTGATGTATTGATGTCTGTATTCAAATGTATTTCTTATGTGTTGTTTTGTAATGGTATAGATATTGTGGACAGGGGGCAACTGCAAAAGAGGCCTTGTTCTCAGTGTGTTTTCCCCTGTATGAATGAAGGTTGAATGAAATGTTTCTAATCCTGTATATGTTCCTACTCTTACAGGAGAGAGCTCCAACCCAGGCTCAGACAGCGAGCCCAGCTCCACCATGTCAGGAAACCACAAACAACCACAGGCTCACAGAGGAGAACATACTTACCCTGACCGTCAGTGTGGGAAGAGTTTAGCTTCCCCTAACACCCTAAAGAAACATCAGAGGAAACACACAGGAGAGAAGTCACACAACTGCACCCAGTGTGGCAAGAGTTTCAGTAAACTAGGAACGCTAAAGGTCCATCAGAGAATCCACACAGGAGAGAAGTCACACCAATGCTCGCAGTGTGGGAAGAGATTTACTACTCCAAATAACCTAAAAATACATCAGAGAATACACACAGGAGAGAGGCCATACCAATGCTCGCAGTGTGGGAAGAGATTTATTACTCCAAATAACCTAAAAATACATCAGAGAATACACACAGGAGAGAGGCCATACGTCTGCTCCCAGTGTGGGAAGAGTTTTACTCAGGCAGGAGGGCTACAGACCCATCAGAGAATACACACAGGAGAGAGGCCATACCACTGCTCCCATTGTGGGAAGAGATTTACTGAGGCAGGAACGCTAAAGATCCACATGAGAACACACACAGGAGAGAAGCCATACGATTGCTCCCAGTGTGAGAAGAGTTATACTACTCCAGATAAGCTAAAAAGACATCAGAGAATACACACAGGAGAGAGACCGTACCACTGCTCCCAGTGTGGGAAGAGTTTCAGTACACTAGGAAACCTAAAGAGCCATCAGAGAATCCCCACAGGAGAGAAGTCACACCAATGCTCCCAGTGTGGCGAGAGTTTCTGTCGACTAGGACACCTAAAGAGCCATCAGAGAATCCACACAGGAGAGAAGTCACACCAATGCTCCCAGTGTGGCAAGAGTTTCAGTCGACTAGGACACCTAAAGAGCCATCAGAGAATCCACACAGGAGAGAAGTCACACCAATGCTCCCAGTGTGGCAAGAGTTTCTCTCAACGAAGCAACCTAAAGACCCATGAGAGAATACACACAAGAGAGAAGCCATAACATTTGTGGGGAGTTTGAGGAGAGTTACAAACATCCCCTAAAGGTACATCAGAAAATACACACAGGAGAGAGTACCACTGCTCCTAGAGTCGGAACAGTTTCAGTAAGTCCTGCAACCTGAGAGCATCATGGTACGGACACTGACAGAGTTCCATTGCCCCTTGTGTAGTACCATATATCCCTGCTGGGACCATATATACTGAAACATGTAATGTAAGTTGATTTGGATGAAAGTGTTTGCATATATTATTATTATTATTATTATTATAGTAAAAACAAAGATAGATTCATCCATGTATTTATAGTAACTTGTGGTCTTTGTTCACAGAACAGGAAGGTTGTGTCCTCTAATGGATTCTGTATTTGACCTCATTAGAAATATTGTAATAACCAACACATGGTCCTCAGTGTTAGGAGTTAAGTGTAGGAGTTAGGGGTGTAACGGATCACCTAACTCACGGATCGGATCGTGTCACGGTTTTTGAGTCACAGATCGGATCATTTTTCGGATCAACACAAAACATTTTTGTTTTTATAAAAACTGCTTTTTCCTTGAATTCTGTAAAAACACCACTTTTACTATGTGACAAAAACCAACAACATTCAAGATGTCAAAACTGATATATAACATATTCTACACTCAAACATTACATAATTATACTGAAATACACTCAATTTAAATGATAGGAGAGAGGGAGGATGGCGCCTGGTTGCAGCAGTGAATCACTGGGCTCTTTAAAGCAGATGAATAAACATGTTTATGCCACTTTTAACTAAATAATAAAGTGAACCCTTATTTTGAACATGTTATGAAAAAAATGCCTACATTATCAGAAGTTGTCGAGCTATCTTTTTCGTGCCTCCCGTCATAGTTAACAGAGAAGCCAAAGTGCTCCCATCCATACATGGGAGGGAGGCATTTCGAGTTCTTCTCCGCCGAACAACGTAACATGATACACTTGGGCCGCGTTCGTAAATTCGCTTTGAGAGCGCCGGAGCGCACACTGGGTCCGACGTCATAAAGGGACCAAGTAATTTGATTGGACAAGAGGCGTTCCTTGAACGCTGATCAGATTCCAGAGCGGATTTACGAACGCAGCCTTGTTGTTGTGGATTCCCAGCACGTGTAGTGAGCAAACAACAGATTCTTTTTCTTTCGCATTATCAACCTATCATTGCGCTTTAGAGTAAAACAAAGCACAGCACGTAACTGTCGCGTCTATCTTTTCATGGCAACTCTACATTGTGATTTACATATTAAGTAAGATATTAAGTAATATTATTACTTGTTAACATTTTGCAATTGATCCGCGGTACACATGCGTTCCGAACCGTGGAGGGCGATCCGAACGGATCACGGACTTTCCGTGATCCGTTACACCCCTAGTAGGAGTAGGGTTGGAGTATCAGACTGTTTAGTGGTCACAGATATCATGGTTTTTAACGGGATGGTTCAACCTATTTTCATGATTAGATCAAAATGAATCTTATTTCACTATTCACCTCATAGTGAAATCCTATCCAGGAAACATTCTTGTGGTGAAGAAAGTGCAATTGCAGGTGCAAATGACTGAGTGGCAGACATTGTATATACTTCTGATTTGTTTTTACCTGTTATTTCAGAAATGTCAAGGTTTGGTTTTTTGTATGTTTGATTATATTTTCTGTTTCATATTTCAAAGTTTGCTTTCATTGTAATTCTGTATATTCTCAGTTTGACAATACATCTGAGTCAAACTTCATTTTCTTTGTATGATTTTCTTTGAGTGGGAAAATGTATAGAGGTGAATGGTTTACTTTTCAAAACAAGTGAGAAAACAGTTGAATTTGGATGGAATTTATACCTATAGTGATCTGTCAGTGAAATATAATTAGTTTTACAGTCTGGTACATGAGAAAGGTCAAAAATGGCACTGGTGGTGCCAAAAGTTCTCCAAATGGCACAATTTGGTGGTCCGTCTGGACATACCTGTTTTTAAACCTCTCCAAAGTGTCACTGGCTCACATACTAGCTTCTAACTTAGGACAAGTACTAATCATAGATTGGAATACTGATTACATACAAAGTCCTATCTCTATTTGCTACTACACAGTAACATCTATTTTGATTCTGACATCCCACAGGTGTTAGCTTTCATCTGATACCAAGATTATTACAATGGCCCTTATGGTTGTGGAGATATTCTATATTCATTGTGGGCATATCATTTCCTGCAGGTTATAATTCTGCTTCATGTTGTATTCAGTTAATTATTGATGATTGTATATCTTTGTCATGTGTAGAATGTTATTCTGAAGTAAGATCTGAGCATATCCACACAACCTGAAGGTGGTATCCTGGTATTGGTATTATTTTTCAGGCAGTGGATGAGCACAGCTAGCCAGTAAAGGACCATGTGGAAAGCCTGGCAGAGTATCTGGTAGACCTGAGGACCCAGACCAGCCTAGTCCTCAGCAACCAGGCTGTCAGCACCATCCTCGGCTTGTGACAGGACCTGCTGGAATACGCTTAAATTGTTTATTTAACCTTAGGGTTTTTAAGAGGTTAACTTGTTTATTTGTGTGTGAGTATGTTTTTTGTGATTATTAAAATAACAAATGTTCTATTTCAAATATAAATCTTTCATAGGACTTGTATTTGATCATTTAGACACATTGCTAATAGCAAGTGATGCAATCCACGAGAGAAAGAAAGGTCTGATAATTTTATAACAGACCCTTTCTCACAAAGATACACATGCAACTTGAATAGAGTGTCATACCTATAGGCCCATAGCACAGTCATTAAACATCATTAAAACAACAGCAAGTGTATATCATCTTCTGTTATGTCACAAGAAGCAAGATGTTGGCTCAAGGGATCTTGAATTTACACAAAACAATACTGTTGTGGAAAGACAGTTCATCGCTGCAATATGTGCACACAATTTTGTTTTAGTTTTTTGGCTCAGTCATGTTGAGGTTTGGACTGAAGTGTACGTTGAAGCCCAAATCCAATTCATCCCATTCCAACACTGGGTGTGTTTTTAACCTTACAGTGGTGCAAACGTGTCACCTTTAGGTGAAATTCGCCGTTTTTACCTCGAAATAGGTGACCTACGTGAATCATGCAGATCTGCAAAAAATATAAAAAAAATTGGGGGGGGGGGGGGGGTCTACATCTCATCCAAGTCACATGATGCCCAAGCTAACATCTTCCTGTCTGCTAAACTCTGCTGCAGTTGAAATAAAACGTCTTAAAAAGGTCTTAAAATGGTAGTAGAAACATAAGAAGTAATCAAATAAAATAACAGAAGTTATTTCTATGTTGCGATAACTTCTCAACAGGATTTTACAGGGTTTGTTCAAACTATCGTAATTCTTGAATTATATGTGCAATCGAAAAAAATCCAACAGTTTCTGAAAGCACAGATGTTGCACTCTCTAGCCATTTAGGGTTATTACGGTAGTTCACCAAAAAAACAAATGCACTGACCTCAAAGTGTCATGGAGTGATTTGAAGAGAAGCAGTATTTTAGCCGTGTTTTATACTTTAGTGAGTTTCTGTACACATATGTTTGTGATTGTGAAATGTCACAAAGACCATAGGCTAGGGTAACCAATCCACCTAAAAGTTTCATTGAGGACGACGATGTAAGTGACGAAGGACTGATTTCTTCTGAACCAGGGTATGGAGGTTAGTTCTAGCGAATTTACCTGATAGAACATCGACATGCTAGAAACACATAACTACACATAATTAGATGATCATTATAAGTATTTAGTGATCGTTAAACTGTTGTTTATTATATCGACTGGGTACTTTACAACTTCAAGTTTCGTGTTATGAAAAAAACTAGTCGGCGAGTGGTTTGCCCTAGGCTGCGTTCGTAAATTCGCTCTGGAAATCTGATCAGCAGTCATGGAATGCCTCTTGTCCAATCAAATTACTTGGTCCCTTTATGACGTTGAGCCCAGTGCGCAGAGCGAATTTACGAACGCTGCCCGAGACTGTCTCGCTTCCCCCTTTACCTCACTTCTACCCTGCTGCTACGCTGCTTCTATAACATCAGGATCAGACACAGGGCGAGACTTTCAAAATAAACCTTTTAATGGCTTCTGTGTGCTTTAGACTTGCGTAGAATCGATTTTATTTTAATTTTAAAAGTCAGTCCGGAAAATGTATTATTGTCGCCAGACCCACTGCGTGGGAATACGACGCGTGCGGATGAGAGACAACATATAAAACAAAACTTATCGCACACTTATTGCTCTTTTGACATTGGTTAAGCTGCGCCCAAAACCCTGATATTTTGCCACGTGAAATGATAAGACAAGAGGCCACGATACGATAATCGCCGTAGGAGGCGATTCGACTGTAGGCATGTGAAGTTAGAATTTCTTCAAACTTGCAGTGGTAGCAACGGTGTGTGTGGTTTAGTAAATATAGTGTGTGTGTCTGTGTGTGTCTGTGTGTCTGTGTGTGTGTGTGTGTGTGTGTGTGTGTGTGTGTGTGTGGACCTCCTGTGAGAGGTTTGTGTGTGCCATTATCTCAGTATGTAGGCTATGCAGTGTAAGTGAGTGTAAGTAAGTGTGTGAGTTTATTCTGTTATGTATGTTATTATATCTAGTAATGTGTTGAGAAGCAATGGAAATAAATCAAGAAATTGATAGAGTAGGCTAACTTACATTATCATTGTTCTATATGCAACAGAACAGATCACCCAGCATTGCTAATGAAAAGAATCAACAAATGTGATTCTAATACCAATACTTGCTCACTAGGTCTTAAAATCTATTAAAAGTGGTCTTATATATTAAATGTAACTTGTTGAAACCTGCAGGAACCCGCATAATTATTTTGAGAACAGGTTGCTTACATTAATTATTTGGGTGTTAAGGTCAGGGCCATCGCTACTTACACGCGCATCATTGTTAGACCACTGTTAATGCTAGAGCTAACCATCTACGGGCAAAAAAAAAGTGTCACCTTTTTGGACCATCGCCAGTTTGCACCCCTGCTCTTATACTGTGTTGTACCTGTGTAAAGGCTCCTATACTGTGTTGTACCTGTGTAAAGGCTCCTATACTGTGTTGTACCTCTCTAATGCAGTGTTTCCTCTATATGCATTTATTCGTGGCAGGCGCCACGAATGAATTTCCTCCGCCACTAATTGATTCAGACAGTCCACTTTGATTCAGGCTGCGCAGAAAGGCAGCGAGTTATTATGACCGGAGAACAGAAAAAAAGCAGATTGAAGCTAGATTTAGGCCGCTTCCAGACCAACAATTCGTTACGATTTAGGGCGTAGTTATTTACAATATGTTACAATGTTGCAATTAACCTCGTCGTTTGTGTTCGCACTGCAATCGAGACTGAATCGCTCTCAACAGGCGCGCGGCGCGAGGCGACGCGCTTTCAAAACAGTTTTGTGATTGGTCCGAATTTAGCGGGACATTTGGATTTCTCTTTTAGCCCGTCGCCGGTGCCTTTAATCCCGTATCCTAATCGAAAATGCAACATCATCAGCGACGACTGTGGGTTATTGCATTTACTGCTGTTCTCTGGTTCATGTTCTTATACCAGTGCTCAGTATAGAGTATTTTAAATGAACATTCGTAATGTATGTCTCTGATGTTCATGGTCAATTAAATCAGCCTATTTTGTGAAACAAATAATGTTCCCGCTAATGGGTTAACCGAGCATTCTCGCACCCAACGTGCAAGCACCTAGCTTCGAACTATTCATAGCAATAAGCGCGGGGCAAAAAGTAATCTATTGCCTCTAAAATCACCACGAACAGAACGGCGGAGGTACGGGTAAGCAGGGCTCATGTTGGTGTCCTCAAAGGTAAGAGTTGGTTTTCTTTAACTCAACTGATAGCATTACCTTGCTGTTGTTGTTTACCGAATGCTCCATCTGACTGTCACACTGTGATTTTACTTGTGTAAACAGTTAATGAGTAACGTTAGCCGGTTTTGTGCGTGTACTCTCATGTAGGCCTACTTCGTATTGATCTTTCTGTGTGTGTGTGTGTGTGTGTAATGCGCGTTCCGCATGTTCCGCTGCAGCTGTAGGATATATTGGTATTTGATCACCTTCTATATAAAATCACCTGCTCGGCTTTAATGACTTAACCACTATTTAAGAAATTATAATTGTTGCCACCCCTGGGTTTCCGTTAACCGGCAATTACCGGTCTTTGTCCGGTAAAATTTGGTGAAGTCCGACAAATTGAAAAGTCGTCGGACATATTGTCCGGTGAAAATAATTCCCTTTGAATACAATTCGCTAAAGCTGGCTGGGTGCGTTCGTAAACACGCTCTGGAAATCCGATCAGCACTCGCGGAACGCCTCTCGTCCAATCGAACGACTCGGTCGCTCTGTGACATCGAAGCCAGCGTGCGCGCCGGCGCTCTCAGAGCGTGTTTACGAACGCACCCCTAGAAGTTTCCAGCCAGCTAGCTGAAGCTGCTACACACACCAGAGCCATGGCGACCGAACGGCAAGTTAAACAACATACTATAAAAGTGACATTGTTTTACTCATTACTCATACGTTTGTTGTCATTCGGCGGTGCTAATAGTCGCTTTCTTTTTTAATTTATTTAATTTATTTTATTTTAGCAGTTTCCCCGAAAGTTAAGTGTTTGTTTTTATATCACTATTTGCACTTCTGGTTAGATGCTAAACTGCATTTTGTTGTCTGGTACTTGTACTCTGCAATGACAATAAAGTTGAATCTCACCTAATCTAATCTAATCTAATCTAAAATAATCTAAGATAATCCCATCACTATTACTCCCTATTTTCATCAGTGTTTCAATCCTTGAATCTGTGATGGAAATCAAGCAAAGCCACTTCAAGTCTCCCCACCACTGACAGTGCTGGGTGTGCCTTTCCTTACACTCTCGGTTATTCCCTGTGGATTTAAAAAACGGTGTTTTGGTTTCTATAATGTGGTCTATTCTCAGTGTTGACGAGCAGCTCAGGGGGCTTTGAGATGGCTAACAGCTAATTAAAGGAGTAATTCCACTCAAAAGGGTAGAAGTAAGCTGACTGTCTGTCTGTCTGTCTGTCTGTCTGTCTGTCAGTGTGCTGGACTACCTATGACTTCCATGGTACCTGGGAACGCGTTGTCGGAGAGAAACGCCCTCTGTACAAAGGACCTACTGACCAAAATCCCTGTTCCCCGTAGCCTACATGCTTGCACTGTTACTGTTCAATAAAATGTTATACATCTAGACATTGTGGTATTTCTTTATATACGTATCCCAGACTGCCTATCAATTGTTTCTCAATAAACAGTTATGTTCTTCCCATTGTCATACTCCCGAGCTAAACGAAATGCCTTCCCAACCAGCGAGACTTATAGAAATGACGTTGTTTTATTGATTTAAAAAAAAAAGGGTAAAACTGTAAAGAGAAAATAGAAAACTCACATTAATCCCAAACAATTTAACAAACTTCAGTTAACGTAATGTGGAGTCCGTTCATTGATCGATGCTGTCTGTTCAGTTCCCAGTGAGGCGCCCGTTCAGCGCTGGACCCGTTCAGCGCTGGATTTGACGCATGGCATAGCGCGCATGTGTAACAGAGTTGGGAATGTATGTTTAGTTGTGGTGAATGTAGATGAGTTTCGCCGTGCTTGAGCAGCCCTGGTTGTTGTTGGAGCCCCCCTTTGGAGTTTGGGTGTACTGCAGGTCTGCGCGTTCTTTTGTCCTTCTCTTGTTGCCGTACTTACGGTGGAACCAGAACATGGCCGCCATCTTAATGGGTATGTGCGCTATGTAAAATGCTCCTCGTGTTTTGTTGTTTGTATGGAGAATCTTGTAATGTAGGGTGAAAATGTTGGTGTAGTACTGTGCTGTTTGTTTTTACATGTATTGTGATGATGTGAAACAGAACATTTATTGTATGTTATTTTGAACGCGCAGATTTACAAGAGTTGCAGAACAGAGAAGAATTGTGTTTTATGTGTCTTCTCTGCAGGTATGTTGCTCCACATGTTGTTTGTAATTGTTATTTGTAAATGTTTGAGGGAAATTTGTGTTCTTTCTGTAAACAAATTGTCTTGATGTGAAATGTACATAGACGGTGGAACGAGAACATGGCCGCCATCTTAATGGATTTACAAGAGTTGCAGAACAGAGAAGAATTGTGTTTTATGTGTCTTCTCTGCAGGTCAAATAAAAGAATTGAATGAAAGAAGGTTGCCTGTTTGACCATCGTTACACTGGTGCCGTGACACGTCGATCTCAAGATCAGCTGAACGCCGATCTCCGTGGATGCTGCGTGGATGCCAGGTCTTAGTGTGATAGATCAAGTGTGGTCAGAGTATTATAGTAAATGGTCATTCAGTCTGAGGTCTGTGATTACATCAGTTTAAAAAGTGCTTTGATTGTTTGGTTTTTATGTCCTGCTGTAACTTTATATTTTTTTTTAAACATTATTTTTTATTTTATTTTTTTTCATTCAGTAATATTACACAACGCAAGTCTGTACCACTATGGCTCAGAGGCCAGGTTTTAATGATGAGATTTTTGCCAGTCCAGTGTTGCCTATGGGGAGGGGTGCATGGGGGGCATGTCAGAGCAGAGCAGACAGTGCTGTCATCGGTGGGTTGAATAGTAGGGAGGTGGGGTGTTCCCAGTTGTCTACTGACAGTGGTAGAGGCACAGGGTCAGGTCAGGACCCAGGTTGTGCTGCTGTCGGACAGTTTACAGGGGAGGCTCCTCCCACATCCACACCCAGTGTTAATGACACTGAAGCTCTTCATCACCTTTCAGACATGATGGGTCAGCTAGGTGCTCAGATTGGCGAGTCCATTGTAACCAAGTTAATTTCAGCTGGTGTAGTTCACTCAAGTAGTATGAGCAGTGCACACCTCAACTGCACATCGCCTCCAGATCCTGTAACTGATCCTAATGTTGTTAGACAGGAGGTTCCGCGCGTTACTGTGAATGTAAAATCAGACAGGGAACCACCAATGTTCCGTGGTGATAGTTCTGATAAGTGTTCAGTCCAGGACTGGATTGACATGTCTAAAGCTTATCTGAGAAAGCAGAAATGTCCAATGCATGAACAGGCTGAGGAGACACTGGCAAGGCTGATGGGTAAGGCAAAGGATGTCGTGAGGGTTGGTTTGCGTAGCGATCAGACACTTGATGTGAAGCAGAACCCTGATCTCATCTATGATATCCTTCTCAAGTACTTCAGTGATGTGTCATCATGCCTCCCGTTGTCAGATTTCTATGCCACTCTACCCAGACCCAATGAGAACCCTGTAGACTACTGGTTGAGGATCAACAAAGCAGCTGATGTAGCTGGTGAGGGCCTTCGCAGACAAGGTAGGAGGATGGAGAACGTGGGTGAAGAGGTAGCACGGATGTTTGTCAGGCATTGCCCGGACTCTGGACTATCCCGTATTCTGGAATGCAAGGCTATTGAGGAGTGGAGCTCACGAGACATACAGTTGAAGATTGATAATTATCAGAGAGAGCTGAGAGCCTCTGGCAGGACCGGTAGTTCTGTGCCATTGAAGAGCCATGCCACCGCCCTCCACACTGTGCAGTCTCATCCAGAGCCTTCGATTCAGTCTGTGTCTGAGCAGTGTTCCACCCAGTACCCCCCTGCTCCTGCCCATGGTCCATTGTACCACACACAGTGTCCGCCTTCTACCCTCATTCCTTCCCAGGACCATGCTTTAGGCCAGCTTCCGTACCACTCCTCCGCGACTGCTGTGGCCCAGAACACTCAGCAATCTGAAGACAGGATTCTTGCTCGCATTATGGAGAGGCTGGAGCAGATGATGGGGAAAGTGCAGCAGCGTGACAGTGCTCCTCGTGGCGGAAGATACCAGGGTGGCGCCCGTGAGAAGGCCTGCCGAGTCTGTGATGACAGTAGACACACTACCATCTCACACTGCATGTCAGAGAGGCTGTGCTTTGTCTGTTTAGCCCCAGGTCACACAAAAGTTGAGTGTTCCACCAGGTCGTCCCGAGCACCTCAGCCTCAGGGAAACTAGGTGGCCTGTATTCAGAGGGAGAAAGTATAGGTCGCCAAGTAAACTCCCATTGTGAGGACGAATCTAGTGCTGAGACAGTGTATATAGCTCTCAAAAGCTCAAGTGATAACTCTGAAGATATTGTTTATCAGAATACGCATACAATTAGTGGTAGTGACAGCCTTTTCTACACACCTGTGACAGTTGGTAATACAGTGACTCTGAATGCTATGCTAGACAGTGGGTCTATGGCTTGTACAATGAGTAAGACGGCAGAGGGAAAGCTTAGAGAGGTTGGAGTTGCTACAGAACATAACCAGTTCAGTTCAAATGTGGTGCTTGTTGGCTGTGGTGGTCGCCGTGTCAAGCCTGAGTCAGCTTTCAACGTGGAAATGGAGGTGTATGGCTGTAGGATTATGGTTCCCACTCTGGTAGTTGAAGGCCAGCATGATGAGTTGATACTAGGCACCAATGTTATTAAATATATCCTCCGGCAGTATAAGCAATGTGATGGCTACTGGAAGGCTGTGTCTACGCCCTGTCCTGCTGGCGATCCAGAATCTGAACAGTTTCTCTCGATGCTCGCTGGTCTGAACCGTTGGCGAGGTGACGTCATACCTGACAAGATAGGCACAGTCAGGTGCAACTCAGCCGTGTGTCTTGAGCCTGGTCGGGAGTACCTGATGTGGGGCAAGCTACCCAAGTCCACTATTGTGTCTCCTGGTAGCGCTGTGATGACAGAGCCCACATCGTGTCGCTCAGCTCCAAGAGGGGTTCTGGTGGCCAGAGTTGTTACTCCTTTGTGGGGAGACGGATGGGTTCCATTGAAGCTGATCAACTCGTCCGACAGGCCCGTCTTGGTAAGACGCAATGCTAAATTGGCCGACGTCTTCTCCTGCATTGCGCTCGAGGACATGGATGAGACCGGACCTGCTGAGGTCCCACTACTCAGTTGCTGTCAAGTAACCCCGTCCAGTGAAAATGCGGCCCGCACTGTTGATGAGGAACTGAAGTACATGGGATTGAGTGGGCTCGACATACACTCCTGTGACGTGTCTGAACAGTGTAGAAGCAAGATGGCTGACCTGGTTGTGCGCTACAAGGACATCTTCTCACGCCATCACCTGGATTGTGGAGAGGCAAAGGGCTTCATACATCGCATTCACCTCTCAGATCACAGGCCATTCCGGCTCCCATTCAGACGAGTGCCCCCCAGTCAGTATCAGAAGTTGCGCCAAGTACTGAGTGAGATGGAGGAGAAAGATATAATCAGGAAGTCAACCAGTGAATATGCATCTCCGTTGGTTCTTGTATGGAAAAAGAACGGAGATCTCCGTATCTGTACAGACTTTCGCTGGCTGAACAAGAGGACCCTGAAGGATGCTCACCCTCTCCCTCACCAGGCCGACTGCTTAGCTGCACTTGGAGGTAACTCCTTGTTTAGTACTATGGATCTAACCTCAGGGTTTTATAACATGCCACTACACGAGGATGACAGAAAGTACTCTGCCTTTACAACACCTATGGGCTTGTATGAGTATAATCGCCTCCCGCAGGGCCTCTGTAATAGTCCTGGGAGCTTCATGCGTATGATGACTAGCATTTTCGGAGACCAGAACTATCTGAGCTTACTGGTTTATCTGGATGATTTATTGGTGTACGCCCCTGATGAGAGGACAGCTCTGGAACGCTTGGAGATGGTGTTCAGTAGACTGCGTGGTCATAACCTGAAATTGGCCCCCAAGAAGTGTTTTTTTCTCCGGAAATCCGTCAAATTCCTCGGCCACATAATTAATGACAACGGTGTGTTGACTGATCCCAGCAAAGTTGAGAGCATCGCAAAGATGACAAGTGCTGACCTGATGGAAGCGGACGGTGTAACCCCCTCACAGAAACGAATCAGATCTTTCTTGGGGATGATCAATTATTACCAGCACTTTGTGCCTAGCTTCTCCGCTATTGCAAAGCCTCTCTTCTCTCTGTTGACGGGCCAGAAGAGAAAAGGGAAGGTGAAACAGTCCAAACAAAGGTCACAAAGCAGGAAGTTGAAGGTTACTGACTGGACCCCCGAAACGGAGCAGGCTTTCCAGAAGCTGAAAACGGCGCTGGTTGAGACGGCTGTCCTGGCTCACCCTGATTTCAGCCGTCCCTTCATGCTGTCAACGGACGCGTCCCTTGATGGCATCGGTGCTGTCCTGTCGCAGATCCAAGAGGGTGAAGACCGAGCGAGGCCAATCGCATTCGCCAGCAAGTCCCTCTCTCAGTCTCAGAGAAACTACCCAGCCCATCGGTTGGAATTCCTAGCCTTGAAGTGGAGTGTCTGTGACAAGTTCAGCCATTGGTTGAAGGGGCATGATTTCACTGTTTGGACGGACAATAATCCATTGACTCATATCATGACGAAGCCCAAGCTGGACTGCTGCGAGCAACGATGGGTGGCTAAGTTAGCGAGCTATAACTTCGACATCAAGTACGTGCCAGGCCCACAGAATGTTGTCGCTGATGCCTTGAGTCGTGTGCCTTTCGTCAAGCAGAGAGTCAGTCACAGATTACTTGAAGAGCCCTACAAGAATCTCCTCTCCGAAGTCCAGGATGTGTCGAGTGCTTCTGTACAGGACGCCTTCCGGTCGTCCAATGATAGTGGTGACACTCCACGCCAGGCAGAGAGTTACGCTCAAAGTGTCCCATCACCTCTGCATGTCCACGCTCAGTCTATGGAGATGGATGAAGTGTCTGTTGTTCTACAGTCATATGACGATCTGTGGGAGGTCGGAGCAAGAACGCGTGCTGTAGCAGTCTTGCACCATTTGCCTCAGTTAGTCCCAGGTGGTCAGGACTCACTTCCTGCTTACAGTGAGAAGGAACTCCGGGATGAACAGCTCAGAGACAGAACTCTCTCTCGAGTCTTGTACTATGTGGAGAGACATCGGAGACCCTCCAGGAGAGAGAGAGATAAGGAATCAGTCACAGTCATGAGGTACCTGAAGCACTGGGAGAAACTTGTTGTGAGCAATGGGATACTCTACAGAGTCTCGAGGGATCAAGTCGTGAAGTCAAAACGCCGCCAGTATGTGGTTCCTGAGTCTAAGAAAGTTGAAGTTCTGAGAGGTGTTCATGACCATGCCGGCCATCAAGGTCAGTTCAGGAGTCTTGGCTTGGCCAGACAGAGGTTCTTCTGGCTCAACCTCGACAGAGACGTAAGAGACTACGTCCGTAACTGCCAGCGGTGTATTGTCAGTAAGACTGTTGAACCTGCTGCGAGGGCGCCTTTGCAGAGTATCACATCAACCAGGCCACTTCAGCTGGTTTGCATTGATTTCTGGTCAGCGGAGGACTCAAGGAACAAGTCAGTTGATGTGTTAGTTGTTACTGACCATTTTACAAGAATGGCCCAGGCATTCCCCTGCAAAGATCAGTCAGCCAAACAGGTGGCGAGAGTTCTATGGGACAAGTTCTTCTGCGTCTTTGGGTTCCCAGAACGTATCCACAGCGACCAGGGAGCTAGCTTCGAGAGTCAACTAGTGAGTGAGCTGCTCAGAGTCTCCGGTGTCAGAAAGTCGCACACAACCCCGTATCACCCGATGGGTAACGGTAGTGTGGAACGTTTCAATAGAACTCTCGGTAACATGATCCGAGCGCTTGAACCAGAGGCAAAAATCAACTGGCCGAGGCGTTTGCAAACTCTGACGTTCATGTACAATAGCACAGCGCATGAGTCAACTGGCTATGCACCTTTCTATCTGATGTTTGGGCGTACTCCTCGTCTCCCTGTCGATATACTCTTCCGGACAGTCCTGAATGATCCAGCTGTGGTCAGCTACGACAAGTATGTGATGTCTCTCACGAAGGATCTGAGAGAAGCTATGGTCATAGCCCAGGAACATGTCATAAAAGAACAGCACCGTCACACAGAGCTCTACAACAGACGAGTGAAAGGGCCCACCATTGACGTCGGAGACCGTGTGCTGTTGGCGAACAAGAGAGAGAGAGGAAAGAGAAAGGTGGCTGACCGTTGGGAGTCTACTGTATACACTGTGGTGGATAGGAACTCTGAGACTCACACATATAGGATACAAGACACTGTCACTGGACGAGAGAAGGTAGTCCACCGTAATCTATTGTTGTTGGTGAACTTTCTGCCGGTGTATGATACGAGTGTGATCTCTGACCCAGTTTCATCCCTGTCTGCTGTTCATACATCAAATGAGCCAAGTGACATGTCCGTGTCGGAAGTGGAACAGGATTCCTTGCCTGGGGAAGTGAGTAGAGGAACCGCGTTCGAGTCGGAGAGAGTGGATTCCTGTCCTGGGAGTGAGGGAGGGGAGGTTGAAGACATGGAGTATGGGGGTAGAGCTGTTCGGGAGAGGGATGTTCCCTTGACTGTTCCAGAGCCCAAGGATCCCAAGGGAAGAACCCTGGAGTGGGTCACCCAGTTACCATTCCCTGACCACTCACGGACAGAGGCTACTAACACTGTAGTGTCTTCAGTCTCGTTTGCCCCTCAGAGGGTTCCCGAGCAGATGGCTGAGGAGCAAATGGTAGATCAGTCCATTAACTCTGATTCTAGATTTGTGGTTAGCGCTGATGATTGTACTGATGTTTCTGGTAACACGAATCAGATAGATGATGCTAGTGACACACAGCGTACTGACACTCTAGCTTCTGTTACACAGTGTGAACATCCTAGTACAGTCACACAGGTCAAGTCCAAGTTTGGTCGCCTTATCAAACCAGTTGACAGATTGATTTATACTATGTCAGGACAAGACATTATCCAAGACACTAAGTCAAACATTCGAGCTGTTTGTAGGTCAGTGTTTCAGGCTTTCCACAGTTAGATAAGCCGAAGCTCAGTTCAGTGCATGTATACACTGTGCACACTGACATCCTATGACATATAGGTTTGTTCGTTATTCTGATTGTTTCATAAGAGGTTGTGGCCTCTTGAAGGCTAGTAATACACAGTGAAAAAAAAAAGGGTCTTGTGGGGTGTAGAACGCATCCTACCGCCAGTAGTTGGTTGGAGAGATAGGTTACCTCTCTTTCCACTTCATCCTTATAGGATACTTTTCAAGTTGGCTGTCCTGTCCTTTGGCGGCCCTATGTAATAGTGTAAAAAGTAAAAAGTAGTATTTAAATGTATAGTTGCTGCTCAAGGTTGGCGAAATTCAGGGGAGGTGGGTGTAACAGAGTTGGGAATGTATGTTTAGTTGTGGTGAATGTAGATGAGTTTCGCCGTGCTTGAGCAGCCCTGGTTGTTGTTGGAGCCCCCCTTTGGAGTTTGGGTGTACTGCAGGTCTGCGCGTTCTTTTGTCCTTCTCTTGTTGCCGTACTTACGGTGGAACCAGAACATGGCCGCCATCTTAATGGGTATGTGCGCTATGTAAAATGCTCCTCGTGTTTTGTTGTTTGTATGGAGAATCTTGTAATGTAGGGTGAAAATGTTGGTGTAGTACTGTGCTGTTTGTTTTTACATGTATTGTGATGATGTGAAACAGAACATTTATTGTATGTTATTTTGAACGCGCAGATTTACAAGAGTTGCAGAACAGAGAAGAATTGTGTTTTATGTGTCTTCTCTGCAGGTATGTTGCTCCACATGTTGTTTGTAATTGTTATTTGTAAATGTTTGAGGGAAATTTGTGTTCTTTCTGTAAACAAATTGTCTTGATGTGAAATGTACATAGACGGTGGAACGAGAACATGGCCGCCATCTTAATGGATTTACAAGAGTTGCAGAACAGAGAAGAA
The DNA here is from genome assembly GCF_963989245.1 of Nansenia antarctica. Taxonomy (NCBI): domain Eukaryota; kingdom Metazoa; phylum Chordata; class Actinopteri; order Argentiniformes; family Microstomatidae; genus Nansenia; species Nansenia antarctica. The sequence continues at coordinate 12,321,888 of NC_137679.1, read as the reverse complement.
TTGTGTTTTATGTGTCTTCTCTGCAGGTCAAATAAAAGAATTGAATGAAAGAAGGTTGCCTGTTTGACCATTGTTACACATGCGTCAAATCATGTTATATTATTATATATTATATAGCTCGCATCTAATCGTATCGGATGAGAAATAGACATTAAATGGCATATATAGGCCGCTACACAACAGTAATCACCGCGACAAACAGCTATATTAGATTTGGAGAAAAAAAATATATGATTTTGATTTTTTTTTAATTTATTATATTTTAATATGATGACCGGAATATATCACGTTTGTCCGGTAAATCGAATTCTTCCCGGACACGATGTCCGACGGCAAATTTTTCTAACGGAAACCCTGTGCCACCCTCTAGTTTTTGGTGGGAAAAAAATCGCTGAGCAGCCAACCTTCGAGGATGAGCTAGCCTGTGCACGATATGGTCATCCTGCCCTGTGCTGCTCTCTTTGGTGTCTTTTAATGCTGCGCTCACTAGGAATTGAAATACACATGTGCTGACAATTCATAACCGTGACATTTGGGGCTATGGTGGGAGTTTCAGTGCGTTGGTACAAACATGTTTGAGAATCATACCAGTGACCCGAGCTGCCGCTGTGTCTCTGCAGGTTGTTGCAGTTGCTGAACCCAGACCCTCTGATGCCGGACCCTCCGAACCCGGACGTCGATTCATCAGATGTCACCGTAAGCACTTTGGATCAACATCTTAGGAATGTGTGAATGCATGCAACTGGCTGTGTGGGTAGCAACAACCTAATACATCTTCTTGGCACCATTATGTCAGGTCATCCATAGTGATCCCAGCAGGAGCGCCGTTGTGGTGCACTCTGCCTTCAGTCTGGACCCGTGCACCAGTCTGGCCAACGCTCCCATCACTGACACCTTCCGCAGGGTACGTTCTGCTCTCTGTCAGGCGCTGATAGTCCTGACTGAATCTACTGTTCAAATAACATTATATTACTCAATTGCACCTGGAATACAGATGAAGTCAGTTAAATGTATATTACATTTTGTTATGTCCCCAAATAGTATCCAGGGGATGAGGGGAGTAACAATAGAATAGAACCCGGGAGACGAGACCAAGAGGCGGACAGGAGAATATAAATAAACCAAGATTTATTGTGTAATTTGTCAAATAAACAGGTTTCCGTGAAACTTAACTAAAAACTACTTTCTATTAAAAAAGGAGAAAGCAAATTAATATTTATAAGCAATGTAACATGTAAATTATATAGTTAGCAGTTAACTGTAGAAAAGACATGGTTAAATGTAGAAAGTAACTTAAAGTATGGCCAAACACAAAACTAACACGCACTCTCAAAGTCAAAGTTACCCACACCGGTACACACTACAACCTGTAGCAACACACAATAGCTGTAGCTAACACTTTAAACACACACACACACACACACACACACACACACAAAACTCGGCTCACTCAGGCCGTCACCATGGCGATAGGCAGGGAGGAAGGGCAATCACCTGGGAGAAACACAGAAAACACACAACACACTACGGCTGTAACAATTTGATATTAATAAAAATATTGAATGAGGGTTTCTACATGTGATCTGGAAGATGTGAAATCACATTCATTGATTGTCAGTTGTCTAAGTCAGATGTTGTGGTGACGAATGTGTATAATATATGTGACACAGTCTGATCATTTGGTCCGCATGTCGGCAACCAATCAAAGTGTTCGGACTTTTCTTTTGAAACACTACGTTTCAACGTTGTTGAGAATCACAACACAAACTCGCTAGTCAAGCCAAAATACTGCAAGGCAATGGATTGCCGGTGAGTAATTTCCACTGCTATTTAGTTAACTATAACACTACTTTACATTGTTAGCAGGCTCACAAAACAAGCTGTGTTAGTTGACTAGCGACGTGTGTGTCATTGATTTTCAACAACGCGGAAATGTATTCACATTTTTCGAAAGAAAAGTCTGATCATTACATCGGATCCCGACATGAGGACCAAAGCATTAGAATGTGTCATACGTGTTCTCTCCAGATCCTAATGAGACAGAAGTTCACTAGGCCGTCGGTGGCTGAAAGCTATTGCTGGCCAGCAGTCGCCCAGGGCTGTGACACGGTCCTCATCTCCCGCAGCGCAGACGAGCCCCTCACCTACCTCCCCCCGTTACTGGCTCACATGCAGCTGTCCTCAGGCTACAGCACCCTCTCCTCACACACCGGGGTGAGCCCAGCACACACACACACACACACACACACACACACACACACACACACCAGACTGGAGGATGGAAGCTCAAGCCTGTCTCCATAGTGTCAATGTAGGAGTGTCTGTGTTATTAACAGACTAGCCTAAAACTAGCTAAAATATGTACAATAGAACAATATTGTTCCAACTCCAGTACTTTCCATGCTATCAGAAGGCTGATTTTTAGATGTGGTTTTCTGGACTACTACAAATCCATAGTAAAACGATCAAGTGGTGAGTGAAGATACCCATGTGTTGTTGTTGTTGTTGTTGTCGTCTGGTGTGTCTCCCCCCCCCCCCCCCCAGCCCATAGCAGTGATCCTGTGCCCGGGGTGGGAGAAGGCCCAGACTGTGTTTGACCGGCTGGAGGAATGCCAGACTGCCCAGTCCCTTCACCCCATGATTGCACTGGTGGGACTAGGGAAGAACGAAGCCAAGACGATCAAGATCCAGAAGAACTGTAAGCCTACTGTCTCGGGAGCTCTATTAGACTTGCTCTAGTTGAAGTCAAAGAAATTGTTTTGGGGGGGGGTTGAATTACAACATTGGGGGGGGGGCGGCGGTGGGGTGACGGTAGCCTAGAGGTTAGAGAGGCCGGTAGCCTAGAGGTTAGAGAGGCCGGCTTGCAATAGGAAGGTCAGGAGGGCGCTTGCATGTGGCAAGGCAATTAACCCCTGTGCGTTTACTATGCAGGCTGGGAAGTGTGTGTGTGTGTGTGTGTGTGTGTGTGTGTGTGTGTGTGTGTGTGTGGCTACTTGAAAAGTAGATCTTGGTTCAAAAAAGATTGGGCACCCTGGGTCTAGAGCAAAAATACCTAATTCCAACAATTGACTGTATAGTATATTGTTGGATATTTGAATATGTCATTCCCTCATTCCCTAACCCTTCTGTCTCCAGGCCAGATGGTTGTGACCACTCCCTTCAGCCTGGTGCGTCTGATGGCCTTCCACGGCTTTATGTTCCTGCGGCTGTGTCACTTGGTGCTGGACGAGGTGGATCTGCTCTACTCACAGGCCCCAGACGAGGTCAGAGAGAGAGAGAGAGACATGATTTTATGATGTTTAGAATGGAGTTCACTAAGTTAAAGAGGAACAACCGCCTGATGCAGTGGAGGACTGTCTGTCAGTGGAGGACTGACTGTCTGTCAACGTAATCATTATATATGATATATTTTTCCTATTGATCAATAACTACAATGAATGAATGAATGAATGAATGAATGAATGAATGAATGAATGAATGGACTTTATTGTCATTGCTACAGTACAGGTACCAAACAACGAAATTTAGGAGGGGTGGCTCCCCTGGTGTTAGGAAAGGGGAAAAAAAACACTTTTAAAAAAATCACAAGAAGGGAAGGAGCTGGTTTACATAAATAAAGGCTATGTACACTATCCACTGTACTATACTGTACAGATAGACGACTAGGGTTGTCATATTGCACAATAGTATTATTTCACATTTATTTAAAGTGTCGCAGTTTGCAGGCTTGAAATGTACATATTTGTGCCTCAGCACTACACCTGATTTTTTTCAGTCCAGCAGCTGCCATCAATCCGTCCAGACTGTCCAGGGCCCAGAACCTAGGTCTTTGCTGTGTTCAGGGCCTGGACGGCCCTGTGGTAGAAGCTGTTCTTCAGTCTGTTTGTCCTTGCGGCCATGGTCCTGAACCGCCTTTTCGAGGGCAGCCTGGTAAAGTGTTCGTACCCAGGGTGGGTCGGGTCCCTGGAGATCTTGGAGGCCTTCCTGAGACAGCGTGTGTTGTACAGCTCTTCCAGAGAGGGGAGGGGGGCGCCGGTGATCTTCTGTGCTGTTCTCACGACTCTCTGTAGCGCATTTCTCTCCGCTGTTGTGCAGCTGGAGAACCAGTTGCAGATGCCGTAGGTGAGGATGCTCTCCACTGCGCCGCGGTAGAAGGTCACCAGTATCTCCTGCTTGCTGTGTTCCTTCCTGAGGACTCTCAGGGTGTATAGCCGCTGTTGTGCCCTCTTGATGGTGGCTTTTGTGTTGTCCTTCCAGGTCAGGTCATCCCGCATGTGCATCCCCAGGAATCGGAGGGTTGAGACTCTCTCCACGCTCTCTCCGTCGATGAGCAGGGGCTGGATCTCGGACTTTTTCCTCCTGAAGTCTACGATGATTTCCTGGGTCTTTGACTTGTTCAGCAGCAGGTTGTTAACCTTGCACAGCTTACTCAGTTGCTCTACCTCATCCCTGTATGCCGCCTCGCCCCCCCCCCCCCGAGATGCATCCCACCACGGTGGTGTCGTCTGCAAACTTTACGATGGAGTTGCTGGGGTGGACGGGGGTGAAGTCGTAGGTGTAGAGGTTGTAGAGGATGGGGCTTAGCACGCAGCCCTGGGGGGACCCAGTGCTGAGTCTGAGGGCTGTGGAGGTGTGGGGGCCCACCCGCACCCTCTGGGGGCGGTCGGTCAGGAAGTCCTTGATCCATGCACATATCGAGTGTGATAGACCCAGGTCTAGTAGTTTGGTCACTAGCCTGTCTGGAAGGATGGTGTTGAAGGCGGAGCTGAAGTCCACAAAGAGCAGTCTCGCGTAGCTGTTTCCCCTCTCCAGGTGGGATAGAGTGGCGTGGAGAGTCGTCGCGATGGCGTCCTCTGTGGACCTGTGGGCTCTGTAGGCAAACTGGTATGGATCCAGGTTGGGCGGGAGGCGTGTGAGTATGTGGGCCCGGACTAGTTTCTCGAAGCACTTCATGATGATTGGTGTGAGTGCCACCGGGCGGTAGTCGTTTAGGCAGCTCACCGTGCTTTTCTTCGGGACTGGGATGATAGTTGAGGTTTTCAGGCAGGGTGGGATGGTGGCCTGGGACAGGGACTGGTTGAAGATGTTGGTGAAAACCCCGGCCAGCTGGTCGGCGCAGTCCCTCAGCACCCGTCCCAGGACGCCATCCGGCCCGAGGCTTTCCTGGGGTCCACCGCCTTCAGCACACGTCTCACTTCATGCTCTGTGAGGGTGAGGCTGCTGAGAGCTGGAGAGAGTGGTGTTTGTGTTGTGGTTACCTCTGTTCGCCCCTCGTCGAACCGGGCGTAGAAGGTGTTCAGCTTTCCTGCCAGCAGGGGGTCGTCCTCCGCGGCTGTGAGCCTGTTGGCTCTGAAGTTTGTCATCTGCTGAACCCCCTGCCACATCCGCCTGGAGTCGTTGCTCAGGAGGCATTCCTCAATCTTCTCTCTGTGGTCTGCCTTGGCCGCTTTGATTCCGCGCTTTAGGTTAGCCCTGGTGGTGCTGTACAGCGGTGTGCTCTTCCCTGCGAAGAAGGTGTTGTCCCTCTCGTTGATCAGTTTTTGGACCTTCCCAGTCATCCATGGCTTCGTGTTGGGGTAGACCCGGACCCGTTTGTCCACGGTGACTGAGTTGGTGCAGTTCACTATGTGGTTCAGAACCGACGACGTGTACTGTACCAGGTCCTCATGCTCATATTCCTGCCATGGGGTGTCATTTAGGCAGATCTGCAGTGGAGCGGACCCTTCTGGCCAGGTTCTGACAGTCTTAGTGGTGATGGGAGCACTTTTCCCCATGGTAGTGTATGCTGGGATCAGGAGGATTGACACATGGTCAGACATGCCTAGATGAGCTAGCGGACTAGCCTTGTAAGCACGTTTGATGTTGGTGTATACCTTGTCCAGTGTTAAAAGTGTGCCTTGTTTAATAACTTTGTTCCAGATGGAGACGGATGAGTGTGTATTCTGTGGGAACCAAACATCTGATGACGTGCCGACTGTCAAGTTAACCCAGAAGGGATGTGATGGTATTGTCAGAGCCAATGAACAATGCAATGTAGGCATAACCGTAGTCCCTGGCCAAGTGGTTCATGTAGAATGCCGGAGGAAATTTACCAACCCACAGGACAGAAAAACAGAAGAAACAGCAGCAAGATATTGAAGCAGGGGTAGTTGGTTGTAAGCGCAGATCATCTGGCCCCTCATTTTCATACAAAGATCACTGTTTGTTTTGTGGGGTGCATGACAGATATTCAGGCAAGTTAAAAGAGTTCAAACTGATTCCTGTCAGGACCAAAGACTTCCAGACCAAATTACTTGAATGTTGCACTAAGCGTTCGGACCATTGGTCTGATATAGTGAGAGGAAGATTGCTATATGTGAATGACCTTCACGCTGCTGACACAGTATACCACAAGTCTTGCAACGGCAGCTTCAGAACTGGAAGACAAGTTCCCAAGTGTTTTCAAGATGGCTCAAAAAGGCGTAAATCTGGGAGGCCCCGGTCCCTTTCTCGTGGTGATGCTTTTTTGAAAGTGGCAGACTATCTGCGCCATAGTGATGAGGAGCAGACGACAATAAATTACCTCATCATCAGGATGAAGGACTACTTAGGAGATGATGAGGAGCCATACAGCTTTCACCACATGAAAGAACAACTTCAGAGTCACTTTGGTTGTGACATTTTGCTCAGTGAGGTAAAAGGAAAACAGAATGTGGTGACATTCCGAAGGACGGCTTCAGCAATTCTCCATGACTTTTTTGAAGGATCCAAGAGCAATGATAATGACAAGGAGAGGCTTATTATGGCTGCAGCAGAAGTCTTGAAATCTGACATGAGGTCTGTTGTGCAGGGAAATAGTTCCTATCCAACAAGTCTAGAAATGTCATCAGTGATGAAGACACTGCTATGTTCCACAGTCTCTGCAACTCTTCCTGCGCACACTATTTGTTGGGAAAGAAAAGGAATTAAAAGTTTGTTCCATCGGCCAAGCCATGATGCAAGCTACCAGACCAAGAGCTCTACTTCCACCACTTCAGCTTGGGGTTGGTGTACAAATGCATCACCACTTTGCATCAACATTTCTAGTTGACAGTCTGTATCACCTTGGGTTTGGCTGTTCATATCCAGAGGTACAGATGTATGAAAGAAGTGCTGCAGTAGCTGAGAAACTTGAGGTACGTGGACCAGGGTTTCCGTTAACCGGTAATTACCGGTCTTTGTCCGGTAAAATGTGTTGAAGTCCGACAAATTGAAAACTCGTCGGACATAATGTCCGGTGAAAATAATTCCCTCTAAGCACAATTTGGCTTCGGGCCACCATTTTCAGCTGAGCACCAAACACACACACACTCATACACGCACAACACTGCCCGAGAGAGAAGGACCCGCCCCCTTTAGTTAGCCTGCCCGAGAGAGAAGGACCCGCCCCCTTTAGTTAGCCTGCCCGAGAGAGAAGGACCCGCCCCCTTTAGTTAGCCTATAGCCTATAGGCTAACTAAAGGGGGCGGGTCCTTCTCTCTCGGGCAGTGTTGTGTGTGTGTGTTTGGTGCTCAGCTGAAAATGGTGTCCCGAAGCGGAGCGGATAACAAACGAAACGGACAACATTTACACTATGGAAACAAACTTCAGCGATAATATGATCTAACAGCCGGTCTTCAGGACGACATACAAAAACAGTTATGTTCTCCTCATTGTCATACTCCCGAGTCCGATTAAGTATGATTTGACAGGCAGCTAAACGAAATGCCTTCCCAACCAGCGAGACCAAATGACGTTGTTTTATTGATAAAAAAAAGGGTAAAACTGGAAAGAGAAAATAGAAAACTCACATTAATCCCAAACAATTTAACAAACTTCAGTTAACGTAATGTGGAGTCCGTTCATTGATCGATGCTGTCTGTTCAGTTCCCAGTGAGGCGCCCGTTCAGCGCTGGACATAATGGCATAGCGCGCATGCGAATCATGTTATATTATTATATATTATATAGCTCGCATCTAATCGTATCGGATGAGAAATAGACATTAAATGGCATATATAGGCCGCTACACAACAGTAATCACCGCGACAAACAGCTATATTAGATTTGGAGGAAGCAAAAAAATATGATTTTGAAAAAAAAAAAAAAATTATATTTTAATCAGATGACCGGAATATATCACGTTTGTCCGGTAAATCGAAATCTTCCCGGACACGATGTCCGGCGGCAATTTTTTCTAACGGAAACCCTGACGTGGACTCACACCTGGGCACTTCATACAATATGTTGCTGATAATGCTGACCATAATATCCGAACAATTGATGGCCATGGAACGTTCCAAATTCCCTGTTATAGAGGACCGTGACTCTAATATGACAACAAGATGAAACAAGAATTTTTAACCTGGCTTTATCCAATTTTCAGATTTCTGATCTTGAATGTTATGCAAATTAGCACATATTTCATTAGATAATGCCTAATTTGCATATTTAAACATAATATTTCAGAAAACTTGTAATACAAAAAATAGTAGTCTTAATGTAAGTGATTAACTGGGGAAGTTTCATGGTGATATCTATTAGTTACATTTTTTATCCTATTAACTGGCTGTGTTGCGCCTGGCACAAAAAACCACATTTTCGACCCCTGAATTTACCTTGATCCAATACATATTAAGACTAAGACTTTTAATATGTTATTTGGTTGTCCCTAGGGATCACAAAAAAACTTGAATGATTACTATTGCAATTTCCCCTGGGTTAAACCACAGATTGACTGGACTAATGGACAATTCCCAGCCTAACCACAGTCTAAAAACCGCTAAATCCACCAAAAACTCTGGCAACCCTGCCTCCACCATCTACTGCCAGTCATAAGGAGTAAACCGTTATACATTGAAGGGAGATCTGTTATACAATACAAACGAGCAGGTCGTCACCTTTAAAATAATGGCTTAAGTCATATTTTCAAGTTATGCGAATATTATTTTATTTAGGGTACTTAAAATATATTAATAATAGAATTTATATTAATGAATCATATATATTATTATTATATTATTCCAGAATAAACTGAACCAAATCTAGAATATAATTTATGATATTTAGGCAAAAACATAATTTTCAATGTCATTATGTGACAAGGTGTTACAAAAACTAGGTTTTAGAAGAAGGTGATAGGAGAAGGTTTTTCCTGAGCTTTTAGATTTTCGGCGTTTAGCAGACGCCTTCTTCCAAAGCGACTTACAATCAATACATTTGACTAAGCAAGTGAATCATCAATCCACCAGTCGTAGCAGGAAGAGTAATCTAGCTCAGGCCCAGGGCCATTGGCAGTCGTCGTGATAGTACAACAGTACAAAGGGGGAAGTAGAAGTCTTAGGAGACACAGTATAGGGGGAAGCAGGTGTCTCAGGAGACACAGTGCTGGGGGGTAGTAGATGTCTCAAAGTAGTAGATGTCTTGGCAAGCACCAGGGTCTTGAATCTGATGTGAGCTGCTATCGGGGGCCAGTGCAGGGTGCGAAGGAGGGGGGTAACATGAGAAAACTGAGCTGCCTGCAGCTAAACATTATTTCAACAGATGGGTGTTGTAGTTCCAGTCTAGGTCGTCAGACTGGCAGTTTGTGAATGAATGTTCAGTGTAGTAAATGTGTTAAGAGTGTGTGTGTGTGTGTGTGTGTGTGTGTGTGTGTGTGTGCCTGTGTGTGCGTGTGTGTGCGGGGGACGGGGTCTGATCTGATAAATGACATCAATTTGTAAAAAAAAAAAAAAAAACACACACACTCAGTCTCAGCGTCAAAGGATATGGTCTTCTCCCACGGCGACCAGTCTGTAGCCACTTCGAGATGTGAATGATCAATTCAAATAATCTGTCCTCTTCTGTGTAGCGAGCATCTGAATCAATAGCTCCAGTCAGCCCGTGTCGTTGGAATCAGAACGTTGTTTGTTGTAGCGGGAATATCAAAATGTTACCCGGATACAGCAATGCTATTATTTTCTGATTGGCTGTTCGGTAGCTATATATTTTTATTAGATTAGCTGGTGCGTGGCCTTCTGAACTCTAGGGGAACCAGAGGGAACTCACTTGAGTCTCTACCTGTTCTATTTTTTAAAAATAGCGGCGCAACTTGGTGGGCGCCCCTGGTAATTTCTCTGCGTGAGAAATACAAGGTGTGGCGTGTGAGCGTGTGAACGGATTGAAATGCGTGTGTCTCACGCCCAATGCGTGAGACTTGAGAGCCCTGGGTCTAGCTAGCCTTTGACAGGGTGTAGCGTGTCTCTGTGGAGTTACACCGGCCAGTCTGCGGCTACCCGCCTCATCGTGTGCTGCTCCATCATTGGTGCGGAGTGAGACTAGACTGAAACACTGCTAAAACTAGTCCTATGATTCTATGAGGAGTTTTTTACAATTGTCTCGCAAACTGTTTCTTTTTCCTTCAAATGAATTGCATTTATCGGGCTTCCAAGACCAAGTTTCACCAAAAGTTTGGAGTGAGATTTTTTTGGCGGTGGAGCGACCCCAAAACTGTGCACGTTTTGGTAGCGGCGGCCCCTCTCTCTCCCACACAATTATTTGTGCTAGTTTCCTGCAATTGTACATGTTGTTCACAATAAACCAGCACAAGAAATGAAAATAATTGGAACATTTGATAAAACAAGACAAATTCAGACAATATATCATATTTATGTAAGTCTTAATAAACAAATACAGTAGCCTTACAGTCTAAAAGAAAATTGTGCCCCATCAACTGGACTCAGCCCCTTGGTCAGCAGCTGAAAGACCCTTGGTCATCATCTTATATACAGTGCATTGCTCATAGATGGCTATCATGTTATACAGTACATACCTGGAATCAGTGGCGGACTGGCCATCGGGCAAGCCTGGCAAATGCCAGGAGGGCCGCGAGACTCTGGGCCGCTCAGAATGTATTATATAAAAAATAAATGAATAACATATTTGTAATTTTGTCTCTGGTGATTTTCATTGAAAATAACTTATTTCAGCAGACCGCGGCCCAAAACATTTTATATCGGCCCGGGTCGCCCGCGCAGGGCTGCGTTCGTAATTTTGCTCTGAGAGTGCCGGAACGCACACTAGGTGCAACGTCATAAAGGGACCAAGTAATTTGATTGGATAAGAGGCATTCCATGAGTGGTGATCAGATTTCCAGAGCGTTTTTTACGAACACAGCCTCGATTATCGCTGTTTTGAAATGAATGAATGAATGAATGAATGAATGGTCTTTATTGTCATTGATATAGTACAGGTACCATACAACGACATTTGGGAGGGGGGGCTCCCCTGGTGCTAGGATTTTTTATTTTATTTTTTTTACTAAAAACAAGAAGGGAAAAGAGCTGGTTTACATAAATAAAGGCTATATACACTATCCACTATACTATACTATACTATACAAAAAAAAGAAATGATCGCTGGTAGCTTTGCCCCGCTCTTTTCCCATTGACATCATGGTGTCAAGTAATGTATAAATAAATGTGCTGAATTTAGATGCCCTTTTGTGTTTTCATGCAGGGATGTTCAAAGTATTTTACTTTCAACCAGGTATCTGATTCTGACCACCTGTAGTCACTTACTTAATGTAGGAACTACTTAATTCTTGTTGCACTGAAGCAGGTGGTTGATTGACTGTGTACCCTTGTCTAAATGTAAGGGGTATCCTATGGTTGCCTAATGCCTAGTGGTGATGTTAGGATTGACTGTGTGTACCCTTGTCTAAATGTAAGGGGTATCCTATGGTTGTCTAGTGGTGATGTTAGGATTGACTGTGTGTACCCTTGTCTAAATGTAAGGGGTATCCTATGGTTGTCTAATGGTGATGTTAGGATTGACTGTGTGTACCCTTGTCTAAATGTAAGGGGTATCCTATGGTTGTCTAGTGGTGATGTTAGGATTGACTGTGTGTACAGTCTAAATGTAAGGGGTATCCTATGGTTGTCTAGTGGTGATGTTAGGATTGACTGTGTGTACCCTTGTCTAAATGTAAGGGGTATGGTTTGTGGATGGTGGGGGGGGGAGAGGATGACCCGGGGGTGCGCAGGGGGGATATCCCTTATTTTCCCTTATTTTGGGGAAAATATCCCTTATTTTCAAATCCCAATGTTGACAGGTATGCTACTTAGTAGTCTGCTAATTACATGAAGGTAAGACACATTTATTACACTGTGGCTGTGCAGTGCTCTTTTTCTGCTTTGGTGAAGCTAAATGTAATATGCACTGTGGCTGGTGTATTGTTTAGGCTCATACATGTCATGGTTCATGTAACTGTAGCTTTTTTTTGCTAACGTTATTGTATTCCGTGTCAGAGCAGCTTCATTTAGCTACACCGAGTAACGTAAGCTATTAGGCTTAACTGGGCCTCAAGGTCCTTTTGGCTAAGATAGATGCCACAGTTCAGGTTAAGTCAGTCACTGTGGATTGTTGTCGGCACTCTGAATTCTTCAGCGATTGTAGTGTGTGTCAGTTGCGTGTGTTATGTGTTCCAAATGTCTACATTGGATTCTAGTCAGTCTGATTATCTCAAGCTTTATGTTAACAATCCGTGTTGCGTGTTGGGTTTGGAAATAGGGCTGTTGTGTCGCAAATGCCAGGGCTGTTTTTTGAACCCAGTCCGCCCCTGCCTGGAATCCATCCATCCGTCCAATCAGTCCAATCAAACTCTGGGTCAGAATTATCAATGGCGTCATTGATAATTCTAAGTTGGTGGTTGAAGTTGTAGCGCGCCCACATTTTTTGGGGAGGGACCCCCAATTGTTGTATTTGTATTGTAAATTGTAATTAATAATAATAATAATACGATACGATTTGAAAGTACCAGTAGGCTAGCAGATATGTGCACATATTTTGCTACCAGGGTTGCCAGACGGAATTGACCATTTCCAGCCCAACCAGTCTAAAAGCTGCCGAATCCACCCGTCCAGTGGAGCTCCCGTGAACACAGACTCAAGTTAACGCGCGTGCAGAAAGATGCCACGAAACTCGTGTCCGGTAGCTTCATTTAAAGGAATTTAAAAAATAAGTCCCGCAAAACAATTGTTATTTCTCGGCGTGAGAAATTGGAGGTGTGGCGTGAGAGCGTGAGAACTGTTTGAAATGCGTGAGACTTGTGTGACACCTCACTGTCTGGTTGGGGATCGCTCTACTGCTGAGCGACCCTTTGGCGCCCCCCTTGATGTGTATTTGTTTCTCTGTCTGTCTGTCTGTATGTCATTGATTGTTATTAACAGCTGTGAGTGATTGTCTTGGTCTATCTATACCCCCCTGTGTCTTGGTCTATCTATACCCCCCTGTGTCTTGGTCTATCTATACCCCCCTGTGTTTCCCCCCCCTGCATCGGTTGTTCACCCTACGTGAGTACTGTGTCAGAGTCGTAACGTGCCTCGCCGTATAGGAAGTTATGCATTGATTGCCTGTTCCTGAGCTTGTGTAAAGGCGATCATACTATTAGGATTTTTGGGAGACTAACCTACCTCCAACGTTTGTTTGTATTTGTTCGGTTGATTGTTGCCCGACGACTCAATAAAGAGTATCTTTATTTTTGAATTCTACGTTCGTGTTCCGTCTCCTGTCTGTGTTCTGCACGACATCTGGGTCCAACTTTAGATTCACACGTAACACCTCACCATAACATTAAACGCTGTCATTACCATAAGAATGAGATTACCCGGGGCGCTTAGGTGGCGTTGACCATGTAACCGCAGGGTCCCGGCGGGGACATATCCTGCATGTCATCCCTCCTCTCTCTCTCACCCATCCTTCCTGTCTAAATCTCTACTATATCTGTCAATAAAATGAAAAATATGAGTGGGACTGCCCCACTCAGAAATAATTACTTTAAAAAAAGAAAAGAATTGACATGGCCTGCCCCCAAAACAAACATCTTCATCATTGTACCTATGCATTAACATAATTGAATGCAAACAGTGCAAATGGATATGTGCAATGCTATGCAACACACTTGGCAGGTGCATTGTAGCATATAGAGTACCTCATTTGTGGATATACAACGCCATGTGTAAGTAATGGTTAGTAAAGTTTCAATTGAAATCAAACAATTACTATGAGGTAGTTTTACATAGCAATTCTCAGATTTTCTTTGATGGTATTTGTGTACATATTGATTTCACCATTGATAAAAATTACACATATTTTTATGCTTAGTCCCCCTATTTCAGGGGAACCAAAAGTAATGGGACAGATTTATGAAATGTTTAAATTAAACAGTAATGTTTAGTATTTGGTGGACAATCTTTTGCATGCAATAACCGCTTGAAGTCTGTGATCCATTGACCGCACCAGGGTGGGATCTGAATTAATTGACCGTTGTTGTATTTTGTCCCACTCAAAATATTAGGAGAGATTTTGAACGACTGTATAACAATCACCCAATAGTCAAATTTAAGTAATTCCTTCAGATGCAAGAACCAAGGAAACACTGTGCTGTAGTTGAAGTAAAGTTTATTGCACACTTCACAGAATGCAACAGAGTGAGCTGCGTTAAGGGACCCAACAAGTGGACCCCCGACACAAACTGAACATCATACCTTGTTCCACCCTTAATATAGGGCCCATGTTGTGACCATGTAGATATAGGGAGCTATTTTCGTACTTTGGTCCCTCCTATCCTGGCACCAGAAAAAGGCGACTCCAGAGGTCCACTTAATTCATCAACCCAGTGGTGTAGTCCAGTTGTTTCTAGTGGGTATACTGTGATTTTTCCCTCCCAGCCTCATATCATTCATTTCTGAACGCCATAAAAATAAATCTGCGCTCCCTGTCTAACGTTATATATACAGTATATATAACATTACATGTTATAAGGCTGATCTGTGCATGATAGTGCTGCATTTGGACATATTTCATGTCGCATCTCCCCCCGTTGATGGTATATGACGCTATAGTCAGTCTCAATGGTCCAAAAGTCAAGTGCTTCGTAACACAGACGGGGTGAATTTTATGAATGAAAGTGAAAGTTCTGTCACAAAACGCTGTTACGTATCCTCACACATTTTTAAGTGGGTATATGGAAATCCTTGGCCTTTCCTAGTGGGTATACGGTGTAGTCTACGTTATACGGCGTAGTCCTGCGTATCACGTAGACTACACCACTGCATCAACCCCTAGGGAGAGTTATTGAGACCTTGAGGGAGAGTGTGTTAATCCCTGGATGAAAATCCCTGTTTAACCATCTTCACTGTATTGGGGGAGTTCCAATCACCTATCATCCTTTGTACATGAATAAGAGAGGAGTCTGATTTAAACCATCTTCATGTACCCCATGTCAGTTTGTCAATACAGAACCGGTGTGAAGTAAAACAGCATTATAAGCATTTCTCAACTACTTTTGTTAGTGTGACAGATAGCTTGGAGCTGGGATCAGAGAGCAGTGTTTTTTTTCTAATGGCGGCTTTAGAGTTGAGCCAGGATACAGGAGAATCACACTGAACTAAGCTGCAGTTTACAAGAGACCAGCTGCAGGGCCCAGGGACCTCACCGGTAATTTAATAATTTTGCCATTTAGCAGACGCTTTTATCCAAAGCGACTTACAATTACGAATTACAGGGACATTCCCCCTGGAGTAACTGAGGGCTAAGTGCCTTACTCAAGGGCACACTAGTAGTGGTGTGGCTTCAGGCGGGATTTGAACTCACAACCTTCCGATCACAAGTCCAACTCACTATCCACTACCACCACGTACTTCCCACTCTTCCTAACCGTCGCACAACCAGCCCCTTATGCAAACTAGATTAGTCCCTCTATGGGTACATATTAGATAGATACTGAGATAAAGATAGATAAAGATAGATAATTATATATATAGATAGATAATGATGTATAGAGATGGATACAAACCCATTGACATATAAAACATATCTATGCATATTATAAGACCCATGAAATACAAAAACATGGATACATATATACACATATATTCAGATAACATGTCATATAAAACCCAATATCAGAGACTCAGGGAGGTGATCCTCAGTTAGTCCTCCTCCATCTGCTCCACCACTTTGCGTAGCTTGTCCACCAACACTGTGGAACAGATCAACTTAGTTATCACATCTTTCCTTCACATGATAACCCCAATCCTGAAACTAAGAGAGACAGGATACGAGTACAATCAAGAGGACGCATTTGAGCTAGACTGGAATTTGTATGGATTGGAATGTTACAATTTCTTTAGTTGTGTAGTTTTATTGAGCTAATACCAATGTCTGGTCCGAATTTAATGTGAATAGCTGCAATGGAATTATGTTTAATAAACATTTTTATTTTTCCTAATTTCCTCCCACTGTAAGTTATGCGTTGAAGGTACCTCCTGCAGTTGGCCTGTGGAAACCCTCGTAGGACCGGCAGGCGTTGATCAGTTCTCCCAACTTTTTAGGGCAGTCTTTAGGAAGTGGCTCAGTGAGTTGGTCTATACACACCCTCTGATAGATCTCTCTTCGTGTGGAGCAGTCTGTTGTTCAGACAAGAGAGAACAGCAGAACGAATATGAGGGTACGACACATAACTACATCAGAGAGCATGGATTTTCCTATTTTTGCTGTAGTGCATTTTCATTGACATACACCGCATTATTCACTGATAAAGTTGTCACACACCTTTGAATGGATTATTGCGCGTTGCAATTTCCCACAGAACAATTCCAAAACTGCAAAGAACATCATAAAGCATTCAGTGAGAGGGAGATCTGTCAGTAGACATTTTTGCCAACATAGAGCAACAGTGGAAGTTTCAACAACAAAGATGACGTTTCTTTTGTGACTCCACATTCATTGCAGTTGTTGTGAGATGGTGCTGTTGAGCGTGACTGGGAGCTGACCTGTACATCTCACAGGCCTTGGTATAAGGCTGGTTGATATTGTCAAGCTGCTGAGGTGAGGTGTAGCATAGGGAACTGTTCTTTCTGTCCTTGGTCCTCATCAAAGAGGTCTCAGTTTTCGCCAACTCCAAATCCCCAAGCTGACCACACACAACAGAGTACACAAAAATGACTACACTTTGTAACTCTGTGAACAACGTCAACTGCGCAA
This sequence comes from Nansenia antarctica, assembly GCF_963989245.1. Taxonomy (NCBI): domain Eukaryota; kingdom Metazoa; phylum Chordata; class Actinopteri; order Argentiniformes; family Microstomatidae; genus Nansenia; species Nansenia antarctica. The sequence continues at coordinate 12,304,867 of NC_137679.1, read as the reverse complement.
TCAGGTCTGATTAGATACATCGTCTCTGACAGCTGCAACTACATGCCTGTGGACCTTGATATCTACTATACTGTCATGTTGAAGACAAATACAGCTGTGTAAAAGATTACCCAGGCTCTCTCATACCTTCACTCTGTATCCATCAGCTACCAGAAACCTGCTACTATTGATGCATCCATGCACTTTAAACTGCTGTTTGTCAGATTGATGTAATCTACAGTGAGACAAAGAAAAGCAGAGTCAACATGATACATTTTAGTATGACATAGATTTAATGAAGAGGAAACAGTGTATTTTTTTTTCTTCTTTTGGCTCAGTACGTTTGATATCAAAGATATCAAACAATTACCATGATGTTAAAGTAGAGATTGTCAGCTTTTATTGAAGGGTATTTGTTCATGTTGGTTTCACCATTTAGAAATTACGGGTTAGGGTTACTTTGTATACATCATCGCCCTATTTCAGGGCACCAAAAGTAATCAGAAAGGACAATAGGCTTCACAGGGGTTTCATTCCTATGGTGGCACCAGGCCATTTCAGGATATCTCTTACCACCTAGACCTAGGACAAATCTTCTCAAATCTACTGTAATTTACAGAGCCATTACAGGATGGAACTCTTTACTCAAGCATGTTAGTAAAACTAATTCCAGATGCACTTTCAAGAAAACAATAAAAGAGCACTTAATACAATTAACTCTGAATGAACAGTAGATGATTTATCTCATTTGCTGATCTGTTGTATTTTCATGTATTTTCTTTGTTTTTGTTTTTTTGTTTTTGTTTTTTTGTTATTATGATGTATGTACTGTATGTATACAATGTTTATAATTGTCTATAATGTTGACAATTGTTCAAATATGATTTTTGCATCGGACCCCAGGAAGACTAGCTAATGTCATGGCATTAGCTAATGGGGATCCTAATAAACAAACAAACAAACCTGTAGAGGCCTTTTGCTGCATCCAGGCTCATGCGAGCCTTTCTCTCCCAGGACAGTTTTCTCTGGGAATCCAGAACATTCCTCAGACTTCCCTTCTCGCAGTATTCCATGACGATGAGGTAGTTTGGATTGGGTACTAGAAGAGAACAAGAGTGGAAAGTAAGAGTGATTGAGATGCAATGAGTCTCAGACACAGTATCCTGTCTTCTATTTGGTCAGCAATGACCTTCACATAAAATGATTCAGAAGCTTAAATCACCGTTCTCATCTTGGACACATATCCCAAACATTCGCAGGATGTTTGGTGACTCAAAACGCTTCATGGTGTCAACCTCCCTTTGGAAGACACTTCTCACCTGACTTGTGTGGGAGAAATACCAACACATGTATTTGTTTTAGCATACAAACATCATATTTAATTCATGTGAGTTTTAGAGATTAACTGCCATATTGAAATATAGTTTTTGATTTTACAATCATATTGTTTACTGCCATAAGGAATTCAGTTATGGTAAAAACCTTGGTCCGGTGCTAATTGGGCAAGTGTATCTTTTGATGGCCACGGTGAATTTGTTGTACTCTCCTCTGAACACCTCTGAGTTGGCAGATTTAAAGATGGGCTCTATGGGCACATCATAACTCAACTCCTCTGGCTGGATCTCTCGGATGTCTTGAAATAAAATGCAGGGCTTCTTCACTGCGAACGAGACAAACATAAAGTCAACGAGATGGAAGACTGGATATCTGTTTAAAGCTTTCATAGATGAGACTGATTTCAAGCCCTGCCCTTAGTCCCGCCCCCTTTTAATCTGTGAGCTCACCCAACCCCCCCCCCCCCACCCACCCACCCACCCTCCTGAAAGTTAGAGTTCATTACAATTGGACATTATACATTGTCTACAGTATATCTGCTTCGGCCACTTACATGACTCTACCATGTTTTTGATATCTCTCACTTCTTTTTGGGTGGAGTCCACTATCTCATGCACTGCATCTAGGCTTTTCTTTTCCTCAGCCAGAGACTGTAGCACTGTGGGATAGACACAAACACACACAAAGTTAGCAGCCTGAATTGCATGGGTCCTCACAGTAGGAGCCATGAATGGGTTTATTGTGAGTTTATATTTTGGTTATTTTGATTGTTTGTTTATTGCTTTGATCGCGGTATTGAGACCATCCGGAAGTCATGTGGTTATGGGCAGTGTCATTGTGGGGTTAATATAAGCACCTGTTCACCTGCATGGAGGGAGTAGAGAGAGAGGAGAGTTGGGTCGCTGTATTTTTGTTGACCGCATTATACGCATTGTTTGAATGGATACGCATATCTGAAAGCTTTTGTCTTTGATCGTTTTACATTTGGTTCCATCTAGTCGCTACAGGGGGGTTTGAACTTGTGAACAAGTGAAGAACCTGTGGGTACAGACAGTGCAGACTAGCTTCACTTACTTACTGTGCAATAATAAAAGCCACACAGATAGGCTGCTACATATATACAGTGGTTTCGGAAAGTTTTTAGACCCCTGACTGTTTGACTACATGTTGTTGTGTTATAGACTCAATTTAAAATGGATTATATGAACAATTTAGCCATCAATCCACACATGATACACCATAAACACTAAGCGAAAACACTTTTTAGAATTTCTTTTATCTTCAAATGTATTAAAATTTAAATAGAGAAAAACCTAATTTACACAAGTATTCACCTTTCGCTATAACACTCTTAAAATTAGCTCAAAAGCAAAGTCAACAACTCAACAACTCAAAATTGGTCTATAACCAAGTGTAACAGGTCTTTTAAGGTGGATCCCAGTGCAGAGCGGAGACAGGACTCAGAGTTGCAAAAATCAAACATAAGCTTTACTATATTTACTTTAAAAAACAGGAGTAGCAAAAACCAGGCATATAAACTGGTCGAAGGGGAAACAGCAGGAGTGAAGAGCACACCAAGTGGCCAATGTCTGGTTTTACTACAAAGCATCACGTTTAGTGCAATTCTAGCACATGCAATGCAGTTTCCGCACCATCTCACCAAGAATAGCATCAAGTTATGGGTATATTTGTCACTGTCAGGGACTGGGGAGTTTGTCAGGATTAAGAGGAAATTATGAAATTTGCTCATTTTAAGAGTGTCATAGCAAAGGGTCTGAATACTTATGTAAATTAGTTCAATTTACATAAGTAAACAAATAAAAAAGTTATTTCAATTGTAATACATTTGCAAACATAAAAAAAATAAAAAACATGTTTAGCTTTGTCATTATGGGGTATTGTGTCTGAATTTATGGCAAACATTTTTATTAAATCCATTTTAAATTGAGTCTATAACACGAAAAAGTTAAGGGGTCCTAATACTTTCCGAAGCCACTGTATAACCTAAATAGAAATTACGAAAAAACGGCATATTTGTCTCACATTTCTGTAGCTCCAATCGGTCGCTCTCTATGTCTGCCTCATCCTGTGTCCGACGTGTGACTTCTTGGAACACCTCCTGCAGCTTTGCTCCCTGGTCCACCTGCAGGGTGAGTGAGAACACCTGAGCCGCTTCATTCAGACGTTCGTTCAAGCTCCCAAACTCGTCTCCTTGGTCGTAGGCCTTCACAATGCGCATTAGGAAGTTGGCACAGGCATATTTTTTTATCATATCCAGGGCACACTCAAGGGTGATTTTGAAGTCTCGCAGGCCGTTTTCCACAAGCCCAGGGTTTTGCCCTAGTCCCGTCTCCTTTACTGCCTTCACCAGCACCACCAGCGCTTCAACACGCAGGGCCAAACGATGACATCGCTCCTTATTGGCCTTCACTTCACCACACAGGGAGTAGAGAGTATTTGCTATGGCCAAGATGGGGTCTATGATGTCCATGGTTGCCTAAAGACAAGAGAGACAGAGAGGAAGATGGAATTTGATTTGATTTGATTTGATTTTTATTAGGATCCCCATTGGCTTATGCAAAGCATCAGCTACTCTTCCTGGGGTCCACACAGAACATATTCAAGAAATCATCATAAAAGCATATAACAAAGAAGAATGGCATCAACATCACAGAACATAACAAAGGAGAAAAAAACATAGATCTCTACAAAACAAAACATTTTTAAAAATACAATAAAAAAAAGAAGAACAAAATAAAGGCTGGCAATGCTCAAGGCCAGTTTTTGGTGAGCATCACAAAACACATAACAAAAAAAGAACTATCCACAGATTCTACACACAACAATAATAACTAGACAGGGACAATTCCTGTGGAAATTGTGAAGTGTGCTTGCCCCCCCCTGGGCCACTCCACTGCATCCCCGGCGAAGACCATGTTTCTCTAGCTCACCCGGGGGCCGAGCTAACTAGTGCTAGCTAACTCCCCTGCACCCCCCGGCGAAGACCGCGTTCCTCTAGCTCACCCAGAGGCTTTTGTTGTGTGGGAGGAAGTTGTGGGGTTGTGTGTGTCTGTGTCTGTGTGTGTGTGTGTGTGTGTGTGTGTGTGTGTGTGTGTGTGTGTGTGTGTGTGTGTGTGTCAGAGGGACACCTGCAAGAGTTAAGTGACAGTTGGTGGTTGCTACGATAACGTGCTCTGACCAGACCTGCTTTTGTCTTTGGCCAGCTCTCAAACAAACGTCTGAAACGTAAAAACCATTCATGTTTGGGCTTATATGTTGATATTTGAAGTGACAGTAAGAGTTGCTCTACGTTACGTGTGAATATAGACATACAATTGTAGCCGTACATACAACATAAGTTATATGTACAAGAACACTTTTAATAATTTAAATCTACTCTGTGTAGATTTTTTGGTCTTTGGAATTGTGTAGTATGGGTATGTGTGTGCATCAGAGCTAAGTGTAAGCTGACTATACAAACAGACAGGAGTTTTCAGAACATTAATACTTTTTACAAATGAAAGAAGTGATGGTTTTAATCTCTCATCAACTTTAATCTCTCATCAATCTCTTCATAAATCCACCATTGTGTGTAATTAAATAAAATAATTACAGAGGAAAAGTCTTTTCAAAATAGCCTACAAACTGTACACTGTAAACACACTTTTGGACAGAGGTATGTCTCAATTCTACATTTCCAAACCAAGCATAGTACACCGAAACACTATGCTGACCTCCTTGTAGGCAGAGCTCCAACCCAATTAAATAATTAATGTTGAAGACATCATATAACAACAGTCAGACTTAATCACTTCAAATCAGTCAGTCAGGTGCGTGTGCGTTTCTGCATGTTTGTTTGTGCGTGTGTGTACACATACATTATTGTAACTGAAGGCAGGTAAAACAGGTTTTCTTGCCTTTTCTTGACCTTATTCATAAGTTCTCTTGTGAGTATAGAATTAGGCCAACTGTCAGTTAAATGGTCGACCGTTTAAAATACCTAGGAATTACACTGGACAATAAACTTAGTTTCAACCAACACACCACCGATATCTTTAAAAGGAGCGAACAAAGATTGTCCACCATCCGCAAAGTTAAAGGACTGTATGTTTCCCCCTCTCTTCTCCTACTACTGTACCAGAGCATTATTCAGCCCATCCTCATGTACTGTTCCTCCTGCTTCTTCAACATGCTCACAGTCATCAACCGGGTCAAACTCACACGCATCACCAACACTGTTGCCAGGATAATTGGACTCCCCACACCCAACCTCACAGCCTAAACAACAGGGCCATCTCACGCATCGCAACTAGAACAGGACATCACCCACCCATCTGCAAATTACCCAAATGCAATAACACTATGTGCAATATGACAACCCTCGGGTACATAAGGTTCAGAGATAGGAAATGTTATAATAGGTATAGCATAGCATAGAGTACAGCACAGTGTTTTATTTGTATAGTATAGTATAGTGGATAGTGTACATAGCCTTTATTTATGTAAACCAGCTCCTTTCCCTTCTTGTTTTTAGTTTTTTTCTTTCCTAGCACCAGGGGAGCCCCCCCTCCCAAATTTCGTTGTTTGGTACCTGTACTATATTAATGACAATAAAGACCATTCATTCATCACCCACCCATCTACCTCCTCGCCCCACTGCCATCAGGGCGCAGGTACAGAACGCTAAGGTGCAAAAGGGTTCGCTTTGGTCGGTATACCTGTTCGAGCTATTGCCGTCGGGGAAACAGTACCGAAGAAAACCCAGAAACACACTGGAAGAATACAACAGACTGCAAATGAACATACAGTATTATAACTACTGCACACCAGATTACTTGTAGGCTATACCATTGGAGTAATTTACTACGTAGTAAGGTACCTTACTGTAGTGTATCATATTGTACTTCATATCTGCACAGCATTCGAAGCCACTGTAAAATCCATCACTTTATCAATGTAGGGTTACTTTTTTTACTTACGTTACTTTGTACTGTGTAGGCTACTGCGTAATGCTCATAATCCAATAGGGAGCAGGCGAAAAACAAAGTAATAAAAACACTCGGAGATCAAAAACCATGAATTGACTACGTAACACTAGGAATTGCTGGGACGTTTCGACACAAAGGCACAGACACGAACTGGCACAGAGACATGGGTAAACACAGACTAAATACACGGGGGAAGATGGTGAGGGACAGGTGAAACCAACCAGGGCGGGGTAGACACAAGGGCAAGGAGCGGAGCGACCGAAGCGAAAGACAACTAAAATAAACAGGAAACAATAAATAAAAAAACATGAAACAAGGACAAAACATAACCCAAGGAAACAGGACGAGACGTAACAATCTGTAGGGTTGACTATAGAGAAATAGTCAGACTATAGTCAGAAATGTCGCTTGGTTCATTATTGGTAGTTTCACATTCAGCGTTCTGCATTAACTAATTCAACAATCAGCCATTAGTGAATGGTTTGAGCCAAGAGCATTGAACTTGATATCCATTTTTACTTTAAAAAAACAAACAATTGAAGGACAAATAAGGGAACGTGGAGGTTTACCTTGAGTCACTGTGTCGTCTGCCAAAGTGCGTCTTTGTTCTACTGTCATTGAAACTGAAATTGAAACTAGGGAAAGCATTTATTTGCACAGACACAGGTTTGAGCTCCTCCTACCATTGCTCAGAGTATATCAAACTTCCTCTGCTCCTGTTTTCCTTTAAATTACTGTTGTCTTAATTGCATAATGCATTTTTATTCAAAGACCAATATATAGTATATGCCTTCAAATTCATTTATTGGCTCTATTCTCTAGATCTATAGATTTGGGGAATAATGTGTCACTCCATTATAATTAGTATAATGTAACATTTGACAATATATACAGTAGAAATACAATGTGATTAGATTATAGCATCTATACTACACAGATTTAAAATACCTAATTGTTTCCCATACCCTTTAATCCTCTCAGAGAGGTGTCAGCAGGAGATTGACTTGGTTCTGGAAGGGAAGGAGCATGCTTCATTTGAGGACAGACACAATATGCCCTACATGCAGGCAGTGACCCACGAGTCCCAGCGGATTGCCAGTACTGTCCCCCTCAGTGTGTTCCACAGCACCACCAGAGACACTCAGGTGATGGGCTACAGCATCCCAAAGGTAAGGAGAATCATGGATAAATATATCAGTGATGCTTAATCATTAGTCTCATCTGTACACTGTATTCATATCTCCCTCTGTACCCCCTCATCTCTCTCTCTTTTTCTCTCGTCTTCTCTCTTCAACAAATCCACCTTGTTGTTCCATCTTCTTATTTCTCTATGTTCATTTCTCTATCCAGGGCACTCTCATCATTCCCAATCTCACTTCTGCGCTGCACGAGGAGGGTCAGTGGAAGTTCCCCCATGAGTTCAACCCTTCCAACTTCCTGAATGAGCAGGGAGAGTTTGAGAAGCCTGAGGCCTTCCTGCCCTTCTCTGCAGGTATACAGCGCAAAACAAAAGTACATCGCTATAGATCAATCGTGACCTTAGAATTATAAGGTTCCATCTCCGTTTCAGAGATATTGAGCGTCAAAGTTTTTACATTCCATTATGTTTTGTGAGATGGAACCTTTGTAATTTATTAATTACTAACTAAAAAAGGTCAACATTTTAAAAATAACACCACACAGGCATTAATAAACACCTAATGGATCAGATTATGTAAAAAAACTAAAACTAACATTTGACCAAAAATGGAGATAGAACCGTATAATTCTAACGTCACGAAATGTTGATGATGGAAATAAATGGCTGATTGAGCTTTTTTTCTTGTTGTTGTTGTTGTTGTTAATGTTTCTGCGATGCTTCCAGTTTGTCTGGCCTGAGGACGCATGGGAACCTGACTACACTCCTGTGTTTGGAGTTACTCTGTCCCCCAAGCCCTATAGACTAGGTGTAAGGCTGAGAGGGAACCAGTGAGGGGGAAGAGGTCAGGTATAGTCTGATATTATCGATGTGATATAAACCCTGTATGTTGTTGTTGTTGTTGTTGTTGTTGTTGTTGTTGTACGTAAATCTATTGTACTTGCTATTGTGTTTTACACAAATAATTGTTGCTGTCAGTTTTGCTTTGTATAACCTTGATTAAGATTGATGGAACACTTCAAGCGCACTGTGTGCCAAAATGTTGGTTCAATTTTCAAATGTCTTCCTCCTTTGTCTCCTTCCTTACATGCGTTACCATTGAAGAGCATACATACGTTGTTAAATTGTTATTGGACTGGTATGTAATATTTTTGTAAAATAAATAGTTAGCAAACATTAGTTTAACATAAGTTATGTGGAATGTTTGGCTTGCTGAATTCTTAATAAAAGTATTTATAAATGTTTGTTCTGCGGTTGTTCCTCGTCTCTAAAGCACACAGCTCACAACCAATGAATCGAGACTAGCAACCTGTCTTGTACAGTTGCCATCAAAATTATTCAACCCCCAATTGCACATTAGGTTTATTGGCGAACAATTTATCAGCTGTTTGCAATAAACAAATTACACAATAACTGTTTAAGTAGTTCAATGAAACTATTACAAGTGTTTTTTTTTTTTTAATCCAAATTCAACACAAAATTCTACTTGAGTAGGCTACAGCTCAAGCTAGGAGTTGAAAATGTGAGAAAGATGCGGTGCCAACAACAGATTAACATCGCTATTAAAATCGATTTTCTCGGACCTATAGCAACAGTGAACTCTCGCATATGGAGTATACGGTTTAGCAACAATGCATATCAGACTGAAAGGATATTACTATGGAAGGAGTCGCAGAGCTATATTTACAGTGCAATAAAATATGAAATAAAATTGTATTGGTCATTTAAACACAATATGCAAGAGTAAGACACAGCGTAATGAAGTGCTTTTGGGCAAACAATGATGCAACAATCAACAATACATTTGAACAGTACAGACAGCGTTGTTGTCCTGGTGACGCCATGACGCCATAATAACATAACGTCATCATACATTGATATAGCCAATAACAATCATCAACAACATGCAGAAACGCTGTATCTATCAGAGAGTACACATATTGCGACTGTTGCGCTTACTTATCTATAGCCATGGCGATGTTACCGGACCGTTAACATGTCAGCCACTTCAACCACATTCGTGCGCTTCCGCGTGCCCTTGCAGTCGTCTGCAAGCTCGGTTCCAAGCTCGGTTCCAAGGTTGGTCCCAAGCTTGGAGCTTGGTTTCGATGCGGTCATTGGATTGCAGCTCATGGTGTGTATCCTCTCCTTGTTCTGGCTCCTGAGCTGGATGATTAACCGGAGGAAAGGTGGCACCGCGCTCCCGGCAAGCGAGGTAAACTGCGCGTCAATATTAATATGAATTAGCGTAAAGCACCGTTGGGCTAGTGCTGTGTGTTATGTTTAGGGTTGTGTCAGGGCTGTGTGTTTTAATGCTGTGTGTCAGGGCTGTGTCTTAGGGCTGTGTGCTAGGGCTTGTGTATTTAAAAGGCTAATACTTACATTCCCATTTTGTATTTGAACAGGAGGAAATCTCGACACCAACAATTGACCCAAAAATGTAAGTTCCATTAATTAGGATTTGTCATAATTCTTTGTTAAACCAAAGTGGTTTGATGATAACATGAACAGCCTAAATGCCTGCTGTGTTAGCCAGAATGAGAGCCCTGTTTGTTGTCCTCCTGCAGAAAGCTGTTGAAGGAGTTCACAGACCAAATTTTAAAAAAGCGATTGGAGAAGATGCTGGACATCCTGGAGTTTAAGCTGGATACTCACCTGGGCTCTGACTCCTCCTCTGACTCCGCCTCCTGCTCCAATTGGCCCTCCTCCTCGGCTCAGTCGTCCAGCTGCTGCTCTCAGAGGCCCTGTAGAACGTGTCGCCATAGGAACAGAAGAGGGGGGGGGGACAGGTGTCCAGGCGTGCCAGACTTCTTCCAGTCAAAAAGTTCTGCCTGCCAGCAAGACTCCAGTGCCTGTCACAGTTCCTCTGAGAACACGACCCGTGACCTCCTGCTGTCTCTGGATTTTCAAGACTCTGACCCGGACCTCCATCACAACCAGCACAAACAAGACCTGACCACTAACCCCCACGCCACTCTCAACCAGAGCCCTACCCCCAGACCGGGCGGGCTGGTCGCGCAGTGGAGGCGTGGACCCCCGGAGGCCCAGTGCCGCCCCAGACGCCCCCTGGACTCCGGCACGAGTGCCTCCTGGCCTCCACGGGCCAACTCTCCGTGCCAGCCTGTCACCACGGCAACGGAGGGCAAGCCCATCATGATGTTCCTGCGGGACGCCTCCGTCCCCTTCATCTCTCAGGAGACCAGAGAGAAGTTGGAGTCGCACGTCCGAGGCAAACTCAGCCATCGTCTCTGGGGCTTCCCCCAGCGGGTCACCAGGTACGTGGGAGACCTGACGCCTCTTCTGGTGCCCTCGCTGGCCACGGGAGACAGCAGGGTCATGGGCCATGTGACCGGCTCTGTGGTGTTCTCTCTGTGGGACAGCCGGCTGAGGGACAAGAGCAGATTCACCAACCCTCCCCAGAGGGCTTTGCAGGAGCAGCAAAAGCCCAGGCTGGACATGAGCCTGAGGAGGAAGTGTCTGGAGGTCAAACTGTCTCACTTCCCCCGCCTGGTGGTCCAGTCCTACCATGCAGCCGGTCAGCCAATCAGGGAGATTCCCTCCATGAACCAGCCAATCAGGGAGGTACCCTCCACCAACCATGTCATCAAGGAGGTTCCCTCCACCAACCAGCCAATCAGGGAGGTTCCCTCCACCAACCATGTCATCAGGGAGGTTCCCTCCACCAACCAGATCATCAGGGAGGTTCCCTCCACCAACCAGCCAATCAGGGAGGTTCCCTCCACCAACCAGGTCATCAGGGAGGTTCCCTTCAGCCAGCCTATCAGCGAGCAGCCAGCAGCTCTCCTCAGGAGGAAGGTATCGTTGTTTATGACCCAGGTCATGAAACGCCGGAATAATATTCCACAGAGACCACCCCGGGAAAAAAAAGCTCTCATTTGAGTGAGGATGCTGCAGTCATGGCTGATGCAACAAGAAACAGCAGAAAAGCTGGTTCAACCCCATGGCTCCCGGACATATTAAGCATTATATTACTAAGCATTATATTTAGGATATTTTGGATACAGTGGAAGATGTATACATTAAACTGTCTATCTTTCTCTACATATTTCTTAATGTTCCTGAGCTCATTGTTGACTTCATGTAGCCTATGGGACCAGCCTCATTTATAAAGTTTTGCGTATAACTGGCGTAAACGGCTTGCGTACCTACGCAAAGCAAGAACATTTACGCACACCAACATTCGGATTAATAAAACGGTGCGCACGCCAGTGGCATTTGCAAGTCCCACGCCTGCTTCCATTTATGAATCACAACTCTAAAATGTTGCGCACGGTAACGAGCGTCTTGTCCCACCCCCTTTGACGCCCATAGTTGCCTATAATAATAACTTTTTTTATTTGTGTAGCACTTTTCCTGCAAACGTTGCATATAAATGGTCAGTCAAACGCCCGACTGAACGGCAAAAAAAAATACATTTCACCCAATCAGTCAATTTCCGCGCAACGAACGTTCTCGCCAGACCAAAATATATATAATATATTCCAGTTGTCATGATCAAACGTTACAAATGCAACTTACAGAGAAGCCACCCTTCTCTGCCCTCTCCCGCTTCCAGACAAACGCCTACCCTATATTATAGCACTTGGCTTAATTCAGCCGCTATAATTGAGCCGCTATCACAGGGCGTTAATACAAACCTCATTCACCTGCGTTCATTTTACAGATTGTTGCTGTAAAAATTAAGGTATATTTTGGTTTACCATTCTACTGTTTTACCGTTAATTCTACACTTGATATCAGCAAAAACAATATTTTAAAAAGCTTGGTAATGTAATTTGTATGGTAAATTGTGGTTTGCCTTATAATGGTCTTTAACCATTATTTATACGGCAAGTGTATATCATTAACAATAAAAGAATGTACGTTTTACAAATTGTTGCTGTAAAAATAAGGGGAAATATATATATATATATTTAACTGCCTGTTCCTGTAAAAAGGAAGGTATATTTTGGTTTACCATTCAACTGTGTTTTACCGTTAATTATATCCTTGACATCAGCAAAAACATACTTTAAACAGCTTGGTAATGCAATTTTTACGGTAAATTGTTGTTTGCCATATAATGGTCTTTAACTGTTATTTATACCACAAATTGATATTTTTAACAACAAAAGAATGTCCTTTTTAGATTGTTTTGCTGTAAAAATAATATTCATCCTCTTATCTATCATTACAGTAATTCCCTGTAATTGTAACTGTGATATACTGTTTTTCATTTTACGGTGTTTTACTGTTGCGATTTAACAGTTTTCCACCGTATTATTCACGGATATTTTTATATTGTCAAATGTTACATTATACTAATTATAATGGAGTGACACATTATTCCCAAAATCTATAGATCTAGAGAATAGAGCCAATAAATTAATTTGAAGGCATATACTATATATATATGTATATATGCCATATAGTAAGCAGATAAAGTTTAAAGACATACCCTGAATCTCTGGATGGGTCAAGGAAGGCAGTGAGCAGTGCGTTTGAGGTGGTGTCTGTTCCTGCAAAGTGCAGGTCCAGAACATACATGATGAGCTGGTCCTCTGAAAAAGACGATCCATCGTCTCCTCTCTAAAAGGGACTCTAAAAACACAGCAGTGTTAGTGTTGATTTAATGTTTAGGCTTTATCTTCTGCCAATCCACCTATCGGTCACTCTTTAATAATAATAATAATAATAATAATAATAATAATAATAATAATAATAATAATAATGCATTTTATTTATAGGCGCCTTTCAGAGCACTCAAGGACACCTTACAAAACATGATTTAAAAACAAGCAACAGATTCCAACAGGTTCAAACAGTGATTCAAACAAACAAAACAAAAGACAAAAGAACAACCACCAGTTGTATCCAGCGGATATCTTGTGGGAGAGAGTTCCAGAGACGGGGGCAGAGTGACTGAACGCTCTAGACCCCATAGTGGTCAGGCGGGCAGAAGGTATAATGAGTTGAAAGGCAGCGGAGGAACGGAGAGTGCGAGAGCGAGTGAATCGGGGCTTTAACACATGTCAGCATTGATCTAAACTAGTACTAGAACTGAAAGCGGCAAGTAACAGGCAGTGGCGTGTCCAGACCTTTTTCACTGGGGTGGCCCAGTGGTGGCACCTAGTTATGCATGGGTGGCACAATTTTGAGAATTTAACACTTAATTCCCTGCATTCTGGTCAATTTGTATGCACCATTTTGTGCTTTTTATTACCATTTCTGTCTCCACTACCCATTGTATACTTTAATTAGGCTACTAACATTACAATCCCTGTTTAAAAGTCCCAGTGCTACCAATCACAACACAACAGAGTGGCACCATACAAATGTAATATTAAACTCCCATATTTATTCTTTAAACAAACAAATCTGGGGGAGTGGTCGGAGTTAACGAGATATTGTTCCAATCCATTACCTGGCCATTACCTGCCTGTGAAAAGTATGAAAAGTTTGAAAGGCATTTTCTCTGTTAGTTGATTTGGAATGTACCAACATTGAAATATGCATATCTTCTTCAACTTTTCAGATATCAACAGGTGCGTTTCCATAAAACATTCTGATTCGCATGAGAAATTTAATGGAAACAGCTTCATTCACATAAACTCGATGCGAATCACCTCTAATTCGCAGTCGCCAAAGTTGGGAATGCTACTTAAACAAACTAACTCTGTCAAATGGTCGGCGACTCCCAGATCCGTGTGCTATTACTGAGTGGGTAGATGACATTAGCAAGTGGCCTAATATTCAATGGGCAGATATATATACACCTATAACTCAGAACGACACAGGATAAGTTAACCAGACAGATAAGATAGCCAGACTGTGTTTACCACCGCAAATTAATTAATTTATGCCCAGCCAAATCCATGTTTAGAGGTAGCTAGCTAACATTACATTGATCATACTCCTAAGACTGTTCACTTTTCAAAAAATGCCGGTCGAGAGAGGACGCTGGCATTGCTTGTTCGCCACTTCTCTGCCCGAAATCTAGATATACTTGCAATATACAGAGTAGATTGTCCTACAAAGACACTTAGATTTAGATTTAGTCATCTTCTTTTTATTTTACTACTCAATCTTTTCAGTTTGTAAAGCGTCTTTGAGTGTCTACAAAAGCGCTTTATAAGTCTAATGTATTATTATTATTTGGTGGAGAAGCCTATCGTGTAGACCAGTGAGAAATTGAGAGCATATAAATCACTAGATGCCTACAACTACGCAATCTGTGGTCATGTACAGTACATCAAATAACATGACATAGATTCAGACTTTTGTGTCTTGAAATCAGAAGTCCTCCCAAGCCAAAGACAAGGACACAAGACGACTATGTATAACGCACATATCACACACACACACACACACACACACACACACACACACACACACACACACACACACACACACACACACACACACACATTTGTTTACTAACTAGACAGATAGAACACCAGCAAGCGCTGGTTACTTTGGCTAGGCCTGCCTTAGCTAGATGTTAGTCTAGCTACATATTAGACAATTGTTCATGTAAACAATAGGTTTTCCATTGAAATCAGAGAATAGATTAGCTATAGATTTCAGAGATACTGTAACGTCCCGACTTGGACAGTGGTGAAATAATAAGAGATAGGTTGTCTTACAATCCGTGCGTTTAATTGCAAACTTCCACATACAAAACTGTCAGTTCACCGGAGCTCTCCTCTCCTCTACCGTAACAACAACAACACAACACCCGCCCCCCCATTTCTTTATGCTAGTAGCCGTTGTAAGCTATTTTAAGCATACCTAACTCTGGATCAAGAATGTTGTTTTTGTCCACGCTTACCGTTGCCTAAATGCGCGCACATATTTTGATGACGTCGACTGTAAAATGGTCTATACCAGGACTTAAGAAACGAGATGCCCAACATTGGATTTGACAAACTCTGGCCCATTTTGCGCAACAAGTGGAAGAGTTTGAAGCAGCGGAGACAGGGTTGCCAGATGGGCTGGTTTTTGGTGGATTTAGCTGTTTTTAGACTGGTTAGGTTCGAAATTGTCAATCCCATCTGGCAACCCTGAGCGGAGAGTCTACAGATAGTATGTTTACAGATATCGCACTGCTGGAGATGCACACCACACGTTCTTAAAATAAATAAAGCTTTATTGTACTTAAAACAATATTTCGTATGTGTTTTTTGCGAGAGTTCTTTACAACAAACTATATACAGCTGTGTGCCAATCAATCAGGGGGGTGGCACCTGGGGTGGCCAATCAGATTTCAGGGGTGGCACGTGCTACCCCAGGCCACCCCCTGGACACGCCCCTGGTTAACAGGCACTTAACGTTACATGTTGTAAGGCTGCACGATAGTGCACGATAGTGCTGCATTTTGACATAATTCTTATCGCATTCCCCCCCGCTGATCTGTATAGCGGGGGGAATCTTATGACACGTAACTCCTCCTACAGTCCCGGGTCTTTCCTGTAAAGTGGAAAACGTCTCGTACCCAGAACTGTTCAAAAGCGTGCTGAGGCGAGCCGTGCCGTGCCGACCCGGGCAGTGTAGTGGAAAAGCGCCAATATGGCTGCGTTCGTAAACTCGCTATGGAATCTGAGCAGCACTCATGGAATGCCTTTTGTCCAATCAAATTACTTGGTCTCTTTATGACGTTGAACGCAGTGTGCGCTCTGGCGCTCTGAGCGAATTTACGAACTATGAATGAACTACTCTATAACATCTACGTATAACGAACTGCGAGAGACTGAAATAGCCTCAGCGAGAATGAGGCGCGGCATCGCTTTGCTTATTTATTTATTTTTACTATTCAGATCGGAAGGAGGAATTAATGTTTTGCAGATATTAATACATATTGATTTCTTTTTTTGTTTTGACTTGTCCATCGGACTCCCTCTTGTATGATATTGCTTAAAACCCAACGTCTATGACAAGTTATTCAAACATTGATGTTCATCAGGGAACAGTCAAACGAATTATTATATTCACAGGAGCAGTGAGCTATTTTCTTTGTTTGCCCACAGACTTATTAGGCGACACATTGTTGTTATGGTGCTTTTCTAAACAGTCACAGTGAACATTAACAATTAAAGTGAATAAAACATGAAAAACGTGAAAAATACATAATTTCCTACTTAGGTCCATCTTGGCTGTTATCAATGACTATGAGTTGCTATGTGCATTTTTGGCTTATTGAGTTATTTTCAATAGCATTGGTCTTTGAACAAAAATGCATTAAGCAATTAAGACAACAGTAATTTAAAGGAAAACAGGAGCAGAGGAAGTTTGATATACTCTGAACAATGGTAGGAGGAGCTCTATAGAAACCTGGGTGTGTGGAAATAAATGCTTTCCTTAGTTTCAATTTCAATGACAGTAGAACAAAGACGCACTTTGGCAGACGACACAGTCACACAAGGTAAACCTCCGTTCCCTTATTTGTCCTTCAATAGTTTTTTTTAAAGTAAAATGGATATCAAGTTCAATGCTCTTGGCTCAAACTATTCACTATGGCTGATTGTTTAATTACTTCATGCAGAACGCTGAATGTGAAACTATACCAATAATGAACCAAGCGACATTTCTGACTCTATAGTCTGACTATTTCTCTATAGTCAACCCTACAGATTGTTACGTCTCGTCCTGTTTCCTTGGGTTATGTTTGTCCTTGTTTCATGTTTTTTATTTATTGTTTCCTGTTTATTTTAGTTGTCTTTCGCTTTCTCTGTCGCTCCGCTCCTTGCCCTTGTGTCTACCCGCCCTGGTTGGTTTCACCTGTCCCTCACCATCTTCCCCCGTGTATTTAGTCTGTGTTTACCCATGTCTCTGTGCCAGTTCGTGTCTGTGCCTTTGTGTCGAAACGTCCCAGCAATTCCTAGTGTTACGTAGTCAATTCATGGTTTTTGATCTCCGAGTGTTTTTATTACTTTGTTTTTCGCCTGCTCCCTATTGGATTATGCACATTGATCTCTTTGAGCTGACAACATGTGTACCGACCCCTGCTTTGCCTACCTCTTACTGGATTATATCAGAATCAGAATCAGAATCGCTTTTATTACATCTTACTGTACACAAGAGTAACATTCTTTGGCTTTGGTTCCTCAACATTGAAATTGCAGCATTCAGAGAAAATAAATAAATAAATAATAATAAGTAACGTAAGTAGGCTAAGTAAAAAAAGTAACCCTACATTGATGAAGTAATGAAGTGATGGATTTTACAGTGGCTTCAATAGGGCACAAATGCTGTGCAGATTATATGAAATACAATATGATAACACAGTAAGGTAGTATATTACTCCAATGGTATACAAGTAATCTAGTAGTGAGCAGTAGTTATAATACTATGTTCATTTTTGTAGTGTGTTGGTTGGGGGGTTATAAATCACATTCATGCCTCCTACATTCCAGCCCCTAATTATTACAACATTACATAATAATCACTCATATAACACAAACATAGGTGACATGAAGCAATCAAAAGGCTCAATAATCCAATGAAGGTAAGTCCATGAATTGACTGTATGGGTACATCCTCTGTCTTCTTCCTGCAAATAGTCATGAGTCAGTAAGACCAGTAAGACCAGTAAGACCAGTAAGACCAGAGTTCAGCACGTGTGTCTTAAGCTTTTTAACAAGTCAGAGAGATCTTTACTGTCATTCTGTGTCTGTCAGTGGTTTTAGGATGTTGTTCTTCTTTTCTATTCTTGTCTCTTCTTCCTTCTCTTCTCTCAACTTCTCTTTTATCTCTTCCCTTCCCTTCCCCTTTTCTCTCCTCTCCTCTCTCACCAGCCAGCCTGCTATGGAGGCTGTAGAGCCCATCTTCACCATAGCAAAGGAGCTCTATTGTCTGTGTAAGGCAGCAAAGGCCAATAAGAAGCAATGTGAGAATTTGGCCAATCGAGTACGTCATCTTGAAGTGATCGTGAGGGCACTTCAGGAGAAGGGAAGACCTGAGCTAGCGAAGGACATCCTCAACGAACTCAGTGAGACCCTTAAATCCGCTGTGCACGTGGTTCAAAGATATGCTTCACTCACCTTCTGGAAACGCATGCTGAAGGCCTATGACATAGGAGAAGAGTTTGAGAGTTTGAATAACCGCTTGACTGAAGCGGGTCAAGGGCTCCAGCTCGCACTGCAGGTTGACAGAATAAAGATTAAGCCAGATGTACTTCAGGGGGTGAAGGGACGTCCAGAACAGGATCAGGCAGACAGAGAGAGCGACATCCAGGAGCTGACCAAATGTAAGAGACAACTCTTCCTCGCAGTTCCAATGGGCCCTTACTAATGAGTTGCTACTCAATCATTACATGCCTGACACATCAAATTATGTAGGCTAAACACTTCAATATAACCAGCATTAGCATTCTCTCACGACATTGTCAAACAGTTGATTTGTGCTCTATCCCATAGTGCTAAAAGCAAAGTTGTGCCTCAAGAACACCCAAGAAGACATGAAAGACATGAAAGACTTATTGGAACTCTGTGAGTAGACATGAACTGTCAGTGGCTGGGGCTTGGGACATATCTGGTTAGTTAAGAGACTATTAAGAGAACTTATTTGACTTGCTCTAGCCAAGTAATAATTGTAAATGGAGCTCAATTCATGAACTATCACAAACTTTGTCCATTATTGAATCATAGTAGTAAGCCATCACCTACACTGACATGTAATAGTAATATTTGCAAAGTTGACAATGTAGGACTTCCAAATGTTTGTGGGAACAATAGCATAATATAACATAAAAGGCTATATAACATTGGTATTGATAAATATGTTTCTTGTAGCCTAACAAATGGGAAGATCAGAATAATTTAATATTTATTTGAAAATAGTTGTTTTTTCAGACCTGACCATTCTGTTAGCTTGCATTTTGTCACACCCTCTTTTATGTGAGATCTTACCACGGTTGTGGTTATGTACTGTGTTTGCTGGGCAGTCCATAATCTCTTAACTATGAGGTCCATCTTATTGAATTTGATGTGTTGATCCCATTGGCAGTGGACAAGCCCAATATTTTCCTTCAAGCCATCCGAGAGATCCAGCCAGAGGAGTTGAGTTATGATGTGCCCAGAGAGCCCATCTTTACATCTGCCAACTCAGAGGTGTTCAAAGGAGAGTACAACAAATCCTCTGTGGCCATTAAAAGATACGCCTGCACAAAGGACATTACCCCAAGGTATGTAAGTGTAGCACATGACACCTACACTCACCGGCCACTTTATTAGGCACACCTTGCTAGTATCGGGTTGGACCCCCTCTCTTGCCTTCAGAACTGCCTTAATTCTTTGTGGCATAGATTCAACAAGGTGCTGGAAACATTCCTCAGAGATGTTGGTCCATATTGACATTATAGCATCACACAGTTGCTGAAGATTTGTGCCAAGAAAATATCCCCCACACCATTACACCACCACCACCATTTTTGCCCCGAGAACGGCCTCACTGGATATTTTCTCTTTTTCTGACCGTTCTCTGTTGCCCCTAGAGATGATTGTGTGGGAAAATCCCAGTAGATTTTTTTCAACACCCGTGCCACGTACAAGTGCCATTCACTTAAATCACCTTTCTTCCCCATTCTGATGCTTGGTTTTCAGCAAAACTTCAGCAGATCGTCTTGACCATGTTATGAGTTACCGCCACATGATTGGTTGATTAGATATTTGTGTTAACGTGCAGTTGAAAAGGTGGACCTAATAAAGTGGCCGGTGAGTGTATACCAAGTTAATCATGGTCGTAAACTCCTCAACCACGAACATCAAAAATGAGAACTTAATAATGGTTTTCCTCCCACAAAAAAAGTCTAGTAAGAACTACCTTCAAAAAGGAGGTGGAAACTATGAGACGCTTTGAGTCACAACACATCCTGCGAATGTTTGGGATCTGTGTCCAGGGTGAGAATGGTGAGTACAGTACGCAGAGTTTGAGGAATAGCTGTAGAATAAATAAGAAACATTTTCAAATCACACCATATAATGTGCGCATGTGTGCGTGTGTGCAAGTGTTTGTGCGTGCGTGTGTGTCAGTGTTAGCGTGTTAATGTGTGTCCGTGTGTGTGTGTCTAACTGCTTTTTGCTCCACTTGTTATCATGTAGGACCCAATCCAGACTACCTCATCATCATGGAACACTGTGAGAGGGGCTGTCTGAGAGACGTTCTGGACTCCCCCCCTGGCCTAACCTGGAACACAAAGACTCGCATGAGTCTGGGAGCAGCCCATGGCCTTTACAGGTACCACACCTCAAGCAAAATCTCTATTGATATCAAGGCATAATCTAAGATCTGGACTATTACATAGCTTATTACGCATTATCTATGTGTTCCTTCATCTGCATACTAAAACTCCTATGCTTGGTTCTATCCACAAATACTATATATTTACAGTGTTGGTCACAGGATGTAGGCTATAGCACCCTATTCACACTGACCAAGTTTGTTATGACTTTGACAGTTTTGATTATTAAACCCTTTCTTAAGATTACACCAGACTGAGGAGAAGTTCAGTGTACACGGATGCATCAACAGCAGCATGTTCCTGGTCACTGAGTCGTACACAGTCAAGGTAAAGGTCCTGAAGGCTTTCTAGAGAAGTTCAATAATGAAGAAAGATCAGGTGGTGGAGCTTCAGAGTATAAGATGATGTTTTATTGACAAGACAAAGGCAGACAGAACAGGCGCAAAAGCAGCAGACAAGACAGGCGCCTGGGAGAAGGTTCTGGTACAGTGAGCAGACGTTTCTCAAAGAGTAATTTCTTGTACATCAACGTAGTACTTACCGTAGTTCTACATCTGGCTTTGCCCTGATTGGCTTTACTCCTGAGAGGGATCACAATTCAACAGCTGGAGTGTAGTTTCAATTAACTAGTACATCCATATGTGGCCATATTTCCAGGTGATGACCTCAACTAGAAAAGACGTTATTGCATTCAAAAGATTGTTGACCAAATACTAAATATGAGTACTTTATTTAGACATTAAATGAGTTTTTCCACTATGTTTGTAGTCCTGAAATAAGGGAAAGTACTTTGTAAATGGTGAACCCAGTCTGAAAAAACTTAATTTAATTAAATCTGAGAATCCCTACTTTAAATAATATTTGTTTGATTTCAAACTCAAACTGTTGGGAGTATAGAGCTAGACAAAATGCGTCCTCTTTCCAATACTTATGAAGGGCACTGTATCAGTAGATTTCAAAGAAGAGATGTGCCTAGTGAGCTGGCTCTTGAAGATGCACTGCACTATTGTGTTGATGACAGCATACTATTGTACTATTGTATTGATGACAGCATAGCCACATACTGTATATCATAGTGTTATTAGCTATAATTCTGTGGTGGTAACATCTCTCAATGTACTCTGTGTTCTTTGCATTGTTGTGTTGTTGTGTGGTCAGCTGGGTGGTTTTGAGCTGGCGAAAACAGAGACGTCGTTGAGGAGGTCAGACAGAGCGGTTAAAAAGACCAGCGCCTTATGCTACACCTCACCTCAGCAGCTTGACAGCATCAACCACCCTTATGACAAGGCCTGTGAGATGTACAGGTCAGCTTCCAGTCACACACAACAGCATCTTCTCTCAACAACTACAACTAATGTGAAATCTCAAAAGAAACCTACTATGTTGTTACTGGACTTGAAATTGCTATTGGTTCAGTGTCCATCTACTACAGTCTACAGCAGTTTGAAATATGTTCTTTGCAGCTTTGGCATCGTCCTGTGGGAGATTGCAACCCTCCAGCATCCATTCAAAGGTTTGTATCAACTTCATCAATGAAAATGTATACGCTTATATGCTTTTATATTACAATTATGTTTCAGAAAATGTATGAATTGGGGTGAACTCTCCTTCAGAATCTATGTTTGCCCCCCAGTACCTTGTTATTTGTCACTTCATGTTTGTTCTCTATCAACTTCTCAAACTCAACAGACTGCTCAGCTAAAGACATTCTTAGAATAGTGTGTGAGGAGAAAGTTGCAGAACCTCTTCCTGCAGACTGCCCTAAACAGCTTGGGGACCTGATCAATGCCTGTCGCTCCTATGACAGCTATTACAGGCCAAATGCAGGAGGTAGGAATTATGACATGAATATTGCTTGGAATTGCTAAAACAATATACTTTGATTCCATTCTCCACTCACAGTACCTCTTTCCTCCTACTCTCCTCTAGTCATAAAAGGTGTTTTATCAGGTGCCAGTAGAACAAAGTGACTATTTACGTGTTTCTGTTCCACAGTGTTGGTGGACAAGCTACGCATGGCAGTAGGGCAACTGACAACGGACTAAGACCAATCACTGGCCAGCAGAGGGGGCGGGCTCTAAAACCCTAGAGCGAGAGAAGATCGACTGACAAGTTTAGTAGGACTTACGAGCAAGGAGAGTAACGAGTGAAGAATCATCATTATAGCCAGTAGAACAAAGTCACTATTTACTTGTTTCTGTTCCAGTGTTGGTAGACAAGCTACGCATGGCAGTAGGGCAACTGACAACGGACTAAGACAGAAGATCATCTCCCCAGTTCTCTGAAATATGCAAGTCCCAGAGGAGCAAAACCAAAAGAGAGGATCAAGATTTTTTTTAAACTGTTTTGGTTATAAAAAAATAAACATTTACATAAATTCTAGGAATTAATTCAGAGCTTTTTCCCCACAATGTAACGTTTTGGAGAGGTTTTGCTTGTGTGCTTCAAATAAAGCATTCTTTGAAATATGTTGTTCACTTCTTAGCTAACAGGCCCCTATTATCGGTCATGCCCACGATCAGCTATTTTCATCTGCCATCTAACTACCAGAAACACAACCAGTTCCCTCATCCACTAATCCCAATGTCATAACAATTAATCGACATTTCACACTTAGTTGTGATTTAAAAATACATCATATCTTGAAGTGATTTTGGATCTGCTGTGGTTTCAATTTCGTTTCAATTTTAATTTCAATAACAGTAGAACAAAGAGGCACTTTGGCAGGCCACACAGTCACTCAAGGTAAACCTCCACGTTCCCTTCTTTGTCCTTCAATTGTTTTCTTAACCCATAAGGACCCACGGTAACACAGGTGTCACACATCCTTTAAATGTTCTGGAAAGTTCCTTATACAGCTTTATCCTTGATTTTAACTCATGAAGCCCTTAAGTGACACCTACTGAACATCCTGATGGGTCATGTGACAGGTCAGTGATTTTGTCTTCCCATAACAACATTTCCAAGATGGCTGTGCCAGGTTGTCACAGATCTGAGAGAATTAGCTACATTTAAAAAGCTTGTTTTTCGTTGCTAAAGGTAAGATTCACCCATTTAAGAATTCTAATACTTGCATAACATGTCCTTTATTATATTTAACCTGTTGTGAACACATTTCTTGAACAAACTGATATAAAACAAATCAGATAGAAATGACTAACACATACGTCACTCCGGGCATTTAGCCTTAAAAAAATAATGTGGCAAACATGTCACAATAAGAGAAATAATGATGATCTGCTCAGTTATTTTGGCTGATTCAATGATATTTTGTTTTATACTGTTCAATTCAAACCGTATTAAAATAAATGTAAACAAAAAATCATGTTATATTATTGTTAAATTATTAATAAAATGTATAAGGAAACCATTTTTACCTATCGGTAAATTAAAAAAACGGACAATTTTTTTTTACTACCAAATATTAGTCCCCCCAATAATATTTCAGAATAAAAGTCCCCCAAAAAATATTTCAGAATAAAAGTCCCCCCCAAAATATTGCAGAATTAAAGTCCCCCCAAAAATATTTCAGAATAAAAGTCTGATTTTGTTTACATTTCAGAATAAAAGTCCCCAAAACATATTTTCAGAATAAAAGTCCCCCCAAAAATATTTCAGAATAAAAGTCCCCCTAAAAATATTTCAGAATAAAAGTCCCCCCCAAAATATTTCAGAATAAAAGTCCCCAAAATGATATTTCAGAATAAAAGTCCCCCCCAAAATATTTCAGAATAAAAGTCCCCCCCAAAATATTTCAGAATAAAAGTCTTAAAAATTATTCTTTCAGAATAAAAGCCTGTTAAATTTAGAATACATTTACTGTATATGCCGGTATGTTTTTCTGGCAGTTGCGCGTTGTAAAAAGTCAAGCGTCAAACTCTGCCGTGTAGTATCCGACAGAGATGTAGAATGCCTAAGACGTAGATGCCTCATTGGCCACTGCTGAATGTAGCTGCTATGTGTCTGACTGTCTATCGTCTCAAATGAGGCTTCTACTGTATGTAATATCTATGGTATCTACTGTATGTAATATCTATGGTATCTACTGTATGTAATATCTATGGTATCTACTGTATGTAATATCTATGGTATCTACTATATGTAATATCTATGGTATCTACTGTATGTAATATCTATGGTATCCGCAGTGTAAAGTTGTATTTAGTTGCAACAAGGACGGTATTCAAGCACCCAGGCTATGCCACAACACCTTGTATCCGTTCGCAAACTTTATTTGAGAAAGCTGATAATGTAGCATGTTATCTATTTAAAATGTGATAATGTCAAAGTGCAATGTCGCATGCAAACACTGCAGTCAGTGTTTGTGTATGTTAGAGACGAGTAAGAAAGATGTAGGCTAGGCCTAATTTATTGTTTGTTTCATTGTTCACAACCAGCAACAACAACGTGAATGAATAAAAAACACAATTCCTGCTTTTTGCCTTTATAATGGTATTTTTTCTTCAGTTAACACAGATATTGTGATGTATTGTTGATGACTTGTCTTACAATGTATCGAATATTGCATCGCTATATCATGATACCATCAGTATCGGGGCGCAAAATATCATACGGTTATTGTATCGTGAGTTACCCACACCCCTAATGTGAACTGTGACCCGGCATTAAACATGTGGCTCACCTGTACAGAGAGGGCACGGAGGGTGTAATTGGCCCTGTCTGAATACTCTGAAATAGCACTTATCATTTCACTGATCTGAAATTACTTCTGATTGACAGGTTACATTTCTGCCACATTGCTTTTACCCGTCCATGCTACAAATAAGTTAATAGTTGGAACCAATTCTCATCTACTATTAAATATAATGATTGATGTAATATAGCTAATGAACACTGTTTTTTAAGAAACGTGTGTTCTGTAGCGATTTACACACAATCAACAGGCAACGGATCTTAGTTAGAAGTATGTTGTGAGAGAAATCTATGCACCGCACAGCCGGCAACGGTAGGCAGGGCAAGTAAAAATGTAGATGGGCAAGTAGATTTGAGAAGGAAAAAACCTTAACGTCGAACCCTGATTAGTAATATACACATGAGGTCACGGAGGTGATACCTCTACCTTTTCTGGCAAACCATAATGCTAGGCCTTGTTAACGCATGGCTGATCTACTGCTGTGACTGCAAACTACTTGGTGTCCAAAAGCCACTGAAACAAAGGAGCTTCCAGGCAGAGATGGCAACTAGCCTCTCCTCCATTCACAAAGGGTCCCCATCACTCTAAAATAAATAAAATAAATGATAAAAAGACAAACAGAAAGAGATTGTCAGGTTGATTTATTTTCCAATGAGGAATAAGTTAAATTAACGTTTAACGATTAAAGTCCCATTGTGACATATATGTACAATTTCTGATCACATTGGGGGAACCATTGTGACATATGTAAAGCGATCAACTTCTCCAGAATTGATTTAATTGAGTCGTCACTTACAAGCGAGTTCGTTTAATCTCAACGAGACGTCCTTGATATAACTTCTAAGATAAAATAATCCAATCATATATTTGGCACCACTACTGAACTGTTCTTTAAGAGAATATTTATTCGAGCACATCAGCAAGCAATAGCATCAGCAAACAATAGCATTTCATTCCATGGAAAGGGGTCTTATCTAGCTTCACCTCCGCAAGCCAGTATCAGCTGGTTAACTGCAGAAGCTTCACCGGACAAGAGCCCCGTTTGGCCTTGGTGCATAGTCTTTATACATTTTCCTTAACATTTAGGGATGGGCTGTCCCTCTGGTAGGTTTTATGGTAAGCGTCTGTTTTATATCGGTATGTGGCTTTCGACTTCTTTCGGTGTCCGTGCGAGTGTGTTATCTTCTTCTTCTGACCCCCCGGTCGTTTGTCATGGTGAGAGTGTTCGGACACTCTGTCGGCAACGATATCCTGAGCAGCCTAGTCTTGCGCGACGTTAGATACACACACATTCTAATGTTTTTTAAGGAACCAGTAAGCATATGCACACAGTTATGTTTTTAGGATGCACAGATATTTTGATAGTTATTTTGGGTGTATTCTACGTACGTTCTAAAGCACTAATTGGCCAGTTGTTTAATCTTCAAACACATTCCCTCCTGACCAGGTCTGTAGGTCCTATGTCCTTATCAGGATCGCTTGTGTAAACATCACTGTTGCCATGCCCACAGAGTCCCATGACTTGGGATTCGATTAACAAGTTAAAATACAGTATAGAAGAATAGACTTATCATTAATCATTAGTTATGATAGTATAAAATGAGTATAGGAAAATAGAATATCATAACAGCAGGTACAAAATGGTTGTTAGTACATAGGTAAAAATAAGCAATCTACAGGCGGTTTGAACCACAACACTTTCTCCCAGTCAGGAGCCCCTTCCCCCCATGTCGCTCAAAAGCAGAACCTCTCTTTTGTTTTTTGTTTTCTTTTCAGATTTTATCCCTTTTTCACCCAATTTGGCAGCCAATTTAACCCAACTTAGCATCCAATTATCCTCTGCCTATTGCATAGGATCCGCCGCACGACCCCGTGGCCGGCAGTCCCAGAAGAGGCCGCCAGGCAGACGAGCTGACTGGCTCCTCGAGCCCAGCACCGAGAACCTCTCTTTTATGGTTCTGTGAGACTTCAACTGATCTCAGTCACATATTATTTAAATGAACACACAGTACTTGATTTATCACTTCTAGTTATTTTAATACAAATCCCTACATATATGCAACATTTCAGATCTTTGCCACTAGGGGGTGGTATTTAGGAAATGTCAGAAATGTGTTCTATGTGGTCTATTTAATCTGTTTTATGTCCCCGATAATTTTCCTTGAAGGGTTCTTATGGGTTAAGGTTCTTTAATTAAACCGTGAACTTGTGGTTCTGTAAACATAAACAGAATACAACTATAAGAATACAGCATACAGATGATACGGAACATATCAAATATACACATTAATACAATATAAACATAAAAATAACACAAATATACAATGTAAACATAGTAAATACACATCTCTAATAAACCTGAATAAGATAAGCACAGATATTAATACATAATATCTACAAGGCTTACATTTCCATGCGTACAGAATATGGGCAGTATGCACCATTCCTAACCTCACGCAATCTCCCCAACCGACAAACATTCGACTTCTAATCTACATCCATATACATCCAGTAGCCTTAATTATCTTAACACAACTCCAACTAACTTATAAATGTATTTACTTTACCCTCTTTAGTCTACAACAAACGGGGTGATCTATTAACGGTGTAAACATGTTATGGCTAACGCTAGCTACATCCAGTAGCAATATTTCCCCAGTTAACATCATAGCATTTCTTAACTACCTCACAGAACTACCCTTAATGCTGAGGAAATACAGGGGAAGACTTGCAGTTATATCATGGACGCACAACTCACTGTTAATAATAAACTAAACTCTGGTATTAGACCATTAAGCCAATATATATTCTTTTAACTTTCTTCGCTCGTCATAACTCCTACTAAACTTGTCAGTCGATCTTCTCTCGCTCTAGGGTTTTAGAGCCCGCCCCCTCTGCTGGCCAGTGATTGGTCTTAGTCCGTTGTCAGTTGCCCTACTGCCATGCGTAGCTTGTCCACCAACACTGTGGAACAGAAACACGTAAATAGTCACTTTGTTCTACTGGCACCTGATAAAACACCTATTATGACTAGAGGAGAGTAGGAGGAAAGAGGTACTGTGAGAGGAGAATGGAATCAAAGTATATTTGTTTTAGCAATTCCAAGCAATATTCATGTCATAATTCCTACCTCCTGCATTTGGCCTGTAATAGCTGTCATAGGAGCGACAGGCATTGATCAGGTCCCCAAGCTGTTTAGGGCAGTCTGCAGGAAGAGGTTCTGCAACTTTCTCCTCACACACTATTCTAAGAATGTCTTTAGCTGAGCAGTCTGTTGAGTTTAGTTGATAGAGAACAAACATGAAGTGACAAATAACAAGGTACTGGGGGGCAAACATAGATTCTGAAGGAGAGTTCACCCCAATTCATACATTTTCTGAAACATAATTGTAATATAAAAGCATATAAGCGTATACATTTTCATTGATGAAGTTGATACAAACCTTTGAATGGATGCTGGAGGGTTGCAATCTCCCACAGGACGATGCCAAAGCTGCAAAGAACATATTTCAAACTGCTGTAGACTGTAGTAGATGGACACTGAACCAATAGCAATTTCAAGTCCAGTAACAACATAGTAGGTTTCTTTTGAGATTTCACATTAGTTGTAGTTGTTGAGAGAAGATGCTGTTGTGTGTGACTGGAAGCTGACCTGTACATCTCACAGGCCTTGTCATAAGGGTGGTTGATGCTGCCAAGCTGCTGAGGTGAGGTGTAGCATAAGGCGCTGGTCTTTTTAGCCGCTCTGTCTGACCTCCTCAACGACGTCTCTGTTTTCGCCAGCTCAAAACCACCCAGCTGACCACACAACAACACAACCATGCAAAGAACACAGAGTACATTGAGAGATGTTACTTACCACCACAGAATTATAGCTAATAACACTATGATATACAGTATGTGGTTACGCTGTCATCAATACAATAGCACAATAGTATGCTGTCGTCCACACAATAGTGCATTTTGTCAAGCTCTATACTCCCAACAGTTTGAGTTTGAAATCAAACAAATATTATTTAAAGTAGGGATTCTCAGATTTAATTCAATGAAGGTTTCAGACTGGGTTGTTGTTGTTGTAAACCCTTATTTCAGGGCTCCAAACGTATTGGAAAAAAATCATATAATGTGTAAATAAAGTACTCATATTTAGTATTTGGTCAACAATCTTTTGAATGCAATAACGTCTTTTCTAGTTGAGGTCATCACCTGGAAATATGGCCACATATGGATGTACTAGTTAATTGAAACTACACTCCAGCTGTTGAATTGTGATCCCTCTCAAGAGTAAAGCCAATCAGGGCAAAGCCAGATGTAGAACTAAGTACTACGTTGATGTACAAGAAATTACTCTTTGAGAAACGTCTGCTCACTGTACCAGAACCTTCTCCCAGGCGCCTGTCTTGTCTGCTGCTTTTGCGCCTGTTCTGTCTGCCCTTGTCTTGTCAATAAAACATCATCTTATACTCTGAAGCTCCACCACCTGATCTTTCTTCATTATTGAACTTCTCTAGAAAGCCTTCAGGACCTTTACCTTGACTGTGTACGACTCAGTGACCAGGAACATGCTGCTGTTGATGCATCCGTGTACACTGAACTTCTCCTCAGTCTGGTGTAATCTAAAGAAAGGGTTTAATAATCAAAACTGTCAAAGTCATAATAAACTTGGTCAGTGTGAATAGGATGCTATAGCCTACATCCTGTGACCAACACTGTAAATATATAGTATTTGTGGATAGAACCAAGCATTGGAGTCTTAGTATGCAGATGAAGGAACACATAGATAAATGATAAGATAAATGTGTAATAATCTATGTAATAATCCAGATCTTAGATTATGCCTTGATATCAATAGAGATTTTGCTTGAGGTGTGGTACCTGTAAAGGCCATGGGCTGCTCCCAGACTCATGCGAGTCTTTGTGTTCCAGGTTAGGCCAGGGGGGGAGTCCAGAACGTCTCTCAGACAGCCCCTCTCACAGTGTTCCATGATGATGAGGTAGTCTGGATTGGGTCCTACATGAAGGTAAATAAATGGACTAACATATAGCGCCTTATTCCAAAACACTTTACAATGGCCTATTCACACACACACATTCACACACCAGCTACCATGCAAGGCACCGGCCCGCTCATTGGGAGCAATTTGGGGTTAAGTGTCTTGCCCAAGGACACTTCGACATGTGGCCAGCCAGGGCTCGAAGCACCGATCTGCCGACCTTGCAATCATAAGACGCCGGCTCTACCTCCTGCGCCACAGCTGCCCCAGCCCACATGATAACAAGTGGAGCAAAAAGCAGTTAGACACACACACACACGGACACACATTAACACGCTAACACACATTAACACGCTAACACTGACACACACGCACGCACAAACACTTGCACACACGCACACATTATATGGTGTGATTTGAAAATGTTTCTTATTTGTACTATACTCACCATTCTCACCCTGGACACAGATCCCAAACATTCGCAGGATGTGTTGCGACTCAAAGCGTCTCATAGTTTCCACCTCCTTTTTGAAGGTCGTTCTCACTAGACTTTTTTTTTTGTGGGAGGAAAACCATTATTAAGTTCTCATTTTCGATGTTTGTGGATGAGGAGTTTACGACCATGATTAACTTGATGATATACACTCACCGGCCACTTTATTAGGTACACCTTTTCAAGTGCACGTTAACGTAAATATCTAATCAACCAATCATGTGGCAGCAACTCAGTGCATTTAGGCATGTAGACATGGTCAAGACGATATGCTGAAGTTCAAACCAAGCATCAGAATGGGGAAGGTAGGTGATTTAAGTGAATGGCACTTGTACGTGGCACGGGTGTTGGTGCCAGACGGGCTGTTTTGAGTATTTTCAGAAATCTACTGGGATTTTCTCTCACAACCATCTCTAGGGGCAACAGAGAATGGTCAGAAAAAGAGAAAATATCCAGTGAGCGGCCGTTCTCTGGGTGAACATGGTGGTGGTGGTGTAACGGTGTGGGGATATTTTCTTGGCACAAATCTTCAGCGACTGTGTGATGCTATAATGTCAATATGGACCAACATCTCTGAGGAATGTTTCCAGCACCTTGTTGAATCTATGCCACAAAGAATTAAGGCAGTTCTGAAGGCAAGAGAGGGGGTCCAACCCGGTACTAGCAAGGTGTACCTAATAAAGTGGCCGGTGAGTGTAGGTGTCGTGTGCTACACTACATACCTTGGGGTAATGTCCTTTGTGCAGGCGTATCTTTTAATGGCCACAGAGGATTTGTTGTACTCTCCTTTGAACACCTCTGAGTGGGCAGATGTAAAGATGGGCTCTCTGGGCACATCATAACTCAACTCCTCTGGCTGGATCTCTCGGATGGCTTGAAGGAAAATATTGGGCTTGTCCACTGCCAATGGGATCAACACATCAAATTCAATAAGATGGACCTCATAGTTAAGAGATTATGGACTGCCCAGCAAACACAGTACATAACCACAACCGTGGTAAGATCTCACATAGAAGAGGGTGTGACAAAATGCAAGATAACAGAATGGTCAGGTCTTTAAAAAAAAAACTATTTTCAAATAAATATTAAATTATTCTGATCTTCCCATTTGTTAGGCTACAAGAAAAATATATATAGCCTTTTATGTTATATTATGCTATTGTTCCCACAAACATTTGGAAGTCCTACATTGTCAACTTTGCAAATATTACTATTACATGTCAGTGTAGGTGATGGCTTACTACTATGATTCAATGATGGACAAAGTTTGTGATAGTTCATGAATTGAGCTCCATTTACAATTATTACTTGGCTAGAGCAAGTCAAATAAGTTCTCTTAATAGTCTCTTAACTAACCAGATATGTCCCAAGCCCCAGCCACTGACAGTTCATGTCTACTCACAGAGTTTCAATAAGTCTTTCATGTCTTTCATGTCTTCTTGGGTGTTCTTGAGGCACAACATTGCTTTTAGCACTATGGGATAGAGCACAAATCAACTGTTTGACAATGTCGTGAGAGAATGCTAATATATATATAATATATTATATTGAAGTGTTTAGCCTACATAATGTGATGTGTCAGGCATGTAATGATTGAGTAGCAACTCATTAGTAAGGGCCCATTGGAACTGCGAGGAAGAGTTGTCTCTTACATTTGATCAGCTCCTGTATGTCGCTCTCTCTGTCTGCCTGATCCTGTTCTGGACGTCCCTTCACCCCCTGAAGTACATCTGGCTTAATCTTCATTCCGTCAACCTGCAGTGCGAGCTGGAGCCCTTGACCCGCTTCGGTCAAGCGGTTATTCAAACTCTCAAACTCTCCTCCTATGTCATAGGCCTTCACCATGCCCTTCCAGAAGGTGAATGAAGCATATCTTTGAACCACGTGCACAGCGGATTTAAGGGTCTCACTGAGTTCGTTGAGGATGTCCTTCGCTAGCTCAGGATTTCCCTTCTCCTGGAGTGCCCTCACGATCACTTCAAGATGACGTACTCGATTGGCCAAATTCTCACATTGCTTCTTATTGGCCTTTGCTGCCTTACACAGACGATAGAGCTCCTTTGCTATGGTGAAGATAGGCTTTGGGCATGCTCCATGGCAGGCTGGCTGGTGAGAGAGGAGAGGAGAGGAGAGGAGAGGAGAGGAGAGGAGAGGAGAGGAGAGGAGAGGAGAGGAGAGGAGAACAGAGAAAAGGGAAGGGTGATGAGATGAAAAGAGAAAGAGAGAAGTTGAGAGAAGAGAAGGAAGGAGAAGCAAGAAGAGAAAAGAAGAACAACAAGTCATGTTGTAAGTGGTTGAATAATGGCAACAAACAGTTAATAAGTTAACAAAATAGAACAACATATCTATACATCAACATTATCACAATACACTCCTTATATATAACATAGTGAACTCAGTGAATGGTTTGAGCTGAGTGCATTGTTCTTAAAAACAGGTAGTATGTATTAGTATATAAGTATAGATTAATCACAAGTGTCACTACACTTTTAAGGTGCCATAAACTAAACTATTACAGCAATGTTTCAAATAAACTGTACCGTGATTGATTGTTGGTGTTGGTTGCTCCTGTTTGGCCTGTAAGAGAAGGTCTGGTTCTACTGTAAGGGAAACTCAAACTCCTCGACACTTTAAAACTCCTCCCTCTCATTACACCGTCCAGAGTAGCTTGTAACTTCCTTTTCTTACCGCATGCTATGTTATTTGAGATAGGATAGGTAGATAGCTTTTCTTTCTTCAATAGTACCAAACCAATACATGCTTTCAGTGATGTGATCTGGCATGCCACATAGTATATTCCAAGGAGTCATTCATTGTCATCATTAATTGGTCATTCAATAGAATATGCCCCAATATACCACAACAAAATCACCGTGAGAAGGAAATGAAACTCATGACAGATCAGTCACTATTCTGAAACAACCTTTATTTGATGACTGACTGTACAATAGATAGATCCATTACACGCTGCCTACAGTCTAGATACATCCTTCTAGTAAGACAAGGTGACATCAGTTACACTCGAAGGCTAACATCCTGCATACGGTCCATACATCCAAGGTGACATCAGTTACACTCGAAGGCTGCCCCAAAGGCTCAGCAGCGGGGCCTTTGGGGGTCTGTGTAGAAGAGCCTCTTTAGAAAGAAGAGCTGGAGGTAGCCAGTCATGATGATGACCACACACTGGGCTGTAGACCACCAGGTCACATAGCTGAAGTTGGAGAGGAGGTGATACTGGTCTGCACCTCTCCGCATTCGACCATAGTTGTAGTAGCGCCACATGTGGAATATGTCAGTTTGTATCTTGTAACCACTCTCCTAGACAAGACATGGTAGATGGCATACTTTTTTTTAGAACAAACTTGACATTATCGACTCTGAAAATGAATAAATATTTGTCTAATAATCATTTTGACAGGAAATTTCAAAACCCATGTATTTCTGGCTGACACAAACCTCAATATTGGACAGGGTGCTGTTTAGGACCTTTTGTTCTTCCTCGACCCCTCGTTGGGCCTCCTCAAAGCCTTCATAGTCCACACCAAAATTGAGGAAGACTCTCATGCTTCCAAACTGGTAGTTACCCAGACACATCTTATAAAAGCCTATGAATCAGAAATGTTCATAAGAACTAATAAGGATGACATTGATAGGGTGACATAAATGCTTGAGAGATGAAAAATATCAGATGATATAATGGATAAATAAAATGGCACTCCATACCGGTCATCTCAGTTTGGAAGTTGATTTGACCAATGGCGTCGTCTATGGAGGTCACGAGGGTCCCGTCCGGGGAGTTGACAGTGACTAACAGGTGGAGGTTTACGGAAATCCCCGTCACCCACTGGCCCTGCACACACAGAACATTGGCACAGCCAAGTTTACAGAGTGTAATTAAGCGTCAAGTGTAGAATTGTATCACTCACAATCTCTAGCTGATAAGTCCAAGGAGAACCAACACTACTGTAGGTCAGTCAAGTTGTGCCTATTGCTGCCAGTTGATTAAAAAACATTTACTAAAATATTCTATTCTATCTATAATCTACAAAATAATTTGATGTGGAAATGTGAAAGCCAAGGTCTGCCTTTTTAACTTTGCAATTTAGGCGGTTAGCGACTTTATTTGACCAATTTTTAGACAAGAAACCCAAAGTCGTGTTACATAAATAGTGAGTGGGGGAGAAGAAGGCCCCTTTAAAAGTTAACAGTGCACCACATAAAGGTACCAATTGCCATTCCCATTTAAGACAGAATACTAATTGCTGAAACTGAGCCTCCTTGGTGTCTGCTCACGCTAGCTTTAACTAGGCTACTTGTCCTTGGGCTGATACAAATGTAGAGTTGTCAACTAAAGCAGTAGTTGATTGATCTGTTCAGTTATTCAATTAATCTTCACAGGCCTATTTTAAACAATTAGTTAATGTGTCTTCTGACAAATATTTTTTACAAAGTACATAATTTGTCAGGGTTACTGCTCCCTGGACAATACTAATGTTTCATGGAAGTGCACCTACCATGTAATTGAGGTACATGTTTCCACTCCGGTGTGCAAAGTGCCAGAAGCACTCCGTCCCAGAACCAGGAACCACGATGGCAAAGTCATAGTGATCTGACCCCGTAAAGACATGATCCTCCGAACCTAAGTCGGGCTCTGTCTTTTGTCCCCTGACCCAATGTCCCGTAAGGAGTATGGCTGTAGCACACCACAGTGTAGCTTGCATGGTCTACATTCATACACAAACACCCACTGTGAGGGGGGGGTAGAGGTAGCTGCTGTTCTGTTGTGCTGCTTATTAGATATGAAGCCCAGGAGAATGATTAACTACTTCTGATATTACCCTCTATTCTGACTCAAGAACTATACAATAGCAGTGTTCCTTAAGAGTGGTGTGCGGATCACCATGCAGAACACAGAGACAATGACAAATATCTAAATCAAATAAATATGATTAAAAATGAAAGACGCAATCAAAACGATGAGATTTTTTATTCAACTTTAACAGACTTCTGGGCCAAAAGCAGTAAGTATGAGAGCTCTGGGTAGTGAATAAAGGAACTTGAATGGATCTAATTGAAGAGGCTTCAGCAGCGAGGTTTGTCTGCCTCTGTGGTGGTCTTGGTGTTGAAGAGCCTTTTGAGGACGTAGAGCTGGAGGTAGCCTGCCAAGACGATGACCACACACTGGGCTGCAGACCAGCAGGTCACGTATCTGGAGTTGGAGCGGAGGAGGTAGGAGTCCACACCTCTCCGCATGCGGCCAAAGTTGTAGTATCGAAATATGTGGAAGACGTAACCTTCCACCCTGTGGGAAGTCTCCTGAAAATGTCATAAAAGGGATTGTTGTGAAATACTGCATCATCTAACAGGCTCAAAAACACCTAGTTTCCTAGATCATTAGCCTCATAGCATAATTGTCATATGCTATGAGGCTAATGATAGCATAAAAGTCATATTTTGGCCAAATTGAGATATCTGCCTAACTCTACTCTCCTAACACTGCGGATTCACTGTGCATTATTGCCTATGCCATCAGCCTATCAGAATGCTTGTTACATTCCAAAATCACTATCTGCCCAAGTCATCTCTTTGACATAGGCATTTTTGACACTACATACCAAGATGGCTCGGCTGACCACAAGTGAAGCATGACTTAGGCAATTATGCTATGAGGCTAACGAAATGTTTAATTAAAATGCCTTGAGAAAATGATTAACAATTCATGAATATCAAAGCATTCATTGTATTCAAGAAATATAAATTATTCAATCCACGGTTTCCAACAGACTAAAGTTGTAATAAGCATCGATTAATGACGAGAGCGTTAACAGCATTACTTCATATTCATTCATGACACCCAAGTGTACAGTGACTCAGTCATCTCGTGCAGTACCTCTATGGTGGACAGGGTGTTGTTTAAGTCTTGGCTGACCTCCTCCTTCTTCTGTTGCGCTTCATCCTTCTGTTTCTGAGCCTCTGCGGAGCTGTCGTAGTACACCCCGAAGTTGAGGAAGATCTGCATGCTGCCAAAGCGGTTGTGGAAGTTGCTGAAGCACATTTGATAGAAACCTATATTTAAGAAGAAATCAAATTCGGTATTTAGCTCATACCGTACATACAAAAAATGACCAAGTGAGGTAGAAGAGCCTTATGTTTATTCATCTGTCCTGCACTCTTTCTCTCTTTGTGTGTGTGTGTGTGTGTGTGTGTGTGTGTGTGTGTGTGTGTGTGTGTGTACACAGAGGAACAATGTACCTGTCTCCTTAGCTTTAAAGGCGATTTGACCATTAGGATCATCAACAGCAGATGCCATAATGCCGCTTGGAGCATTGACTGTTACTGACAGGTGTCTGTCATTGCCAAAACCTGTCACCCACTGGACCTAGAGACAGAGACATAAACCTTTCCTCAGTTGTTAGGAACATGACTCGTAGTGTCCACTCCTCTCCTCTGTCCTCCTCCTTGCTTCGTCCTCAAAAAGCATTGGAAGAGAATATGTAAGTGGAGGAACCAGCCAGCGTCTTTGAGCCTCGGAAAAGCGCTATATAAATGTAATGAATTATTATTATATTATTATTACATCTTCAACGGATAGATCCGGTCCATTGTCTCTATTGGTTAGTTTGCGTTCCAGCCGTGCAAATATCCATGATATATACGCACGGCTACATGGAATGTTGACACATCTTTTCATATTACTCCACTTTTATATATATTACCATTATCGAAGTTACATTATTACCTTTGCTAAGCAATTGATAAACAACTGTTCAGCGGATGAATACACTTGCAAGAGGACAGGACATGAGGAGAGTGGACATGAGGAGAGTGTTCCTAAGAACTGAGAAAAGGCTAGTGACAGACAGACAGAGAGACACAATAGTAAATAGACAATAAAAAACAAAACAAGTTGATTCTAAAATCCTCCTCTTTAAGGAATTGAGGTGAGATGCAATTGGTATAACCTCTCATTAACAACGCACTCACGAGTGACTGTGATTTGAACCATGTGGGAACCATATGTTGCGGCCTGTAGACTACCTCTGAGAATTACAATGGATTTCACTGCAAGGTCCTGAGAAAGGAAATAACTTTGTATCCAGATTATAAACTCAAATCAAATGACAGGGCAGAGATTAAAGATAGAAATTAAAAAGATAAAGACAACTAAATATCACATGACATGAAATAATAATGTTATGCTTCAACCAAACCGTGGAAAAACATCTCTCACCATATAGTTCAAGTAGAAGCGTTCTCCAACGTGTGCAAAGTGCCAGAAGCACTCCAGTTCCATCGCCTGCATTACGATGGCAAAGTCATACTGGTCAGCCCCCCAGAGAAAGTCCTGGTCTGCCAGCTCGGAATGGGGGTCTGCCATAGGACCCCCCCAACATGGCCCCAACAGGACCAAGAGCACAATGTAGCATATTCCATACAACATGGCCTGGCTTCTTCTGGAGAGCAATTTTTAAAAATATAAACACAGAAATGCAGCTACCTACTACTAGGGTGACCAGGAGATGATTAACCACAACATGCTGTACCAATATCTCCTACCCTTGGTGGTGTGGTGAGAAAAAACAGGTCTCCTCACAGGTGGTGTCAGTCCCTTGGCCCTTGTTGTGTCCCAATAGTCTTTCCTGCCATCCTCTTTCCTCTCTTCCTTCTCAAAAAGCATTGGAGGAGAATGTCTATGGGGAGGAACCTTGGATCTTCTCCTCCAATGCATTTTGAGAAGGAAGTGAGGAAGGAGAATGTGTGGAATAGAGAAGAGACTATTGGGACGCCACCCGAATACATTTCACATGCATTTCTTCCTCCCTCCCTCTGACGTCGTATGGCAGCTAGTGCTGAGGCACAAACATGTACATTTTCAAGCCTGCAAACTGTGACACTTTAAAATAATGTGAAAAAATACTTTGTTGGGAAATATGACAACCCTAGTTGACTATCTGTGCAGTATAGTACAGTGGATTGTGTACATAGCCCCTATTGATGTAAACCAGCTCCTTACCTTCTTGTGATTTTATGCATCTATGCTTTTTTCTAAAAATGTGTTTCTTTTTCTTTTCCTAAACACCAGGGGAGCCTCCCCTCCTAAATTTCGTTGTTTGGTACCTGTACTGTAGCAATGACAAATAAAGTCTATCTATCTTATTTGGTGGGACATGATTGGTGAGCAGAACATTAAAGGGACCTAAGAAAAAATGTATAGGAAGCAGTATTGTATTGCAACAGGGGCAGTGTCTAACGCAGGGGTCCCCAAACTACGGCCCGCGGGCCGAACACGGCCCGCCCCCACACTTGGACCGGCCCTTTGAACAACGTGTAATTTCTAACTGCAATTGCGGCATTGCACCGACGTGGTGGCGGGGGCGCTGTTTCGCAAATAAGTTAGCTTTCGTGTTTGCTAGCGAAATAGCTGATAGTTGATGTTGACTGCTCAAGGAGAATACATATTTGAAAGTACAGAATGCCTGAGAGCCTTATATTGCATTATATTACATAACATTTTGAATGGTCATCTGGTGCCTGAATATTGTGTTTCCTTTACATAAATAATGACATTTCCACCATAAATTGATGCAGAAAGGGCACAAATTGCATCTAAATTCACCAGAATGCAAGAAATTAAGGGTTTGATGCTCGTTTAAGGACCCCCAGACAGCCCTGCTTCATGGGTCCCCCCGTGTATGATGAGGGTCCTCCCTCAAGTATCAGACTGTAAAACTGATTATATTTCATTGACATATCACTATAGGTATAAATTCCATCCAAATTCAACTGTTTAGACTTTGTTTGCATCCACCAGTGCTCTCCTGCGCGCAATTGCTTTGCGCAACCGCCTCCATTCCACTCCGTTCCATATTATTTTATGTTAGAGACCAACCCAGGCCCCCCATCACAGAAAGGAAAAAATATGTGGCCCTCACAGAAAAAAGTTTGGGGACCCCTGGTCTAACGTAACTGTATTCCAATGGCTCATAATTTCCTGATGATTTACACTAGAGAAATATCTACAAAGACCGACACTAGGTAATATCTACAAAGAAGACACTAGGTAATATCTACAGACCTACACTAGGTAATATCTACAAAGACACTAGGTAATATCTACACAGAACTACACTAGGTAATATCTACAAAGACACTAGGTAATATCTACACAGACCTACACTACTTGAGCTTAGAATTATAAGGTTCTATCTCCGTTTAGGGCAGTTCAGAGATATTGAGCGTCAAAGTTTTTACATTCCATTATGTTTTGTGAGATGGAACCATTGTATTTTATTAATTACTAACTCAAAAATGTCAACATTTTAAAAATAACACCACATAGGCATTAATAAACACCTAATGGATCAGATTATGTAAAAAAATCAATTTTGACAAAAATGTAAGCTCACGACTAGGTAATATCTACAAAGACCTACACTAGGTAATATCTACAAAGACATTAGATAATATCTAAAGACCTACACTAGGTAATATCTGCAAAGACCTACACTAGGTAATATCTACACAGACCTACACTAGGTAATATCTACACAGACCTACACTAGGTAATATCTACAAAGACACTAGGTAATATCTACACAGACCTACACTAGGTAATATCTACAAAGACCTACACTAGGTAATATCTACACAGACCTACACTAGGTAATATCTACAAAGACACTAGGTAATATCTACACAGACCTACACTAGGTAATATCTACAAAGACCTACACTAGGTAATATCTACACAGACCTACACTAGGTAATATCTACACAGACCTACACTAGGTAATATCTACACAGACCTACACTAGGTAATATCTACACAGACCTACACTAGGTAATATCTACACAGACCTACACTAGGTAATATCTACAAAGACCTACACTAGGTAATATCTACATGAGACCTACACTAGGTAATATCTACACAGACCTACATTAGGTAATATCTACAAAGACCTACACTAGGTAATATCTGCAAAGACCTACACTAGGTAATATCTGCAAAGACCTACACTAGGTAATATCTACACAGACCTACACTAGGTAATATCTACAAAGACCTACACTAGGTAATATCTACAAAGACCTACACTAGGTAATATTTACAAAGACCTACACTAGGTAATATCTACACAGACCTACACTAGGTAATATCTACAAAGACACTAGGTAATATCTACACAGACCTACACTAGGTAATATTTACAAAGACACTAGGTAATATCTACAAAGAGATAATCATTTTGGAGGTAGAAATGAAGTTCATTTAATGGGTATCCAATAAATGCTTGTAAAACAGAATACAGAACATACGGCGTAATCTCATAAAATAATTTTAAATCAGACCATTCCTGATACATTCCTTGAAGACTCATCCAGTCTACACTGTATCCCCAAAACATGTATATTTCAAGGGGGGAAAAAAGATTCAAATGATCATGATAAATTGGAGGTTGTATATACATCTTACAATCAGCATGATAAGTCCCCGGTATACATAGGAGAGTGTAGCATGGTATACTTGTGAGGAAAGCACATGCACATGAATAACATTGTATGAACTCTCTTGGGGGGTTACAATACTGTATTTGTTCGGTGGAAGTAAATATCATACAGCACCCTTGTATACTTTGATTATTGATTTGTGCTGAGATCATACTCCCAAACAGGCCATTTGAACATTTTCACATATTCAGAACTGTTGAACTGGCTAATATAATTTGCTTCACTGTGTTTCAATTGGCTCATTAACAGCAAGCCGGTCAGACACAAAATTAAAAGTTGATATGATTGCCTCCTGCAGGATCAAAACAGCTGATTCTAACATTTGTCATCTTACTGGTAACCTGGAATTACTTACTTAAACATCTCTCACCCCATCCTCTCTAATCTAGTGCCTATGCAAGGTGTACACATCAGTTAATCTACTGCCTATGCAAGGTCCCAACCTCCCTAATCTACTGCCTACGCAAGGTACACGTTAGTTTGAGGTTAACACAAATAAATTAAGTTGCAAGTTGGTGCACTGACATTGATGTAAAAACAACACAATCCTCCAGCAATATATTCATTAAAACAATTGTATCGATATCCAACGGTACTAGTGGTTAACTAATCATGTCTCATTTGGGTGTTTCCTGAGGTGAAGATACCACCAGGTACCACAGACTCACACCCCTAGAGTGTGAAGAGCAGAAACAGCAAGTGTCTTTAAAATGGCAATAAATTAACAGTTCTCTGAGATGAAGTGGACTCTCCCTCTTCCCTGGTTGGTTGGTTGGTTGCCTTTCAGAAAACGTCTTCTGTGCAGTGTTCCAATCTGATTTAAGACTACGGTACAGTCGGTTAAATTGACCTAAAACAGATTGTATTCGGTACCTTCGATTCATACTCCATTTCAACTACAATGATGTGATATCCAGAAGCACCACTGTTCATGCAGTTTGATAGGCCTTGATTGTGCACTGCTGACAGACGCAGCCCCAGCCCCAGGCCCAGGCCCAGCCCCAGCCCCAGCCCCAGCCCCAGCCCCAGCCCCAGCCCCAGCCCCAGCGGTTTTCAGCATCCTAATTCCCTGCCCTCTTCCTCAAGTATATTCCATAGCATATGCCGCATGGAATTCTAAGAAAAAAATTACTTGTATAAGAAGTGGTGGACACCCATGCTTAAACCGTTCCTGTGCTTTTAAACGCATGTGGTGGTGGTGGTGGAGGTGTGCACCGGAGCACACTTTCAGGGAGAAGGCAGAGAACTGGGCCTGGGCCACAGTCACAGTGAGCCAGCCACCCAGGTGCTGATGTGAGGGTCAGACAGAGAACTCTGCGCCTCCCTTCCGGGAGCGTTTCAGGAGCAGCCTTCGCAGTCGGAGGCCAGCGAAGGGGTTGATCCACAGCAGGGACGGCTGGCCTCCGAACACGCTCCTCATGCCCTCCCAGCGGACCTGCCTCTCCCACGTGGGCTTCTCGTTTTTCAGACGCTCGATCTCCTGTGGCGCACACACGCCCGCGCACACACACGCACACACACAC
Source organism: Nansenia antarctica (assembly GCF_963989245.1). Taxonomy (NCBI): domain Eukaryota; kingdom Metazoa; phylum Chordata; class Actinopteri; order Argentiniformes; family Microstomatidae; genus Nansenia; species Nansenia antarctica. Next base: position 12,262,014 of record NC_137679.1, on the reverse strand, counting down.
ACACACACAGACATTACAGGAATGAAAAAAGCAATTCACATACACTACATGCATTAAGATAGCTCGATGCGACATGTGTTGTGTAAGCACCTTAAATAAAATGCTTAATTTCTCATTCTTCTTTGTATACTTATTGTTAGTACCTCAGCTTTCCAAACTCATAGCCTCAGGTGTGAGTAGGAATGAATAGCATGGAAACAGTTATCTATGATGTGGAATAGAGAATAATATCTGTTCTATATGGGATGTATCTGTAAATTGTTTGACATTATCAAATTTGCCATTTCTGTGTGGCTCAGTGAAGGAAACACAGGTGGTGTTGTCATGGTAAATAGTGTCCGGGCGGCCAAAATCTGTCCGGGTTACGTCATTGGGTCTTTCAAACGCCCTTGCTACGCCGATGCTAGCATGCTGGACAGATTTATTGCGAAGTACCTAGTGTTTTAGAATGTACTGAAACTACCTAGCTAGCTAACAACCTAGACGTAATCGCCGACGATAGCAATCCGGACATTCCTGAGTAAACGTTACCGCTCGCTGCGATGTACCCGAATTGGCTCCGGACATTAATCAGTGGTAAAGGTTACTCAGGAATGTGTCCAGAATGCTAGCATCGGCCCGGACAGTATTTGCCGTGACAGTTCCTCATCCTCACCGTCTCGTCGTTGCAGATGGAGTGGACCTGAGTGCCAAACATGACGGCCGTGAAGGTGAGGAAGAGGAGGCCCTCCAGGCAGAGGAAGATCATCAGCATCACCGTCACCGGGGGGGAGAAGTCACTGCACTCTGGAGCAGAGGAAACACAACACAGATTATTGATACTTTCTGAAGTCAACATAGCTGCATAATTAAGCGTTACAGAACGAGAAGCCGTGGTATATCGTGGATATTGGCACAGCTATCGGGGTGGTTAGGCACGATGTGAAGCAGAGACGATACACCACGGCTTCGAGTTCCATAGCTCTTTTATACAACGGTTACCACATTTATCTATCAATATTTCACAAAAGAAAGACAAGACAAACGTCTAATTCATGTATTTTAATGGAACTATGTTTTATTGTAAGTGTATTCATCCGCTCGACAGTTGTTTATTGGTTGCTAAGCAACGGTAAGAGTGTAACTCCGATAACGGTAATATATACAAACGCGGAGTAATACGAAAAGATGTGTCAACATTCCATTTAGCCGTGCGTATATCAAGGATATCGGCACGGCTGGAACGCAAACTGACCAATAGAGACAATGGACCGGATCTATCCGTTTGTATGTGTTTGTATTGTGTGTTGGATGACTCCTCGTCAGTTATGAGTGAATGATGCTTACCACTCCACTGCACCTTGACGCAGGTTACAAACTGGTACCCACTCAGGGCGAGAGCGTGGGTGGAGATCAAGGCTATATACATCTGCAGAGAGAGGACAGAGAACTCACTGTGACTCAACACTGGTACCTGAGGTAAACCATTCACTGAACAAAAAAAACATATGTGAAGCTATAACTAGAGTACTGGACAAGCACAGGTAACACTAGCCACAGCCTACTGCAGGGCTCTCCCCAAACAATGGAAGAATGGCGCTGTGGCACACTGGGAACTTCTCTGCTCCACTCTGTCAACATTACAAAGCAAATTAAACTAAAACTCCTCCCAAAAAGTTTGGAAACGTTATTTCGGTCGATTATTCCTCCCCTTTAATAATACCAATTGGTATTAAAAAAAAATTTGGGCCGCTACCCACACGTTTAGCTGTATTGCTCCTTCCACAAATGCATGATCCTTACAAGTTGTACCTCGTTGTAAAAGTGACTAATCGGGCTTTCCAACAATATAAAATACAATACCAATTGGTATTATTAAAGGGGAGGAATAATTGACCGAAATAACGTTTCCAATTTTTTGAGGAGTTAATGTATTTCATAATGATGAGTAATTATTTTTGGACATTGTCGAAAAAAAAAAAAAAACGAAAGTGAAAGATTATGATGTTCCTCAGGGAATTCAGCCTTTTAGCTTTTTGCCGTATCTCGACGTGGATAAATGCGAATCGAGTTTCAATAATGTGATCCAGCGCCACGCTGTTGAGAAACCATGGGGAGAACCCTGCTACTCCTACAAGGCACTGGTGAGACTTCCAAAGCATCATCATATCACCAATGTGGTCTCCTTATGGCAATCAGTGAGCAGGGACTGGCAGGTTTCCAGGCTTTTAGATAACAGGTGAGAAGATACCACAAATAAAAAGTTAACATTATTCATTCTGTCATATAAAAAAAACAATAAAAACAACGCTTCATGCAAAACAATAAAATGGTAGTGGGGTGGGGGGGGAATTCAATATTTCCGATGCCCAGTAGAGCTGCAGGGAAACTTACCGTGAAGAGCACGAAGAAGCGCTGGTTGTTCTCCCCAACGCAGTTGTTCACCCAGGGACAGTGGTGGTCCATCTTACGGATGCAGCGCTTACAGATACTATAGGGGAGAAAGACCGAGCACAGACACCAGCATTACAGCATTTACAAACTACGCCAACTAACTACCCAGCTTTTAAGAAAAAGTTACAAGAACAACAGAATATTCATATGAACTCACATTTTTTTTGACAAAAAATAATAATACATAAATATATAAATTATATATATATATATATTGTAGGAGCCATGAATTTGATTTATGGGGTATTTTGTATAAAAGGCTAATGAGTTTATTTTGATTGTTTGTTTATTGTTTTGATGACAGTATTTCAGACCTTCCGGAAGTCACATGATTATGGGAGGTGATAGTCTGAGGTTAATTTAAGCACCTGTTCACCTGTATGGCGGGAGTAGACAGAGAGAGAGGGGAGACAGGGTCGCTGTATTTTTGTTGACCATATTCTTTACGCATTGTTTGTTTTAATTTGATTCTTTTTGTACGTCACCCAGTTTGATTGTTCTATTCAATAAATGCTCTAAAACGTACTTTTCATCTCAGCAAATTGTTTTGGCACGTCATACAATTACCAACCCAGACCCTGCTCACGTCTCTCAGCGTCATTTTACTTTTGTCTCTATCTAGTCGCTACATATATATATATATATATATATCTGGGTTTCCGTTAACCGGCAATTGCCGGTCTTTGTCCGGTAAAATTTGGTGAAGTCCGACAAATTGAAAAGTCGTCGGACATATTGTCCGGTGAAAATAATTCCCTTTGAATACAATTCGCTAAAGCTGGCTGGGTGCGTTCGTAAACACGCTCTGGAAATCCGATCAGCACTCGCGGAACGCCTCTCGTCCAATCGAACGACTCGGTCGCTCTGTGACATCGAAGCCAGCGTGCGCTCCGGCGCTCTCAGAGCGTGTTTACGAACGCACCCCTAGAAGTTTCCAGCCAGCTAGCTGAAGCTGCTACACACACCAGAGCCATGGCGACCGAACGGCAAGTTAAACAACATACTATAAAAGTGACATTGTTTTACTCATTACTCATACGTTTGTTGTCATTCGGCGGTGCTAATAGTCGCTTTCTTTTTTAATTTATTTAATTTATTTTATTTTAGCAGTTTCCCCGAAAGTTAAGTGTTTGTTTTTATATCACTATTTGCACTTCTGGTTAGATGCTAAACTGCATTTTGTTGTCTGGTACTTGTACTCTGCAATGACAATAAAGTTGAATCTCACCTAATCTAATCTAATCTAATCTAAAATAATCTAAAATAATCCCATCACTATTACTCCCTATTTTCATCAGTGTTTCAATCCTTGAATCTGTGATGGAAATCAAGCAAAGCCACTTCAAGTCTCCCCACCACTGACAGCGCTGGGTGTGCCTTTCCTTACACTCTCGGTTATTCCCTGTGGATTTAAAAAAACGGTGTTTTGGTTTCTATAATGTGGTCTATTCTCAGTGTTGACGAGCAACTCAGGGGGCTTTGAGATGGCTAACAGCTAATTAAAGGAGTAATTCCACTCAAAAGGGTAGAAGTAAGCTGACTGTCTGTCTGTCTGTCTGTCTATCTGTCTGTCTGCCTGTCTGTCTGTCTGTCTGTCTGTCTGTCTCTCTGTCAGTGTGCTGGACTACCTATGACTTCCATGGTACCTGGGAACGCGTTGTCGGAGAGAAACGCCCTCTGTACAAAGGACCTACTGACCAAAATCCCTGTTCCCCGTAGCCTACATGCTTGCACTGTTACTGTTCAATAAAATGTTATACATCTAGACATTGTGGTATTTCTTTATATACGTATCCCAGACTGCCTATCAATTGTTTCTCAATAAACAGTTATGTTCTTCCCATTGTCATACTCCCGAGCTAAACGAAATGCCTTCCCAACCAGCGAGACTTATAGAAATGACGTTGTTTTATTGATTTAAAAAAAAAAAAAGGGTAAAACTGTAAAGAGAAAATAGAAAACTCACATTAATCCCAAACAATTTAACAAACTTCAGTTAACGTAATGTGGAGTCCGTTCATTGATCGATGCTGTCTGTTCAGTTCCCAGTGAGGCGCCCGTTCAGCGCTGGACCCGTTCAGCGCTGGATTTGACGCATGGCATAGCGCGCATGCGTCAAATCATGTTATATTATTATATATTATATAGCTCGCATCTAATCGTATCGGATGAGAAATAGACATTAAATGGCATATATAGGCCGCTACACAACAGTAATCACCGCGACAAACATTAGATTTGGAGGAAAAAAATATATGATTTTGGAAAAAAAAAAAATATTATATTTTAATATGATGACCGGAATATATCACGTTTGTCCGGTAAATCGAATTCTTCCCGGACACGATGTCCGACGGCAAATTTTTCTAACGGAAACCCTGATATATATATATATATATATATGGCATGAAAGTAGAGCATAAAAGCACACGCTATAAAACATTCCCTCAGGCCTCGTCACCTGCAGTGGTGGGCTCTCTCTGGTTTGATGCTGCAGCACTTGGGACACTTGTAGATCACCTCTCCAGGCTTCAGCTTCAGACTCTCCATGTACTTCTTAGTGGCGTTGCCTTTGGGTACAGCTCCCTGCACATATATTGGATAAACACATTCAGGGAAGAGGGGCAGAGATGGTAGCCGGTTTGGACGGCTACTTTTTGTAACTAAAAAGATAATGGTTTCTCATGAATTTCAAGTCCTCCTTTTCCCCCACTACTTCTCCATAACAGGTGGAACTTCACCTCACCCCCTCCATGAACTGGAATGTCCACTCACCGGGTCAGTCAGCATAGTGCGTATGTGAGAGGTCAGTGCCAGCACAGCCAGGCAGTTGAAGAGCACCCCGTTGACCACTGCGTACCAGAAGCTCTTGGAGGGCAGTAGCATGACGAAGGTGACCACAAAGTCAGCATAGAGCACAAGGAACCAGGTGATGAAAGCACAGACCATGCCACATCCATCTTGGATGAACCACACCTGCTCCACCTCCCCTGCTGCAGTACCTGCAACCTCCTCCCCGTCCAGCAGGGGGTGGTGCTGCTCCACATCTCGCAGGCGGTGACCTGAAGACATGCTGCCCTGAAGGGAGACCGATTGCCGACAGAGTGATACAGATAACGGAATAAGAAAACACAAAAGAAAAACGTAAGAGAAATCCTAATCCTGTTTATAATCCAAAATTACAATTCTGGAACGACTGGTCCAGTCGACCTATAGCCTCAGTTGTGTGACAGCAACCCGAGCTTGAGATATGCTTCTGTATAGTAAGATAGCTAACTATGAAACTAAGGAAATTAAGTAGTATCCAGTTGTGGAATTACATTGAACACTACTTTGGCTGATGTGTTAAGACAGGTCCATGTTAACCTTATGACCATTCTGTTACAGCCACACTCCCCCCCCCCCCCACCCCTCATTTTGGCACAAATATTCCGTATTTTTGCATTTGCATGTATTGCAATTTCGATGTGTGTATTGTATTTCATTGTGTGGCACGATTCGTCCTCCTTACTATACACACACTAGCTGCTTGTGTAATGGCTCAGCATTAAGTCAACACAGCTTACTCACTCTTCAGTCTCCTGTTTATAGTGACATGTCTGCTATCTTCCCAGGCCACATACTGGACGTGTAGCTGGTCAGTCTGGAAAGTCAGAGCGACGGGGACAGTTCAGGACCAACACATCATCATCTCAGGTTAATATCTGGTGGTAAGCACACGAAGAAGGAGGGAACATCATTTTGCACATCACTGTCTTCTAAATGTGGCAAAGAAGAACATTTTAGCCCGCAGTGTCTCATACTGGCTGAGCAGGTTTGGACTGCTGCTGTCTCCCACTACGAGCCACTAGCCAGGAGAGCTAACATCAACAACGGTAGCCAGCTGGCTTGAACTTGCATGTCAATAACAACTTGACTTAGCTGACGTCTGACATGCACGCTAAACCAAAACACGGTGACTATCGTCAGAGAGAGATTGAGATGTGTTGCATGTTTTTGGAGCAGATTAGCCACTGATCAGCCAGCTACCAGCTAACTAGCCAGGCACACCTTCTCATGCCCCCAGTGCAGTTTGAGCTAGCTGGCAATTTGATTATTTGAGCCACATTCTTACCGCTTCTGCAGTTTCCAATTGTCTCCCGCTCACCCTTATTACGTTACGACCGATTCCATGTCGTTAAGCAGACACCCGACATTGACATGCAGCTGGAAGCTACACAACAATGTATTAGGGAGGTGCATTTCCGGTGTGTAAGGGAGGTGCATTTCCGGTGGACAAGTTTTCGGCCCCTCCCATAAATCTTCAACCTTTGAAAGAAATCTCACCGTTTCATGTTCAAATCCCCTTTTTTTCCTCTCCAAACGTCCGTTTAATGTCAACCAGTGTTTGGTACTGATGGAGTAGTAGTGATAGTCGATGATAATATTCAATGCAAAGTATATCACTGAAACAATTTACTCTTGATCATGGTTTTAATACAGGTTATTTTTGATAGAATTAAATAAGGCACATTCACTGCATCTTTAAACATTCAAAACTGAAATAAAATATTGTGGTACAAAAATAATTCAGTCATACTTTTTCTTACCAAAATAGCCACCTTGGAATAATAATAATAAAAAAACGTATGTAAATGTTTATTTTTTGGCTGGACACTAATCATTTTAGTCTCCATGAGATGACCTTGTAATGAAACATTACAAAACAGCTACACATAAGAGTTAAGACTGTGGATAGAAAACAAATTGCTAGTAAAGTGCAAACTCCCAGTTGGGTAATTTACCAACATGACATTTGAAAATTCAAACATACTGTAAAGGGAGGATGTATCCTCATTCATACCTCATTCAACAACCATGAACCAGAGGGAAAAGTGAGTTTCAACCAAAAATGCAAACTGAATTGACAGCAGAATGCAAATCAACATTTTAGTGTTTACTTGTTTTTGACAGGAAACATTTGTCATTATTTTCATAATATGTGGCATCAGCATATAGTTGACCAAAACATCAATGGTAGTTGTGGTGTTACATTTTCAAATGCAGTATCTACACTACAATCTATTTGTGGTTTGAGCTAAAGATATTTATGAATCACATTATAGTTCTTTCTACACAGAGCACAAGAAAACTAATTGCAACTGTATTTTCTTACATTCAATGCAATATAGGTGTAATCATACTGGGCCCACTTTGCGGAGGTGGTTCTGTCATAAATAGGTTAAAATATAATGAATAAAAGATCTAACAGAGGAGTAGGACAACAAAGGGAATGACTGCAACACAAACAAGCTCTATAAACCAGTCCCTGATTCTACACCTTCTGAACCGTCAGATGTACAATATACAGTATGAGCATTGATTCTCAGATCTCCATCTTGTCAAGTAGACCAACCATCTGCTTTATGATATACTGACATGCCACTTCTATCCGAATCCACTACTAGGGTCTTACAAAGACTGTGTCCTTTAGTATTGGTGGGCAACAAAATCAAAAAAACTAGACTTTAATAAATGACATTTGCATGAAGTTGAATAAACATGTTTTGCATCCCTTTTTTTTGTGAAGGCGAGGAGAAAGTGCTTCGAAAACAGGTAAAAAGAGCCCAGATCCTTTCTACACTTAGTAGAACCAGGCTGCCACAACTAAACCACTCTGGGCAACTTGTCCCCTGAACTTGTCCCTCCTCAGACTGCTTTAGAGACTAGTTCTTCCGTTTCGTTTGCCAGTGGAGTCTCTGTGCAGGTCCTCTGAGACTGAGTGTCATTGTCTGGGTGAGTGTGGCCATCTCTTTCTCCATCTCCCTCTGCGTCTCCGTTGACTTGGCTGTGTGTGTAGGGGGGCTCGCTGGGAGTGTGTGTGTCGGAGGGCTCGCTGGGAGTGTGTGTGTCGGAGGGCTCGCTGGGAGTGTGTGTGTCGGAGGGCTCGCTGGGAGTGTGTGTGTCGGAGGGCTCGCTGGGAGTGTGTGTGTCGGAGGGCTCGCTGGGAGTGTGTGTGTCGGAGGGCTCGCTGGGAGTGTGTGTGTCGGAGGGCTCGCTGGGAGTGTGTGTGTCGGAGGGCTCGCTGGGAGTGTGTGTGTAGGGGGGCTCGCTGGGAGTGTGTGTGTCGGAGGGCTCGCTGGGAGTGTGTGTGTCGGAGGGCTCGCTGGGAGTGTGTGTGTCGGAGGGCTCGCTGGGGGGGTGTGTGTAGGGGGGCTCGCTGGGAGTGTGTGTGTCGGAGGGCTCGCTGGGGGTGTGTGTGTAGGAGGGCTCGCTGGGAGTGTGTGTGTTCTCTGTCTCTCCAGCGTGGTCCTCTCTACGTCCCCACTGTGGTGAAGGAGGGTGCTCTGCGTCTATGGTGTGACAGCGGCTCAGATGCCGCTGCTCTCTGTCCCCGAGCTCAGGGCTCTCCGAGCGGCTGAACGGCCCGCTGCCGTCCACGGTCTCCCCGCGTCTCATCCGCCTCCTCTCAGGTTTACCGCCTGGCTCCTTGAGAGGAAATACAGGATAACGTTAGCATCATATGGCTATGCTATAACTATATAATAGTTATGCTATAACTAGCTTTTGTGTCTTTTCCCCCCACTCCAACATTTTTCAGGATCATGTTAGCATGTTTGCTAACCTTCACAATCCCCCATGCTCTATCAGCGCTTGGGGCCTTTACTTATTCACCCCAGAAAAGCATGTTTTTCATAACACATATGTGATTGGTCGTGTGGCTGGGTGCTGCGTGGTGATTGGTTGGGGGAGTACCTGACTGTGGGTTGCTGAGGGGATGGAAGGTACGCTGACGTCTTTCGGCACGCCTTTCTTCATCTGCTGAACCCTTCAAACCAGACCAGGCAGAGAGTTTCAGTTTCAGTTTCAGTTTCAGTTTATTTAAGAAGGGACAATGCATATCAATTAACAACAAGTGTAAATATGCCAGATTTAGCCAGGAGGCACATTTTCAGCTGTGGTCCCTGGACAAAAAGGTTGTGAAGGATTTTAAAAACAAGGCAGGCATCACTATACAGTCGAAGGCTGTCCAGGGTGAGTAAGTAAGCAACATTAAACATTTTCTTTAAAAAAGATGCCGGTCGAGAGAGGACGCTGGCGTTGCTTGTTCGCCGCTTCTCCGCCCGAAATGTAGGTGTAATTGCAGTATACAGAGTAGATTGTCCTACAAAGACCCCTATACTTTCTTTTATTTCTTTTTTGTTTCTTTTTATTATTACTACTCGATCTTTTCAGTTTGTAAAGTGTCTTTGAGTGTCTACAAAAGATCTATATAAGTCTAATGTATTATTATTATTAAGTTATACTTTTGAGTGATGTGACAGTGGTGATACCTGAGAGGCTTTTTATCTAGGGTCTTTAATGCTTTGTTAATGTTTATAGAGGGAGTCACGTTGATGAAAAGTGGTTGATCCTGCTTGGGACCAGCTTGGAATACAGTACGACAGATGGGAAAAATCATTGTGTCACGTGCATATATAGCAAGGCTGCTTCAGTTGATGGGTATGGACGGATACATCTGAAGTTGAACAGATTAAACTTCCCGGTATGGATGACCTTCTTTATGTGTTTTCAGAATTTTAGATTTGAGTCCAAAATGATGCCGAGATATTTGAATTCGGATACCGCCGTAAGTTCTTCACCATTGCATAGCACATCTGTCTGACGGACATCTGTCGATGTTTTGGGGAAAAAAACATACACACGGTCTTGTTGACATTCAGGTGCAAGCACGACTGATTCAGCCAGTCTGATACACCTCTTCAAGCTTGCCTTCACCAGTTAACCCTGGCACTACCTTAATTAGGCCCCTATACTTTCTCTTATTTCTTTTTTGTTTCTTTTTATTATTACTACTCGATCTTTTCAGTTTGTAAGGCGTCTTTGAGTGTCTAGAAAAGCACTATATACGTAAGTGTTAAAAAGGCTTTGGAGGACTGAGTGGTCAAAGCGGCCAATCACTGGCCAGCAGAGGGCGGGCTCTAGGAATTACGAGCGAGAGAAGAATAGGTTGAGCAGGAATTACGAGCCGGAGAAAGTTGCGAGTACATATTAGTTTAGTTAACCCATTAGAGTTTAGTTAAGATTGTTATGGATCGTGAGTTGTGCGTCCACGATAAAGTGAGTAATCCTCCGTGTTTCCTCAGCAGTGAGGTAGATAAATGTGTATTAGATGTTGAATGTTTGTCGGTTGGGGAGATTGCGTGATGTTATGACTGGCGCATGCGCACTACTGCCCATATGCTGTACGTATGCTAGGTGTATGTTTGATGTGCTGTGAATATGTATATGTGTTATAGGGTAGATAGCATGTGGCATAGGTATACGTGTATATATGTATGTTCAGTGGAGTCTGTGTATTGTTCTTACAGTTGCATTCTGTTGTCTTTGCAGAACCACAAGTTCACGAATTCATTAAAGCCTTTGATGGTAACCTGGCCTGGTTGTTGTATCTATGCATAAAAGGACATCATAGTTCTAACTGGACTACCCACAGTGATTTGGACTATCCACCAGTCAAGTTTATATCTATATTTTTCAGTAAGTCTAATGTATTATTATTATTATTATTATTATTATCAGCATACATTTGGAGACTGACAGAAGGTTGAGTCATAGGTAAGTCCTACATATTAAAGTAACTTTCATTACAGAAGGGGGGCGTAAAGGCAAGGCCCCAAGTCTTTACCAGAGACAGACAGTAAAAGGTGGAGTCCAAGAGGATGAAACCATCCATTTAGCATTTTAGCATAATGGCAAAAAATCGGAGTGCATTTTGACACGGTTTCACTTCGCATAAATCGTCAAAAAAGGGGTTTGACCTGCCTCCTCCATGGCATCTTGAGAGTGTGGTGGATTTAATTGATTCTTAATAGATTGAGTAAAACTTATAAAGCACAAAGAGCTTAAATCGATTGTCTCCAAAGTGGCCTTTTATTAAGCAAAGTCACATGAGCGCAGAGAGAAAATAGCAGACAAAAAGCTCCTTCCTGTCAGAGGGGCAAGCATTATATAGCAGTTTCCTGCCTGATGAAGTCACTATTCTTGCTTGACCAATCATAATCTTTCTGCGCCACAGTTCTGGGCCCAACACTCACAGGAAGGGAAGGCCTTCCTCCAGAGCCAGATTCCCCGGCATGCAGAAAGACCCTAAATTCTCAGTATTAAAATGATATAAATCTACTACAAGAGCCTACCTGTTGATAGACTGGGCCAGCTTCTGTCTTCTACCACTGGCACCATCCTGGGACCTCAGCCTCTGGACAAACGAGTGTGCTGTTGGAGTCAGAGAGAGGAGTTACGAGTACGGAACACAGAGACAGTACTGCATTGTGGGCCTTTGGAAGACTAGGTAGTTAAGTAAACTGGGGCCGACGCCCTGGCCAAGTACCACCAGGCAGCAGAAGACCTAGCCCTGGTGTTCCAGCAAAGCTCCCTGGAGCTCAACACCAGCAAGACTAAGGAGCTGTGCTTTGGGAACAGGGAGAAGGCAGACTGTCACCACCTCTTCCAGCCCCTCAGCATCAACGGCCAGCTGGTTGAACAGGTACAGTCTTTCAAGTACCTGGGGACAGAGATTGACATCTCTCTGTCCTTCTCCCAGCATACTGACTTAATCTACAAAAAGGCCCAGCAGCGCCTCCACCTGCTGAGGAAGCTCAGGGCTTTTAACATCAGCAAGGACATTTTAACCCTGGTTTACAAATCACTCATTGAATCCATTCTCACCTTCAATAACACATCCTGGTACAACTCCCTCACTGTCAAACACAAAACCAAACTCTCCCGTATAGTCAATCAGGCAAGTAAAATCATCGGCTCACCTCAAACCCCCCTGTCTGAAATCTACAACCGGTCACTAATCAGAAAAGCCACACAAATCACACAGGACCCCTCTCACCCCCTCCACCAATCATTTCAGCCACTTCCATCAGGCCGCCGTTATAGAACTCCACTGGCCCGGAAAAACACATATAAAAAATCATTCATTCCCACTGCAACCACCGCCCTGAACATTTTAAAATAGGAAGCACACTGCATTTGAGCATTTTAGCTTTTTAAATCATAATACTGTTTTTATTACTATTATTTTTAAATGACTAGACTTTTTAAATAGGCACTACATAAACACTGTTATATCTGTCTGTTTTTATTGTATGTATGTGACCTATGTGTGTTTTTAATGTGGAAACTGTATTCATGAACTGCACTTCTGCCTGTCAAAGGAGAATTTCTGTCACTCTGTGACAGACAATAAAGCATTCTTGAATCTTGAATCTTGAAACCTGCTTAAGTCTAAATCGTTCATCTTTACAACGGTATTACAGGTGGATGGTACACTGATTAGCTAGTGCTCTTATTACCCAGGGCACCCTTGGGTACAGAGAGCAGTTTGATTGGCTCAGCGTCCGGAGAGAGTCCAGACGCCTTCTGAAGAGTCCTCAGGATCTCGGTGTTCTGTATGGAAGGAAAACACATAGTTTAAAATGTCAACGTGAACTCAACATTTCTCAGTTCTAGCCAGGTCGATGGGTTAGGGATAACCCTCTGCTACTCAACATGCAGTAGGTTCAGGCTGGTATACACTTTATTTTTTTCTTCCACACTATTTCACAGACCCCAAACCGTTCTATGCTGGGCTCAGATATCCCAGATATTTCCGGTGAGGGTCTAACGCTGTGACGTTACCTTGCCCCCGGTCTCCTGGGCACAGTCCAGGGGGGTCCTCTGTCTCTTGTTCCTCAGGTGGACCAGCGCCCCCGTCTGCAGCAGCAGCTCCACCAGGGCCTGGTGGCCCCCCCTCACGGCCTCGTGCAGCGCCGTGTTCCCCTGGTGGTTGGCCAGGTTCACTGAGGCGTTGCTCTGACGGGGCAGAACAGACAGGAACGGTAAGACGGATATACACACACACACACACACACAAGTAGCTCATGCCTATGGGTATAGCTAATGGGGATCCTTCCAATAAATAAACAATATTACACATACAGAGACACACACACACACACAGAGACACACAGACACAGACACAGCCGTTTATGGCTGTAAACGTTTGTCACTGAAATTGTCAGATTAGCTCTTTTGTTATCGTTTCGCCACTCTCTGGTCCGTACGCGCCGAAATGTGTTTTTTCGACAGAATGTGTCTTTGACGTGGAGCTACAGGGGTAGTTGGCTCTGAGGGACCAGCAGGGGGCAGCCTCGGCCGGTCGGTGTTCACCTGGAGAAGGAGGGTTGCGATGTCCAGGTGGCCTCTGAGGCAGGTGTGGATCAGCGGGGTGTTTCCATAGTGATCCTTCTTATTCAGCTTGGCGTTGCACTGCAGTAGTAGCGTCACCACCTGAAAAATAAAACATGGAATAATCACAAACATCAGCCTGTTTGTGTACTGAGAATGACCTATGACAGCTGTGAACAATTTATGACGACAAAGATTTAATCTGCGTGAGCCTCAGTGATGGTAGGAGAGTGGTCAGTGTGGACGTCTGTGAGGTGTGACTGGTGCCCCGCTGTGTGTAGGTGTGTGTTCTGGTGGCCTGCTGTGTGTGTGTGTGTGTGTGTGCCCACCTGTAGGTGTCTGTTCTGTTGCCCTGCTGTGTGTAGGTGTGTGTGTGTGTGTGTGTGTGCCCACCTGTAGGTGGCTGTTCTGGCTGGCCAGGTGCAGCGGCGTGGCGCTCTGGGCGTTGCGGGCGTTGACGTTGGCCCCGTGGCGGGTGAGCAGGGAGACCAGCGCCGCGTGTCCGTGCAGGGCGGCCACGTGGAGGGGGGTGAAGCCGTCGCCGCTGCCGCTGTTCACACCCAGACCGCTCGCCTGCAGGCCGGCCAGCTTCTGAGTGGAAGTTGGAAGTTGGAAGAGCAGACACACAAGACATCAAGGTCGGGTTGGCCCCTCCCCCACCACCTCTACGCCAACACGATCACTACACTGGCTCCCCCCCGCTGGTGGAATGAGCTTCCCACAGCTGTCAGAACTGCAGTCGGAGACTGAAGACCCTACATTTCCTCAGGCTACACCTTAACTGCTCCTCCTGAGATATCTACTACCCCCCCAAGTACTGTGTCTCCTGAGACACCTGCTTCCCCCTATACTGTGTCTCCCAAGATTTCTACTTCTACCCCCTTTGTACTGTTTCTCCAAGTCTACTAATTCACTCTACTAATTCAAATGCATTGATTGTAAGTCGCTTTGGACTAAGGCGTCTGCTAAATGCCCAAAAATGTAAACGGGTGAGTTTTAGGTTTGAGGATCTTTCGACCGTTTTTTTGTTGTGATAGGGTAGTTGTCTGACCTTCTGGGTTGGCCCACAGTGTGGGCACTGGCACAGGGGGTGGCAGAACTCTGTCTGAGAGGGCAGCTCCAAACCCTCCTCCTCTGGCTCCTCGTCTAACCACTCCAGGAGGTAACGCACCTACGACACGCGGCGGGGTTAGAACCGCTGACAGACGAGAACACACATGCACAATGCACATGCACACTCGCACACTCACACGCTCGCACACACACACTCACGCACTCACTCACTCTCTCTCACACACACACACTCTCTCACACACACACACACACAGAGTGAGTGAGTGAGTGTGTGTGTGCGAGCGTGCGAGTGAGTGAGTGAGTGAGTGAGTGAGTGAGTGAGTGTGTGTGTGTGTGTGCGTGAGAGACACACACACACACACACACACACACACACACTAATAATAATTAGCCAATAAATGTCCTCAACCCTCACCATCTCTATGTCTCCATCTGCCACGGCACGCAGCAGTTTCTCCACCTGTTCGTCACAGAGAGAAAGTGGGAAAAAACACCCAGATCATTTTAGTTCTTTTTTTTTAATACTCAATTTAGACAATTATTTATTTGTGCTTAAAAAAAGCTTCTACGGAATTTCTCGTCAGGCAGTGACGGGGTCAGCCTTGGAGCAGGGGGGTCCTCGTTCATCCGTACCTCTTTGTGGCGTACCTTGTCAGCCTCAGGCTTGGCCTCTGTGAGGGAGGAGGTGCTGGAGACAGAGGAGCGGCGGCTGCTGCAGTCGGAGGCTTGGGGGGAGTGGCTGGGAGACTGTAGGGACCAGCAGGTGGCGACAGAGAGCACCATCACTGACCTGACGCCTACATTACTAGTTCATGTTCATATTTTTTTAAACTGCAACGTCCACACTTTTCTATTCCCTATTTTAAAGTTATCTTTATCTACCTGTATACTGTACGTATACATAACAAACGTTTCTTTATTCTAGTCATTCTAGTCTAGTCATATTCTAGTCTAGTCATAGTACATTACATTCTTTTTCGTTTTTGTTTTTATCTTCACACTTGCTTTGGCGATGTAATAAACGTATGTTTCCCATGCCAATAAAGCCCTTTAAATGTAATTGAGTAGAAGTATGACATACATCATTGCTGCTCTCTCTTTGGTGAGATCCATTGTGTGTCGATTCCAATAGAGTGAGAATCTGCAAGACAAACACCCCCATTTTAGTCCCAACACACAGCTTAATAAACACTGCCAGCTCAGTGGCCTTGCGGTTAGTGTCCGCCCTGAGATCGGGAGGTCGTGAGTTCGATCCCCGGCCGAGTCAAACCAAAGACTATAAAAATGTTACCTGATGCCTCCCTGCTTGGCACTCAGCTTTAAGGGTTGGATTGGGGGTAAGACCCTGCGACATACCAGCGTCATGTCCAGGGGGTGTACTTGTACATCAAGCCGCCTCACGCTACGGAAACAGGAGATAGGCTCCTGCCCTATGGGCCATTAGGCTGCAGAACCATCGGATATCAAGGCTACTTACTTACTTATAAATGAAACACCTCACTGATACAAAAGAGGGTCCGCCACCAACAATAATTAGGCTATTACTTTCCCATCACACTGGGATTCCTGGTGAAACATCAGCTTAAAAGATTACAAATGGAGTAGACATTCAGTCATGACGAACATAGTTAAGTACGTTAAGTATTCAGATCATGTGCAGATGTTTTGTTATTTGTGTTCACAAATCCTGAAACTTCAAAAAGCTGTATGTCTGTTATCTAATAACCATAACAATCATCGTAGCATGAGCATCTCCTCTCATTGCAGGCTATGGATGGAAACATTGTCTCAGCGCTTTCAAGCTGATAGAAAACTCCTGAGTACAGAAATGTCCTGATGCCATCTGAGGCGGTGGTTGCAGGCAGTGGCAGGTCAGACCTGAGCAGGGGACACCTCGGGGGGGGGCACCTCACCTTAGAGTTGAGGGCGCACTGCAGGGGTGTGTCCTTGGACTTGTTGTATATGCTAGTGCTAGCTCCATTCTCCAGGAGCACCTTGATGATGCCCTCGTAGCCCCAGCGTGCGGCGGTGTGCAGGGGGGTGTCACCCTTGTCGTTCTGGATGTTCAGGCGACACGCGTGCAGGTCGTAGTACACCAGGGCCTTAACACACTGAGACAGAACAATGTTGGAAGTTAGATCTTCGGAACGCAACTGCAGTCACAGATGTGTCAGCAGCTGGTGAAACCGGGAACAAGTCGCCAACCGACAGACTTTTATTCTGAAAACTGTAAATAAAATGTCAGCGTTGTTGAAAATCAATGACACACTCGCTAGTCAAGCCCAAACATTGCAATGCAATGGATTCTACACTACTACCTAGTTAGTGTAGAGTAGTGGGGATTACTCACCGAATCCATTGCATTGCAATGTTTTGGCTTGCCTAGCGAGCGTGTCATTGATTTTCAATAACGCTGACATTTATTTACATTTTTGCAAATAAAAGTATGAACATTGTTCCCGGTTTCACCAGCTGCAGTCACATATTGTAAGTTAGATCTTCTGAATGCAACTCCAGTCACAATACTATGGTCAGTGTTACCTTCATTGTTCACTACATTACTACACCTATAGTCATGTCCTCAAACTAAAGATGCTGTAGTACATGCTTGGCAGGGCATCACCAGAGGCGATAGCCAGACAGTGTCTGGTGGGAACAATGGGTCGCAGACTTCAGGCAGTTATCGCATGTAAAGGATTGTCGACCAAATACTAAACTTCATACATCTGTCCCATCACTTTTGGGTACCCTGAATTAGGTACCCTGAAACAGGGGGACGATGCATAAAAAGTGTTGTACGGTCATTTCTGAACATAAATACATCAAATGAAAACAGAGAATCTCTACATTAACCTCATAGTAATTGCTTGATTTCCACCCCAAACCTTTGGAGTTAAGATCCAAAAGATGAAGAAAAAAATTACTCCCCATTACATACGCAGGACACTGTAATATAATCATTCACACAAAACGGCCCCGGAAGACGATTCTAAATAGGGGTGGGCATCGACGATCGATAATTGATCGATAAGGATCTTGGTCGATCACAAAATAAAACATTTGGTCGATCACAAAAAAAAAAAATTTTGTTTTTTGTTTTGTTTTTGTGATCGACCAAATGTTTTATTTTGTGATCGACCAAGATCCTTATCGATCAATTATCGATCAATTATCGATCGTCGATGCCCACCCCTAATTCTAAAGCGGCAGACTCACGTCCTCGTGCCCGTACATGCACGCCAGGTGCAGAGGAGTGCTTCCGTTGTTGTCCTGGACGTCTGTGTTGGCCTTATAGTGCAAGAGCAGCAGCTGAGGGAGAGGAGTGGATGTGAAAGGTTAGACACTGAGGTTAACATAGAACTGTATAATAAACGGAGGTAACCCGTTTTGTATGTTAGCTTCCCTCATGTACTGCAGCCCTCCCCTGAGCAGCGTCCCGTCTCACCGTGACGCCCTGGTAGCCCTTCATGCAGGAGAGGTGGAGGGGGGAGAGGGCGTGGTAGTCTGTGGCGTTGACCAGGGCTCCCTTTGACACCAGCAGATCGATCAGCAGAGACTGACCTGCCGTGGAGGGGGGAGAGGTTAACGCTTTATGTCTCGGCGTGCTCTGCCTCTGTCCTCAAATGTATGCTACTATACCCTCTGGATACATGACTTTTTCATAGGATTCTTAATAGGACTAGATGTTAAAATCCCTAAATAATTAGCACAACAATTGACTGAGTGGAGTTGGAGATGTCCTCTTGGGTGGAGTGGAATTTGGCAATGATCACGTGGTGCCACCAGTACGACACATCTTCAGTTGTGGTCCCCGACCTCATTGGGTGTTTCGGCCATTTATCACAAGACACCCTCTGCCGAGGTTGGCCCACCACAGGCTGATCAGGCCTGGGTGTGTGTCGCACGGTGGCACCACGTGGTCATTTGGGAGCCCATGTTGGGTCCCTACGTTTCAGCCACAGCCAGTGACTGCTCCGTTCTGCTGCAGTGGACAGTTCTTTAATTGCCTTCCGTTGGGCCTGTCCTCTGATCCCTACTGCCCTCAGGAGCCTTGTGGTGGAGCTGGCTACAAAGCCTCTGCAGCCCACCTCCACTGGCCACACCTTCACGTTCCAGCCCCGCCCCTCTGCTTCGACTGCTAAGTTGGCATACCGCAGCCTCTTCCATTTCCTTTTCATAGAAGTATAACAACACTAAAATGATAGGAATTATAGTAGATATAATTATCTGGACATTATAGGGTCCAGAAACATCCCCATAGGAGGGCCATATTTGTCAGGAGTACATTGGATAAAAGGTTCTTGTCCACGTTTGTTGGCGATAATTCACATTGACATGAATCCAGGCTTATTTTGATAAATCCCACGAGATTCATAAAGAAATGTAGCCTTATTTTTGAAAAATCAAAATAAGCCAGGATTTTCCCTTAAGTGACGTTGATGGAATACCCCCCAGGTAGGATTACTGTAATGATGCTGGGGTTTTTAGATGCTTACCACAGATAGCAGCAACGTGGAGTGGTGTGTAGCCCCTGTCGTCACGAGAGAAGGGAGTTACAATGGAGGGGTCATTCAGTCGTCTGCAACCAGACACAATATTCAGAAAAGGGAAACGAAAGCGTGGAATTTCACTTGAGGACGGAAATGACAACTGAGCATTTTGATTGTTCAAATAAAAGCCTTCATTGGCAAAAATGGGGAAATGATACTAGCCCGGGGTAAAGGAAACAGAAAGGGAAATGCCAGAGAGATTATAAAATGATAATTACACCCCCGTCTTTATCAAAAGCGAATTGCTATCGCAAAAAAAACATTGATGCGTATGCGGTACACAAAACAGTATTTGTTGCATCTTCTGACTGCATCTTATTTATTTCTTCTGAATAAAGAACCAATAATACATTGTATGATGAGTGAGTGTGAGTGAGTGTGTGAGTGTGTATGTGTGTGTGTATGTGTGTGTGTGTGTGTGTGTGTGTGTGTGTGTGTATATGTGTGTGTGTAGCCTCACCCAGAAAGCTGGAGCTCGCAGTGGTCACAGGAACACAGAGGGTGGCACATCTTGACCCCATCTTTGTCAATCTCACTCTCACTCAACACACGCTGGACCTCCGCCTCGTTACCACTGGCTATGTGCTACAGGATGAACACACGCAATCACTGTTATAGTAGTAATTAGACTGCATGTTTAGAATTATACATCCAGTATGGCATCCATCTTAATCCAACAAAGCTATGCTGTAAGCCCTTTCCACTTTAACAGATGGAACTCCTAGCCATACAGCTCAGAGAGACTACAGTGGGTCAGACTAGGCCATTCAATGTGTGGGTCAGGCTAAGCCAGGGGTCCATGCTCTGTTGACAGTCAGGTTGCTTGGGCTGATCTCGGGCTTGGGTTGGCTGGGGCATCTTCCCAGTGCAGGTGTACGGCCCAGTACCGTTCAGGCCGGGATGGTCACAGCCTTAGACCCCTGGGCTAGCCATAGACCCCTGGGCTAGTCTTAGACCCCTGGGGTAGTCATAGACCCCTAGTCATAGACCCCTAGTCATAGACCCCTGGGCTAGCCATAGACCCCTGGGCTAGCCATAGACCCCTGGGCTAGTCTTAGACAACTGGGCTAGTCATAGACCCCTAGTCATAGACCCCTGGGCTAGTCATAGACCCCTGGGCTAGCCTTAGACCCCTGGGCTAGCCTTAGACCCCTGGGCTAGCCATAGACCCCTGGGCTAGCCTTAGACCCCTGGGCTAGTCATAGACCCCTGGGCTAGCCATAGACCCCTGGGCTAGCCATAGACCCCTGGGCTAGTCATAGACCCCTGGGCTAGTCATAGACCCCTGGGCTAGCCATAGACCCCTGGGCTAGCCATAGACCCCTGGGCTAGCCTTAGACCCCTGGGCTAGCCTTAGACCCCTGGGCTAGTCTTAGGCCCCTAGTCTTAGACCCCTGGGCTAGTCTTAGGCAGTCAGGTGACTGGAGGGAGGTTGGGCTAGTCTTAGGCAGTCAGGTGACTGAAGGGAGGTTGGGCTCACCTCAAACAGACAGTGGATAGGAGTAGCAGCAGTCTGGCAGAGCAGGCTCATCTTCTCTCTGAAACGCAGCTTGCCGTTCAGGTCCCCGGAGCCCTGCGGACCACAGAGCCAGTCTGTCACTCTACTGACCACCGCCTCACTACTGACCACCGCCTCACTACACCCACTCACCTCCAGGCTCTTACTTACTTTCGCAATCATCCGTTAGGTAGCAATAGACCTATCGCTAATCCGTGCCCCCAAAATAGAAATTGTCCAATCATATCACAGCAAAAGTCACTACAGGCAGAAAACTCGGACAAACAGCTCGCTGATATCCGATGGTGAAAAGCTTCTAGACTAAATATTCTTGTCATATTAAAAAAAAACATGTCTATTACTTGCTGTGGTACATCAGAAATCAGAAATTTGCCAACTCCCGCCATTGTAAGTCATTGAATGTCATTCAGTCACGGTCGGTCAGTCAGTCACTGTCAGTGAAGCGTTGTTTGTTTGTCCGAGTTTTCAAAGGGGGCGTGGCTTAGCGATAGGTCCATTGTTTTGACAGTACTGCAGAAAAGGTTTAGGTTTAGACTGGTGTCAGGATCTGTAGTGACGTTTAACACCAGGAGAGCCGTGGGTGGGGTCATTTGACCATGAGTGAGTAAAAACTAAATGTTATATCTTTGCACTCGATCAAATTTCAGGACCCTCCTTTCATGACTTTTCCTAGATATGTGTTCTACCACCCCAGTATCCTGACATTTTCAAAATCCCATCAGGATAAGCTAGTATAAAGCTATTTAGCAGCTTTTCTGTGTAGGAGGCAGGCTAATTTACAAGACGGCCAACTAGTGGTCGTTGTGTGTAAATAGCAGCTTCCCATCGTAAAGACTATGGTCATTTGACCCCCGAGGCGGCTCTTAGAGTAGGTAAAACAGGCACGGCTGTTCTAGTGTTAACAGTACGAGAGGGAGCAGCACTCACCGTGTGGCTGGAACTCAGGTTGCCCTGGCTGATGAACTCCACGGCGGCCTCGAACGACGTCAGACAGTAGCTCAGGTCGTCCTTAGAGGAGTTACTGAACCGGAAGTTCTTGATGTAGCTCAGGTTGGCCATCCTGAGAGAATAGACTTTGTTTACGTTGGCTGTTGACTGGACAGTAGGTCAGATTTAATAAGCTGAACGCCTTTGTCTATCTATCAACCTTATTAGTTTACCTCGAGTAATTTGATTACCCGATAGTTCGATGACTATGACTCAAAAAGGTTGAATTTTCGCTTACCAGTTAGGGATTTCTGTCTTGACTAGTAAATACAGAATGACAGAGAGAAGGTCGTCCGCGCATATGGCCTCGATTTTCACTGTGGAGGGGAAATATTCCATTACTGAGGTTCCTTTAGTAACTGTAACACGCTTAAGTGGTTGTGAGGATTATGGGAGAAACATAGCGAGAGAAGACAAGAAGAGACAGAAAAAATGAATGGCAACTTCATGCTACAAACAGACGATCCTACAGACAGAAAACCCGACACACTCCTAACCTCGGCCTAACCTCTGGGAGACACTCGTCCTCTGTGACAGCTTATTACGCTCCCAAATTGGTAAATTGGCTGTTTGGAAAACTACAATTAGGAGAGGCTTGTAAGCACTCTACAAAACTGGTTGTTGTGTAGCCAGATTTATATATATTAACAAGACTGGACTAACACATTTTGGGTCTTAACAGTTAGCATACTGTTTCTGTGTGTATGCACAAGGGTTAATTCTATTATTGGGCGAGTGAGGAGACAGAGCTGTAGGGAGGAGGAGGAGGAGGAGGAGAACACTGTGGTAGATTGTGCAAGTCACAAAAGCGGGCCTGCTCAGATATGACAGGCAGCTCTGCCAGATGACTATGCTACATAGTTAGAACGATGACACACACACACACACAAACACACACACACACACACACACACACACACACACACCTAAACAATGATGACACACACACACCTAAACAATTATGACACTGACACACACACATACACACACACACACACACACACACACACACACACACACACACCCACCCACCCCTACCTGAGCGACTGGGGGACTGCATAATGGTGAGGGCCACCTTCCTGAGGCAGAGCAGCTTGTGCAGCGGGGAGGTGCAGCGGTTCAGCTGGCTGAGTTCTCTCTTGGCCCGGGGGATGTTGATGCTGGGGGGAGAGAGAGAGAGAGGAGGTGAGGAGGCAGGTTAGAGAGGCAGGGCCAGTCATGTTCAGTATCTATCAGTCTCCTGGGCACCTTGGTGGGTCTACAGGCTTTTGTTTACAGCCTGAGGGAGAGAGAGAGGGAGGGAGAGAGAGGGAGAGAGGGAGAGAGAGAGAGAGAGAGAGAGAGAGGGAGAGAGAGTGAGAGAGGGAGAGAGAGAGGGAGAGAGAGAGAGGGAGAGAGAGGGAGAGAGAGGGAGAGAGAGGGAGAGGGAGAGAGAGAGAGGGAGAGAGAGAGGGAGAGAGAGAGAGGGAGAGAGAGAGGGAGAGAGAGGGAGAGAGAGGGAGAGAGAGGGAGAGAGAGAGAGGGAGAGAGAGAGGAGAGAGAGAGGAGAGAGAGGGAGAGAGAGAGGAAGAGGGAGAGAGAGGGAGAGAGAGAGGGAGAGAGAGAGGGAGAGAGAGAGGAGAGAGAGGGAGAGAGAGAGGGAGAGAGAGAGGGAGAGAGAGAGGGAGAGAGAGGGAGAGAGAGAGGGAGAGGGAGAGGGAGAGAGAGAGGGAGAGAGAGAGGAGAGAGAGAGAAGGAGTGGGGAGGAAAGAAATAGAGAATGAGGGAGAAAGAGGGAAAGATGAAATCAACAGGTTCTCTCTACCGGCTCCCTCCTAACCCTAACCCTCAAAAACTCCCACCTGATATAACAAAGCAACTGTTTTATCAAAGTGGTCTGAGACAAACACCAGCACACAACCGGCTTTCCAGGACGAGAAGTGAAGAACACTGATCTATACTGTAGATTATTAACATACGAAAAAAAGCAGAACCAGGATTTCCCGTCAAATGTGGTGTACACAAACCTAAACTCAGATTTCACCCCCAAGTCTTTCTGCTGCAGCTCCTGCAGGCTTCTGGTGGTTTTGTTGAAGGCAGCGTCCTGATGGTAACAGCAATGACAACACAATCACCATCAGCCCTGTCATGCATTTAGATTATTAGATATACCCTAACCCTAACCCATATTATATTCAGCTGTATTAAGTATATTGTAGAATGTAGTATGTATATTATAGTATGTAGATCCACCTTCCCTTATTCTATTAGCCATTTGGCCTTGATATGGTTGTAATGTTTTCAATGTTTTGAATTAGTAATGTATGTTGTTGTTGTTGTTTGTCTCTTGTCTATCTGTATTTTGTCATAATTGTACTCTTATTATTTCTGCTGTTATGATTGTGATATTACGTTAGGACCCTCTCTAAAATGAGATGATACATCTCAAGGGGTTTATCGTAATAAAGAAATGTACAACTTTTAGATTCCAGAAAATGAGTCTGGCAGGGATGGCAAATATTGTGTTTGCGCGGGTACCTGGCTGGCTTCGAGAGTTCCCACGAAGTTAAAGATGATCTCATGGATACCATGATGAATGTACATCTAGAAAGGAGGAGAACACTTGGTGATTTTCATGAGCTATGACATTACAGGGGGAGCATGAATGAATGAATGAATGAATGAATCTTTTATTTCGAACATGATTTAAAATAATAAAAGAACAAATAACTAACATGAAGAGTACAGGCCTATCAATGTTCGAAAGGGAGTAGGATGAAGCCTAAGCTTATCCTGTCCTACCCCTATCCGTCACTCTCAAGTGAGAACAATTATACTTAAATTATATAATCCAGTTAATTCATTCATAAGTATAAACAGCACTAATCGTTTTTCATTCTTAATATTAAACAACACAAAATAAATAAATAAACATAATTTTCCGTTCTTAATACTGAAACAACACAAAATAAATAAATATTAATTAATAATCTCATTAATCAACAAAACATTTTTTTCCTTCTTTACCTCCACTGCCTGTTTGAGGAGCGTCATCTGTAACTCCTGTTTGGCCAGAATTTTCTAAAAGACAGGGCAGTTCAACCAATCAGGACTCCCATCTCAGCAGATACAATGGAATGCAGCCAATGAGCATTGAGGAACGAACTGAAGTTCACACTCACCAGGCGCGAGTCCCTCAACAGGCACTGAAGACATTTAGTATACAGGGCGTTCACCGAGTCCTGGCGGGAGAAGAGACGTTATATATCAGAGCTATCGTTAGCAGCAGAGTTATTAGACATACATACTGTAGATATGTCCATGTCTGTCCAGGTCTACAGTGAAACACATGCATGTTGTTTCAGGGATGAACGGTGCTTACGATGTGGTGCCTCAGCCCTTTCCTCTCCTGCTCCTTGAAGTGGTGACAGAAGCTGCTGATGAACTTGTCCAGCTTGTCGGCGTGGCGACCCAGGAACTCCTTGACGTCCTCCACATTCTTCAGACAGTAGGGGGAGGGGACAGAGTTCTCCACCTCCGCTGAGGAAGAGGGGGAGTGAAGAAGAGAAGTGACAGTAAGATGAGAGAGAGGCAGAGGGCGCACACAAAGACACACTTTCTACAACAGCATGTTTGGACACTGGATTCTGATTGGCTAGCAACAGTGGTAAATATCCCAACAACCCACTGTTCAGACCGCATTTCCAGTATCAATGCGCCTCCCAATCAATCTGATTAAGAACACCTGTGCTGACCTGCAATGCAATGGTTGATATTGTTTATGGGACTATATTCTGTGGCGGAAGGATATACAGTATGTATTCTGAAATGATTAATGATTGTAAATACATGAATTTAATGTTACAACTGTGTATTTATTTTTTATATTATGTGGTGGCTGTCCACAACCCCCTTCCTCTCATGGTAAATTGCTTCCCTCACACACACTCACACACCACACACACACCACACACACACACCACACACACACACCACACACACACCACACACTCACTCACACACACACCAAACACACACACACCACACACACCACACACACTCACCACACACACCACACACCACACACACCACACACACACACACGCACCACACACACACACACTCACTCACACACACACACCACACACACACACACTCACACACCACACACACAACACACACACCACACACCACACACACACACACTCACACCACACACACCACACACACCACACACACCACACACACCACACACACCACACACACACACTCTCACACACACACCACACACCACACACACACACACACACACACACCACTACCTGGGCTTTGGTCCGTGTCGATGGGCCGGGCTATGCAGAGGATGCTGTAGCTCTGCTCCTTCTCATTGTAGAAGGTCTCCTCAAAGAGGATGGGCACGGTGGCTGGGGCCGGGAAGCCTGCTCCCAGCCTCACCTGGCTGTCCTGGATACTGACCACCTGGAAGACAGCAAGCAGCATACAGAGCACCCTTCAGTCATCCACTGTAGAAGTCTTCCATAATACTACTACTACTTCTAATAATACATTAGACTTAAATGTTAATACATTTCAGCGATGTTGAAAATCAATGACACACTCGCTAGTCAACTAACAACTTGTTTTGTGAGCCTGCTAACAATGTAAAGTAGTGACCTAAATGAAAGCTGAGAATCTGTACTTGGACCTCATAGTAATTGTTTGACTTCAAATCGAAACTTTTTGAGTACAGAGCCAAAAGAAGAAACACAATGCTTCACCAATTGCACAGGGACAGGGCACTGTACTCAGGAGACTCTAACTGTCACAGGAACCAGTTGGAATAGTGGTCTTAGGACGCTAACGCCGTAGGTCACATGCAGTGAAAGTTATCATGGTGCATCTTACCTTTCCATCTAGCGTCTGATATCCTTCTTCCCCAGGCTGTAAAACATAGGTGTCAAAGTGGTCCGCTGTGTACGAGCTCAGGATAAGACTTCCACGGCATGGCACCAACACCTGGAGGCAACACGGGGACTTGACTTACCAACAGTGACTCAGACTGGCTTTTTAAAAAAAGGCTTCATCATCACTAGGAGTTTCAGCAGTATAAAGCATCTGATTGTGTCATTCTCATTTCACCTCAGAATCGTTTATTTCTTCGTGACATGGCTGCTGCCCCATGAGCCCATATGTGACACCGTTTCATTAAAAGGTCGTCCTCATGTCAGGAATTGTGAAACCTCGCAATCAAGCCAAACAAGTCTTGGTTTTTGGTTTTTGGCTTAGGAAGACAAATGAAGCGATGAAGAACCCACTCGATATCATAACCAATAGTTTTACATTCACTAAATACCTACAGTTAGGCTAGTAGGTATCTTTCCATTACTACTCTTTGCAAACTTCAGAATGGAGTTCTCACTCTCTTCTCCGTTCTCTCTCTTCACACACAGCTCTCTCTTGAGAACTTCCAGAACAGTAATATTGATGACTCAATGATGACTCAGGAGTGAGTGACCCAGATTTTATCCTCAAGCTTCCTTTTCTAACCAGCACAGTAGGGGCTTTCAACAATACAAACATGTTTTTCCAAAGTAAACTAAACTTTACCAAACAGACAACCATAAATTGGATTTTATGGTTATATGGATATGATTGACCAAATCTCAGTTGAAGGGACACATTAGAGACCGATGACATGACAGTTTCCTCTGAAACAACACAAAGACTCCTCTGTCTCTAAAACCTTCACTGAAGAGACGCCTCTCAGGTATCATGTGCTTTAAGCCATATAGAAGTGCACTGCCACACCCCATCCATTGCAGGAAGAAATCATTGACCTATATTACCAACACACATATATTTTCAAAAGACAAATCAGCATACAGTCGTGTCCCCTTGTTAAGCCCACATCAAAACCTCATCAAGTTGCAAATGTGAAATGTCACGAAACTGTAGTCACAAGGACAAATTAGCCTGATTGCAGCTGAGAAACATTCCATTACTGTACAGTAAAACAACTCAGTGGAGGATTGCAGAGAATATTGCAGTACACTACATTGCATGCCTCCCAGCTACTGTGTTCTGCTGAGCGTGGTCTCTGACACACAATGTAAAGTGCTGAATGGAGCTCTACAGCCTGGCCACGTCACTCACGATGCCATGGAGCTCTGCCACTCTGCTGCACAGGTCCGGTCTCTGCTTCTCCAGCGCCAGGTAGAAAGGGTTCTTCAGGATGTTCTCGTCATACACAGCCATAAGGAACTGGGACTCGAGCTCCTGAGAAGAGGAGAAGAGGATGGGAGGAGAGGATGTTTATGTTGGAAGGAGGAGTTGAATATTAGGGACATCGACACACACCACAGTCCACAAAACAATCATTTCAAGTTTCAAGCTTTTCGTGAATAATGATAGCGATGTTGGCATGATTTGGATCTGGTGGTTAGCTAAGGTCTAGAGATCGATAGAGATGTCCACAAACAGTAAGCTAGCAGAGACAGAAGCGCCGGTTCAGAGGCGGCCCTTACTGAGCATCTTACACCACGGCAGGAACAACAGAAACATTGTTCGTCTCCACTCCTCGGTCTCCCTCTGCAAACACAGCTGCCTCTCAGCTAAGCTTGTTAACTTTCTCGGAAATGAAATTACGAAAGATGGTTAACTACATAACTGCATCACCAGGACCAGGAAGACGAAATATGACATTTGTGAGTTCTTGTCACAGACAGCAGTAAACAGACAGACCTAAAAACACAGTTTTTATGAGAGCAACGCCTCTTTGAGATCAGTCTCATCTGGAACAATCAGAGAGGAGGTTCTCTTGTTGATTGGTCTGCTAAATTGTAGCTATTAGAGCTGATTGAGAGGGCAGATCAGGTTTGTAGATGCCACTAGGACATGACTGTGTTGTGCATAAACAACCCTTTCTATTTAACTCCAAGTGCCTCCTCCTCTTTGGGTCTACCTGTGGCTTTGGGTCTACCTGTGGCTTTGCTGATGAAATGCTGTGTAATAATAATAATATTAGCCTAATACATTAGACTTGTATAGTGCTTTTCTAGACACTCAAAGACGCTTTACAAACTGAAAAGATCGAGTAGTAATAAAAAAAGAAATAAAAGAAAGTATAGGGGCCTAATTAAGGTAGTGCTGGGGACAAATGGGAAGGGGAGGGGGAGAGGGTTAACTGGTGAAGGCAAGCTTGAAGAGGTGGGTTTTGAGGGCCTGTTTAAATGTTGGCAGGGTTTTGGCCTGTCTGATGTGGTTGGGGAGGGCGTTCCAGAGGGACGGGGATGCGGCAGAAAAGGCCCCATCACCCCAGGTCCAGAGCCGAGTTCTGGTGGTCTTGAGGGTGGTTTGGTCATCAGACCTGAGGCAACGGGAGGGGGTGTGGAGGGGGACGAGGTCGGCAAGGTAGGAGGGGGCCAGATTGTTAATGGCTTTCTAAGTGATGAGTAGGATGTTTAATTGGATCCTCTATTTGAGTACATTATTTTATTATTAAATTATATTGAATACATATTCTGTGTAATGAAGACAAGGCACCGTGGTTTCTCAGAAAGAGTGAGGATCTTTCAAGACACGTCCTGTTATGTTGACTTTGAGATTGATGCAAATATTTTTGGTACTTTCATCAAAGAATATGAGATGGGCTAAAACAATTAGATGTTAGAACTTCCTCTTGTGACATCACACAACTTTGTAGATTGCTACAGCAGAATATTGATATTCTCAATCATTTGAATAACGTAGACTAGTAACAATAACTTATTATTCTTTCATATTTGGAGTGTAAGCATGTGGCTCAATAAATAAATACCAGAGCTCTTCCAATATGGAATTTGACTATCATTAACAATATTACTGTGACGTCTGGTGGAATAGCACCCACAAGGCATTTGCATAACATTTTGTAACATCACATGACAGCTCATCTGGTGGTCGCCTTGTGACGCTCCCTGGTGAGGGTCCGGTGCCACAGACTCAGTTTTTTCCCCTCAGCCGTCTGTCCACACCCCCCCCCCCCTCTCTGAGTGGGGTTTGCACTGGACTGAACCTCTGACATTGCACTTGCCCGCTGTTGCACTATATTGTTATTATTCCATTGCACTGATTTGTCTTGTTACTCGTCATTCACTGTTCTGACCTGTTTGCACTTGTCTCAATGTATATCTGTGAAAAAAGAACTAGCACGCACACACCAATGCCACAACAAGTTCTTTCTATGTGTTTCAACATAATTGGCAATAAATGTTATCTGAATCTGAATCTCAACTTTCCCTTGAGTCACGGTCCAAATCATTCAAATGTTCATATGGAATAGTTTGAACCAAAAACATTTTCCATATGTGATCACCAAAGAAAGGTCATGTGCTTCCCTTGAGTGGGATTCCAATCATTCCATTGAACCCTCAGTGAACCATTAATAAAACATCACATGAGCATCCGCAACAGAGGACTACATCATGTGAAACCCTATGTGTCGTATTGAAGCGTTATGGAACACGAGCCGTGGTATATTATCGTGGATATTGGCACAGCTAGGGGGGTGGTTCTTCCGCTGAACAGTTGTTTATTGGTTGCTAAGCAACGGTAAGAATGTAACTTCGACAACGATAGTATATACAAACGCGGAGTAATACGAAAAGATGTGTCAACATTCCATTTAGCCGTGCGTATATCAAGGACATTGGCACGGCTGGAACGCAAACTGACCAATTAGAGACAATGGACCGGATCTCTCTGTTGTATAAGATAGATTAGACTACTCACTTGTTTGTGGCGCGTGAAGAGAATTTCAGACGCAGAGATCAACACCATCTTTACAAATCGCAGGAGTGAGAATGCCATGGGGGCAGCGGAGGATAGGAGGGGCAGTACATAGGCTACACAGTTGCCTCTTTGGGCTGGGCTTCATAGTGAAGCTCGGTCTGAAGACAGCACCCTCATATGTGCTGGTATTAAGATGGATGCTGGCCTGAAACTGAAGAATGTAGCATGTGATTGACCTGCTGGGCCTGCAGAGCCCCAGTTGGGAGAAACCCCCTACAAACTCGTGATCAGAGTGGAATAAAGCTCATACCATTGTCTAGTTCAGTCAAGCCAAAGATGGCATTCCATGACTGGGGTGGATTGGTGTTGGGAATCAGCCCTTTTCATGCCTTTTTGGTCACAATTCAAACAAATCTTTCATGACAGGTCGTCATCATCTGCAAACTTTTCAGTCTACTGCACTGACTCCACTCTACAAATCAAAAAAGGCTACAATGATTATGCCTATGGTGCCTATGGTGACAAAGAGCTAGTTGTTTGCTATTAAGTCTCTATAAAAACAGACTGGTCACGAAACGAGTGAATAAAGACTAAGCTTATTGGTCAATTTGAGGTTGCACCTGTTTGAAAACACTTAACCTCTGGCTCCAATGTTAATGATGACCCTAAGGGTTATTTATGATGGGGAGACAAGGAGGAAACTGGACCACGGTTGTGCACATAAAATTCACTCAATAAATGTTGTTTTTGATATTTGATTAAAGCATGAATTAGCCTGTGCTTCAGAGGATGAATGAATCGTTTAATGAATGAATGAATCGAATGAATGAATGAATGAATGAATGAATGAATGAATGAATGAATGATTGCTCTCTTTCCCTCTGCTCTAGTCAGTGAGAGATGCACAGCCGCAGAACCCATCGCCCCATGTGTGTACACAGCTTTATGGAGTACTGTATCGCTTACACATTACAAACACACAAAACAGTCAACAAAAAGATTTAGCTCATTTCTGAAAATATATATGGTATTCTATAAAGGCAGGGTCAGTAAAAACAGTTGTTGATTATTATTAATAATAATAATAATAATAATAATAATGTATTTGTATAGCGCTTTTCCTGCAAATGTTGCAGCTCAAAGTGCTCCAATCATTATATAATCATAATTTAATTACTTAGTCATTTAAAGGCAATATTAAGAAGATGGGTTTTTAGTCTTTGAGGTGGGTTTCTTTGGGGGGGGTTTGCCTCTTGAACTTCAGCCACTCACTTTCTTTCAACTACCCAGCAAATAAAAAATGGTCCACTACTAAGTAAGACTTTTCAAGCCCACAACGTTTCTTCTGGGACTTTTTTTCTTTCTAGTTCTAGTTATTATTCTCTTTCTACCGATTTTCTGACCGCTACTCCTCCTACAACTTTTAAGCTATTCACAGCAATCCAACTTCAAAACATGCAGAGGTCTATAGTCTATGTTCAGCCATCCCTAACCCTAAAAACACTTGCAGAACACATTCTTAGAATGTTCACACAACAAAACACTAAAGTATACCATTATTCAAGAACCTTTATTGTAAATGTAAATGTTTTGCCTCTGGTCTTACTGTGTGTGTGTGTGTGTGTGTGTGTGTGTGTGTGTGTGTGTGTGTGTGTGTGTGTGTGTGTGTGTGTGTGTGTGTGTGAGAGAGAGAGAGTTAAAAGAAAGAGCTATAATATTAGCAGGAAAAGCGCTGTACAAATAAAAAGTTATTATATTATTATTATTCCGGGTGCCAGCTAAAAGGCCGCTGATTTTGGCAAAACAAAAGCGCGATTGGTGGACCCTTGGTCTGCACCCAGAATACACCACCACTACGAACAACTCGACACAGCTCTTCTGATGACTGGTTAGTAAATGTCATGTGACTTTCCGCCACAAAACCTCTTGAAGCAGTTTTTTATTGACTGAGTACAGCGGCGTGTTTTTCCCCGTCTATTTATTTGTGTGGAACAGAATGGGAAGAAGTCGAGTTCCAGTAAAACAAATCCTAGCCACCAAAACAGTGTGTGTGTGAAATATTACCTTACTAGCGTCACTGCACTGGCGCGCACACACACACACACACACACACACACACACACACACACACACACACACACACACACACACACACACACACACACACACACACACACACACACACTTGTCAAAGGTTTAGCCACCTAGCTAGCTACAGCGACGTTCACTTCACTTGGTTAAGACATTCGTTTCAAACCATTACCAATGTGCCAGTCTAACTCACCTGATCAGTCAGCGAGCTGCTCACTGCGGAATCATCGCATCACAAAAGGCCCTTCGTTAGAAGATGGACAGTGCAAAGAAAGTCTACCATCGACGATCCACTCCCTGACTATCAGTCAGCACCAGCGCCGGTCTCTCTAGCTTGATGGCGAGAAAAACATCTCAGTGGGTTTGTAGCCGACCAATCAGATTCAGGCGTTCCCTACAGTCGGCCAATCGCTGAGGTTCTCAGTCTGGCCGACGCGTCAAAGCACGACAGCAAAGGAAGTCTGTGCTTGTAGTTCCCCGACGTTTTTACACTAGACTACACTAGACCGATCAAACGGTTTCTGGCTGTGTAGGCTACTACTGAGGTTGTCTGTCACCTGTGATGGTTTATATACTGAGAGATACATTGATGAGATCGTTTACGTCATCTTGGTTTTTTTGGTCACTTCTATAAAACAATAATGTTTTGACCCTCTAATATTACTATACAAGTAACATAGTCTCTGATAACATTGTCTCTGCTGCCCCCCTGTGGACGTTAGATGATGTACTTTAAGGGCTCAAAAACAAAAGTGTAGGTTGTAGATACTAAAATCATGTTTGTAGTCAGATATAACACTATCATGCTTATAATGATGAAAGAAGATAATTGTCATGAACAAAGAAAAAATAGGGATGAAATCACATGTTGCCATACACTGTACAATGTGTGTGCTACAAATATTATATCACCAACTTCAATGATCCTTCTTTGCAAGTGTGATTTAGACCTGGGCTTTATCTGTGTCAGTGTGACATGTATGATGGTTGAAATTAGCAGTTATGGCCCTGTGATAACCCTGCTCTGTGGTAACCCTGCTCTGTGAAACCAAAACAATAATGTTTTGACCCTCTAATATACTATACAAGTAACAGTCTCTGATAACATTGTCTCTGCTGCCCCCCTGTGGACGTTAGATGATGTACTTAAAGGGCTCAAAAACAAAAGTGTAGGTTGTAGATACTGAAATCATGTTTGTAGTCTTTAGTCTATCATGCTTATAATGATGAAAAATGCATATGGATCTTCCACCTGCTACTGAGGCTCCTGACGGTGTATTAAATGAATAAAGTGTCAAATTGACAATATATCTTGTTTGTTCCTTGTACTGAGAGAGAGTTCAATCATCCAATCCACCAAACAACTCAAAACAAGAGTCAATACCAACAGGAGAATACACTGTTTAGCATTGGCAGAGGATTTTGGCCATCCCACAAATGCATGATCCTTACAAGTTGGACATCATTGTAAAGGTAAATAAACAGGCTTTCCAACGTTATCAAATACAATGCCAATTAGCATTGTAACAACAGAGAATTTAGTTTATCTTGGTATTCTAATAAGGTAAGACCCTTTAAGCTAAAGATATGCAGACCAAAGCATTAGAACGTAACACAATTTCCCTTATTTAGAAATCAGGTATGTTGACAGGTATGGTACAGTAACAATGGGCATTGTTCTACTTCTCTCAATAGTGCAGAGCACCCATGTCTCTCTCTCTCTCGCTGGCTGGCTACCTCTTTTCCCTTCTCTGTCTGAGTCTCTCTCGTCTGTCAGATGCTAGCCCTGGCAGTACTGGACAGGATCCTGTCTATAGACCGTCAGTGCCAGTCATCCTTGACTCCACCCTCTCCTTCCAATCTCACATCAAGTCCATCACCAGATCCGCCTTCTTCCACCTAAGAAACATTGCCATACTCTGACCATCACTCTGGACTCACCTCCCGCCTGGACTACATTAGAGGGTCCATGCACATTCATCCTACTGAAGTGTACATTGTTTGACCTGTATACGTTTACCCGACTCGGCTGTCTCCTCTTCATGTCTTCTTCTACGGTGTGTTTTGAGGAGTAGATTGGGAGAGAGGTTGCAAGGAATTGAAAGCATATGAGCCCAAATCTAAAGTCTTTCCATGACTCCTTGTCTATCTATCTTGAAATTCTCCTCCAATACATTCTGAGGTCAGGAGAGAGTACATGAGTTATCAAGGAAAGACAGACATTCGGACTAGACACATAGAAGGGTAACAGTTAAATTCCTGAGTTCACAGCCTGGTATATACCTGGTGCATATTGCTGGTGCAATCCACTAATACTTTCATATTGTTAATTATAGAACAAGATGGGCATATACAGTTAAAGCTGTATGTCAGTGAAAAGCTTTACCCAAGGCTAGACTAGGGCATGTTAAATTGTCTTCCACTGCCTTCTGCTGAAAAGTCTGAGATTGGCATTCCTTTTCCATGCATGTTGAAAATGTATTCAGAACCTGGCCTAGTTAAATTGAGCAACTCCTTGGTGGGGTTCAGATGGACTGAATATGATACAGATTTCTATAGACAATTACAAACAGTAAACAAGTGTAAATTAAGAAACTTTAATTTACCCTTCAAACCAAGCACCACAATAAAAAAATTATTAAAACCTGCTTATACAGTAGAGTAACCTCATCAAAAGAACAGAAATCTGGAGGAAGATAATTGAACTGAGAACAAAAACTGATACATCTCTAAATGTAATATTTAATAATAATATATATTTAAAAATAATAATTGCACACGGCCCCGATTTTGTCGCACCGCCGAATTCGATTCCATTGTTTTGAATGAGACAATGCACACGGCGTGCGATGCGATTTTGTCGCACGATAACATTCGATTCTCCATTCACACCCACTCACTTCGTCTCATTCAAAACAATGGAATCGAATTCGGCGGTGCGACAAAATCGGGGCCGTGTGCAATTATAATTTTTAAATATATATTATTATTAAATATTACATTTAGAGATTAATTCTCGTTGGCTGGGTCTTAACCAATTAAAATGCTTAAGTCTTAAGTTTGGCAAGCTGAACAGTAAAGAGAGAGCTGGATAAAGGTTGGGGGAAACACAAAGTCCTCTGAGGGTTCCAAGGCGATATTTCAGGGCAGACTGATGGGGGTTCTGGTTGAAGTACTCAGTCGCTCTCACTGCCACTCTCTGACCTCACATAGAAGTCTTCCCCTCGCCCGATCTCCTCGAAAAACAAGCGACCTGGTGACAATCACAAAACAAGGTGATCCCTGAGAGATTATTATCAGAGTGAATATCTTAATACAGCAGAACAATACAACAAGTCTAGTGTTAAGAGATTTAAGTCTTACCATTTGGAATCTCCTCTTCATTGTCCTCAAAATGATCAAAGTCCAGACTTACAAAAGAGCTCTGTTGGACGACATGATACATTTTCAGTATCTTCACACTACTACAATGATGAACCAATATCAAATAAAGCAATGTCAATTCTGTATCAACTAGTACTTATTTTCTGTTACAGTGAACATAACTCTCATACCAACTGGATGATTTTCATTTGGTCACAAAGCAAAGTTGAATATCCATAACAGGACTGAGTTATCCCTTACGTGCCCGAACCCAGTTTTCCTTGCATGAAAATTAAGCAGGGATTAGGACTGCCCAAAGACCAAAAAAATAAAACATTCTGAAAAAATAACTAATATATTGTCCTTTTTAACAAATACAGGTGCTTAACACTCATGTGTGATGAAGAGATCCAGAATAGAAGTTTTCATTCAGCTTTTGAGCCACAAAAATATTATTTTATATGAGGCCTATGCAAAGCATGGATGTGTGATTACAGTCCTTAACGCCTGATGTTGTGTATACCTTGGCATTTCAAGTGACTGAGAAAATGTACTTCTCTGGACATCTTATGAGCATTTTGCATCCACTGAATTTCAGAAACTCACCCAAGACTAACCCATCGAAAACGTAAGTTTTCACCAGAAGGTGCTTGAAGTGTTTATTAGGACCTCTTGTTCAAGAAAGTCGTTTTTTTTTTTTGTGACTTGATCTGGTACAGACACTTTAACACGTTGTGAGCTTAGAAAAGGTTCTATCTCCGTTTAGGGTAGTTCAGAGATATTGAGCGTCAACATTTTTACATTCCATTATGTTTTGTGAGATGGAACCTTTGTATTTTATGAATTACTAACTCAAAACTGTCAACATTTTAAAAATAACACCACACAGGCATTAATAAACACCTAATGGATCAAATTATGTAAAAAACTCAATTTTAACAAAAATGGAGATAGAACCTTATAATTCTAACGTCACGACGTGTTGAAGACATTGTTGGGTGAATCAAGACATTGATCACAAAGCACTTGCCTTCTGCTTGAGCAGCATTTTCCAATCTCCCCGGTCCTTCTTCATCAGCTGTATGACTGGCTCATTGCACTTCACCTCCCAGGAGCAGCTCTCAGCAGCGATGGGGCCATGGAGCTCCAGGTCTGCCCGGTATGGTCGCTCATTAACAGTGGCACTACAGAGAATTATATAATCAATAATAATAATAATAATAATAATAATAAAATCAATTAGGCAATAAATCAGTGCAGCGTCTACTATTCCCTTTTCCACAAAGACAGCATTGACGGTGACATACACATCCATCTGGAATGTGTTATTATTTAGCCTGTGAGGCAAGATGGACCTAAGACGAGTCAACATGTGGAGGAGTGATGAACAGGATCATACCGTTCGTTTCCAATGAAGAGAGAGAACAGGTTTCAGATGTCCAAACTGACACCTAAAAAAATGATGTAATGTCCTGCATGACAAACCTGAACACCACTCGCTCAGAGGAGAATTCACATCTCTGTTCCACAGAGTCGCGCAGCATTACTCTCAGAACGACTCGGTCGTCTCTCTGAAACCACTTGATCTGTGGGTGGAAACTGACAAAGACATGCACACAGTATACCCATGATATACAGACTAAATGGACAAATAGACTGAAGCTCAGCTTCTACCCCAGGGCCATTCAGGCCCTGAACACAGCAAAGACCTAGGTTCTAGGCCCTGGACAATCTAGACAATTTGATGGCAGCTACTAGATTGTAATCAAGTGCAATACTGAAACACAACTGTGAACATTTCAAACCTGCAAACTGCGACACTTTAAATGAATGTGCAATAACACTATGTGCAATATGACAACCCTCGGGTACATAAGGTTCAGAGATAGGAAATGTTAGGATATTTATAGCATAGCATAGAGTACAGCACAGTGTGTTATTTGTATAGTATAGTATAGTGGATAGTGTACATAGCCTTTATTTATGTAAACCAGCTCTTTTCCCTTCTTGTTTTTAGTATTTTTTTCCTAGCACCAGGGGAGCCCCCCCTCCCAAATTTCGTTGTATGGTACCTGTACTATATCAATGACAATAAAGACCATTCATTCATTCATTCAAATATAACGTGGTATTCTGAAATAGGCAAACAAATATTCAGGTACCTTTTTACAGAGTCCTCCCCAAAGGCTTTCTCAACATTTATGACCTGCTTGCCCTCCATCAAATTACCTAAATAGGACATATAATATTCAGTGATAAGACAGCCCTCATAGTTGTCAATAAAAGTAAATAAAAAACAGCATGGTAGACTAGGCATACATTTAAGTGGATATTGTTGATCAGTTTCACTGGGCATAATTTCAAACAAAAATATTTAATAATATGGCAGAAATAAATATGTGGCTCATAGCTCACCACATTAAAAACGCCAGAGAGAGAGAGAGAGACACATTGATTTGAAAGCAGGGTTGCATGCAAACAATTATGTTTTCATACCATTTTCACATGGGGGTTGGACTGCAGAAATCCATTCTTTGGGAGACAATCCTTTCAGGCCAGTATTCCTGCAAGACAACAACAGTCTGGTGAACATCACATGTAGATGTGAGATCAAGGCACCACAGAGAGGACATGACCAGTAGTTCACTATTCACACTTCCCATACAAACTCTAAAAATGTAAATTATAATTTAATTAATTTAATAATTTTAAAAGCACTCAAACACGGCATGGGGTAAAGCTGCATAGAGTAGTGAGAGAAAGCACAACAATCAAACATTGT
This sequence comes from Nansenia antarctica, assembly GCF_963989245.1. NCBI lineage: Eukaryota > Metazoa > Chordata > Actinopteri > Argentiniformes > Microstomatidae > Nansenia > Nansenia antarctica. The sequence goes on along the minus strand of NC_137679.1, from coordinate 12,223,250 downwards.
TTAACCAAACATGACTTTTTATTTGTCGCAGCACATGTAAGAGTCGCGTGTGCGTGGCAGAAGTGCTGCTGCACTTTGTCGCGTCTTCACTACTGGAAGTGTTTCTACTGCGGCTCTACTGCAGAGCTGCTACAGCCAGCCTTATCTTTGTACATTGAGTTTGCCTTTGATAATGGCCGTCAATAATATCCTGTTTCATTTCACTTCATTATAAATTGTTCTGGGTTCAGTTTGCTGTCATCCATCCTTAATGAGCGAAAAGTGAAATGGTTATAAGCAGAAAACACTCATGTCGTTTTTGTTTACCCTCTTTCAGAGCAAGAGTACTTAATTACCTCAGCAACACCTACTATAGTATAATAGTACCTACAGGGCTTTTAGCGAAAGTGTTGATTTAAACCCCCCCCCAAAAAACAAATATATTTATAGAGGTAGAAACTGTAGTGTATGTTGCTGGTACGATAATTTTCAGGTGGGCCCGTATGGCTGCTCTAACCCATTAACATGGGCTGTATGGCTGCTGTAACCTGTTAACATGGGCTGTGTGGCTGCTGTAACCTGTTAACATGGGCTGTGTGGCTGCTCTAACCTGTTAACATGGGCTGTGTGGCTGCTCTAACCTGTTAACATGGGCTGTATGGCTGCTCTAACCTGTTAACATGGGCTGTATGGCTGCTGTAACCTGTTAACATGGGCTGTGTGGCTGCTCTAACCTGTTAACATGGCTGTATGGCTGCTCTAACCTGTTAACATGGGCTGTATGGCGGCTCCACCCTATTAACATGGGCTGTATGGCTGCTCTAACCTGTTAACATGGGCTGTGTGGCTGCTCTAACCTGTTAACATGGGCTGTATGGCTCCTCTAACCTGTTAACATGGGCTGTATGGCTGCTCTAACCCGTTAACATGGGCCGTATGGCTGCTCCATCCCATTAACATGGGCTGTATGGCTGCTCCAACCTGTTAACATGGGCTGTATGGCTGCTCCAACCATTAACATGGGCTGTATGGCTGCTCTAACCTGTTAACATGGGCTGTATGGCTGCTCCAACCTGTTAACATGGGCTGTATGGCTGCTCTAACCTGTTAACATGGGCTGTATGGCTGCTCCAACCTGTTAACATGGGCTGTATGGCTGCTCTAACCTGTTAACATGGGCTGTATGGCTGCTCCAACCTGTTAACATGGGCTGTATGGCTGCTCCAACCTGTTAACATGGGCTGTGTGGCTGCTCTAACCTGTTAACATGGGCTGTATGGCTGCTCTAACCTGTTAACATGGGCTGTATGGCTGCTCTAACCTGTTAACATGGGCTGTATGGCTGCTCTAACCTGTTAACATGGGCTGTATGGCTGCTCCAACCCATTAACATGGGCTGTATGGCTGCTCTAACCTGTTAACATGGGCTGTGTGGCTGCTCTAACCTGTTAACATGGGCTGTATGGCTGCTCTAACCTGTTAACATGGGCTGTGTGGCTGCTCTAACCTGTTAACATGGGCTGTGTGGCTGCTCTAACCTGTTAACATGGGCTGTATGGCTGCTCCAACCTGTTAACATGGGCTGTATGGCTGCTCTAACCTGTTAACATGGGCTGTATGGCTGCTCCAACCTGTTAACATGGGCTGTATGGCTGCTCTAACCTGTTAACATGGGCTGTATGGCTGCTCCAACCTGTTAACATGGGCTGTATGGCTGCTCCAACCTGTTAACATGGGCTGTGTGGCTGCTCTAACCTGTTAACATGGGCTGTATGGCTGCTCTAACCTGTTAACATGGGCTGTATGGCTGCTCTAACCTGTTAACATGGGCTGTATGGCTGCTCTAACCTGTTAACATGGGCTGTATGGCTGCTCCAACCCATTAACATGGGCTGTATGGCTGCTCTAACCTGTTAACATGGGCTGTGTGGCTGCTCTAACCTGTTAACATGGGCTGTATGGCTGCTCTAACCTGTTAACATGGGCTGTGTGGCTGCTCTAACCTGTTAACATGGGCTGTATGGCTGCTCTAACCTGTTAACATGGGCTGTGTGGCTGCTCTAACCTGTTAACATGGGCTGTGTGGCTGCTCTAACCTGTTAACATGGGCTGTGTGGCTGCTCTAACCTGTTAACATGGGCTGTATGGCTGCTCTAACCTGTTAACATGGGCTGTGTGGCTGCTCTAACCTGTTAACATGGGCTGTGTGGCTGCTCTAACCTGTTAACATGGGCTGTATGGCTGCTCTAACCCGTTAACATGGGCTGTATGGCTGCTCCAACCCATTAACATGGGCTGTATGGCTGCTCCAACCCATTAACATGGCCGCCGAAATGAAACTCACACAAGCCTCTGAGGTTGACGCAGCCAGTGAAATCTAGCCCTTAGTGTCAGTTTTTGAAGCCCCTTCTCTCTGGGCAAGTAAAGAAACAAACCTCAGTGTTTCAGTGGCGTCTGTCAGGACCTGGGGTGGGTCTGTCAGGACCTGGGGTGGGTCTGTCAGGACCTGGGTGAGTGGGTCTGTCAGGACCTGGGGTGGGTCTGTCAGGGCCTGGGTAGATGGGTCTGTCAGGACCTGGGTGAGTGGGTCTGTCAGGACCTGGGGTGGGTCTGTCGGGGCCTGGGTAGGTGGGTCTGTCAGGACATCCTGGTGACAGTGCAGGCTCTCCATGGCTGCTCTCATCCGGTGAGCCAGGGTCTCCTCGGCAGCCTGCATCCTGTCCTCCAGAGTCACCTCAGAGCCCTCCGGCCTAACATGACACACACACACACACACACACACACACACACACACACACACACACACACACACACACACACCCTATTAATGGGGAGCCAGTGAAGTGCTCTCAGCAACTATTGGGGAACTAGGTTGAGATTGAGAACGACAAATCTCTCTATCATATAGAAACGAAAATGCCATGGGTCCCCTGACGTGTTAGGAGGTCATTAGGATGTCTGGTGTGTGTGGTGCTGGAAGCCTCATCGCTCACCCCAGGCTGTGAGTGACCTCCCCAGCGCCGGCGGGCACAGCCCCCCGGCAGAGCTCCTTCAGCAGGTCTAGGTGGTGCAGGTTGCTGGTGCCCATCCCCGTGTTCAGGATCTCGGCGTGGACGTTGACGTTGTTAATGGATATCTTCAGGCCAGGCCGACGGGTGGTTCTCACCTACAGACATGCCACACAAGGGTTAGGCTAGGAGTTCAGTTGACTTTAAAATGAAGTAGAGATAACTCTGGGTTATCAAGTTGCTATAGTGCTAAGTGTAATGTAAAGCCTACCATGGGATCAACAAAGACTGTGTTTCCCAGACACAGAACGACCTTGGCTTGGTGATGCAGGCCTTTGATCTTCTGACTGATGGCTCTCGTGACCTGCTCAGAGGAGAGATGGTGAGCCCAGAGCGGGTAAGTTACACCCTTGGAATGTCATTGTATGATGTTCTTCTACAGCAGGGGTAGCCAACACAAGGCCAACGCTGGAGAATATAAAGATTTTTGCGCGACTGTGCAGGCGCAATGCCAGAGAGTTTTTGCAGGGTGAGATGTCTGCAGATGAAAGTAAGCAAGTTGAAAATATAGTTAGCAAATATAATTGCGGACTGTTCTGACAGAGAACGTTGGTTCAAATTGGTCGTTATTATTGTGACTAGAAAGTGTCTGATTATAGTTCCATGGTGTGAATAGTGCCAAAGAACTAGCAAGCTAACTAGCTAGTCTGCTCAGTCTGCTCATCTCATTTGACATCTCTGTCTCTTTTGTACATAGATTTGTGAATCGTGATACTCGAGTCCTGTGACTGTACTGACCTTGGGGTTCCAGTCCACCTCAGCGTCGATGGGCTTGGCCCGGCACACAACTATCTCCACGGCCTGGGGAGGCAGGCTGTGGAACTGAGCAGGCAGCTGCAGCAGCTGGTGGACCTTGGTCTCCTGCTCGCGCCCCTCGTCCAGGAACGCCACCGTCACGCTGGAGAACAGACACCCGGCCGCCTCTGGCACCGAGGTCACCCGCACTCTGACAGAGATGAACGTCAGAGCGGGGAGACGGTTAAGTCTCTCAGAGGAGCCGCCTCAAAAAAACACACTCAAACGGGACTTCTCTCTAATGTCACCCGATTGTTGACATTGAGAACATGATTAGATGCCATGGAGTCGCGTTTAACAGAAGTTTAACAGAAACGGGAATAAAAGAATTTTTAAATCTATTTAATCTAGCGCGGGGGACTCTGAACCTCCTCCCAGAGGGCAGCAGTTCATACTCTGCATGTAGGACATATACTGTTTATATATATATATATATATATATTTATTTGTGTAATGCTGCCTACATGCTGTTATTCATGTCTAATCTGAACCAGCTCACCCGATCACCCCAATCGGTAATGTGTATTGTCTATGTTCATGTCTAAAAAATCAATAAAAAGAATTAAGAAAGAAAGAAAGACATTGAGAACATTGTCGTTTCATAGCTGAAATGTTGTATTCATGTTGTGTTTGGTGGGGGGGGGGGGTTTCCTGACCTATGATAGGCTTCTTCCTCTTGTACTCCATAGAGGCCTCCCTCTAGCACCTCCTCGGCACACAGCTTCTCCTTGGCGTAGTGAGAGACCATCTCTGCAGCCAGGCTCTCGTAACAGTCGTCTTTGTTGCTCACAATGCGGCCATAATAGAGGGAAGCGGTCTTGATGTGCAAGGGCAAAACCTTGGATGACAAACAGGTAAAAAGGGAAATATTGAGTGAGTGTACATACACAGATAGGCATGTTACAGTTAGAGGTTCATCTCATTGTGGAAGATAGACAAGCACCCACTACCACCCATATAATATACTCTGACATTTGGACCATAGTCAAAAAATCATAAACTTTGATTCACCACTATAGTTCCTGAGTCTTGATGAAGTGGGCGGTCCTGCTTGGGGCTGATGCTGTGTCGATAAGGACAAACACTACTGTCCCTGCAACAGAAAGAAAGTCATTAAGCATTACAGAATTCAGTTCCTCTTCACCTTTCTTCAGACGCATACCTACGAGCAAAATAGCCGAATCCAGGGTTCAGCTAATTACTGTTGCATGTTAGCAGATCATTAATGTCAAATCAAGTACATTTTAGGTAAATCCGTCCGTATTCTAAACACTGACTTGCAGAAGCCGAAGCTCTTGAGGTAGCTGCAGAAGGGCCTGTCAGTCTTCTGCTCCTCCTTGGCCTGCAGGACCCCCTGGGCGAAGTGGAGCAGCTCGGGAGGCAGCGATGCCTCAGTGCGCTTCAGGTAACGCAGGACCCCGATGACGTGACAGGCGTTCCTCTCAGACAGCAGCAGGACTGACTTCAGGGGGTGGGATGCACCCTTCTTGTCCTGTTGAAGAAAAGCCTTTGGTGAGTCCAGACAGCAATCTTGAGGTTGAGAAAGCATACGTAATACAATCATGGTGCTGGGAAATGGGACACATTTCTCAGACTTTTGCAAAGCAACAGGTATAATACACAAATTAAAAGACCTGTGAACTGGGGGGGGCGCTAGTGAGTAGTGGATGGAGTAGACGTTAGGGCTGGGCAAACGATCAAAATTTCTTTTTCGATAATCACAAGAATTAACGATAAATTATTGATTAATTTATAAGCTTTTTTTTCCATTAAAACAACGCCTAGGGCAGAAATAACAAGCATGTTTTCCTTGGGGAAAAAACTTTATTCTTGATTTCTATGCCCCTGGTTATGGAACGTCGCGATGGAATAGGATATGCTGGCTCGACTATTTGCATGAGCGCACGAAATCCTCTACCCTCGACAAAACTGAGCGGCAGAATATCTGTTTCGATTAATTTGCAGATGGCCATCGTTACTTTCTCTTCTCGTTGTGCATCACACCTCCCGCGTATTAGATGAGACGTGATGGAGGGCTGAGAAGGTAGCGAAGGAGCAATCAGGGTCGGATGTACTGTTTGCAGGTGGTAATTTCATCGGGGTCGTCGTCGTGTTGTATTTATATGTCACTGCGCAGTGTTTGCAATGAGCGGCGTAACTTGCATCATGCCGTACTGCGTTGCGAAATTCAATGCGAAGGCAAATGCAAAGTTCATTTCTCACACATAACGTGGACAAACTAATTTCCACTCAATTTATTAATGATTATCGAGCAAAATATTTTGTGATCGACCAAGATCCTTATCAATCAATTATTGATCGTCAATCATTGATACCCACCCCAGGTGTAGTGCTGAGGCACAAATGTGTACATTTCAAGCCTGCAAACTGCGACACTTTAAATGAATGTGCAATAACACTATGTGCAACACTATGTGCACTATATGACAACCCTAGTCGTTTTATCTGTACAGTATAGTATAGTGGATAGTGTACATAGCCTTTATTTATGTAAACCAGCTCCTATCCCTTCTTGTTTTTTCCGTTTTTTTTTCTTCTTTCCTAGCACCAGGGGAGCCACCCCTCCCAAATTTCGTTGTTTGGTACCTGTACTATAGCAATGACAATAAAGACCATTCATTCATTCATTCATTAATTAATTCATTAATTAATTCATAGTAGACGTGCTTTCGAGAGCTCCTCTCCGTTCTGCCCTTATCTATGATAGGCCGTATCAACACGATCAAGATGGTATCGCCCCCTAGATTTTTTCTATTTATTTCAGAATCTCCCAATCTTCCTCACTTCAGCATTTTTGAAGAAGTTGGACTCTATTATCTTTCCATTTGTTTGGGGATATAAAGCTCATCGCATATCGAAAGCACATCTGCAAAAGTCAAAAACTGAGGGAGGATTAGGCCTTCCTGTATTTCGTAACTATTTCTGGGCAGCCAACGCTAGGGCTTTGTCCCACTGGCAATGGGGTTTCCCAGGTGAGGCACATCTGTATCCACTGACCATCTGAGGGAAGCCTGGTCCTTCATATCGAGGTGACTGACGACCAATCAATTAATGTCAGGTACAAATTGATCCAATTTAAAGTCATCCATAGACTCCACTATTCAAAGACATTACACCGAATTTATCCATCGGTTTCTCCACTGTGTGACAGATGCAAAAATGCAGATGGGTCTCTAGCGCATCTTTTCTGGCTCGGTCCTCATTTGCAAAAATTCTGGTGGTTTCCAGGGTCTATGGAAGGGACATTCCCCCTGATCCTGAACTGGCACTATTAGGATGTTCAGAGACTGCTTCCAACTATACGCCTGAGGAACGGTCGGAATTAATGACTGGTATTGTTGCTGCTAAGAAAATTATTCTATTGGATTGGAAATCACCTCCACCTTCCTGCTTCCAGAAATGGCTCAACGGATTAATCAGTATCATGCAGATGGAGAGAATACGCTTCTACAACTCTAAAGTTCCCAATAAATATTTGAACATATGGGGTCCAATTATTGACTATCTCAAAGTTTATTCAAATGTTTGATTATATCCTGTAGTGAAGCAAGCCTGTACACTTTTTTATTTTTACTTTTTAATTTTACTCTTTACTTGTAATACCTGACAATGTTGCATTTTGGGAATTGCTTTGAACCAAATCATACTAGACATGTATGCCTGGCAGTTTGTTGTTTGTTAGTTCGTTAGTTTGTTTGTCTTGTGTATAAAACTGAAAAATAAAATTAAAATAAAAGACCTGTGAACTCAGTATGCTTGTGAAAGGAGTGGAGGGTAGCTGGTCTGTCCTACCTTGTCAGAGAGGTTCTGGAAGTTGTCAGACATGCAGAACAAACGGCTGCCAAACAGCTTAGGGGAGCTTGGGAAGCCGTAATGCACGACACACGTAGCATCCCTGATCCCCAGGGCCTTCAGACACTCATTGGTGGTGACTGGAATACAGGAATACAGGGGGAATACAGACTGGAATACAGGGCAAATACAGACTGGAATACAGGGAATACAGGGGAAATACAGGGAGACGTTTTTTGAAAGTTAGCAATAATATGAAATTTACAAGATTTAAATGTCAAATAATTAATTTATTTAATTTACCCAGAATAACATGAGTGCCAAGTCCAATGTCCTTCCTCCACTGCTCAATCACAAAGTCAAACTGGTATGCTAAACCCTCATGAGCTTTCAGGGAGAATGCAGATGTGCTGGTCACACCCTGAATGACAGATACAAGGAGGGAAGATCAAATAGATGTAGTTAAAAACATGTATTAATGTTTGGTGACAGTGTTATGTAGGAGAAATTGTCCAATAGAATTATTCTGTGATATTGTTATCATTTTATACTAGTTGTATGAGTCGAGAAATGTTTTGACCAAATGTGACAATATGAAAAATTCAATTAAAAAAAAGATTATATAAATGTAAAAAAACGTATTAATTAATGACCAATTATTATTTATTTATTTATTATACTTCTACAGTACTTTTTCTCCAAGATAGTGATTTATATTTTGCATGACAAGATACACGTTTACAAAGGTAAATGCTAAACTAAAGTGGCACAAACTAATTGTTACAATATTCAGGAGACTTTTCAATGGTAGGCATAACAAAGCCATAACTAGGCAACTGGTGATACATCAATAACAACAATGGTCTTTTGGTTCTTCCACTACCCCTGCAACAGACAGTCTCCCAATATATGGTTGCAAAAATGAAAAAACCCTCTTCACACAGGAGAGTGTTGTACCTTAAAGACATGCTCGACCTCCTCTGCAGAGTTAGCGATAATGAGGGTCTTCTGGACCACCTCAGGGTTGAAGTCTAACGAACCAAGCAGCACTGAGATCTTTGTGCATTCTGGACACAACAGGATCATCTGTGGGGAGAAAGATGAGACGGAAACATAATCTCAAGTGATTGAAAACCGTAAGATTTTATATTCATACTTCATATTACCAAATTCTACAAAGATGCGTAGCATCGATCCCGCTACCTCGCGCATGCTAAGCGAGCGCTCTACCATTCCTCTCACAAGGCCAAAGTGATCTCAAGAACAAATGGTATACTTTAACCTGTGTCCTTCTTAGTTTATGTAGAAGCTATAAAAGTATACTGTATTCTGTGATAGCAATTCGAGAATGAAAATAACAGTGATGGGTTTGAAGAAAATAACTGTCTGAAAGCAAGACATTTGTCAGACTTCTTCTAGTCTTCGGAGACTACTTCTCCGCTTGCTGAAGTACTAAAAGTCGGAACAGCGTCACAAAACGAACTAGTGGTCGAAGACATAAGAGTTTCAGAGTAACTCTTCCCGACTCCGGAGGTCCCCGGTTCGAGACCGGGCGGAAACAAAGTTTTTTCCTTTCACCTTTGAGGCGGAGCAGTTACTTACGATAGGGCTCGAGTCAACCGACTAGAATTCAGAGAACAGACAAGTGCAGTCTGAGGTTTGGCAGTTAAGTGCAATTCTGACTGCATAGCTTGAGACTTTTTTATTCGGCAAATTAACAGATTCTAATCTTATTTAGAAATCATCAAAACTAAGAAATGTTATAATAAAGTAAAAAAAAAAAAAAGATTCCTCTCACCAGCTAGTTTTGTTTTATGCTTCAGTTTTACCTCCCCCCCAAAATACAAGTAAATACTAGTATTTTAAACATGTGATTATCATGATTAATCACAGCCTATTATTGTGATTAACTTGATTAAAATAATTAATCGATTGACAGCATTAGTTTAAAGACATGGTTGCCTATATGCAACCTCAAGGGTTAAGCTGACCTGGTGCACTTTGCCGTAAAGTGCTGCCTCCTCGGTCACTGTGATGATGATGCAGGGGTTGATCATGTGGTCTGCCAGGAGCCCCACCATCTGGCTGCTCCAGCGTTTGCCCACGGCGATGATCTGCCTGGGGCAGGAAGCCCGCTCGCTTCTGTCGGTCACCTTCTGGAAGTGCTGCAGAATGGTGGCCATCTGAGAAGGAACAATGCAGTCAGAGAACACTCATGGGGAGATGGTGTTGGCAAGGCAAGTTTACTTGTACAGCACATTTCAACAGGGGCAATTCAAAGAACTTTACATATAGCATTAAAAAATACAGAAAAAGGAGGAAAATAAATAGATACACATTTAACAATATAATAAGACAATGAATAAAAAGATATAGATAAAAGTGTTATTACTACAACTGTAATCAAGCGCTGCTTTTTGGTTATCTGGTATTGCCTTCAGACATTTTGAACCTGCTGGTTTCTTTAGACTTCAGTCATAAGCATAAAATGCCCTTCAAAAAGTACATGGAACATCATTTAATTAATTATTATGTTAATTGTAGTTATTGATCAATCGGAAAAATATATCATATATAATGATAACGTTTTTTGGGCATATCGCCCAGCCCTAGTTGACAGACAGTCCTCCACTGCATCAGTCGGTTGTTCCTCTTTAACTTAGTGAACCCAGGGATTAAATGAAAAAAAAAATCTCCTGACGGAAAAAGAAATTCAGGCCAAATCGGGGCCGGTGGCTTTGTGCGATTTTCCGTTCTACGTTCTAATGCTTTGACTTTTCTTTAGAAAAATGTGAATACATTTTCCGCGTTGTATAAAATCAATGACACATCGCTAGTCAACTAACACAGCTTGTTTTGTGAGCCTGCTAACAATGTAAAGTAGTGTTGTAGTTAACTAGGTAGCAGTCCAATCCATTTCGCTGCAGTATTTTGGCTTGACTAGCGAGTTTGTGTTGTGATTCTCAACAACGTTGAAACGTAGTTTCACCCTTTTCCATAGTTTTGAATAATAAATGTGTGGGCTGACGATGTAGCGCAGCCTAACTTATTCTAATATATATTTAACAGTTTTATTGTGATAATTATTCCCCCCTCCTCCCAGACTTACAAGGTCACATTATTATTGGATTGGTTGTTTGCGTGCCGGGTGAAGTTAGCTAAACATTTAACCTGCTAACTAGCAAGAGATACATAATGTCAAGGGCTCTGCACACAGCGTGCGATTTCTGTTGCGCGTCAACATTCCATTTTGAAGTTTGAATGGAAGTCTATGAGAACATCGCATTTCAACACACACGGCCCCGATTTTAATCGCACGGCGAAAATCCGATTCCATTCATTTTGAATGGGAAAAAGCACAAATTTGACAGTGCGACAAAACTCGCACGCCGTGTGCTTTGTCCCATTCAAAATGAATGGAATCGAATTTTCGCCGTGCGATTAAAATCGGGGCCGTGTGTGTTGAAATGCGATGTTCTCATAGACTTCCATTCAAACTTCAAAATGGAATGTTGACGCGCAACAGAAATCGCACGCTGTGTGCAGAGCCCTTCACTCTCCAAAGGTCTAAAGAGGAAAGTTGACGGTGAAAACAGGGCATTTAAAGAGGAATGGACAGCGAACTATGCGTTCATCCTACCTGGTTTCATCAATGCAAAGCCGTTGTGAGACTCACATTTTATGTGCTCACAATGAATGTTCCCTTCCACCTATACATGCGAGTCGTCCTTTCGTCAATGAATGCGATAAAGACTGACTAGAGGAACCGATTGGTGCATAAAAACCTTGAGAACTGCCGGATTAAAGTGACGTCCATAATAATAATAAATAAGAATAATACATTAGACTTATAGCGCTTTTCTAGACACTCAAAGACGTCCATATCACCAGATAGCCAACAAATAGTGACCGATGGGAGATGCCCGTTTTCTCATTAAGTGAGATTTAATAGCCTAATATTATTTTTTCTATTTTTAATGAATGGCCCATTGTAATTATTATCCCTAGTAAGGTAGCGTAAGGTTGTAAGGTTGCTCTGTCGTTTCAGGAGCATATAGGCTAAGCGGATTCAGCTTTCTTTTTTTTTGCGCCGATTTTGTTGTCAATGTTTTTCATAAAATTAAACTGCATTTGCTTTGTTACTGTTCACATGTGTGGTGCAGTCACATTCACATAGCCTATAAGTAAACATTAAGTTTGAATGATTTACTGAGCTGGCGTTACTTTTTTCAAACCACACACCGCATGTTGGCTATTTCAGCACCATGCATTGTCCACCTATTTATCACTATGAGGGGTTCAGCGTCAGTGCACCCCGCTCTGTTACTGTCGCATAGTTGTAGCCAATAAAGGCCTATATGTAGGCTATTACCGTATATATTATTTATATACCTAATACCAACATCAAAATAGATTGTATGCCTCTACAAATCATATTACACCAGGTAAAATCCGTCACAACTTGGAATAAATCCGTCGCAACTTGGAATAAATTGACGGAAATCTGTCGTAGCGACGGAGAACTTTAATCCCTGAGTGAACCCCATTCTAAACATCATAAAATCATGTCTCTCTCTCTCTCTGACCTCGTCTGGGGCCTGTGAGTAGAGAAGATCCACCTCGTCCAGCACCAAGTGACCCAGCCGCAGGAACATAAAGCAGTGGAAGGCCATCAGACGCACCAGGCTGAAGGGAGTGGTCACAACCATCTGGCCTGGAGACAGAAGGGTTAGGGAATGAGGGAATGACATATTCCAAATATCCAACAATATACTTGTCAACTTGTCAATTAATTGCTGGAATTTGGTATTTTTGCTCTAGACCCAGGGTGCCCAATCTTTTTTGAACCAAGATCTACTTTTCAAGTAGCCACACACACACACACACTTCCCAGCCTGCATAGTAAACACAAAGGGGTTAATTGCCTTGCCACATGCAAGCGCCCTCCTGACCTTCCTATTGCAAGCCGGCCTCTCTAACCTCTAGTCTAGGCTACCTCTCTAACCTCTAGGCTACAGTCACCCCCACCGCCGCCCCCCCCCCAATGTTGTAATTCAACCAAAAAAAAAACATGTTCTTTGACTTCAACTAGAGCAAGTCTAATAGAGATCGCGTGACAGTAGGCTTACAGTTCTTCTGGATCTTGATCGTCTTGGCTTCGTCCTTCCCTAGTCCCACCAGTGCAATCATGGGGTGAAGGGACTGGGCAGTCTGGCATTCCTCCAGCCGGTCAAACACAGTCTGGGCCTTCTCCCACCCCGGGCACAGAATCACTGCTATGGGCTGGGGGGGGGGGGACACCAGACGACAACATCAACAACACATGGGTATCTTCACTCACCACTTGATTGTTTTACTATGGTTTTGTAGTAGTCCAGAAAACCACATCTAAAAATCAGCCTACTGATAGCATGGAAAGTACTGGAGTTGGAACAATATTGTTCTATTGTACACATTTTAGCTAGTTTTAGGCTAGTCTGTTAATAACAGCCACTCCTACATTGACACTATGGAGACAGGCTTGAGCTTCCATCCTCCAGTCTGGTGTGTGTGTGTGTGTGCGTGTGTGTGTGCTGGGCTCACCCCGGTGTGTGAGGAGAGAGTGCTGTAGCCTGAGGACAGCTGCATGTGAGCCAGTAACGGGGGGAGGTAGGTGAGGGGCTCGTCTGCGCTGCGGGAGATGAGGACCGTGTCACAGCCCCGGGCGACTGCTGGCCAGCAATAGCTTTCAGCCACCGACGGCCTAGTGAACTTCTGTCTCATTAGGATCTGGAGAGAACACATATGACACATTCTAATGCTTTGGTCCTCATGTCGGGATCCGATGTAATGATCGGACTTTTCTTTCGAAAAATGTGAATACATTTCCGCGTTGTTGAAAATCAATGACACACACGTCGCTAGTCAACTAACACAGCTTGTTTTGTGAGCCTGCTAACAATGTAAAGTAGTGTTATAGTTAACTAAATAGCAGTGGAAATTACTCACCGGCAATCCATTGCCTTGCAGTATTTTGGCTTGACTAGCGAGTTTGTGTTGTGATTCTCAACAACGTTGAAACGTAGTGTTTCAAAAGAAAAGTCCGAACACTTTGATTGGTTGCCGACATGCGGACCAAATGATCAGACTGTGTCACATATATTATACACATTCGTCACCACAACATCTGACTTAGACAACTGACAATCAATGAATGTGATTTCACATCTTCCAGATCACATGTAGAAACCCTCATTCAATATTTTTATTAATATCAAATTGTTACAGCCGTAGTGTGTTGTGTGTTTTCTGTGTTTCTCCCAGGTGATTGCCCTTCCTCCCTGCCTATCGCCATGGTGACGGCCTGAGTGAGCCGAGTTTTGTGTGTGTGTGTGTGTGTGTTTAAAGTGTTAGCTACAGCTATTGTGTGTTGCTACAGGTTGTAGTGTGTACCGGTGTGGGTAACTTTGACTTTGAGAGTGCGTGTTAGTTTTGTGTTTGGCCATACTTTAAGTTACTTTCTACATTTAACCATGTCTTTTCTACAGTTAACTGCTAACTATATAATTTACATGTTACATTGCTTATAAATATTAATTTGCTTTCTCCTTTTTTAATACAAAGTAGTTTTTAGTTAAGTTTCACGGAAACCTGTTTATTTGACAAATTACACAATAAATCTTGGTTTATTTATATTCTCCTGTCCGCCTCTTGGTCTCGTCTCCCGGGTTCTATTCTATTGTTACTCCCCTCATCCCCTGGATACTATTTGGGGACATAACAAAATGTAACATTAACTGACTTCATCTGTATTCCAGGTGCAATTGAGTAATATAATGTTATTTGAACAGTAGATTCAGTCAGGACTATCAGCGCCTGACAGAGAGCAGAACGTACCCTGCGGAAGGTGTCAGTGATGGGAGCGTTGGCCAGACTGGTGCACGGGTCCAGACTGAAGGCAGAGTGCACCACAACGGCGCTCCTGCTGGGATCCCTATGGATGACCTGACATAATGGTGCCAAGAAGATGTATTAGGTTGTTGCTACCCACACAGCCAGTTGCATGCATTCACACATTCCTAAGATGTTGATCCAAAGTGCTTACGGTGACATCTGATGAATCGACGTCCGGGTTCGGAGGGTCCGGCATCAGAGGGTCTGGGTTCAGCAACTGCAACAACCTGCAGAGACACAGCGGCAGCTCGGGTCACCGGTATGATTCTCAAACATGTTTGTACCAACGCACTGAAACTCCCACCATAGCCCCAAATGTCACGGTTATGAATTGTCAGCACATGTGTATTTCAATTTCTAGTGAGCGCAGCATTAAAAGACACCAAAGAGAGCAGCACAGGGCAGGATGACCATACCCTGCACAGGCTAGCTCATCCTCGAAGGTTGGCTGCTCAGCAAAAGCCTCCTGTGTAAGAGCTCCAGGTGGGTCACTGGGAGTACTGTCATTAGAGAGGTACAACACAGTATAAGAGCCTTTACACAGGTACAACACAGTATAAGAGCCTTTACACAGGTACAACACAGTATAAGAGCCTTTCAAAACCAATGACCAACTTAACAACATTGTTAACCACACAGAGAATATACAAATCACTTTCCTTGGCGTTTAATATGATAAAGTACGATCAAATGTTTAACATTTTATTTTTTTCCAAACAGTAACATGGACTTCACGCTGAAGACAGACATGAAGTAGAACATCAGACAGAGAAGGACTGGCACACCTTGGTTCAGTGCCCTGCTGTTCAATAGGATCATCAGTTTCACATCCGCCGTTACTGCAAGAACACAGAGATCTGGACTATTACAACAGGTCATCATCACATTTTTTTAATTAAGTATTGGAAAGAGGAAGTATTTTGTCTTCTTTTAGCTCTATACTTCTAGCTATATACTCCAACAATTTGGATTTTAAAATCTAACAATTACTTAGGGGTGGTAGTAGTAGCAGTTGTGTAACGTGCATTCATACCATCCTGCTGTTTCATCTACGGTCTGCTGGGTTGCACCAACCAGCTCCTCTTCAACTTTAGCCCCAGAGATCCAGTGAACATCATCTTCTTCATTTTCTTCCTCAAGATCAGTCTAAACGTCAAAACATCCACAGTACTTAAAGGGACGGTTCGGCCTATTTTCATGCTCAGGTGAAATATCATCTTACCTTGAGTCCTCAAAAGCCAGTAGCAGGGCTTAAAGTGGGAAAAAATCCTGTGCCTGAAACTTTTTCTTGGGGAGGGGGGTCACAGTTTGAGATATTGGGAGAGCGGGTACAGAAGATAGCTTCTTGTCTCAATGTTTAAATGCATTAATACTATTTTATAGTCAATACAAAATATATGTCTCAATGTTAAAATGCATTAATACTTTAAATGAATGTGCAACAATACTATGTGCAATATGACAACCCTTGTGTACATAAGGTTCAGATATAGGAAAAGTTAGGATATTTATAGCATAGCATAGAGTACAGCACAGTGTTTTATTGTATAGTATAGTAGTATAGTAGATAGTGTACCTAGCCTTTATTTATGTAAACCAGCTCTTTTCCCTTTTTTATTTTACCCTTGGCCCTCGTGTTTTTAGTCTTTTTCCAAGCACCAGGGGAGCCCCCCCTCCTAAATTTTGTTGTATGGTACCTGTACTGTATTAATGACTGTCGTATATTTCTGTAGTATGTATGATCTATGTATGAATATGTAGTATGTTTTAGACACACACACATACCGGGGCATGCAGGGACATGATGCCCTCTAGCAATGAGGGTTCTATGGCAACCAGATGACCAGCAGGGACCTTTGGGGGTTGGGCAGGGACACACATACACGCTGGCCCCTCCCCTCTGGAGCGGAACGGGGAGAGAGAGAGAGGGAGCGCTCGCTTCCCACCCGAGGTCCATGGGGAACGCATGTAATGTATAAATCTGCCTGTAACTGATTAAATTGTCTTAAACTAACTGTTCTTTGATTCATAACCAATAAGAATACACGACATGACAATAAAGACCATTCATTCATAATACTGTTTTATACTCAATACAAAATAAAATAATATATTTAGATGTCTTTAAGGCCAAACTGATTGCATCACTTATTAAGCCACTATCACTATAACAATACAGAATAAAATATATACATGTCTTTAAAAGAACAAACTGATTACTTATTAAGCCACTATCACTTATATTCTCCTTCTTGGCACCACGTCCCATAAGGCTTCCCGTCACTACTCAGGGTTTTTCCTGGCTCAAAATGAGGCGGAGGTGGTACCAGTGGTGTTTGACATCGGGGGGGACCCATGAAGCAGGGCTGTCTGGGGGTCCTTAAACGAGCATCAAACACTTAATTTCTTGCATTCTGGTGAATTGATATGCACCAATTTGTGCCCTTTCTCCATCAATTTATGGTGGAAATGTCATTATATATGTAAAGGAAAAAACAATATTCAGGCACCAGATGACCATTCAAAATATAATGTAATATAATGCAATATAAGGCTCTCAGGCATTCTGTACTTTCAAATATGTATTCTCCTTGAGCAGTCAACATCAACTATCAGCTGTTTCGCTAGCAAACACGAAAGCTAACTTATTTGTGAAACAGCGCCCCCGCCACCACGTCGGCGCAATGCCCCAATTGCAGTTAGAAATGACAACGCTTGTAGAAAATACGACCGTCAGAGTTTTGTCGAGAGCTGGAGGCGGCCGCCTCATAGTTCTCTATGCAGGAAAAACCCTGCTACTCTCCTCTATCCATGCCCAGCGCCATTTATTCCTTACTCCTCGTTCTAGTATAGCTGTGTCTTCGCCAGGTTTAAGAAAC
This sequence comes from Nansenia antarctica, assembly GCF_963989245.1. Taxonomy (NCBI): domain Eukaryota; kingdom Metazoa; phylum Chordata; class Actinopteri; order Argentiniformes; family Microstomatidae; genus Nansenia; species Nansenia antarctica. The sequence continues at coordinate 12,205,783 of NC_137679.1, read as the reverse complement.
TTGGCTTCCATTTTAATAGACTCTTACTAAAGTTAGCGGGCTGCTAAAAGCGAACGTCTCTACAAGCTAACATTACACTCATTCAAACTTCTTAAGGCCCGCCCCACTACTCTGCCTCCGATTGGCTAGAAGTCGTTGGTTGGCTTGAGCAATGTGATACCATTGGTAGGCGGAACTGTCTCTTTGCTGAAGATGACTCTTTAAATTACGATGTAAACAAATAGCATGTGATTCTTTTTATTTTTTTGCTCAAAATTCCCCCGCGCCGGAAATCCGGCACCGTGCCGGAGAACTTTAAGCCCTGCAGACAGACAGACAGACAGACAGACAGACAACACTTACCAGTCGCAGCTCCGTCTCCCTGGGTCCGTTGGGGACAAACGGACTGTGACTGTGCCTCTTCCTCTGATCATAAGCAAACTTACAGAGCAGGGGCTCTGTAAGGGCATCATCATCATCATCATCATCTCCACCACCTCCACCACCACCACCATCACCATCATCATCACCACCACCACCACCATCACCACCATCATCATCATCATCATCACCACCACCACCACCACCACCATCACCACCATCATCATCATCACCACCATCATCATCATAAACCTTTAGCATCTTCTTACCCAAAGTTCCTGGCATAAACTTCCCATTGAAGTGGGAGATCACTGCCTTGCACTTCTCTGTGGACTCCATCCTGGGGAAGAAGACAACTATACCGTTGCCCATTGTCTTAGGACAGACGGCGTCATTGCCGACGTACTATCTGACATGAGGCAGTGAGCCATCCGTCGCCATGTCACCGAGTGTTGGCATCAGCTCACCTGGCGAAGCCCACCCCTCTGCTGTGGTCCCTGAGGACGTGGGTGGAGATGACCTGGCCGAAGGGCCTCAGCAGGCTCTCCAGCTCCTGCTCGTCCACTGACAGGGGCAGGTTGGAGATGTAGAGGTTGGTACGGTCCTTAGGTGAATCAATCTATGAAAAAAAAGCACTCTTCTTATCCACCTAATTTTTCTGGTTTTCTGCTCGAAATGACATGCCCACATCGAATATAGAATATCTCCACAATCACAAGGGCCTTCATAATGATATTGTTATCAAATGAAAGCTAACACCTGTGGGGTGGCTGTAGAAGTGTCAGAATCAAAATCTATGTTACTGTGTCAGAGAAAATAGAGCTAGAACATTATAAAACATCTCAAATTCAGTCTCCGCCTAAAAAAACAACAGCTTTTACAGTGAATATCACCGTGGAAACCTGATAACCAAGCCCAAATCATCTAGGAATCAGTACTCCAGGGTCTTATTAGTACTTGTGCCAAAGTTGATGCTAGTAATGTGAGCAAATGCAACTTTGTACCTGTTTTAGTACAGGTATGTTTAGGCGGACACCTATATGTTTAGGCCATTTGGAGATATTTTGGCACCATCTTTGACCTTTGACCTTTCTCATGTATCAGATTATTTTTTTTATTTTTATTTTTTGGGTTGGCCGACCAATGGTATGGAAATTTGGCGTTGAAACCGGACATGACACATTCTCCAGTTGGAGAAAACTGGATGTGACTTAGGCCGTGTTTACCGTCTCGGGGGAAAAAATGTGGCATCGTATAGCATGCAAAATTGTGAAAAAAATGTGATATCGATGAAGAGAATTGATCGAGGTAAACTCTTTATATCACTTCGGATGCCCATCTGGGTCCGTGGATAAGAAGAGGTTAACCCAAAAAAAATTGATACAAAAGGTTTTTCGATGGATTCCGATAATATTGGGCGTGCTAAATAACATACTAAAAGTCGACCAAAATCGACCCCCCGAAAGCCGCCATTTCCAAGATGGCGTCCCAGATGGCGGTGGAGATATTAAAATGGCTATATCTCAAATTGAGAATATGGTGCAAAGGATTTCTCAACTGATTCTGGTACCTCTGGGCATGTTCACTAACATACTAAAAATCTAGGAAAATACACCTTCCAAAAAGGCTTAATTTTCAAGATGGCGTCCAAAATGGCGGCAGACCAAGCTTAAAATAGCTATATATCTCAATAGAAAAAAATATATAACTATGATTTTTCACTTGATTCTGGTACCTCTAGACATGCTTGTGAACATACTAAAAATCTAGGAAAATACACCTTCCGGAAAGGCATCATTTTCAAGATGGCGTCCAAACTGGCGCCCAGGAGCTTAAAATGACTATACAAATACAAATAGCTTACTAAAAAAGGTGTTTGCACTCTCCAGCTCTCAAACTACCATACTTGAAGCCTTCTTTTTGACCATTATAGTTGTTATAGTTAGAGGTGTTTGCACTCTCCAGCTCCCAAACTACCATAGTTGAAGCCTTCTTTTTCTGAATCAGTTTCTTTCTTTCTTTTCTGACCTAGTCCTGTGTTTGGGCATGCCTGGGCGTGTCTGGCCTGGCAGTGTTATTTAAGCCCCAGTTTCATCCTAGTCTTTGCCAGAGGTGTTTGCACTCTCCAGCTCTCAAGCTAGCATAGTTGAATCCTTCTTTTTGACCATTATCTGATTTCTAAAGTGATGAGTGAATTCAGTGCCCAGATCTGTCCCATTTGTAAATTGGAAGATGGAAGTGATTTTGTTGAGATTCGTCAGAAAGGTGCTGATGGGATCAATATAGCTAGTGTTAAAAGAGGTGACACTGTTCATGTGACTGCTGGCATGAAAGTACATTCAGAATGCCGCAAAATGTACATACATAGCCGAGATATTGATTTACATTTACAGAGGAAACAGAGCGGTGAATCAAGTACCACTAATAAAAGGACTAGTACTAGGCAGTCTGAAGCTCCATTCAATAGCCAAACTGATTGCCTTTTCTGCGGCACAAATGTTCATGAAGGACGTGCCGACTACAGTTACATGAAAACAGACAACTTTGCAAAGTCTATATTGCAAAGCTGTGATAAACGAAATGATGAGTGGTCATTCAAAGTCAAAGGTAGAATTGAATACTATAATAGTGATCTACATGCTGCAAACTGTGTGTATCATAATGCTTGTAGCACACATTTCCGGTGTGACCGTGATGTTCCCATGGAATTTCAGCCTGATTGTAATCCAAAGCGGAGAAAGTCTGGAAGGCCAAAGAATGAGGACCAAGAACAAGCCTTCTCAAAAATGTGTGCTTACTTTGAAACGAATGATGATGGACAGCTGACCGTTTCTGCACTTGGGTGTAAAATGCAAGAGTATTTGTCTAAGGCCGATTCCATCCCATATAGTAATCAATACCTAAAAACATTGCTGATGCAACGATATGCAAATAGCATATTTATTGCAGAAGGAGATGGCTTGGATTGTATTGTTACAATAAGAGAGAAAACATCAGACATACTCAGATCCTACTATAACAACACAAAACAAAACAGTGATGAAGAGTCTGAGAAGAGACACTTACTTGAAACAGCTGCAAAACTCATAAAAAGTGACATAATGACTAATGTTCCACCTGTTAATGAGTACCCGACTACAGAGACACTAAAACTACAGAATGCCCTTGATTATATTCCACAATCACTCCACATTGTGTTAAAAGCTTTGTTTGTCGGTAAAGAGACAGAGCAGAAAATTGCTAGTATTGGCCACGCAATCATACAGGCAGTCCGACCACGAGCTGTCCTTGCCCCTTTGCAAATTGGCCTAGCAGTGCAAATGCACCACTTAAACCGGTCTCGGTTCATTGTAGATATGCTGAATAAGATGGGATTCTGCTCTTCCTATTCTGAACTGCAGAGGTTTGAAATGAATGCTGCAAATTGTACTGCACCAAACATGCTTGGTAAGGATATTGATGTGTTGAACACGACCGTCTTATTTGCTGCAGACAATGTAGATCATAATATTCTAACAATTGATGGGAAAGGGACATTTCATGGGATGGGCATGATAGCTGCCGTGACACCAGGACAGAAGACAGACCAAAGGATTCCGAGGTTCAGAATTAATTAACTGAATCTTGTGCAGAGGTCAAAAGTTGTGATAATAGATTATCACTTTGCCAAACACTTTTGCAGAGACACCACATTTAAAGAACTTCCAAGACTCGCAGAATGTAACAAGATGGTTGATCTGCTTTGGGAGTTATCGTTCAATTTCAAACAGCCTGCACCTGGTTGGCAGGGGATGATGCACATTATTCATAAGGGAGATGAACATCCAGGGCAGTCTTCAGTGAGATACTTACCAATGATAGACATGTACTCCGGAGACAAAACATGCATTCTGTCAACACTGGAGTTCATTTGTGGTCTGGCATCCAAACACCACCTTGCCCCAGTAGTTACATTTGACCAACCCCTATATTGGAAAGCAGCAGAGATAATCCTAGATTCACCACAGTGCAGTCACCTCAAGTCCATTGTCCTGCTCCTAGGAGGATTTCACACATTTATGAATTTGCTAGGAGCAATTGGTACACTGATGGACGGTACAGGACTTAAGGACATTCTAGGGGTAGTCTATGGGGAGAACTCAGTAGCCCATATGATGACAGGCAAATCAGTTCAGAGAGCATTCCGTGGCCATCTTCTGGTTGACAAATGTCTTAACCGCATGATAATATCAGAAATGGTAGATGATAGTCATGAATTTGCAGCAATGGTTGAACAGTCTGAAGCAATGTATACCTCAATAGTTAAGGGTGAAATGCCATTGGAAACAGTGTTCACATCAGAGACCCTCATTACAATAAATGAAGAGCTGGGAAAAAGGAAGATGGAACTGTGTGCTAGATCCAAAACTAGTCAGTTGTGGCTAAATTACCAACACATGTTAGAAGTTGCTAGGTCACTGATAACAGCAGATCGCACAGGTTCCTGGCTTTTGCACCTACGCGCTGTTTCTGAATGCATGCCGATATTCACTGCGGCTGGGCATTACAATTACTTGAAATCGGCACACTTTTATGTCCAAGAGATGAGTCAGCTTCACATCAACCACCCAGATGTCTTCAGACAATTTGAAAAGGGTTTTCATGTTATCCGTCGCAGCAGCCAATCATGGGCAGGCCTCAGCTCAGATCTTGTAATCGAAACAACATTGATGAGGTCATTGAAGACTACAGGAGGGATGACACATGGAAGTGGAATGACCGACAATCAGAGATCCCTTTGGACAATGTCAAAGGGCATAACATCAGAGTATAACACCGCAATGCAGGAGTTCTCAAACCAGACATACACAACATCAGAACAGCACAAGGATTCAACAGAGGAAAGGATGAAAAGGGATGCTGCTGACCTGGAGAAGATCACTTCAAAACTTGCTATATGTTCACCTTTCTCTCCAGACTCTTCTTTAAGGAATGTTGTTACAGGTGTTGTCGCTGAGGATGGAGTGAACGTGCAGGATTATGACTCTGTTGGACGCAACATCATGCACAAAATGATCGGACAGCCGGCATTCACATTTTCATTTAGTAGAAAGGATAAAGCCATAACCCTTGGACAAAAATCGTCTATCAAGGTTGCTCCTGATCGAATCATTGATTCTGCACTTCTTTTTCAACGTTTCCTTATTGTCTCCCAAACTGGAGAGCTGTCATTGGAGGAGGTTATGCGTTACGAACTCAGTCCTTTCCCTCCTGCCCTCTTTGAAGCCGGAAACGTCTTCCGCAAAGCTGATAAACCACAACTAGCTCACGCGATCTGTGATCATGCAAGTGATGCAATCCTAGATTCTGTACCAGAAACGGAGCATTACCGGTATGTTCTTGATGGTGGTTCAGTCCTTCACCGAATACAATGGAAGCACGGACAAAGCTATGGTAAAATTGCACAGTCATATGCAGACTTCACCATCCAACATTATGGCTCAGCTACAACCATTGTGTTTGATGGCTATGAGGATGGGCCATCCATTAAAGACAACACACATCAAAGAAGAGGAAACAATATTCATCCCATTGTCAACTTCACTGCTGAGACAGAGTTCTCAGGTAAGAAGGAGGAGTTCCTGTCAAGAGATCTGAATAAACAGAAACTGATCCACATGATAAGTGATGAACTGAAAGAACGGGATTGCACTTTGGTCAATTCACTTGGAGATGCTGATGTAGACATAGTAAGGGCCGCAGTGGGATCATCTCTTCTTCACACCACGACGCTGATTGGAGAAGATACTGATCTCCTCGTCTTACTTCTTTACTATGCACAGAGAGATAGCAAGGGCCTTTATTTCAGATCAGACAAGTCGAAAGCTGATGGCAGTTTTAAAGTGTACGCCATAAACCATTTGAAAGAAGTACTCGGACAGGATGTGTGTTCTCAGTTGCTGTTCATCCATGCTGTGACTGGCTGTGACACAACTTCCCGGATCTTCGGAGTTGGCAAAAAGACAGCATTCCAAAAACTTGTAAAAGGGGATCCTGTCCTTCAGGCTTGTGCCAATGCATTCACTGTACCAAACCAGACAACAGATGTGATCGATGACCTTGGGTGCCAAGCAATGGCTGTCTTTTTTGGTGGAAAGTGCACAGATTCGCTTGCAAAAATGAGATATAACATTTTCAGCAAGAAGGTTGTCTCACCTTCATCAACGGTAACGCCTGAACGTCTACCACCAACTGAATCTGCTACCAAATTCCACTGTCGTAGAGCATACTACCAGGTCATGGTCTGGATGGGAACAGATGATGGTATAGAAGATGCTCTAGACTAGGGCTGGAACCTGCAGGACAATAGATTTGTCCCACTCATGTCAACAATGAATGCTTCTCCAGACAGTCTCTTGAAGGTCATTCATTGTAACTGTACCACTGCCTGCAAGACACTTCGCTGCTCATGCAGAAAATATGGACTACCTTGTACTACTGTCTGTGGACCATGTCAACTTCATGAATGTGACAATCCACATAACAAGTTTCTCCCAGAGGATCCTGAAGATGATGATGAGTAGGCCTAAAGACCACAATAAGTGGGTCATTTATTTTGTGTTCAACACCAAAGCCAGCTTTCTAGGTTGAATATAATAACCAATTTTAATTTTAGCCAAAATAAGCTACAGGCAGCCATTTTGATGATGCAAATGATGCATTCCTAGCAGATATATTTAGCTAGATATTTTGCTCGTTATTAATGTATAGAGGTGCCAGAATCAGTTTATAAATCCTTTAGAATTTTTTTCCCATTTGAGATACAGGCATTCTAAGCTCCCAGTCGTCATTTTGGACACCATTTTGAAAATTAAGCCTCTTCGGAAGGTGTATTTCCCTAAAACTTTAGTATGTTCCTAAGTATGTCTAGGGGTACTTGGGGTACCAGAATCAAATGACAAAATCATTTATATAATTTTTCTATTGACATATATAGCCATTTTAAGCTTGGCCGGCCGCAATTTTGGACGCCATCTTGAAAATGAGGCCTTTCTGGAAGGTGTATTTTCCTAGATGTTTAGTATGTTAGTGAGCATGCCCAGAGGTACCAGAATCAGTTGAGAAATCCTTTGCCCCATTTTCTTAATTTGAGATATAGCCATTTTAATCGCCCCGGCGCCATCTGGGACGCCATCTTGGAAATTACGGCTTTCGGAGGGGTCAATTTTGGTCGACTTTTAGTATGTTATTTAGCACGCCCAATACTACCAGAATCCATTGAAAAACCTTTTGTATCAATTTTTTGGGGGTTAAACCATATATTGACTCGCCTACCTGCTCCTGCTGCTGCTCGCAGGGGAAAGAACACACAGTTGGTTCAACTCTAGTCCCACTCTAATTCCAAATGGAGGCTTCATAAACATGTCATAAGGCCTATATACACAATATCCTATATGTACATTGTTCACAAATCATTAATAGGTAGATGTCATGATGCCATATGATATAGAATGAAGCTACAGAAGGTTGGCAAAAGGGTTGTCACGCTATAGGAAAAGCACCAGATGTAAGAAGCTGTTAAAACACCCTTTGAATATGAGGAATTCAAAATCAATGATTTGTGAAGCGTCAGTGTCACCATGGCTTTTAAGTTGTAATTTATATAAAGTGGGACAGAGGGGTTTCCCCACTCTGAAAAGATGACAGCCACATAACCCCACCATTTCAGCAGTAGAGCCCTAAAATAGATATTTTATGCAGACTAAGGGCAAAGCATGCGCTGACGCACTGTGACTAGTGCCTCTGGAAAAATATTATAAATTGATTCGACAAAAGCTACCGTATTTTCCGGACTATAAGTCGCGCTTTTTTTCATAGTTTGGCTGGTCCTGCGACTTATAGTCAGGTGCGACTTATATATCAATATATATATATAATTTCATACTGACTGACATGAACCAAGGAGTAAACATTACCGTCTACATTGTCAGCGTCTTTGAGCCTCGGAAAAGCGCTATATAAATTCAATGTATTATTATTATTACAGCCGACAGAGGGCGCTCTGGGCCGCTCTGGGCTTGTGACAACTATATGCTGCTCCGAAACCCCTGAAGAAGTTATCTAAAACATTAGCTTGTTGAAGCTAAGCAAACGGTAGCTTGGTGAACTTGCTTACTGGTAACTTGCTTGTTGGACTCGCTGGCTTGTTATGTTAATTTAGCCTATTCAGCTTCCCAGGTATGTTCTTTATCGAGGGCCGAAGAACATAACCTCCTATCTGAAAAATTCTGTAAGATTTTAAATTTGTTTCTTTAATTTAATTTAATTTTAATTTTTATTTTAATTTTAATTTTAAGATTTTAAACATTTTTGCAGATAGGAGGTTATGTTCTTCGGCCCTCGTTATGCTATTGTGTTGCTGAATAACTGTTAATGTGTTATGTTAACATACCGGACTTCTATTCAGCCTGTTGTTCTGTGTGCTATTGTGTAGTTGAATAAACTTGCCTTTCCAGATTAAATGTCTGTTCTTGGTCTTGGATTTTGTGAAATATATTTCTAAATAAATGCGACTTATAGTCCAGTGCGACTTATATGTGTTTTTTTCCTCTTGATGTCGCATTTTTTGACTGGTGCGCCTTATACTCCGGAGTGACTTATAGTCCGGAAAATACGGTATGTTTTTACGTTGTTCTGACCAGATGATCACATAGAGTTCCGTTCTGGTGGATGTCATGCCCGGGTCATGAGGGGTCTTCCGCCAATGACAATCCAGTAAATGCACATGGAAATCGGTTGTGATTTGGCCAGCGATCGGCTCGTACAAAGTCGCACTGCTTCTCTCCCCTCCCCCCTATGCAGTTAACGTATTTTCTCAAGCAACTTAAACAGCTGATTGAGGACCCACTCTCCCTATAAGCATCCCCGACCAGTGAAACGGTAGAACAGTAATGTAGCTACCATACACTAGGGCTGCAACGATTAGTCGACATAATCGACGACGTCGATTATAAAAACTCGTCGGCGTGGAATTTTAGTGTCGACTAATCGTATAAAAAAAGATTTTTTTTTTTTTTTTTTTTTTTACGGGATCCATGCAAGAATCAGCTGGGTAAGTTTTAGCTAACGTTGTTAGCCAACTGGCTAACGTTATATTGTTAGGGTCGTAATGTTTATGTTAGCTTTACTGTTACATGTTGGAAAACAACGTATCATGGACAGGGCTGTACATGCTATGAGCGTTTGTGCTATTAATTTATTTGCCCTGTGGCACGCGTGTGACAGACAGAGGCGCTTGTATGTAACGTTACGTAGCAGGGGTTTTCCATGTTGAAGCCAGGAGAACGCGAGATGAAATGAAGTGAGGGGTGGTCGCTAATAAAATACCAGGTAGTCATGGTGGATGATCATGAATGATGCTTGATAAGTGAATGCTATTTCAATTATGTTGAGTCCACCAGCGAGCTGTCTGTAAGATAAACAGCGCCAAGCGTAGCCTACTAACGTGAGCTGTCTGTAGTCTAGCCAGCAATGCTAGCTAGCCAATCAACTAGCTCTGTGAGCAGCTGTAGCTTGGCGTAACGTTAGGTTAGATAGCTAGTTAAGCCGGATTTATGCTTCTGCGTCGCCATTTACGCGCAGCGAAAAGCCACACGACTAATCGAAAAAATAATCGACAGATTAGTCGACTACCAAAATAATCGTTAGTTGCAGCCCTACCATACACACTGCATTCTGCTGTCCTCGGCAGAAAGAGGGGAGCCAGACACAGGTCCCCTGAGAGAAATCCTTCATCAATGAACTCTCTACCCAGCATTTCCAACCAGGATCACAGAGGCAGGGACTAGGGCTAATGTGCTGACTGAGAGAAATTCTCCACTTTTTACCAGAAGGGAAGAGTCGAGGATTCGCTAAAATTGTACTATAGGTCGCTGAAGGGCAGAAGATTCAGTTTTAGCTAATAATTATCTAAACAAACAGCCTAACCTAACTGTTGGTGATTAGGGGATTAGCATACATGTTCACAGAGTTCTGCCCAAAGCTTATACTGTATGTACTTATACCTGCTCTGCTAGGTGACGGAGTCAGTACCAAATGGAATTTGCTGAGCAGAAAGCTGTTTGTCCTGTGCGTGTGGACTGACTGGTTATTTGGCAACGAGGGAGGACATCTGGTTTCTGCAGTGAACGTGAATGGGGTCACAGCCAGAACAGTCAGTCAGCCAGTCAGATGGGGTCATGTGACAGCCCTGCTGATGCTGACACACACACACACACACACACACACACATACCGAAGCCATCTTTGCTTGTATTCCCCTCCTCTTCAGGGCATGGACTGCCTTCAGCGCCGCTGCTGGACTGTCAAACTCCACAAACCCGTAGCCTGTGGAAGCACAGATGCATAGGGATTTACTACAACTTCATTACATTTGACACATTTTGTATAATAAAGTGTCATTTCTAGATCGCTGACACATCTTATATTTAGCTGACTGGCCACAATAAACAGTACAGTATGAGCAATTAAATTATGTTAGAGTAAGTTGCAGTGTACTGACCTTGACATTCATTCGTCGTCTCATCAAGGACGGCCTTAGCCGAGAAGATCTTGCCATACCTAGGGACACAAGAACAATCTGTGTTACAAAAATATTACTCCTAATAATATTAGTTATTCATTGATTTCACTAATGTACGGACACAGCCTTACCCGGCCATTTGAACATAGCCCAGGGTCAACTACAGTATGTGTTGGTCTATTGATCTTATCCACTCAGCGTACATGACATGACCTATCATAACCTCTAAAACAAGTTGGATCAACTGAGGGAGTTTATCCTGCCCACAATGACTGAATGAAAACTAAATTGAATGAATGAATGGTCTTTATTGTCATTGATATAGTACAGGTACCAAACAACAATATTTGGGAGGGGGGGCTCCCCTGGTGCTAGGAAAAAAAAACTAAAAACAAGAAGGGAAAAGAGCTGGTTTACATAAATAAAGGCTATGTACACTATCCACTATACTATACTATACAAATAAAACACTGTGCTGTACTCTATGCTATGCTATACCTATTCTAACATTTCCTATCTCTGAACCTTATGTACCCGAGGGTTGTCATATTGCACATAGTGTTATTGCACATTCATTTAAAGTGTCGCAGTTTGCAGGCTTGAAATGTTCACAGTTGTGTTTCAGTATTGCACTTGATTTCAATCTAGTAGCTGCCATCAAATTGTCTAGATTGTCCAGGGCCTAGAACCTAGGTCTTTGCTGTTTTCAGGGCCTGAATGGCCCTGGGGTAGAAGCTGAGCTTCAGTCTGTTTGTCCTTGCGAACATGGTCCTGAACCGCCTGTCCGAGGGCAGCCGAGCAAAGTGTTCGTACCCAGGGTGGGATGGGTCTCTGGAGATCTTGGAGGCCTTCCTGAGGCAGCGTGTGTTGTACAGCTCTTCCAGAGAGGGGAGGGGGGCGCCGGTGATCTTCTGGGCCGATCTCACGACTCTCTGTAGCGCATTCCTCTCTGCGGCTGTGCAGCTGGAGAACCACACGCAGATGCAGTAGGTGAGGATGCTCTCCACTGCGCAGCGGTAGAAGGTCACAAGCATCTCCTGTCCGATGTGGTCTTTCCTGAGGACTCTCAGGAAGTAGAGCCGCTGTTGTGCCTTCTTGATGATGGCTGCTGTGTTGATCTTCCAGGACAGGTCATCCTGTATGTGCACCCCCAGGAATCGGAGGGTTGAGACTCTCCACGCTCCCTCCATCGACGAGCAGGGGCTGGACCTCAGATTTTTTCCTCCTGAAGTCCACGATGATTTCCTGGGTCTTTGACTGGTTCAGCAGCAGGTTGTTAACCTTGCACAGCTTGCCCAGCTGCTCCACCTCATCCCTGTACGCCGCCTCGTCCCCCCCCGAGATGCAGCCCACCACGGTGGTGTCGTCTGCAAACTTTACGATGGAGTTGCTGGGGTGGACGGGGGTGAAGTCGTAGGTGTAGAGGTTGTAGAGGATGGGGCTTAGCACGCAGCCCTGGGGGGACCCAGTGCTGAGTCTGAGGGCTGTGGAGGTGTGGGAGCCCACCCGCACCCTCTGGGGGCGGTCAGACAGGAAGTCCTTGATCCATGCACATATAGAGTGTGATAGTCCCAGGTCTAGTAGTTTGGTCACTAGCCTGTCTGGAAGGATGGTGTTGAAGGCAGAGCTGAAGTCCACAAAGAGCAGTCTCGCGTAGCTGTTTCCCCTCTCCAGGTGGGATAGAGTGGAGTGGAGAGTTGTCGCGATGGCGTCCTCTGTGGACCTGTGGGCTCTGTAGGCGAACTGGTATGGATCCAGGTTGGGCGGGAGGCGTGTGACTATGTGGGCCCGGACTAGTTTCTTGAAGCACTTCATGATGATTGGTGTGAGTGCCACCGGGCGGTAGTCGTTTAGGCAGCTCACCGTGCTTTTCTTCGGGACTGGGATGATAGTTGAGGTTTTCAGGCAGGGTGGGATGGTGGCCTGGGACAGGGACTGGTTGAAGATGTTTGTGAAAACCCCGGCCAGCTGGTCGGCGCAGTCCCTCAGCACCCGTCCCAGGACGCCATCCGGCCCTGAGGCTTTCCTGGGGTCCACCGCCTTCAGCACGCGTCTCACTTCATGCTCTGTGAGGGTGAGGCTGCTGAGAGCTGGAGAGAGTGGTGTTTGTGTTGTGGTTACCTCCGTTCGCCCCTCGTCGAACCGGGCGTAGAAGGAGTTCAGCTTTTCCGCCAGCAGGGGTCGTCCTCCGCGGCTGTGAGCCTGTTGGCTCTGAAGTTTGTCATGTGCTGAACCCCCTGCCAGACCCGCCTGGAGTCGTTGCTCAGGAAGCATTCCTCAATCTTCTCTCTGTGGTCTGCCTTGGCCTCCCGGATGCCACGCTTTAGGTTAGCCCTGGTGGTGCTGTACAGCCGTGTGTCCTTCGCTGAGACGGCGTTGTCCCTCTCCTTGAGCAGTTTTTGGACCTTCCTAGTCATCCATGGCTTCGTGTTGGGGTAGACCCGGACCCGTTTGTCCACGGTGGCTGAGTTGGTGCAGTTCACTATGTGGTTCAGAACCGACGACGTGAACTGTTCCAGGTCCTCATGCTCATATTCCTGCCATGAGGTGTCATTCAGGCAGATCTGCAGTGGAGCGGACCCTGCTGGCCAGGTTCTGACAGTCTTAGTGGTGATGGGAGCACTTTTCCTCATGGGAGTGTAGGCTGGGATCAGGAGGATTGACACATGGTCAGACATGCCTAGATGAGCTAGCGGTCTAGCCTTGTAAGCAAGCTTGATGTTGGTGTATACCTTATCCAGTGTTTTTTCTCCTCTTGTTGCACATTTAACATGCTGATAGAACTTCGGTAGTACTACCTTCAGGTCAGCATGATTGAAGTCCCCGGCGATTATATGAACTGCCTGTGGGTCCGCGCTCTGTCCACTACTGACGACGTCATGTAGCCGCGCCAATGCTAAGATACCAACCGCGCTAGGCGCAATGTAAACACATGTTATGTACACTGCGTTGAATTCCCTCGGAAGGTATGTGGGTCGGCATTTAACAGTCAAGTATTCCAGGTCTGGGGAGCAGTGGCTACTTACAGTTTTTGTGTTTAAGCGCCAGCTGTCCTTCGTAGATATAATGAGGCCGCCTCCGCGCGTCTTCTCACTAAGTAGGGATGCTCCGATTTATCGGCCACCGATTTAAATCGGCCGATTTCACTCCAAATGACTCGATCGGTGATCGGCAAAAATGGCCGATCGCAAAAACCGTTTTTTTTTTTTTTTTTTTTACTGGGGAAGACAGATAACTGAACAGAGAACATAGGAGGACGTAACAGTATGTAAACCATGAAGGCCACGTTTATGATGTCTTTTATACAGCCATATCGACTGACTTGGGCTTCAGGCCCTAACTGGGTGATAGGCCAGACCTTTACTATGCCATAAAAATGGGTCTGCGTTTGCTTGGTGCCTAATGGATCAAAACTTTTGTCTAAAAAGCAAAAAATATGTAGGCTATCCAGTCAGTAGGCCTACAGTTATGTATTTTTTTTTTAAGCGGTATCGGTATCGGTTGATCTTGAGGAAAAAAATCGGTGATCGGTATCGGCCCCAAAAATCCAGATCGGAGCATCCCTATCACTAAGCAAAGTCCTGTCCGCACGGTGTAAAGTGCAGCCTTCCAGCCCGACAGCCGAGTCCAAGATGGAGTCATTGAGCCAGGTCTCTGTGAGAATAATCACACAGCTATCTCCCACGGTGTTGTTGGAAGCGACCTGCAGTCTCAGTTCGTCCATCTTGTTAGCCAGAGACCTGACGTTGGATAGGAATATACTCGGCAAAGCAGGCTTATTCGGGCTTCTCCTCAGCCTAGCTAGCAGGCCTCCCCTGCGTCCTCGGCGTTGCTTGCGATCTCGACGCCGCCGCTTGCGCCTGAGGGTTGGGATAGCGTACCATTGTTCTCCCGGCGACCGAGCTATGTCGAGTGGAATCCTTTGTTGTTTCAAGAATTCCGTTGTTACAGTCCTCTCGTTTTGCGCACCAACTTCTAGTAAGTCTAGTCTGCTGTAGGTACTATTTACACAGCCGTTCCCTATAAGTACTCAAATAAAAATGTACATACAAATGTACTTAAAAACACTAAAAAGCACCGATGTTCGGAGCCCCCCTAGCCTCGCGTCTGATCGCGCCGCCATCTTGGAGCTAATTGTGCCTAGTTAGTCTTAGCAAGCTGTATAACAGACAGTGACATGACATATCATGGTTTCTCTGCTCATATCATATAAAAAGGGTTGGGAGGCACTCAAATTACATGTGTGTATATTGCACCTAGCTCAGACAGCAAAGCAGCATTGGCGCGACTATACGACGTCATTAGCAGGGATTAAAGCAAAAAAAAATCTCCTGACTGAAAATTTGTTCAAGCCAAGTCATATTCTCATTTTAACCTCCACTATATGTTTGTATTTTATAACGTTAGCGTTTTAAGGGAAGAAGATTCTTTTGAACAGCTTTTCTATTGCCAGTTTGCTTTTATGTGATACGCTCGGCGGAGAGGGTGATTGGCTGCCCTTTGCCCCCCCTTGAGGCCCTGTTTAAAAGTAGGGCTTTGGGGAGGGCCAGGAAGATCATGGCTGACCCCGCACACCCAGGACACGGTCTCTTCGCCCCGCTCCCCTCAGGCAGGAGGGTGCGGTCCCTAAAAACTGTGAAGGCCCGACATACAAACAGCTTTTTCCCCACAGCCATCCGGCTCCTAAATGCCGCTGCCCCCCCCCCCCCCCTGACCTGACCCCCTATCTATCTATCTACCCTCCCTCCACCCCCACTGGACTGTCTGGATATGAACACTTGAACACTTGATCTCTGCACTTTATATTTATATTAATTATGACTCTTGCACTTCGATGTTGGTTTGCACTGTCTTGTCCTGTCTTGCACCTGTCCTGCTGTAAACCGTGCTCCATTGTTCCAAACCAAATTCCTAACATGTTTACATGTCATGGCAATAAAAGTCTTCTGATTCTGATTCTGATTTATGTGATATCAATGCTGTTTTCAATTCATGAAATAAAATTGATACTTATTGCAAGGGTTGACTCTGACATACAAATAATCAGATAATGGGTGTGGCTTAGACAATTAGGGGGAGTGGCTTGAATGAAAGTGGGTGTGGCCTGTCGGTGGGGCCGAGCCGATTCGTAAAATATCTGAACCGTGTCTGTGGCACTTGTGGTTGCTGAGCTAAAGTCCTTTAACCTTCCTTTAACCACTAGGCCGGAAAAGCCTTCATTAAAGTGGGTGGCTGCTGCTGGCGTACGTTTGGGCCCAGGGAACGGGCATGGAAAGAGTCACAGTCACCAAACTCTACACACTCCTTGATTGTATCCCTACATTGTACCAAATCAACTTTCAGAGTCCTAGGCCATTCCTGGGAGGCCTTGCACGCGAGCTAGCGGGAACCTGTAGGGAGCTCTAATGCTTGATGTGAAGTGCCTAGTGTAAAAAGACATGTTCTCACACGTACAGGGGTACAGGGAGTACAACATGTTGCATTTTCATGCCATTAGGGTTAGGGCTTCCTAGGGTTTCCTAGGGTTAGAGATGCATTTGGACTTCTGGAGTACCTCCACTACTTTCAATGGGTTCTGAATGTCTGAGAGCAAAGGGCTTTCTACCAGGGGTAACTAACCCTGGGTAGAACCTTGGGTTCAAATCTGGAGTGTGTGGGACCAAATGTGTAGATGTGGTGAGCTAATGAAGCTCTTTGAGATTGAGATGAGAAAAGGGCGCTTGTCTCTTTAAGGCCAGGAGGGAGTTAGCGACTAGCGATGTGAGCTTGGCGCCAGTTTAACAGAAGTAACTTCACTTTTAACATGACTTCCCGTGGTCGTAGCGGGCTGGTTGACGGCTTAAAATGACCGTGGAGACCTGTAGACCTTATCCAGCCATAGTCTTGTGTTTCTACCCCGGGGCATAGCCGGTGTTATTCACGGACAAACACTCCGTAGTAGAGTGGTTCTAGTACACTGGACATATGTAGCCAATTGACGGAAATCCGTCGCGACTTGGAAAAAATTGACGGAAATCCGTCGTAGCGACGGAGAACTTTAATCCCTGCATTAGTAGCCAACAAAGTACTGATCCACAGGCTATCCACATCATAGCGGGGGACTTTAATCATGTCGACCTGAAGGCAGTACTACCCAAGTTCTACCAGCATGTAAAATGTGCAACGAGAGGAGAAAAAACACTGGATAAGGTATACACCAACATCAAACGTGCTTACAAGGCTAGTCCGCTAGCTCATCTAGGCATGTCTGACCATGTGTCAATCCTCCTGATTCCTGCATACACCACAATGGGGAAAAGTGCTCCCACCACCACTAAGACTGTAAAAAGCCTAGGTAGATGGTACAACGCAAGCCTCAGGGACAAAGACCAAGTGCAGCAGCTAAGGCAGGACATCACCAACAGTCTGGAAAACATCAACAAGACCCTACTGCCAGGGAAGCTCAAGCTCTGGTGCCTGCAATTTGGACTTCTCCCTCGGGTAATGTGGCCACTCACTATCTATGAGGTCCCAATAACAACTGTGGAGAAGATGGAGCGAACCATTACTTCATATGTGAAGAAATGGCTCGGTGTCCCACGCTGTCTGACCAACATCGGCCTCTATGGAAAAGGGGTCCTTGAACTACCCATCACGAGCCTCACCGAAGAGTACAAGTGCTCTAAAGTAAGACTCCAGATGACGTTGAAGGATTCCAGAGACCAGACCATCAGCAATGCTGTACCACCCCTTATAACTGGACGGAAATGGACACCATCTGACGCGGTGCAGCATGCTACGTCAGCCCTGAGGCACAATGACATCGTGGGGCATGTCCAGCTGGGAAGAGGAGGCTTTGGCCTTGCAGCAAGTAAACCAACTTGGCGTAAGGCCTCAACATCAGAGAGGAGGAAAATGGTGGTCGAGGAGGTGCGCCGTCAGGAGGAGGCTGAAAGAAGCGCGAAGGCCGTCTCTCTTGCAAAGCAGGGACAATGGATGAGGTGGGAAGGTCTGGAAAGGAGAAAGCTCAGCTGGAGGGAGCTCTGGGGAATGGAGGCAAGCAACATCAGCTTCATCATCAGAGCTACCTATGATGTGCTCCCATCTCCAAAGAACCTTCACCAGTGGTATGGTGAGGACCCAACCTGTGCCCTCTGCCCAACTCCAGCTACTCTCAAACACATCTTGTCCGGTTGTAAGACCAGCCTCACACAAGGCCGCTACACCTGGAGGCACAACCAGGTCCTCAAGAGCCTGGCAGCAGCTCTTGAGAGCAAGAGGAATACCATCAACTCCTTGCCCTTGAAAGCAACCAATTCCATCACGGCACCAACATTCATCCGAGAGGGACAGAAAAAGTCCAACCATCCTCCAACCAAACCAGAAGCTGGACAGCTAGCCATGGCCCGGGATTGGAAGATGCTAGTCGATATTGGCCAGCAACTAATCTTTCCACCCGAGATTGCAGCCACCACCCTTAGACCAGACTTGGTACTCTGGTCCCCTTCACTGAAGTCTGTTTACATCATAGAGCTCACAGTCCCGTGGGAGAATTCAGCTGAAGAGGCCTATGAGCGCAAGAAACTGCGCTACACAGAACTGGCAGCAGACGCTCAACAACGAGGATGGAAGGCAAAAGTCTATCCGGTTGAAGTGGGATGCAGAGGTTTCGTGGCTTCTTCCACCGTTAGGCTGCTGAAAGACCTTGGCATCCATGGACAGGCTCTGCGACAGACAATTAGATCACTCTCTGAAGCGGCCGAAAGAAGCAGCCAGTGGATATGGATCAAGCGGAAGGACCCTTGCTGGGCTCAAAGAACAGCAACATGACCCGCTCACTAATCCCCCCCCTACCCCCACTCCCACTTGAGAACCCAGGTCAGAACCCTCCAGGAGGAGGGTGAACAAGGTATGCGGTCTGCTCTAGGCCTGACTCAGGGAAGAGGACACCCCTGCCTTGCATAGTCCCGTGGGCTGCGCCATTTAAACAACCAGGCAATTCTCATGATTGGGCATGGGACACAAGCTCAGGCTTGATCACCCTGTAGCTGGCCGCCTTAGATGAGGGTGTCTAGTGTTGAAAAGGCCGAAACACCCCATGATTCAAAGGTACTCTACTGATGATGTGTCCCGAAATTTAACATCCTTCCCATGTCTGAGATACAGCTCCCATGCCACTCTCAACATCAAGGCAAACCTCATGTGCGTACCATCCATTGGCACAATGGACAGTATAACATCACGTCCCGTGTTTCATAATTCTCAGAACCTGGCCAGAAGGGTCCGCTCCACTGCAGATCTGCCTAAATGACACCCTATGGCAGGAATATGAGCATGAGGACCTGGAACAGTACACGTCGTCGGTTCTGAACCACATAGTGAACTGCACCAACTCAGTCACCGTGGACAAACGGGTCCGGGTCTACCCCAACACGAAGCCATGGATGACTGGGAAGGTCCAAAAACTGTTAAATGAGAGGGACAACGCCTTCTTCGCAGGGAAGCGCACACCGTTGTACAGCTCCACCAGGGCCAACCTAAAGCGCGGCATCAAAGCGGCCAAGGCAGAGCACAGAGAGAAGATTGAGGAATGCCTCCTGAGCAACGACTCCAGGCGGATGTGGCAGGGGGTTCAGCAGATGACAAACTTCAGAGCCAACAGGCTCACAGCCGCAGAGGACGACCCCCTGCTGGCGGGAAAGCTGAACACCTTCTACGCCCGGTTCGACGAGGGGCGAACGGAGGTAACCACAACACAGACACCACTCTCTCCAGCTCTCAGCAGCCTCACCCTCACAGAGCACGAGGTGAGACGCGTACTGAAGGCGGTGGACCCCAGGAAAGCCTCGGGGCCGGATGGCGTCCTGGGACGGGTGCTGAGAGACTGCGCCGACCAGCTGGCCGGGGTTTTCACCAACATCTTTAACCAGTCCCTGTCCCAGGCCACCGTCCCACCCTGCCTGAAAACCTCAACTATCATCCCAGTCCCGAAGAAAAGCACGGTGAGCTGCCTAAACGACTACCGCCCGGTGGCACTCACACCAATCATCATGAAGTGCTTCGAGAAACTAGTCCGGGCCCACATACTCACACGCCTCCCGCCCAACCTGGATCCATACCAGTTCGCCTACAGAGCCCACAGGTCCACAGAGGACGCCATAGCGACGACTCTCCACGCCACTCTATCCCACCTGGAGAGGGGAAACAGCTACGCGAGACTGCTCTTCGTGGACTTCAGCTCCGCCTTTAACACCATCCTTCCAGACAGGCTAGTGACCAAACTACTAGACCTGGGTCTATCACACTCTATATGTGCGTGGATCAAGGACTTCCTGACCGACCGCCCCCAGAGGGTGCGGGTGGGCCCCCACACCTCCACAGCCCTCAGCCTCAGCACTGGGTCACCCCAGGGCTGCGTGCTAAGCCCCATCCTCTACAACCTCTACACCCACGACTTCACCCCCATCCACGCCAGCAACTACATCGTAAAGTTTGCAGACGACACCACCGTGGTGGGATGTATCTCGGGGGGGGACGAGGCGGCGTACAGGGATGAGGTAGAGCAATTGAGCAAGCTGTGCAAGGTTAACAACCTGCTGCTAAACAAGTCAAAGACCCAGGAATTCATCGTAGACTTCAGGAGGAAAAAGTCTGAGATCCTGCCCCTGCTCATCGACGGAGAGAGCGTGGAGATAGTCTCAAACCTCAGATTCCTGGGACACAACATGCGGGATGACCTGGCCTGGAAGGACAACACTAAAGACACCATCAAGAGGGCACAACAGCGGCTATACACCCTGAGATGCCTCAAGAAACAACACAGCAAGAAGGAGATGCTGGTGGCCTTCTACCACGGCGCAGTGGAGAGTATCCTCACCTTCGGCATCTCCAACTGGTTCCACAGCTGCACGGCAGCGGAGAGAAGCGATCTACAGAGAGTCGTGAGAACAGCACAGAGGATCACCGGCGCCCCCCTCCCCTCTCTGGAGGAGCTGTACAAAACACGCTGTCTCAGGAGGGCCTCCAAGATCTCCAAGGACCCGACCCACCCTGGGCACGAACACTTTGTCAAGCTGCCCTCGAACAGGAGGTACAGGACCCCGGCCGCTAAGACAAACAGACTGAAGGACAGCTTCTACCACAGGGCCGTCAAGGCCCTGAACACAGAAAAGGCCTAAGTTCTGGGCCCAGGACAGTCCGGACGGATTGTATGGCAGCTAGTGCTGAGGCACAAACATGTACATTTTCAAGCCTGCAAACTGTGACACTTTAAAATAATGTGAAAAAATACTTTCTTGTGAAATATGACAACCCTAGTTGACTATCTGTGCAGTATAGTACAGTGGATTGTGTACATAGCCTCTATTGATGTAAACCAGCTCCTTACCTTCTTGTGATTTTATGCATCTATGCTTTTTCCAAAATGTGTTTCTTTTTCCTTTCCTAAACACCAGGGGAGCCTCCCCTCCTAAATTCCGTTGTTTGGTACCTGTACTGTAGCAATGACAAATAAAGTCTATCTATCTATAAATACACAGCATAAACTACTGTACCTAAGCAACAGAGCAACGTCGCCTTCCCCTTTTTGTCTAAAGTTAAACAAAGAAAAGCCTCCAGCAACGTGCGCAGGCCTAGTTGCTTAAACAAAGACAATACATAAATATCACTATGGTAGGATTGAATGTAACCAGCCCATGAGTCAGAGAGAAGAATGGATTCCTGGAATAGTGGACCTGCATGTCAACAAGACTAACTGCCATGTTACATGAAAAATAGTAGGGGTGTAAATCACCAGCTTCATCACGATACGATATTATATCGATTTGTTTGTATGACGATACAATGTTTGACGATATCACAATGTCAATCACGATACGATTTCGATTCGATTCAAGATCGATATGACGATATGATCGATATGACGCGATATCATGTTGTGTGCGTGTGTGTGTGTCTGTGTGTATAAGTTGTATCCCCTCCCCGACCCTACAATGCCCCCCCAAAAAACACACGTTAGCTGCTTTAGCTTAACTTCTGTTAGCATGCAGTGTTGTGAATATGTGTGTCTGTGCGGCTAGTTGGCCTGTAGCAGCCCAGTGGACGTGGAGGTAGATGTGTGTCCCTGTGGTGGGCTGTGAGGAACACACGGTGCTTGTTGTTTGTTTTATTCGCAAAGTTATTGTAGCTAACGTTAGCTAACTAAGCTAGGCAGGCTAGCGCAACGTGGGTTTGGAAGGACAGCTCAGAGCAGAGAGGAGAGGAGAGGTGGGGTTTGGGAGTCCGCGTTTGACTGGCTGACAGCGTCAGTAACATGTGGGCTGCCTGCATTCGTCAACTCGCTCTGAGAGCGCCGGAGCGCAACACTGGGTTCAACGTCAAGTCATTTGATTGGACAAGAGGCGTTCCGCGAGTGCTGATCAGATTTCCAGAGCGTGTTTGACGAACGCAGCCAGCGTCAGTCAACAGTTGAGTTTTCACAACCGAGCAGAGAGTGTAAACGTCTGCTAGTCGGCGCTGCACGGAAATGGTGACAGTCACGCAGAATGTGCCATTTCAAAATAAAGGTGTATCTTTAAGATGACGATATAGATCGATGTTTTTACATTGCGTCGATGTAATCAGATCGTTAGTCAATGAATCGATGCATCGATGTGAATCGATGTATCGTTACACCCCTAAAAAATAGTAGGCCCATAAAGTTTCCTGAAACTTAAACAAAAAAACATTCCAGAGTTGAACGGATGCCAACCCATTTTGAGGAAGTGGTATCTTGAGGACATGCATCATGCGGGCTAAACGCCTGGCTAACATCTCAATTTGAGCCCGGTCACAATGAAAGGCTCTTTCATTTCTGCTTTGTGCAGAGCACCGTTGGGAACAAAACACAGGCAAACAAAACACAAACAGCTGCTGTTGCCGCTGGTAACATGGTTGGATGCCTCTCTCCATATGCTTGTGATACAGTAGAGCCGGAGGCAGAACGAAGGGAAATTCAACCAAACATGACAATCACTCCTGTGTTCACGCCAAGCCAATATAGAATAGACAAGACTACTCTCGTCAAGAGATAGGCTCAGTGTTTCCTCTACATGCATTTATTGGTGGCGGGCCGCCACAAATGAATTTCCTCCGCCACGAATTGATTCAGTCCACATTTTTTTTTTTTTTTTAAATCTCAAAAAAAATAAAAATAAAATAAAACTGAACATTTTAGCTGATTAAAATATATCTGATCCTAGATCAGTGCTATAATGGATGTTGACTAAAAGTGCACCTAAATCCACGCCCATCTCTCTCTAACCGCTGATCCAAAATCAGATTAATGACATTCAGTTGACGACGTGACACAAGGGCTCCTGATTGGTCTAAATGTGAACTGTGGTATTATTGTTATTGTGTACAGGCCACCGTAGTGACATCAGGGGGGTATTCCATCAACATCGCTAAAGGGAAAATCCAGGTTTAGTCTGATAAATCTCGCGAGAGTTCTTAAAAATATCCAGGCATATTCTGATAGGTCTCGCGAGATTATCAAAAATAAGCCAGGATTTTCCTTTAGCGACGTTGATGGAATACCCCCCAGGTCAGGTGGGCAGGTTACGACGAGACAACAAGAGACCGGTATTGTAGAGCTTACAGAGCGAGTTAAAATAAAGACACTTACATTGAAATACAGAAGGACTCACGTGTATGTTTAATAGAATAACACGACATGGTGTCAGAAGTCCTGTAAGTGAGTGTTAAGAGTTAGATCGGCCGACAAGTGTCATTTGAGCTCGTGACGGTGAGAAGGGAGAAGAAAAAATGGATGCTAATGCTAACGCGGGAGCAGCTGCAGTCCAGAGAGCTTCTTCGAAAAATTAAACGAAAACAGCGACAGATGGATGGATTTTTCAAGAAAAAAGATGTCCCAGACACTTCAAACATTGCTGAAGCTAGCAGTGGCTATGAGCGACCCGAAACTGCATGGCTGGCAGGACCAAAGAAGCTAGGTGGTGGATCAGCTAACAGCGTTTATGGCGGGGTACCACCACCACCAGCTACAACTACAACTACAGCGGGAGAGCCATCAGCATCGGCTAGCTGTGTTGGTGTATCAGCAGACATTAGCAAGTCAAAAAACTATTCTTATGTGCCGTCACTTTAGCAACGACACAGGATTGTCAAGGGGAAAAGAAGGGGAGACGATTTTTTTATTGACAACGGAATTACATGCTGGAAAAACATGCAGCTAAAATTCAGGGAACATTTGGACCTTCAGAGACACACGGGAGAAGTACGGGAAAACAGGGCTGATGTGAGTGTCATCAAAGGTAAGAGTTTGTTTTCTTTAACTCAGCTGATACTCAGCTGTTTACCGAATGCTCCATCTGACTGTGATTTTACTTCTGTAATGTGGTGGGTTGACATAATTCACGCACGGAACTATAGGTCCGTCCGCAGTTGAGTGCGTAGTACCCAAGTTGTTTAGACTGTTCTATTTACTGCTTGAGTGTGTTGTTGACAATCGTTCATGTCCTTCATTAAACGTTTAGCTTTGTCATTTGATACGGCGCCTACGACTACCATCTCTCTGCACTACAGTAAACAGTTAATCAGTAACGTTAGCCGCTTTTGTGCTCATGTAGGCCTACTTCGTATTATATTATAGCTGATGATCTTTGTGTGTGTGTATGTGACTGTCAGTCACAAGTTTATATTCTGTATATTCATTATTATTTTTTTGGCCATCCTCTAGTTTTGGCTGAAATGAGGTCGTTGTTTTGAAAGGGAAAAAAAAAAAAAAAAAAACGCATGCGCGCGCGGTCAGGGCTATCCGCCACCATTGTACAAATTCCTGGAGGAAACACTGTAGGCTATATAGAATGACACAGAAACAAAGATCGATTAGAATTAGGCCTAGATAGTTTATAATTCACAATAGCGAGCCTAACCTTAAAGGTGTGGGTGTGGCTGTGGGTGTGTGTTTCTGGGTGTGTGTGAGGTAGTAGTATCTACTCACGGCTGGCAGAGTTTGACTAGAAACAGTTCGGTGGTTGCCGGGGGCAAATCGCGGATGTACAGGTTGGTTTTGCTGAGCCGGACATAGCCCCTGGTGCTGCTTTTGCTGCTGCTGCTCACCGTGCTGGGGCTGGCTGGGGCCATGGGGTAGGACTGCAGAGACACAAGAGGCGGTCATACACACTATCACACTCAAATCAGCCCTCCTAGAGACACGCGCATATGAACGCACAGACAGACACACACACACACACAAGCTTGGGTTTGGTGTTTACCAGCCTAAGATGTTTGTCTGAGGCGTGCATCTTTGTGTTACAGCGCCTTTGTGACCCTGGGTTTACAGTAAATCCATCAGCTACCAGTGTAGTGTCAAGTTTTAACGTGATCACTTTGTACACAGCACACCCCTTACAGCAGGGGTCGGCAATAGGCGGCCCGTGGGCCATTGCTGGCCCGTCACCAATAATATTTGGCCCAGCAGATTATTTTGAGAATCCACTTTTTTTTTTTTTACAATATCGGACCGACAGTCCCACACCACGCCTATAATGTCCGAATAGAGAATCGACCTCCACCTGAATAATGCGTATTGTACTTTTATTCATGTTGAGAGTGAATGACACAGGGACAGACAATCAGGCAGCGAAGCGCACTGACGCTGAACCATAATCAGTGACCCATAAGTAGGTGGACAAGGCGTGGTGCTGAAATAGCGTGTGTGGTTTGAAAAAAATAACATCAGCTCATTAAATCATTCAAACGTAATGTTTACGTATGTGACTGCAACACACATATGAACAGTAACAAAGCAAATTCTGTTTAATTTTCTGAAAAACATTGACAACAAAATCGGCGCAAAAGTGGTGGTAGGCCTATGCTCCTGAAACGACAGAGCAAACGCGCTATTAGGGATAATAAGTACAATGAGCCATAAGCCATTCATTTAAAATATACAAAATACAATTAGGTTGTTAAATACAATAACGACAGGCTTGGTACTCACGTAATGTGAAAAGTGGCATCTCCCATCGGTCAGTATTTGCTTGATATCTGGTGATATTGACGTCACTTTAATCCGCGGTTGTTTTGAAAACTAATAATATTCTTGATTTGATTATTGATAATAGTGATAACTTGAGTGTTTTCAAAGGGACATTTAGGCAGGTTTGTAATAACGGACACTGTATTTCAAATTAATTAGAGAGAGTCTCAACTATCGCAACTCTATAGTTTATGCACCGCCGCAACCTTCTTTCTACGATGCAACGAACTCCTGTAAGGGGTTCAGAGCTGTCTGGAGTTCCTCCTGGATTGACACAAAACTTTAGGAGATTTCTGGACTAATTTGACAGTCCCACTATGCTTTCATACTCAGTGATTACTAATTAATAAGACCATTATGATAACGACATGGATCCATGTTGAGATGTCCGCGAGACATGCAGAGATTGTTTG
The DNA here is from genome assembly GCF_963989245.1 of Nansenia antarctica. Taxonomy (NCBI): domain Eukaryota; kingdom Metazoa; phylum Chordata; class Actinopteri; order Argentiniformes; family Microstomatidae; genus Nansenia; species Nansenia antarctica. Next base: position 12,179,428 of record NC_137679.1, on the reverse strand, counting down.
TTATTTGAAGGGTATACCGCCATCCGCAGGCAGTTTTTATTTTTATTTTTTATGCATCAATCGATTCCTCTCGTGCGTCTTTATCACATTCATTGACGAAAAGGACGACTCTCATGTATAGAAAGGGAACATTGTGAGCACGGAAAATGTGAGTCTCACAACGGCTTTACATTGATGAAACCAGGTAGGATGAACGCATAGTTCGCTGTCCATTCCTCTTTAAATTCCCTGTTTCCACCGTCAACTTTCCTCTTTAGACCTTTGGAGAGTGACATTATGTTTCTCTTGCTAGCAGGTTAAATGTTTAGCTAACTTCACCCGACACGCAAACAACCAATCCAATAATAATGTGACCTTGTCTGGGAGGAGGGGGGAATAATTATCTGAATAAAACTATGTTAAATAATTATTAGAATAAGTTAGGCTGCGATACATCGTCAGTCCACACATTTATTATTCAAAACTATGGAAAAGGGTGAAACTACGTTTCAACGTTGTTGAGAATCACAACACAAACTCGCTAGTCAAGCCTAATACTGCAACGTAATGGATTGGACTACTACCTAGTTAACTAGAACACTACTTTACATTCTTAGCAGGCTCACAAAACAAGCTGTGTTAGTTGACTAGCGATGTGTACATTTTTCGAAAGAAAAGTCAAAGTATTAGAACGTGTCACATTTTTTAAACAATCAATTACTTAAATTAGCCTTTGATTATGTTCTGGCCCGCCATCTAGTGGCTCAAAAAAATGTTGGCCCGAGGCCAAACCTAATTGCCGACCCCTGCCTTACAGCATCGTTTCTCAACGGGAGCGGTACCGCCCCCCAGGGGGCGTTCAGACAACATCGGGGGGCGCTGGAACAAATATTTTAAAAGGGGGGCGTTGAGGTGTTCTTGGGGGGCGGTGACGCATAAAGTATTTTTCTCATGAAAAACAGCTGTCAGCGGTGTTATTACGGGTACGTTCGTAAATGCACAAACGGTCAGTTCGCTCGGACAAACCGTCTTTTCAAAGGTAGTATGGGTAGATCGCATGGCATTGAACAAAACCCAAAAGGAGAAAAAAATAATAATAAGTTCGCCTATCATCCATCCTCACTATGGCTTTTGCCACTTGATTGACATACAGGTAAGCCAGTCTGCGATCTGATCTTTTCACCTAACACACGGTTCACCACGCATGCGCAGTCAACAGCGCCAACTACAAAATACTAAATACCGGCGAGACTAATTAACTAGTTAGCCTTCCAATTTCTACTATTTACTATTTAGTACTAAAGAAAGGGTATACAAATTAGTGGGGAAGCTGGACCAAGTAAGAAACCAATAACGTACAACTTCCATCCAGAATGGGAGGAGGACTTTTTTACACGATGTGATATTGGAAGTGCGTCAGTCTGATCTGCAAATCTACGATGGCTGTTTGGAAGAAGGGAAATGTGGCAAAAGAGTGAAAACGTACGGCTGTAACGATAGCTTCTTATCGCGTCAGTCACGTTCTTGTTAAACACAAGAAGAAAACAAAGACGGCGAAATTGTGAAAAAAGCGTTTCTCGAGGCTGCAGATTGCCTTTTCGATGACAGATCCACAGTGGCTGATGACCACCTTGCAGCCTGCCGAAAGCTCCCTGACTACTAGAGACTAGCTGCCTCCTCCCAGTGCCAGGTGTCCCACTAAGGTAGAGAAATGCATTTATTTCCTCCTTTCAAACTAGGGAACTACCTGTTTTGTATCTGGTTTACTTTTCTGTTTGTTGGATCAGTAATTGGCTATGGTACTGCAGACTGGCTGTCAGTGTGTGAGTGAGAGAAAGTGTGTGTGTGGGTGTGTGTGTGTGTGTGTGTGTGTGTGTGTGTGTGTGTGTGTGTGTGAGTGTGTGAGTGTGTGTGTGTGTGTGAGTGAGAATAGCAAAGAGGGAGGGTTTGTGATGGTCTTCTCCTGTGTGGCTGTGTGACAGAGAGAGAGAAAGTGTATTGTACTATGCAGGCTGGGAACTGTGTGTGTGTGTGTGTGTGTGTGTGTGTGTGTGTGTGTGTGTGTGTTTGTAGTACGTGCGTGTACGTTTGCGATGTTTAAACTAGACTGGTAGATCTTGGCAGACTGGCTACTTGAAAAGTAGATCTTGGTTCAAAAAAGTGTGGGCACCCCTGCCTTATACCATACCACCATACCAGAACATCACAGCAGGAACAACCTATCTCAAAAAAGCGATCGTATTGTAATAAACCAGTCCTGAAAGTTATCTGTCGCTTACCAATAATCTAACCTGGAGAAATCAGCTACGAATGTCCCTTCCCCTCGCAGGTTCATCACAGTATATTACATAAATGTATTACTGTTAAGTGTTGTTGTGGATGTTATCCCTAGTGCCATTCTGAGGTTAGCATTGCGATGTGTTCGTCTTAACCTTTACAAACTAAAATATACGATCGCTTTTTGTGATATGTTGCTCCTCTGATGTCCTGGAAACGAACACATAAGCACTCCGAAGCAGCGTCTTTTGTTGCTATAGGAAACCACTACTCTGCTTGCGATTGATCAGCTGTCAGCAGTGTTATTACGGGTACGTTCGTAAATGCACGAACGGTCAGTTCGCTCGGGCAAAACCGTGTTTTCAGTCAGAGCACCCATCTCTGAGCGCTCCCAGAGCGCAGAGCTCTGAACTTTGTTATGTTTTGATATGAGAAATTCGAACTAAGTGGTCAGTTTATGAAAATAATACCATAGAATACTAAATAAAATATTAAAATAACAGCCCCCTAGCGTTTGCCGCCATATTGTGACACCACCCCCCCCCCCCAAAGTCCAATCAAAAATGAATAAATATTAGCATCATAAAACAGCAATTTGGCGAAATGCAACACCAGCACACTTAAAAAACAAACAATGTTAGTTGTAATATACAGTTTTGTAGCCTACTGTTTGTTCTGCACCGGACATGTGTGAAATCGCTGCTGTGTTATTGTTGTTCTGTGATATAACACAGAATATTAGTCAGCATTAATATTCAGGGAAGAAAATAAGCCTACTTTTTTTTGATGGGGGGCGGTAAGAGACCTGGATAATGGACAGGGGGGCGCTGGCCCAAAAAAGGTTGAGAACCACTGCCTTACAGTAATGTTAATACAGACAAGAAACAACATGTTATCATGATGTTCTTCATGATTTAACTCAAGGTGAATGCCTCCACTTCAGAGATAAGACCCACAGCACAGTCAACGAGGCTTAACTTCATAGGCTATCATGTATCTACTTTCTCACACGCAAACCACGGCATTGCATCCCACCTCGAGTTGAAATTAAGCAAGCTAGGTTTTTTAAGCAACATAGTGTTTGCTATGAACCAAAACCCTTGTGTATCTGCCAACGCTAGGCTACATAGCCTACATTCATTATCTGCCACCGCTACGCTATGTTCATTCTCCTGAGAATTCTTCGTTTACATTGTCCTGGGCAGGCCATCGCTAGGCTATTCCATATGTTCGACTGGTGTAGAAATTCCCCATCTGGTCTTGGCGATACCAAAACATGTGTCGTCTGTTTACAGGGCTTAAAGTGAGAAAAAATCCTGTGCCTGAAACTTTTTCTTGGGGAGGGGGGGTCACAGTTTGAGATATTGGGAGAGCGGGTACAGAAGACAGCTTCTTGTCTCAATGTTTAAATGCATTAATACTATTTTATAGTCAATACAAAATATATGTCTCAATGTTAAAATGCATTAATACTTTAAATGAATGTGCAACAATACTATGTGCAATATGACAACCCTTGTGTACATAAGGTTCAGATATAGGAAAAGTTAGGATATTTATAGCATAGCATAGAGTACAGCACAGTGTTTTATTGTATAGTATAGTAGTATAGTAGATAGTGTACCTAGCCTTTATTTATGTAAACCAGCTCTTTTCCCTTTTTTATTTTACCCTTGGCCCTCGTGTTTTTAGTCTTTTTCCAAGCACCAGGGGAGCCCCCCATCCTAAATTTCGTTGTATGGTACCTGTACTGTATTAATGACAATAAGTGCCTTGCTCAAGAGCATATGCAGCACCCTCATGAGGCGGGGATCTTAACCAAGGCAAGGCACTTAACCCCTAATTGCTCCAGGGGAGCTGACTATTGCTGACCCTGTGCCTAGAGCAAAAAATACCAAATTCCAACAATTGATTGACAAGTTGATTGCATGGCAAATAAAACATTCATTCTTCTTCTAACAAGGTCAGAACTTGAACCGACATCAGCCACTATTAATACTACACATTTATGCAATGATGAAATAATTACCTTCAAAATGGATATGTGAGACATCGTTCAAACCTCCAACAGCTTGGCCAACTGCAAGTTAAAACAAAGAACATCGCACGTGGCTGTGTTACATATCATTGAAACTTGCTTTATGAGCTAGCTTCCACAACACAGCAACAAACTCAGCTTGGTGTGTTCTTCACATCTATAAGCTATATAATAACGGTTAAAATAGTTAGTTATAGTCGTGCATTTGATGATTTTGCTCAATCAAATAAGCACCTGCGGTTAGCCTGCTTAGCTAATGACTTCACGAGAAACGCAGTCTGGTAATACACTAATATGGTAAACGGAGATTTTCTTGGCTAATTATAATTTCAGCTAGCAGATATTCGCTTGCACATGCCTTTGAATCGTGATAGCTAAGCAATTTCACTCGTTTTGTACCTTCTTAACTCATTGACTGGCAAAGACGCCATTTGAAAAACCAGATACTTTATTTTTCTGTTTTGGTAGTCTGTCCAATGTCACACTTGCCCTTCTCCACCGGCACTAGTTTTGGATCTAGCTTGCTGTACATTATTTTGATGATAAATTGTAGATAGCTAGCTATAACATCTTCATGAGTCATCTACGTTTCTACATCTCCGTCGAATACTACACAGCAGAGTTTGACGCTTGAGTTTTTACAACGCGCAACTGCCAGAAAAACATACCGGCATATACAGTAAATCGATATTGTCGAAACCTATATATATATATATATATATATATATATATATATACACACACACACACACACACACATACATAACCATACAGGCTTAAATACTGATTAACAGTTCATCACTGTAACCCCCTCCCCCCCCCTACGCAAAACGTGTCCACCGCGTGTACTGATAATGGCCATGTCCGGACAGCCCACCTGGGGGTCAGGGGGGTTGAATAGCTGTAGAATGTAGATTGGTTTCACGGCTACATTATCGTCATAGTGCAGCATTTGGAATATATTTTATACATAACTAGCTAGATTTGATAGCTTGGTAGCTAACAATCAATTATAGCGCGTTTTCCGAATGCGGACATTTGATTAGCTAGCATCTAATTGTAAAGAGTCCGAATTGTCCAACTACCGAATAAGTCCACTTGACGAACTGTTTTACCTATAACATACATAACTAGTTATGTTTAATGACCTATATGTAATATATGACCTATATTTAATGACCGTATACCAGCCGTCAATGACGAAAGGTCTAATGAATAGCAACTAAGCTAACGAAATGCTAACGCTGACACAGCTAGTTCAATGACAGTGCACACACCGTTTAAAGCAAGATTAATTCAATAACATAATTGCAGCACGTGAGATATTAACACATTAATATGTACATTGATAAGATGAAAATGTCTTCCATACATTGTGGAAGGCTTTCGGCGGTAAGGTGACCAAATTTCTCAGATGCAATCTCTCGTCGGTCTGGGCGGTGGGCATGCGAACAGGTTGATGGTCGGAGAGAAAGAAAGACTCCGACGTCTCTGACCTGGAGTGTCTAGGACCGGGCGGGAAGGAGTCACGTGAGAGGAAACAGGACCCGTGCAATTTGCACTTCTGAAAACAATTAAACTCTTATCATTGAAAATGTGAGATAGTTCAATAGTTTACAAAAACATTTAAGTTTGCCCATATACATGCACCTTAATTCATGGATACCTATATTACCGGTATATCTTGTATTTTTATTAATTGCTGTGCAACACATTGTCTCTGAATATTTATCTGAAAATAGCAGCTATGGAGTCCATAAGGAGCCTATCATTTACTGTGTCTTTTAGCTCAACTTCATACTTTGATTATTTATTTATTTTTCAGTAAACTGTTTCGGAACTACTTGACTGTGCTACTTAATGAGTCAATTGCGTAGTCAGTGGCAGGTGTGAGAGATGAGTCAGTGGTGGCTTGCCTCAGGCATGAATCTAACCACCACAAATCAAACAACCAACCGAACTGATCTTGAATGCTTGCTCATTTTTTTAGCCTTGATTGGCTACGAGTAGTTGACAGAGTGCAGCAGCTTGCACTGGGCCTGGTCTTCAAGATACGCTACACCACAAAGACACCCAAGTACCTGTCAACATACTTCCAAAAAGTGAACAACGTCCACACATACAATACCAGAGGAAGCTCCACGAACCACGTTGAACCGCGTTGCACCACAAACAAGGGGTTAAACTCGTTTGCAAACTATGCAGTAAAAATGTGGAACGCCCTTCCTATAATCTTAAAGGAGTGCAAAACACTGCCCACCTTCAAAACCACTCTCAAAAAACATTTACAGGAGGCTGCAATCCGTAACTGGACCCTCTAAATCAAAAATCAGATTAAAAGACCAGAACTTCCCACTGTACATACTTTGTGTTTTGTCCCCCGCCCCCACCTGTGGTGTATGTCCCCACCTGTCCTACCCGCTGTACATACCTAATGTTTTGTTGTATTGTTCTTCCCATGATGGATGTATATTTATCTTGTAGATAGTACTAGTTATTTGTCTGTATTATCTTGTAGATAGTACTAGTTTTTTTTTGTCTGTCTTACATGTAACGATGAATTGAGAATCAAGGACCCCAATTGAAATAAGCCAGTGGCTTTCTTGGGTTTTTATCCTGTTAGTTGACCTTGTATGTAATATGTACTTTCATGTACCTACTTCTGCAAATCTTCTAATAAAGTTTTCAATCAATCAATCAATCAAGCCGCACAAGTCCATCTCCTTACAGTGTGTCTTGTCTTTGTTCTCCTCAGGCTACCGTGGAAGAGACGAAGAAGTGTTCTCCAGAGGTTCCATCTTTGAGATATTACCTTATCAATGAATGGTCATGATTGATTTGTGGAAAGCATAACTTGATTTGTTGACGAGGTGGCCCAGCCACTCTTGCATTGTTTGGGGAGAACCCTGAAATGAGCTGTCCTCTGATTTCTGCTTCCCTGGTTGACAGGAGAGATGGGCTCCTGCCCTATTTGTGTGCAAGGCTTACTTACCGTACTTAAACATGGTTTTCTTGCCGTCTTATTGAGACCTGTTTCCCACATCAGGCTCCCGGGATGGTGAGGGAGGAGACGGTGATGCTGATGGTCAGTATGTTCATACCTGATGGCCATGGGCTCTAAATATTGCAAACTTTCTCTTCTACTGTAAACCGTCTCTCCTGGGTGGTCTAGCTAAGCAGGAGTTTCGGAGTATCTAAGGCCTCCCTAAGACCTTCTAGGGTGACCTGTGCCTCCCCTCCCTCCTTAGCACCTCCAAGGGTGACCTATGTGCCCCCCACCCCCTCTGAAGAGGACTCTGATGTCTTCGCTCAGTTTGAAACGGGCATCAACTTTGACAAGTATGACAACATCCTGGTGGATGTCAGTGGCAGCAACCCCCCCAAAGCCATCCTGGTGAGTTCCTTCCTGGTGTCTTCATGTTGCCTCAGTTGATGACTTTCACCACCTGATGATTTTTTTTAACCAATTTTCACAAATTGTCTTGAATGGTTTACATTTGCTTGTTTGTCTGTGAATTGTTGTATGATCTGAAGGTCAATTGAGAGAGAAAAAATCTGAATAAAAATCTGAGGAAAACATTTCCAAATAAAAGTCAGAATAAAAGTCAGAAAAATTACATTTCTGAAAAAAAGTCCAGTATGTGCTGGATGGTGGAGTATTGGTTCAGCGCATCCCATGGACATGTGGATCCACATACAAGGACATCTGCAAGCTGTACAGTGAGTATGTCACAAGGAAGTATGGAGAGGCAGTTGTACCTCCAGACAGCTCCAGATGGGCTCAAGGCTCTGCTGGGGAGATGTGGGAACAGATACCACATCAGGGCTGCTGGAGAAGGTGGAGGGGATGGTGCAGAAGAACGGAGGAGAGTGCTACACCAACAAATTGTTGAGAGGGGCAAAAGCGGTCATACAAAGGAAGATGGAGGCAGAGGCTGTCCCAAGGCAGATGGATCAGCCACAGATGGACCATTCCTCAGAGTCTCTCGTCTCTAACTTCCGTCAATGGATGAAAGCTGCCCTCTCTCCTGAGGTCCTAGAAGAAGTGAAGATGTGGGTGAAGGCAATATTGGCTGGGGCAGCTATGGGGGCAGCGTTTGGGGTGGGCGGTGTGGCTGTAGCAGGTTTAGTCATGTGTGAGGTGGGGGGCCTGGGGACTGCAGCAGCAGCAGCCATGGGAGGGATAGCAGGAGCTATGATAGGGCCCGAGGGGTTGCATGATGCCGGTCCAACAGGTAAACACAAGTGGCAGTAATTAGACCAATAGCAGATTGAGGGACTCTTTTTTTTTATTTAAAACATTTGTTTTTCTGATTTTATCCCCTTTTTTTTTTTTTTTTTTTTTCGCCCAATTTGGTATCCAATTGAACCCAACCTAGCATCCAATTATCCCCTGCCTATTGCGTAGGATCCGCCGCACGACCCCGTGGCCGGCAGCCCCAGAGGAGATCGCCAGGCAGACTAGCTGACTGGCTCCTCGAGCCCAGCAACGTTATTCCGGCACCCCGGGGGCGGTGTTGCGCGACGGATCCTTGTCCGGAAATAGTCCTATACCGCCCTCGGGAGCGGCCGCTCAATATGCCGCTCCCTGTGTGCCTCGGCCATATCCGGGTCTGGCGAGACCGGGATTCGATCCCAGTCCCCGGTGAGGGACTCTTAACAGTAGAAGGGGCTTCAACTGTAGATCAGGGAGTTGTGGCTGTAGCTTCAGAATCGTTTTTTTCTTCCGTTGTAGCAATGACAAATTCTCCATTCAAATGAAGAGAGGCTCTGGGTGGAATTCCTATATTTCGTTTGTCTATAAATGTTTTATTTTATTTTATTTTATTTTGATACGGTTCATGTGTGTCAGCCCTTCTGGGATTCTTATCTCACTTTTATGTTTCTTGTCGTTGCACCTGTATTGTATATGTGTGTGTGCAAATAAAGACGAATAACAAATCTGACTGGATTCTATTTTCTTGCATCTTGATCATTAATAGTAATGGCTCAAGGCTCTGTCCTGCTGCCAGGCCTTCCCCAGAGTCTACAGACTCTGACTTAAGTAGGTGGATCAAGTGTGCTCTCTCCCCTGAGGTCCTGAGTGGAGTGATCCCATGGGCGGCAGGGTTACTACTGGGTGTAGTGGTAGGGGCAGCTGCTGGGGCATGTGTGGCTGGATTAACAAGGATGTCAATGACAACTTGTATGGCTGTGGGGGGGATAGGATTAGGACTTTTGGGAGGGAGCATTGGTTTGGTGATAGGGTTTGACAAACTTGAGAAGAAGAGGTGATTAGACCAACAGCAGGATGAGGGAGTTAGTACAGTAGCAGAGGGGTCTCTGTGGGGACAGGGAGTTACAGCTGGAGCTTCAGGAATGGTTTGTTGATATTATGTATGTATGTTTGATATTTAATGATAATACTTCACACTTGCTTGATTGACATTTACTATTGTTTATTTCATATTGTATAATGTTGTACATTCACAAACCAAGCTCCAAAAGGGCAAAATGTACTGTATTCAGGTGACATGCAGTGGAAGAGGAGTATTGTAGTACGTGTCTGTGTGTCCTGCTATAACAGGAAGTAGTGTTAATCATTATGGGCATCGTGATAGCTTCTCAGGACTAAAGCAATATTTACATTTCTATCAATGTAACATTCTTTGTCTTTGCTTCTCTGGGAGCACATCTGAAAGGTCCTGTTGAACTCTGGCCAAACACATATCAACAAAAAGTAACAAAATCAACAGAAATCTCTCTCTCGCTCTCTCTCTCTCTCTCTCCATATCAGTAACAATTATACATCCAGAGAGGTAATCTACAACACTTGCATGTAACAGTAATCTCTGAAAGTCTGACCTTCAATTGTAGCAACATTGAAGCCACAAGGAAATGTGTTTGTTACCTGATCAAATTAAAATTACAATGACAAAAGATGTAGAATTCATAGTATTTGAAATGAGCATTAAAAAATCATGCCATTCATCTATGGTGACCCTACAGCAAAGTTCTTGACAACAATCAGGCATTATAGCAGTCTGATGTACATGGAGTCAAATGGTTATTCTCTCTCTCTCAATCTTATTCCTTGTGATAATTATAATCATTTAAAATATGCAGTGTGTGTGTGTGTGTGTGTGCGCATGTGTTTGTGTTTGTGTGTGTGTGTGGGGTGTCCATACACGGCAGGCCCTGTTGTACAGTTTGTCATCATCACTCCTCTTTCTTCAAGTCCAGTGTCTTGTTATGATGCTTCACCAAACAGTGTCCCTTCAAAGTGACCCTTGACCCTCAGGCTATAGAAGTGATCCCTGGTCAGGCTGTAGAGATTAGCCCACTTCTGGACTGTGCATGATACAAAGTCAAGTTTGCTCACTCAAAGCAGAGCAGCACCGATGATGTACCAGGTGTTTGCAATAAGGCTTACTTAGCTTACTCCAGGACTCCATAGTCTCCGATTTACTAAGCCACAGTTGAGATACTTTCATGCAAGCGGTTTAAATGACCTAGTTTAACTAGTCAAGATTAGGCCTAGTCCTGTCTTTATTTAAGCCCTGTCAGAGCAACCGGCCCTGAATGCTACAATGCACCAGCCAAGTGTGTTGCATAGCACTGCACATATCCATTTGCACTGTTTGCATTCAATTATGTTAATGCATAGGTACAATGATGAAGATGTTTGTTTTGGGGGCAGGCCATGTCAATTCTTTTTTTTTTTTAAGTATTTTTTTCTGAGTGGGGCAGTCCCACTCATATTTTTCATTTTATTGACAGGTATAGTAGAGATTTAGACAGGAAGGATGGGTGAGAGAGAGAGGAGGGATGACATGCAGGATATGTCCCCGCCGGGACCCTGCGGTTACATGGTCAACGCCACCTAAGCGCCCCGGGTCATGTCATTCTTATGCTAATGACAGCGTTTAATGTTATGGTGAGGTGTTACGTGTGAATCTAAAGTTGGACCCAGATGTCGTGCAGAACACAGGAGACGGAACACGAACGTAGAATTCAAAAATAAAGATACTCTTTATTGAGTCGTCGGGCAACAATCAACCGAACAAATACAAACAAAAGTTGGAGGTAGGTTAGTCTCCCCAAAATCCTAATAGTATGATCGCCTTCACACAAGCTCAGGAACAGTCAATCAATGCATAACTTCCTATACGGCGAGGAACATTACGACTCTGACACAGTACTCACGTAGGGTGAACAACCGATGCAGGGGGGGAAACACAGCAGGGTATAAATAGACCACGACAATCACTCACAGCTGTTAATAACAACCAATGACATATTACAGACAGACAGAGAAACAAATACACATCAAGGGGGGCGCCAAAGGGTCGCTCAACAGTAGAGCGATCCCCAACCAGACAGTGAGGTGTCACACAAGTCTGACGCTTTGGCCGTGAGACTCACGCATTTCAAACAGTTCTCACGCTCTCACGCCACACCTCAAATTTCTCACGCCGAGAAATAACAATTGTTTTGCGGGACTTTTATTTAAACATTTTTCCTTTAAATAAAGCTAGCGGACACGAGTTTCGTGGCATCTTTCTGCACGCGCGTTAACTTGAGTCTGCAATCGAAGCGGGAGGCGAGCGCTGCTGGAAGAACCTGTCTGTGTTCACGCATGTTGTAACACACTGGACGGGTGGATTCGGCAGCTTTTAGACTGGTTGGGCTGGAAATGGTCAATTCCGTCTGGCAACCCTGGTAGCAAAATATGTGCACGTATCTGGTAGCCTACTGGTACTTTCAAATCGTATCGTATTATTATTATTATTATTAATTACAATTTACAATACAAATACAACAATTGGGGGTCCCTCCCAAAAAAATGTGGGCGTGCTACAACTTCAACCACCAACTTAGAATTATCAATGACGCCATTGATAATTCTGACCCAGAGTTTGATTGGACTGATTGGACGGATGGATGGATTCCAGGTATGTCCTGTATAACATGATAGCCATCTATGAGCAATGCACTGTATATAAGATGATGACCAAGGGTCTTTCAGCTACTGACCAAGGGGCTGAGTCCAGTATGATGGGGCCCAATTTTCTTTTAGACTCTGTAAGGCTACTGTATTTGTTTATTAAGACTTACATACATATGATATATTGTCTGAATTTGTCTTGTTTTATCAAATGTTCCAATTATTTTCATTTCTTGTGCTGGTTTATTGTGAACAACATGTAAAATTGCAGGAAACTAGCACAAATAATTGTGTGGGGGAGAGAGGGGCCGCCGCTACCAAAACGTGCACAGTTTTGGGGTAGCTCCACCGCCAAAAAAATCTCACTCCAAACTTTTGGTGAAACTTGGTCTTGGAAGCCCGATAAATGCAATTCATTTGAAGGAAAAGGAAACCGTTTGCGAGACAATTGTAAAAAAAACTCCTCATAGAATCACAGGACTAGTTTTAGCGGTGTTTCAGTCTAGTCTCACTCCGCACCAATGATGGAGCAGCACACGATGAGGCGGGGAACTGCAGACTGGCCGGGAGATTCGAGCCTCCCGTGTGACAGTGGGGGACCCGTAGCAACAACAAACGCAGAAGTGGGTGCGTTCGTAAATCACAGTGTTCGCGCCGGAGCGCACACTGAGGCTTAACGTCATAAAGGGGACCGAGTGATTTGATTGGACGACGAGGCATTCCATGAGTGCTGATCAGATTTCCAGAGCGTATTTACGAACGCAGCCAGAGCGGTCACATCAAAACTAGTACGTCCATGCATCTGAAGGTGTCCAACATGTTACCGTGGTCTGACACGGACTTGAACGAGGATCGATTTTGTCACGCGAATTGTGTCATTTCCCAGGTAGGTGTTTGTGAATATGAATGGTTGGAGTCGAGAGGAGACTCGGATCAGCTAGTTAGATCAAGTCTGCAGGGGGATTCATTGCTATTTTAGCGTTAGCTAGCTACTAGCTAGGGGGACTAGCATGCGCTACGCTAGTTGTTTCGATCGTATTGGCGATAAAAACCAACAATGTCGAATACACCGTGCTATGTTTTAACAAGGTGTATTTATTTTAAAAAGGCTGGAATCGTGACAGTTCGCGCCACCCAGACATCCTGCTACTGTGGCTGCGTTCGTAAATAAGCTCTGGAAATCTGATCAGCACTCATGGAGTGCACTCTTGTCCAATGTATAACTTCCAATATGTAACTACTGAGCTAGTGTTAACTTCTGAGCTAGTGTTAATACTGAGCTAGTGTTAATACTGAGCTAGTGTTAACTTAATACTGAGCTAGTGTTAGTAGAGACCCATCCCACCCTGGGTACGAACACTTTGCTCGGCTGCCCTCGGACAGGCGGTTCAGGACCATGGCCGCAAGGACAAACAGACTGAAGCTCAGCTTCTACCCCAGGGCCATCCAGGCCCTGAACACAGCAAAGACCTAGGTTCTGGGCCCTGGACAGTCTGGACGGATTGATGGCAGCTGCTGGGTTGAAAAATCAGGTGTAGTGCTGAGGCACAAATGTGTACATTTCAAGCCTGCAAACTGCGACACTTTAAATGAATGTGCAATAACACTATGTGCAATATGACAACCCTCGGGTACATAAGGTTGCAGAGAAATAGGAAATGTTAGAATAGGTATAGCATAGCATAGAGTACAGCACAGTGTTTTATCTGTATAGTATAGTGGATAGTGTACATAGCCTTTATTTATGTAAACCAGCCCCTTTCCCTTGTTTTTTTTCTTTTTTTTTCTTTCCTAGCACCCCTCCCAAATTTCGTTGTTTGGTACCTGTACTATAGCAATGACAATAAAGACCATTCATTCATTCATTCATTCATTCATTCATACTGGGCTAGTGTTAATACTGAGCTAGTGTTAATACTGAGCTAGTGTTAATACTGAGCTAGTGTTAATACTGAGCTAGTGTTAATACTGAGCTAGTGTTAATACTGAGTTAGTGTTAATACTGAGCTAGTGTTAATACTGAGTTAGTGTTAATACTGAGCTAGTGTTAATACTGAGCTAGTGTTAACTACTGAGCTAGCTACTAGTGAGTTTGTCAGCTAGCTTGAATTAAACTAGCTACGGTAACGTTCCGCTCATATTCCATATTCGCCATGCTTAGCCAGCTGTTTCCCTACTAATGTGAGTACGTTCAAGCCTCACTACTACTAGCGTTAACTAGCTAGGTAGCCCACAGGGCAGTAAATGAATCCACTAGCTACAGAGTATGCACAATGTACAATACAGGTTATTGGGATAATATACAAATCCGTGGCAGAACTCGTTAATGAGGCAAATCTGTTTCAGGTTCGTAGCGATTGCATGTACTAGCTTGTGTTATTACAGTGACATGATGATGCTAGTATTTTCTTAAATTGATTTCCCCCTGTGTCTACCGACAGGTCGTGAGATGCAGGTAATGGAAGCTATGGAAGTGGACTTGCAGCTGGGCGGCCCGAGTAGGGAACCAGAGGCAGCAGGTGCTGTAGCGGGTCAAGAGGGGGGGGCCCAGTTACCTCTCATCATCTCAGACTCTGGCAGCAGCACAGAGATAGAGGACGATGACGACAACGACGAGGGGGACGCAGCTCCCATCGAACACCCGCGGTTACTGGGCACCTGGGCGTTCAGTCAGAGGGCCGAGGTCGGGGTCGGGGCCAGGACCACTACGTCAACATCCCACGGCGTGAGGAGACAGCGGAGAGCCAGGTAGTTATGGAGTATGATGGACACTTGTCCATCTCAAAACAAAGCTCTGCACACATTTTGGGTATCTGTTGGGTTAAACTGAAGTTTGTTCACCTTGTGATCAGGTGATTCATTCCGTTAACAGTTTCTGCTGTGCTCATATATTGACGATGGCTTTATAATGCATGCGCTGGAGCTTTAAACTGGCGGGGACGACTATATAGTCACGAGGCACCTATTTGACCGATCTAGCCACTGTTTCATTGCACTCTGTGATTGTTGTTTGTGGTAAAGACCAGGCCTCAGAGTCCACTACCCGAGCCAGACCGCTGCCCCTGCCAGCCGCTTCCTGGACTTCCTACTGAGGGTCCCTGCAGCCAACGTGGCCGACCCCGACTCTGGGAGTACGACGGAAGTCAGCGAGTCAGAGGACGAGGCACCTCCAGCCCTCGCCCTCGCCCAGCCTCGTCCCTCCAGCCCTCGCCTGACCCCTACGGTGGCAGCAACGCCACCGCGGAACCCCAACGCTCCAGGTAAGCTGACCTCTTCAAAGGTGACTGATGAAAGATTTTTTTAGGTGTATTGTTCTTGTATACCAGGGCCCAGTATTTGAAAACCTTTGAATCTAGATCAGAATCTGAATTATTTTAGCGGTCCAGGCGGTCAGATCGATCTGACAGATTTTGAGTGGTAAAAGGGGGGAAATCAGCCCGCTTGATCTGATCCTGAACAGCAAAGACATGATCATTCTGATCCAGTTTAAACGTTTTGAAATACTGGGGATAGCAGTCTGGTTGTATTGATATTTTCCATTAAAGTAAATCTTACAACGTTTGTCCTTGTGTATAGATCCCAATGCAAATACAAGGGCTGGGAACACAGAACCTGAAAGTCAAGTCAATTCTGAGGTAACACCATTTACAGCGCAACCCCCCCCCCCCGAGATACTCTTGCATGGGTATAATGTCACAGTACCATGTGTATTTCCTTGTTTTACACCGTTGTCTGTCCTCTCTCCAGTCTACGTCGGGACCGGTGGTACCTAGTATCAAGGCCCCTGCGATGTCCCCGGGTGATGGGGGTGATGGGGGTGATGGGGAGACCTGCTCCATCTGCTTCGAGCCCTGGACCACGTCTGGGGGGCACCGCCTAGCTACCCTGCGCTGCGGACACCTCTTCGGCTACACCTGCATCGAGCGCTGGGTCAAGTCCCAGGGTCAGGGAGCCAAGTGTCCCCAGGTCAGTCAACGTCTGAGCACCCTGAGCATGTCTGGGTGGAGATATAGATTCTATTATTGATTCTATTCTATTCTATATTCTATATTCTATATGACTATTTTGACTCTGTATTTCTACTGGAATGCCAATGCCTATTTGAACCTGTACCCAAGAGTTTTACTCCTTGTATCCGTACATCGATGTAATAAAAAGCAATTCTGATTCTGATTCTGAGATATGAGATATGACGGGTGTTAGTGGCCCTCTTGGCTGGTCCGAGATGGAGTATGTAGAAGCAGTAATTATACCACCCCCTTCAATGATAGGAAATAAAAGCAAAAAAAAAACCATCTAGACCAAAATACGGACACAAAGCGTAAATAAACGTAGTTGTTTTGGCTGAATATTCAGTCTGAAGATTTCATGAGAGGGACCTCTGCAATACAAAAGATAACAGAATTGATGGAGTGACTGTGTTGTATGTGGATGTAACCTGTTACTGTACTGTTATGATTTTTATGATATACCAAATATAGTGTAATGAAGAACTATGGGGGAGGGGGGTGGAAGGGATGTTATCGCCATGGGGGGGGTTACTCGTGTGTTTATAGTGGGGGGGGTAAGAAAAAGAAAAAAAAGTCAGGACAGACAGACACTTATTTTGTTTGGTGTGATAATTGTGAATTTTTCATGTGTACTGTTTTGAAATAAATAATTGATTACAAAAAAAAGATTTTGTGAGAGGCTTTGAAGAACACTTTCTTTTTACGAAATCCGTCTGGCGCTGTTAACGCTTTTAACGTGTTTGTGTCTGCAGTGCAATAAGAAGACCAAGCGCTCTGACATTGTCCTCCTGTACGCTCGCAAGGTGAGGGCTCTCGACAACTCGGAGCAGGAGAGTATGAAGAAGTAAGTGACTGAGTTCTTCAATGCATTATGTTTCTTAAAAAAAAGTTTTATCCCTTTTCTATTGTCATTGATTGATTTGACAATGTTCTCTTCTGTGGGAAGCTTTTGAGTGTGAGTGAGGTTGCCTGGGATGCTCTCTGTGTCGGGTCTATTCGCTCCTCCTGAGACATCTCCTACCCCCACAACATCTACTACCCCCCAGCACTGCGTCTCCTAAGACATCTCCTACCCCCACAACATCTACTACCCCCCCAGCACTGCGTCTCCTGAGACATCTACTACCCCCTGCACTGCGTCTCCTGAGACACCTGCTTTTCCCCCTATACTGTGTCTCCTAAGACTTCTACTGCCCCCCTTGTACTGTTTCTCCAGTATCTTAAAAAAAACAAGACAACCTTTACTGAGCTAGATTACTCTTCCTGCTACAACTGGTGAATTGATGATCCACTTGCTTAGTCAAATGTATCGATTGTAAGTCGTTTTGGAGGCGTCTGCTAAATGCCAAAAATGTCAATGTAAATCCAGGACGTTGGGGCTGGAGCAGTCACTACGCAGGATGGCAGAGCTGGAGTCAGCTCAGTGCCGGCAGCAGCTGCAGGTGATGACGCACGAGTGTGGGAAACTGCGCATGCAGCTACAGGTGCAGTACTTCACTTCCTATGTCTTTCCTCCCGATCTGCCTTCTCCCTTTCAGTCACCAGGTAGACTAGAATAAAAAAAAGATATTTCTGATCTGCTTAACCAATCCGAATTCAACAAATGAACGACATACACTGAGATGTCAACAGCACAATAATAATAATAATAATAATAATAATAATAATAACAATAATACATTAGGCTTATATAGCGCTTTTCTAGACACTCAAAGGCGCTTTACAAACTGAAAAGATTGAGTAGTAAAATAAAAAGAAACAAAACTAATAGATAAAAGAAAGTATAGCCGTCTAATACATTTTTAGATTACTAGCTAAATCTATATGTCTTTGTAGGACAATCTACTCTGTATACTGCAGTTACACCTAGATTTCGGGCGGAGAAGCAGCGAACAAGCAACGCCAGCGTCCTCTCTCGACCGGCATTTTTAAAAAAGTGATCATATCTTTATGTTACGGTACATGTGGGAATACGGTACATGTGGGAAAACTAGGGTTAGGGGTAGGGTTAGGGTTAGGGCTAGGGCTAGACATGCCAGCATGTACCAAGTCACCCTAGCACCTAACCCTAACCCTAGTTTTCCCACATGTACCGTATTCCCACATGTACTGTAACATATGTATCATATTATAATTGATATTCATTGAACAATGACTTCACTCCCTCCCTCTCTCCCCTGTTAGGAGCTGAAGACCCTGATGGCCCGGCCAGGCTGCGGGCCCTCTCAGACCCCCGGAGCCTCTCCCGCCGGCCTCTCCTCCCAGAGACAGGACACCGCCAAGGGGGGCCACTACGTGTTCTCCAAGGCCGTCCTGGTGTCTCAGACCGGGGGCTGCAGGGTGATGGCCTACTGTGAGCGCCTCAGCTGCCTGCTGGCCTCCCAGCCCTCCCCCCACTCCACCCTGGTGCCTGGTAAGACCGGTCTGACACTGCCAGTTCCAATCCAGTCAAAACTTTATTTATAGAGCACGTCTTTATAGAGACACAATTCACTTCACAGAAAATCATCAATAACTAAGGGAATACGAACTTGATTAAGTGTATAAAGAATCGATGGATTTCTTTTTAAAAACATGATCAATTACCGTATTGTTAATATGGTTAACGCATGGTTTTATGATCGGGCCGACCCAAAACACGGGCAAGGTAGGCGATCACATATGGCCCCCAAAATAAATGATTATAGTCTAGTTATCATTTTGACTAGGTATGAGCGCAGACTTTGGATGAGCCACACATTCTGGGGCCTTGCTGCAGCTATTTTCTATAATAATAATAATAATAATAATAATAATAATAATGTATTTCTAGACACTCAAAGACACTTTACAAACTGAAAAGTTCGAGTAGTAATAAAAAATAAGTAAAATAAAGTTTAGGGGCCTAATTAAGGTAGTGCTGGGGACACAAGGGAAGGGGAGGGGGAGAGGGTTAACTGGTGAAGGCAAGCTTGAAGATGTGGGTTTTGAGGGCCTGTTTAAATGTTGGCAGGGTGTTGGCCTGTCTGAGGTGGTTGGGGAGGGCGTTCCAAAGGGACGGGGCAGCGGCTGAAAAGGCCCTATCATATAGTAATATATATAATAATCACATTTTCTAGCTCAACTAGCTGTGTTTAGTGCTGTTCAAGGCCAGATAGACGCACTGATTAGCTGAGGTCTGACGGATATTAAAGGGGCAGTGTTGTATTTTATAGCAAGACAGAAGTGCAAGTTATTTCATCATAAAGTGAGCGATCTTATTTGTAGCAAATGCTTGTTAGTATTTCGCGGATAGTGTGAATTAGGACTGAATTAGCTACAATTAGATTTCAGGTCAAGCATGGCTGAAGTATAAATATCACTTGTAATTACCACATTATTATATTATTTACATCTGTCTCAACTTTCCATAACCAAATCACCAATAACTTTAGCTAAGATCTCGCCTAGCGACCCCAAATTCATTAATGTTAATGTATTTCATAAACAGACTGAAAGGTACCATCATATTTATCCTGTTAAACAATGTATCAAGCTTGTAATTTATCAAGCTTGTTTTGTATAAAAAGGAAGGCAAGGTATATTGGGAAGTCTAAATCTACTTACACTTCTCAGTATGCCAGTATTAATACCTGCAATCATTTGGCTTTTGTCCTTTTTCCCCCAGATTGTGTAATATTTTGTGCATGTTGGTGAGAGTATTAGAAGGGATATTTTCATGTGACTGTGAAATATTCACTGTCACCACCAAGTGGTGCCTTCTGACTTGAAAGACATTCCTGCCTTGTAATCATACCAACATTCCCCCTCGTTGAACGTCTCCCTCAACCCTCCTCTCGCTCTGTGGTGCGTCCAGGTTGCGGAGTCAAAAAGGTGAGCGTGGTGAATATGAAGTCCTGCCAGTATGTGCCCATCCACGTCAAGCAGATCAGAGGCCTGGCCTTCAACAGACGGGACGACGGTCTGCTGCTCTCCGCTGCCCTGGACAACACCATCAAACTCACCAGGTAGGTGACAGGCAGCACTCGAGATGAGGGGGGATGGCATCCCCCCTGAAATAAAAACAGTCAATCATCCCCCTTCTAAAACTGCCATCCCCCCTTTCCATCCCTTATGTCATTTTATCAATGAACGTGGTATTACTGCTATTTCAACATTTAGTTTTGCGCATATTGAGTAAAATACTGTGGGGATGCAACAATTTTACCCATATGATAAAATCCACCACCCCCCCTGATTTTCTTTTACAACTTGAGTACTGGTAACAGGGACTGTCTTTCGCTGTCAGACAGAGTCAGTGTAATATGTAGAATTTCAGATGAGCATAGAGCTCTCCATCAAACCCCCCCTGTGCCCTTAGTTTGATTAAGAACATTTGATTCGGCTCAGGAATAAAGTGTTATGGTTTCATGAACATTCATTTAATGTTGAAACCTTTATGACCAGGGGCCGGTTGCATAAAGATAGATTAAGACTGGTCTAAGCCTTAGACTAGTTTTATATTCTCAGGTTAGACCAGTCTAATTAAGACTGCCTGTTGCATAAAAAATAAGACTGAATAATTTTGAGGTTAGAAAGTTAGCCACCTTCCCCCCCTGGCTAAGCTTGGTTTAAGAGCTGTGTTGCTATGGGAACGAGTCAGGGCTAGTAGCTAGCTAACACTGTGACTCCAGCGCGGTAAACTACTTCACTGGTTAAAACTGCTAAGCAGTATACCTTTCTCCACATTATATTCCTCCAATATCCCTAAGTTTTCAGCAGAAGAAAATTGAGTTTATCTCTCATATCTTCCCGCCGCTAGGTGTAGCTGTTTCGGCCGCCATGTTTCTTTTTCCTCTCAAGTGTCTTATTTTACCTAGAATGCATTGCGTGACAGGCTATCTAAGTCAGTCTTACCTTAGTCACTCATAGGCTAGCTTTATGCAACAGGAACATTTTAGAGTCTATAGCAAGACTGACTTAAAGTGAGATCTAAGTCTAAGACCGGGTCTATCTTTATGCAACTGGCCCCAGGCCTGCATAGCATTGGCATCTTCATTCCTGGACTATATATCCCAATTGTACCATTCCGCCCCCCCCCTCCCCCAGCATCATGTCCAACACGGTGGTGCAGACCTACAACACAGGCAAGCCGGTGTGGAGCTGCTGCTGGTGCCTGGACAACACCAACTACGTGTACGCTGGGCTGAGTAACGGCTCTGTGCTGGTCTACGACACCAGGGACACCAGCACTCACGTCCAGGAGCTGAAGCCTCTGAGGTCCAGGTCAGTCCACGTCACGCAGGGGTCAGAGGTCGTTGTGTAGGTGCAATGCATTCTGGACCCATGTTAGAACTACAACTTTCAGTAGTAGTTGATTTCACTGGCTTGAAGTTGGTGTTTTGGTTATAATGAGTTGGATGTTACTCATACATAGTATAACAGTTGTATGTGTATAAGGTGAGGATTGTAATGTACGTAAATATAGTATACTAATACTATAGTGTTGCGCAGTAGTACTGGTACGAGAATTGTATCACAGTACCAAAAATAGTAATACTGCTTCCACAGCCGCATTTGTGAACAGTGCACTGTATATTTCTATGCATGAAATTGACTGATTGGCTACTAGCAAAGAGGTTATATCTCTGCTATTAGCTAGCAAAGATAGCTAGCAAGATGTCATGTCCAGGTTGAGAGGTATGGAGTTCACAGAGGGCCATTTTTCACATGTTGCTGATTTCTCAAAGTTGAATTAGAGACAGGTTGGTCCAATACGGTTTGTTGTGTTAATATTTTATCAATAATTTCTGACACACACAAATAAAACATACACAATAATGAACCAGTTAGTTATTTTAGTAGTGTGATGCATTTACTTTGAGTTTCCAATGTATGTAGTGGCCAACTAAACTAAATATATAAATAATAATAATATAAATATAATGCCGGCTACATAAAAAAAACAACAACATGGGCCTGCATCCTAACTTGAGATGAGCTAAACCTCTGCTCATACCTCCTATACAACGTTATGTCGCTACAGGGTTTCCCACAACCACTTTCAGAATGACAATTCAGAATAACAGTAATAATAATAATAATTCATTATATTTATATAGCGCTTTTCCGGGGCTCAAAGACGCTGATAATATGGGTACACGGAAACACGCAAACAACAAGCAACAGATGACATGAGTACATAGAACACAGAATTAACGAACAGGCACAGGGAACAATTAACACAGCAATGTCCAGAGGAGGGAGTGGGTGGCGGCATGGTTTGGGGAGATGTTTAAGGGTAGGGAAGGTTCTATGCGTGGGAGAACATGTACGTTTTGAGGTGGGATTTAAAAGTGGAGAGTGAGGGTGAGTCTCTTGAGTGGCTGGGGGAAGAGAAGTCCAGAGGCGGGTTGCAGCTTGTGAAAAAGCACGGTCTCCGAAGCCTTTTGGACAGTGAGGGGAACAGTGGATGAGGACCGGAGGGTACGGGTACGACGGGTAGGGCGATGGGGGAGAAGGAGGTCAGTCAGTGTGTTGATGATGACCTCAACATGTCCTCTCTCCCAGGTGTCCCGTGGCCTCCCTGTCCTACGTGCCCGCCGCCGCCTCCAGCTCCTTCCCCTGTGGGGGGCTCATCGCCGGCTCTCTGGAGGGGGGCTGCTTCTGGGAGCAGGTGGACGGCACCACCTACAGGCCCCACATGTTGCCCCTGGAGACGGGCGGCTGCACGGACATCCAGGTGGAGGCGGAGAGCAGACACTGTCTGGTGACCTACAGACCAGGTGAGACGCTCACACGGCTAGCCACCTCGCAGGGAGGGGAGGGGAGGGGGGGAGGGGATTCCGAGTGGTGAAAAGAACAGCTAGAATGAGTGAAATGTGTTTCCATGTCTGCAACAAGAGCAACAATAGACAAGTTAACAATGTGACTGGGAGTTCCTGAGTCCCAGCAAGTAAACCAATATTTCTAGCTCGGGCCAGGCAGATTAAGGACCTAAACCATGGCTCAAAAATAATCTGGGACAACTGAATGGCCTTCCCATCTGTCCCTGCTCAGTGTTGGTGTTTAGTAATACTTTGTCTGTGTCTCTGTCCCTGTCCAGGGCGTTCCAACCCGTCCCTGCGCTGTGTGCTGATGGAGCTGACCCGGAGCCCTCTGCAGGACTCGGCCCAGGAGCCCACGTGTTCCTGCTCCCCAGTCCAGACCTTCAGCGCTGGGCTCTCCTGCAAGCTGCTCACCAAGAACGCTGTGTTCAGAAGCCCAGCTGGACAGGGCTCCACACTGGTGTGTGCTGGCGACGAGGCCTCCCACTCCACAATGGTAAGCACTGGTGGGTGGGTGGTTGTTTGGGCGGATGGGTGGGTGGGTGTTTCGTGGATGGCTGGGTAGGTGGGTGGCTGGCTGGGTGGGGGGGGGGGGTTTGGGTGGGTGGGTGTTTGGGCGGATGGGTGGGTGGGTGTTTCGGTGGATGGCTGGGTAGGTGGGTGGATGGCTGAGTGTAGGGGTGTTTGGGTTGATGGGTGTTTGGGTGGGTGGGTGGGTGGGTGGGTGAATGAATGGATGGATGGATGGATGGGTGGATGGGTGTGTACTGTGTACTATGTACAGGGCTCGACATTAAGACTTGTCCACTCGTCCGGGACAAGTACATTTTATGTTTGGGCAAGTGGATTTCCTCCTGCAAGTCAAAACAAAACAAGAAATCAATATCTACAAAAAAATTAATCTCTCCTTCAGTTGTCCGATTGGAAAAGTAAAACATTTATTAACGAGCTATGCCGCACCTCATTCTCGCTGCCTATGAGGCAGCGTAGCTTGTATAAATGCGATGGCGTGTGCGTGACCGTTATTTAACCCCACTGCACGCAAAGGTGGCAACCTCCTTGGCCGCGAAGTTGGCTTGATGAAATGTAAATCTGTGGTGAGAGAAACCGAAACGTTACTCAAGGCAGCAAGCAAGATGTTCCTTCAAACGCCTAAAACTGGCTAGGAGCTAGGGAAAGCGGGGAAACGCAAAATGTCATCAGATGAAACACTGGCAGCGTTGCCGGTGTTCTGCCAGTTTATGCTGTCTACTCTGTCAAAAAATCTATGTCCGCTAAGTAGGGGAGCGCGGGGTATGGCGTCACACTTTTCTGTCTAACATTTACTGGGAACAATACAACATAATGGTATAAATGTCATACCAAATGAAAGAAGGAAGTCTTGGGCGCACATTTTGTATTCGTCTTATCTTCATATCTTATTTCAGTACAGAGTTGTAGACCGTTAAATAGAGAGTGTGCACTTGTGACAATTTTCCCCATCAGTGGGTAAATTGGCACACTACGTCGGGCAAGTTGTCACATTGGATTGTCAACAAATAAGAACACTCAACTATTTCATTGTGAATATTGATTATACGGTAAATAATGGTAATGGAATGGAATGCTGCAGATAACTTGCTTAAATGCTTAAAGTCATAACATTATGTCAGGTGGTGTGCTACCATTCTCTGTCTTGCTATTTTTCATGATTTCTAACCATCTTTCTTCCTTCCGTCCTTCCTGCCTTTCTTCCTCTTTCTTTCCTTCCTTTCTTTCTTCTTTCCTTCAAAAACACATTTCCGTATTGCAATTACATATTCATCACAGGCTTATTACGCCCACCTCCCTGTCTACCGTCCTTGTTGCCACAATGCAATTCAGAACACCACACTACATTCATGACAGTGTGTGTGTGTGTGTGTGTGTGTGTGTGTGTGTGTGTGTGTATATATACTGTCTCATACAGTAGACTTGTAGTGTGTTGGTAGACACACACACACACACACACACACACACACACACATGCAAACACGCGTCGCCATATTTGGACAAGTAAAAGATAATTTCACTTGTCTGAAGAACAAGTACCTGAAAAAGCTTGATGTCAAGCCCTGATGTGTTGATAAGGAACCGGTGATGAGGCAATTGTGGTGTGTGTGTGGGTGAGGCAGAGTGAGTAGGTGTCTGTGAGCGTGTCTAAGCGTGTGTTTGTATCACATGTGGTGTTAGAAACGGGGGCACGGCAAGCCTAGTCCACGTTGTGGAGACAGGGAGCACATTGTGTCAGTTACATTGTGTCAGTCCATTACAGAATGGAAGTCTCTAATCCCATTATGTCAGTGTGAGACGTGTCAGTGTCAGTGACCAATCTGCCTCCCCCAAACCTCCCCCCCGCTGCTGAACTACTGGAAGATTCAATGGTGCAACTGTTCTGAGATTCAATTAAGCAATAAGGCAGGAGGCCGTGCTTTATCATGAATACAGTCACAGCTGATGGGCGTTGTTAGGCCCGGCGCGAAGCAGAGTAGTGTCTTTATGACTGTTTTAATTGAAATGATTGAGGGGTGTCTGACTGTTTTATTTGAAATGATTATGGGGTGTCTTTTTGTCTCAAGTTAAGTCGAGTGTCTTTGACTGTGTTATTTGAAATGGTTTGGTGGATATAACATAATAACAGATTGTATATACTAGCGATATGCCACTCCCTTGATGTATTTGTTTCGTGAGAGATGGCGAAGAGGATAGGGCGGGGGGATACCTTTCTGACCAACTACCACACAGTTAGATATTAGTGTTGGTGACGACAGTTGTCTGGTTTTCTCGATTTCCGTTGCAAGGATCTTGGGCAGTTGAAAACAGACACCGACAAGGTTGTCGTCTAAATTCTAAAGGTCCTCTGAATTGTAGGAATTTCCTCAAATGGGCAATTTGGAGCGTCAGGACTGATCAGGGCATTCAAAGCAAGATCTCTTGAGTCAGTGTCAAGGCCCTGTTGAGTGAATTATAGATCCTCATGTCTTGTCTATTTCCAGGTGTGGAATGCAGGAAGCGGAGCCCTGATTCAGAAGCTGCCTGCTGATCTCCCAGTGTTGGACATCTGCCCGTTCGAGGTAAACCAAGACAGCTACCTGGCCTCTCTCACTGAGAAGATGCTGAAAGTCTACAAGTGGGAGTGAGAAGGGTGCTTTGGAGAAAGGAGGACACTACACACCAGCATAGAACATATATATATATATAAGGAACACTGCTGCTCTGTACGAATGAGATGCAATTGTACAGCCTGTCGACATCCAAAGAGCCTTCCAGGTTTGAACTGAGGACCTCTCGTGGGAGATTTCATTGCAGTGGACGGACTGGCTTGTCATCTGCTACGGTGTTATCAAGGTGCACGGGGTGCGTGTACAGATACACCACTGTTCTTAATGTTTACATGGACGGTCTGGTTTTTTATGGAAAGGCGAAAGCTCTTGAATGACCAGAAGGGAATGTTTGAGGCCAGAGAAGAGAGGATCATGGGAGTATGACTCAATAGCACAACAGAAGAAATGCAGCCAACAGTACCCACTACTACCCAACCTTTTGCTCAGTCTATTGTTGGATGAATGTGTTGATTGATGTTATCGGCACTTAACTTGTCCATGACCATGTTTGAATTGTTCAATGTTGAGTTTCGTCATAGGTCTCAGACTGGTATTTGGCTGGGAATCAGGATGTTGTCCAGTTTAAGATCAGAGTAACTTATCAGCAAGGATGTTCAAAAGTCACTCAGAGCTTTCAGAATGGGATGGCCACCGATAGACTGATTTTTATTTTGTTTTACTTAACTTTCTCTTTTTTTTTTCTTTTTTATGAAATTGTATTGTATTGTATATATGCATACTTTGCTACCAAATGTTTTTGTGTACAATTTTCAAATTTAATAAAAAACAAAACCAATATCGATTGGATATTTTCAGTCTGATTTATGACTGTGTGAATGCAGCGGATGACGACAGCACCGTATTACATCATGTATATGTGAACGGTATATTGGACAGATTAGAACTATGGTTTTTCATAGATCTTTCAATAAATGTGATCTCAACCATGTCTGCATTGCTACATGTCCAGTCCAGAATTATTCTGATGAGTTCCTATGGCTCTGGCCGTCAGTATCAGGCAAGGCCAGGGGTGATGTTAAAGGAAAACACGAGAGCAGACAGGAGTCAGATAATAGAAACAAAATGACTAGAACGTCCCCCATTACATCACGTTAAAATACCACAAAGTTACGGTCTCCCAAAAAACAACAACATTGACTACTCAAGTTAAATCAGGTTTGTGATCCATTGTCTTGGCATTTATCAGACAAAACACACAGCAATTAAGACCTATCCTACTACTAACGCTCATGTTCTCAAACGAGGTGGTCCTATCTAGAACACTGTAGATCTATGTCCCAGATTGCCAACAA